>NC_058101.1:200911428-201523035 GCF_020171115.1 Neogale vison
ATTGATGCTCGGTCTTTCCTCAATGTAATTAGCTGTGATTGAAGGTTGTAACCTAAGGGGCCAGGGGCAGATAAGGCTGGCTGCTAAGGCTCTTCCCTTGAATTGGCACAGAGGGTAAAGGCACCTCCAGGATGCCCCGAGCTCCCTCCTGTCCTCCACCCTCTCTGAATTGGAATGTTTTTCAAACATGTCCGATGTCCAGGTAGCTGCTCCTCAAAGCCAGATTGCAGAAAAGGGCAATGTTCCCGAGAGGAACGTTATTATGAGGGTAAGAGGAGTCTGGGCCAGTAAATAGGTCTGGAAGGACCTTAAGGAGTCTGACAGGTCTTGGAAGCCAATATTAGAACGTTCCTGGTCTGCCGCTCTCATCCTATAAGCATGCGGGGAGGCGGTGCTATGTGTGTGTGAAACAAATGAGTTTCCAAAAACCTCTAGTCTCAAGATTTAGGAAGGGACAGAGGAAGCTTTGTCTGATCCCCCCAAGACCCAGGGACCTACACTGTAAGTAGAGCACAAGGCTAGTGGGAAAGGAAAGCCTTGTCTGACTGTCACGAGGTAGGTTGGTAGCAATGACAACTTGGCTAGTGGTCAAGCCGATGCACAGTGGAACTGGTACAGACTTCCAGACTTCCAGACTTCCAGCTCCATCATGACTAATCTAACTATGACCCTTGAGGCCAGGGAGCATCAACAAGGTGGAGCCTCTGTAAGCGGCATGTTCGCAGATGGCCAGGAGCTAGGAGATTATAAAGTTTGAAAAATTCAGTCACAAAAGACCTTTCGAATGTGTAAAACTTAGTTCTTTCTCCTGTCGAGCTAAATGTGCCCGGTCCAGGGACGTACAGACATCTTTTTAATTGCTCTTGACAAATTATTATTATTTTTTAAAGATTTTATTTATTCACTTGACAGAGAGAGATCAAGTAGGCAGAGAGGCAGGCAGAGAGAGAGAGGAGGAAGCAGGCTCCCCGCTGAGCAGAGGGCCCGATGCGGGACTCGATCCCAGGACCCCGAGAGCATGGCCTGAGCCGAAGGCAGCGGCTTAACCCACTGAGCCACCCAGGTGCCCAACAAATTATTTTTTAAAGAATGCATAACCCCATTAAGGAAGAGTGTCGATTTCCCTAAATTGTCACCAGCTCTAGATGTGAAAGCTTCCTTAATGTTGACGACCTGATGGGTTAAAAAACATGTTCTTTCACTCTTGCTCTAATTGTATCTCATGTTCACTATTCAAAGCAAATTTTCACATAGATCACTTGTATTTCCTTTTCTGAAAATTGCCCATGCATGCTTTTTTTTTTTTTCTGACTCTTGGTCTATTTCATATTCATTTGTAGAAATTCTTTATATTAGGGTCATTGAGTTTTGTCTTATTTCAAAATATCGTATCATTGAATACGGGTGTATTACTCCAAAACCATTCATACATCCCCATAAATCATGGACTCATGCCTGCTACCCCTGCTGGAAAGACTGAAACACAGACAATTCCTGGGTCAAAACTTAGGAAGGCAACCCCTGAAAAGGACTGAAATCCCTGTTACTAAAACAGGTGGGGGTTTCAATTATTAAGATAAAGGTTATTGTGATGATTCATTTTTGAAGAACAGGGTTGGCAAAAATACATACATCCATACATACATATATACATAAATAAATAAGCCGGTCACTTTAGAGTAAGGATCTAGCTCACCAATCCTCTGCTTTGAAAGACACCTGGATCTTTCTAAACCGTCCTAATGTGTTTCTTCATTTAAGGTAATTTTCCCAAACACAGTGTGTTCCGTGGAGTACTGTGTGTTAAGTGTGGGCGGTCTGTGGCCAATTATATTTGGCAATGCCTTTTCAGGAAATGTATTTATTGAAGGATTTCACAGAGAAATCCTAATGTTCATTATGAAACTCAATAAAACTTGAATGTGCAGAATTCCCCAAATTGTTGGACTATGGTCCTTTGAGATTTCTTTTCAAACTACACCACCAGAGCTGGTATTCATAAAATAAAATGTTTATAAATGCTAACTAGGAGATACCCACATGCTCCCTTGAAAATTAATGGCTTTTCTTGTATATTTGCCTTAGCAATGCCACCTTGTCAACACATATCATTCAGATAGATACTAGAACCAACCTTGCCTAAAACGACCAGTGGAAACCTTTGAGAAGATGCATAAAAATCAACAGAAGGTTTGCATTGAGTTGAAAGAAACTAAATGTTGTGAGAAGCTAGTTGTAGAGTGGTTTTGTGTATATGAGTGTGTGTGTGTATGTGTATGTGTATTTACTCTATCTCCATGAAGATGGTAAAAAGTAATTTTTTTATTTATCTATTTGACAGAGAGAGATCACAAGCAGGCATAGAGGCAGGCAGAGAGAGAGAGGAGGAAGCAGGCTCCCTGCTGAGCAGGGCGCCTGGGTGGCTCAGTGGGTTGGGCCGCTGCCTTCGGCTCGGGTCGTGGTCTCAGGGTCCTGGGATCGAGTCCCGCATCGGGCTCTCTGCTCAGCAGGGAGCCTGCTTCCTCCTCTCTCTCTCTGCCTGCCTCTATGCCTGCTTGTGATCTCTCTCTGTCAAATAGATAAAAAAAAAAAAAAAAAATCTAAAAAAAAAAAAAAGTAATTTTTTTAAAGATTTATTTATTTATTTGAGAGAGAGAGACAGAGAGAGAGAACAAGTGGATAGGGGAAGGGGCAGAGGGAGAAGCAGACTCCCTGCTGAACAGGCACCCCTGCCCCCCTTACCGGAGCTTGATCCCAGGACTCCGGGATCATGACCTGAGTTGAAGGCAGATGCTTAACAACAGAGCCACCCAGGTGTCCCAAAAGTCACTCTTAAAGAATATATAAAGTGCTATGTATAGAAAGAGGATAATTTAATTTGTTGAGAAGCCTGCACTCAATTGAGTAAAAACGGAACACTATGTTTTAAGGTATTTTAGTATTTTTGCATATAGTTATGATAGAGTAAAATTTTAAGGGAAAGTAAAATATAGGTCTTTTATTTTAACAAATTCAGGATCTACCTAGGACTCTTGTTCTGAAATCTAGTTTTAAAATTACTTTCATTTTTGCCCACTAAAATGTACATGTATGAAAAGGGATCAAATTACAAGGGACTAGTATGATTGAGAGAATTACCATAAATCACTTGTATTGACATGACTTGTTCACTGTCCATTTAATTAGTAGGTACTACTGAAAAACTATATCATGGAAAATTACTCACTTCTGGTTTCCTAAGCTTGCCACTTTACCTGTAGCTTCCAGTAATTACTGGTTCTTCCACTCTTCGGCACATACAAACATTTCTTCTAAAAAGTAGGATTAGGCATTGCCTACTAAGTTATTGCCAGCATCTCAGAAACTGAAGTAAATGCTTTCCCAAATAGCATTTCCAATGAATAATGCTGAAATCAGACTTTATTTTTTCTTTTTTTTTTTTTATTGAAAGTGCCTCACGTTGTTGGCTCCTTTCCCATCGGCCACTTTGTAACTGCGAATATGACAACATGACGGTGATTCACAGATGCCAGAATATGACGAGCAGAGCAAATCTGTGTTCCAGATACGATAAGGGGAGAAGAGCGGAACTCTCGGCCCCAGGTGATTTCCATGAAGGCACCTATGTACAGCGGGGCTCACTATCTAGACCGTGCAGCCGCCAAATCTAATAACCTGAGCAGGAGAGAAACGCATCGAAAAATGCAAATGGATGAAAAAATAAAGCTGGGTTCCAGAGGAGCGTCTTAAGCAGATAGGAGAGATGTATGTTTGGAAAGCATCAGCCTCAGCCTTGGAAAATGTTTTTTATTGTATGCAACACATTTTGGGCTAGAACTGAGGACATACGTCAACCTTATGAATGCTTTAGAAAATTCCGCCTCCGACCCACCAACCTTATAAACAATGTGATATTAAGTGAAGAACAGCTTGTTCCTTGTTTTTATCATAATATTTAGAAACGTATTTTAAATGTACGTGTGCTTTATGGTTTAGAGTTTACAGTAACATCATCGGAACAGAAAAAAAATAAAATAAAAATAGATTGTGAACTTGTAGCTCAGAAAGGGCAGCTACACATTCATACAAACCTCTTTTCCCATCTTGCACTGCAGCATTTGGGACTAACAGAATCATGAAGTTTACAAGCCTGGTTTTGCTGTTTGTACGTATATACGTCGGTATGTTCTACTCATATATGCTGTCTTCTGCTGAGTGATTGGCAACTTAACTCATGTAAGCTCATTTATGGTCAGAATTTATACTCAAAATCAATCTTTTCCCTGTCAAACCTAGAATAGGCATTATAAAACACAACATAATATAGATATTAGGGCATTTTTACTAGATTGATGAGAAAATTAAAGGCATATTTATGTCAGGTTATGAGTTTAAATATATTGTTCAAAATCAAATTTGTAAGTAAGAAAAAAAGGCAATGTTTCCTCTGTTTCCGAACTAATTGACATTATTTGGATGTATCTGAACACTGAAAGCAACAGTGGTATTTGTGAAAATTATATAGTACAAGAAAAGAAAAAGAATTTTTTCTTTGAAAAAGAAAAGCACAGAACCTTTCTCAGTTGGCTTTCAAGAAATGTTCCGTGTCATTCTACGTGGCAAGCTATATGTAAGTTGAGAAGTTACTCAGAGATGGTAAGCTCTCAGAGAAGGAGCCTGTTTGCCATTGTGGTAAAAAAGCATGTAACAGGGGCGCCGGGGTGGCTCAGTAAGTTGAGCATCTGCCTTTGGTTCAGGTCACGATCCTGAGTCTCCAGATCAAGCCCCTCTGTGGGCTCCCTGCTCGGCATGGAGTCTGCTTCTGCCTCTGCCCCTCCCTCTGCCCACACTCTCCTGTGCGCTTTCTCTCTCAAATAAATAAATTTTTTAAAAAATTTAGATAAGAGTTAAAAAAAATAATAAAAGCACTTAACACAGCACCAAATCCATAGTACATGCTTAATAAGTATTTTGGGATAAATTAATTAATGGGTAAGTAACTGGGGTCAATTCAGAAAACGAGGCCCTAATCAAAACGTTTTACATCCTATCCAAGCCTAGAAATTAATATAAAAACGTAATTCTATCCTAAGCCTAACTGTATAAATTCACCTTAAAAATTGATGGCAGTGGGGCACCTGGGTGGCTCAGTGGTTTAAAGCCTCTGCCTTCAGCTCAGGTCATGATCCCAGGGTCCTGGGATGGAGCCCCACATTGGGCTCTCCACTCAGCAGAAAGCCTGCTTCTCTTCCTCTCTCTCTCTCTCTCTCTGTCTGCCTCTCTGCTTACTTGTGATCTCTGTCTGTCAAATAAATAAATAAAATCTTAAAGAAAATGTATGGCAGTGAGTTACTCAAAATATTCCTCTTTTCTTTCTTTCTTTCACTTGTAGTGTGGTATGCAGGGGGGAAAAAAAGACCCAATCAGATACCATACTTTCAAGAGCAGTTTCAAAAAATATTTGAATTCTAATATACAGCGTTGCTTCTTCACAGCAACTCTAGGGAAAAAGACTTGCCCACCTGCTCAACTGCATCTCTACTCAACCAACACAGCCTCCAGAGCTGAGAAAAGATCCACGTAATCCCCATAATAAGATCTTCAGTTAAACACCCATTGATCCTCACTTTACATGCTTCTGATAGCATGTTTCTATCCTTTTTAAAAAATTTTTTTAAAAATTTTATTTATTTATTTGACGGAGAAAGAGATCCCAAGTAGGCAGAGAGGCAGGCAGAGAGAGAGGGGGAAGCAGGCTCCCCGCTGAGCAGAGAGCCCGATGCGGGGCTCGATCCCAGGACCCTGAGACCATGAACTGAGCTGAAGGCAGAGGCTTAACCCACTGAGCCAAATAGGTGGCCCTGATAGCATGTTTCTATTTTTATAGAATGTTTACTAGGTTCTAAATTACACAAGTTCTATACAGGGATCATCTCATCGAGGTAAGCCCTATCAATATCCCCATTATACAGGCAAGAAAATATAGGCTCAGATAGCTAGGGAATTTATGTAAGGTCAAAAATTAGGAAGTCATGAAACAGCACATTTAATGAACACTCAGGGGAAAAACATTCAGTCAGTGTCTCTCAGCTAGACAGAAGAACTATTATAAAGGAGCTAGAAGTCAAGAGAAGTAAATGTAGGGACTAAAAGAACGTTCGGTGGGTTTCTGAATTTTAAGTCAATAACAGCTCCAAAGAAATATTGGGAGGAAGGGAGGAAACCAGGTAGCACAGCACTGAGGAGTTCATGCAACAGTAGAAGGCAGAGATAACAGTTCCATTAGTGCCTTTAAAAAGGAAAGAAAGAAATTGCATTATGTGACGAGGCTAAAGGATAGATTTGGTAGCAAGAAGAATGACGTAAGTGTTGTTTTCAGCCTGAGAGGGAGTGGCCCGTAGCAGAGAGTTGGACTGGGGAGACAAGCTCCCTGGGGAGGATGGTAGGGAGCAGTCTACAGACTCATCGGAAAGCCCTCTGCTGACTCAGCATCAATCTGGGTGACCAGTAGATTTTCATACCCATCTCCACAGAAAACACTGGTGTTGCCTGTAGTCTAAAATAATTAGCTATATTCATTCCAGACATATTAAGTAACACAGGATTGTCAAGATGTATGGGCAACTGATTCAGTAATGCGTGGTGATCACGGGGGCTGTTCTGGTACTGGGGAGCAGAGATGAGGGCCTTAGCCCCGGCCTCCGGAGCCTCGGAGTCTAGCAGACGAGAAAGGGAAGATGTGCTTCTGTACACGATAAAGTCAGTGCTCTCAGATCACAGAAGAGGGAGACCTAAGCCAGTGGCTGGAGAGGAAGGCTTTCCAAAAAGTAGTAACTGGAACTGAATATTGAAGTTGAATTGTAATAACTTAAAAGGAGCTAGACCTGCCTTAGGATGTATGCATACGGGTTTGATATAGGATATTATCACTGCTAGGTTTCAGAACCACAATCTCTCAAAGAATATCGGACTGAAATCATAATTCTAAGCAATAGAAAGGTTTAAAAATACTTCATTTGACTATCTCTAGACATTGATTTGTGCGGTCTTTTCCAAATAGAGAATTACTTAGAAATTACAAAAATCAAAATCATATTGTTTAATATCTGGTTGTAGTATTATTTTTGAGAATCAAAATTACAATGACAAAATTTCAGTGAACATAGTATCATATTAAGATGCATTGGGGCAAATGTCTTAATAGGTCAACATAAAATGATAATAACAGCAGAAACTGTCCAACATCTATTCCTCACAACATCCAACTTGGATAATGTTTTTGCCATCTTACAGATAAAGACACTGAGGCATTAGGATATTCATAGACTGGTCTTTCTAACACAAAAGGAGATTTAATAACAACTCTATTAAGGGCAACACAGAATTTATCATCATGAAACTTGCAAGGTTGATAAGGGACAAATGAAATATCAATGGATGAACAAAAGCGATCTTAATACTAATATTCAGTAATCGAAATATCAAAAATACAGATAAAATAATGAAGACTTAATTCTAAATGCAAATACATAAAAGCTATTAACATATATAGCTCAGAATGAAAGGACCAAAATGTACAAAGTAACAGGCCATCATAACACAAAATCCTGCAAGTACCATGTTGAAAAAAGGTTTTATTGTTATTTTTTGAAGTATCTGTTGTTAAGATCTACATCTCATCATGAGATATGGACTTTTAACATTAATAAAATAGGTGTATTAATAGAACAAAGGAGGTCATTAATATATAAAACTACTAATATTTAACACCTTAATATTAGTGATGCCAAAGTGGCCCAGAGAAACAAAGCTGGACATAGAAATAAGTCTATGTCCAAAAATAACACTTTGTGAGAGCCTCTCCTTTGAATGGATTTGTAGCACAATTATTTTGTAAGTAAATAAAGGGATAGATCTCTCTTTTTTTCTTTTTCTTTTTCCCCTTCCTCTCTTCCCCACCCATCTCTCTTCTCTTTTCCCTTTTTATTCCGTGAAAGCGTTTGTTCCTTCCATGAATCTAAAAAGAATGCCTGAAACTGAAAACCTCGTACAACAGTGAATATTAAAAACTGCTCCTACGGGATGCTTCGGCTAAATTTCACCTTTGGCTACCATGTTATAAAATCTAATTTTAAAATGATCACAGCGAGCAAATATGCAGAGGGGAGAACTAGTTTACTGTTTAAGAGAAATAATTAAGATACAGATATTGGGGGCGCCTGGGTGGCTCAGTGGGTTAAGCTGCTGCCTTCGGCTCAGGTCATGATCTCAGGGTCCTGGGATCGAGCCCCGCATCGGGCTCTCTGCTCAGCAGGGAGCCTGCTTCCCTCTCTCTCTCTCTGCCTGCCTCTCTGCCTACTTGTGATCTCTCTCTGTCAAATAAATAAATATAATCTTAAAAAAAAAAGATACAGATATTGGGACTAGAGCATCCTGAATGCCAAAGAATTTTCAATTTTATTCAAAACACAGTAGGAGGCCAGTGAAGGTTTTCGAGCTCCGTGATATGGCCAATGTCATGTGTTGGAAAGAAAAGTCTGACAGCAGTGCTTGGATCCTTCAGGAAGGAGAAAATCTAGGAACCAGGAAATTATGTAGGAAGCCCATTAAGCAGTGTACAAAATAGTGCATATATCTATCATTAGTGATCAAAATCAGATTTTGAATGTTTCTACTGCTTTGCATATTAATCATTTCAACATTTTGCCTACTATCATTGTTTATGATACTAGGCATTAATTATGCCTTGAGTCATAGGATCATAGGAATTTAAGAAGGTATCTTAGGGAATAATAGAGTGAGGCATATTTAGAACAAAAATATCCCTCAGAGGTTCAAAGGGAGAAGGGGAGAGAGAGAGAAGGAAAGAAAGACAGAGGGAGAGAGAGACTGTCAGCATCCTGTGAAAACTTGCCTTCTGCGCTGAAAAATTACCCACCAGTGAATTGCCTTCAGGCTGCATTTTCAGAAATTATATTCTAGTAGTGGTCAATTTTTCAACTCGAAGGGTGATATTTCTCTCCATAAATTTGATTCCTCGTCAATATTTCTTATGTATAATATGATCTAGGTATTTCACAGTTAAAAATAACCAAGGTTAAAATGCCTCATAAATACCCACTATCATTAAACATTGGCCACATAAGGTGAGTGCCGGTACTGGGCTGTTGGGTTAAGTGTGTTACAGACCTACTTGTCATTCTTTCTTCTTAGACAATTCAACAAATAAACAGTGAAGCCCATTATTTACAGTTCCCACTGTCAGAAGCTGCCATTCTTATCCCTATCCCAATAGGAGAATGTGCTAGTTATTTCTAGCAGGGGGACGGGGCTACTTTTTATAATGCCAAAAACATGCTATAATTACAGTGAAGACCATCGCATCCAGAGAGATGATAAAGATATGAATGGTGAAGTATAGGTTCATTCCAAGCTCATGTTTATTTCTTGAGAATATAGCCCTCGCATGTTTAATAACCCTGTGCCCTTGCCCCCACCCCCACGATACGACAAATCAAATCCACTGAAACTAGATTCCGGCACGGAGCTCTCTGTACAACAGGCGTGCCCTGGCATGGTGTGAGATGCTGATACAACCCGACTTACAGGCACCGGGTATCTGACAGCGGTCCTTTCTCAGCTCTCCAATTCGCTCCCTCAACTCAGGGGCAATCATTCATTCTGGTGACTTCAATCACGGTGCCTCTGCTTGAAGGGACTTGAGTCTCCAATACTGACTTTTTTACACGAGGTCTTCATTCACAATTTAATATGAAGTATTTAATTTGTTCCTACGGCTTTGAACTCAAACTCTTGTCCACTGCTGAATTCATTCTCTACCCCCGCCACGGCTAGATCCTTCCTCAGGGCTACCCACAAGGCACTGGGGTGACTGGTGATTCCGAGAAACTTGGAACCACTGGCAACCCTGGTCTTATCAGCACCCAAGACCAGATCATTCTTATTTGAGTCCTCCCTCGTGCAGATGCTCTTGGATGCGCTTCCTCCTAGCTTGCCGTGGACTTCTTTACCCCAGATGACCGCGAGAGCCTTCTAGCTGTCTTCTTGGCCTCCTGTCTCTCCCTGCCTGTCCACCCTGGTGGCTCAGGGGCACACAGAACCCCACGCTATCACGACTCCCCTGCTCAAGAACCCGACGCGGCTGCCTTTGTCCTTGCTTCGTTGGCAGATGCACCCACGAAAGGACTTACCCAAGAGAAAGGGCTTGTGTAAATCCATGAATTTAAATGTGTTATGAATTATGACTTATCACAAACATTCTACATGAAGTCAAAAGAAAAAAATACTAACAACCATTCCCAAATTAATCTTTCAGGCTTTTTACACCCGTGGATTATTCTGCTTAAAGGTATTTTGCCAGATAAAAATTTTTCCACTTAGATCCACCCATATGCCACTTGGAAATGACTGTCAAAAATAAAAAATTGAGGGGGCAGAGATTTTTTAACAGAGAAAAATCTGTGTGAATGGTAGAAACTTTATCCATTTACTTTCCCTCATGAACTAAATTCCTTTTTAAGTGACACCTAAATATTAATTTACTTTTAGTCTTGATGCTTTATATGCAATCAATTTTGTAAAGACAGTCCAGCTCAAGGGCTCTGTTCACTTTTATTTATGAACAGAATATACATGCATGCCTGATATATGCATCACCTGTAACATTTTTTTCTGGATAATAGCTTCTGTCCTCTAAGAAGATTTTATCTATATGATAACAATAATCAACCTTTCCTGCACATGTAATTATGTGCAAATATTGTACCCTGATTTATCGACAGTATCCTATTTAAACCTCACCATACTAGGTGAGGTTTAATAGATGTGAAAATTGAGACTTACAGAGATTAACTTGCCAAAAAAAAAACACATGAGTAAATTTCCAAATGAGAATTTTGATATTACTTTCTGACTTCAAAGGCCAGGAATATAATCTCCATGCAATACTGTCTAATTATAATGCAGGTAGTATGACATTTATCTCAATTACAGAAAAACTATATATATATATGCTGTCCCATTTACTTGTCAGATATGAGCTTGAGGAAAGAATAGTGCTATTGATATTTAGTTTCAACATAATCTAAGATCTACATATCAACCAGCCCAATCACTATTGAATAGAATTAATTACACTTTGGATTAGTGTACAGAATACCTATTCTTCTGGGTAGAAACAGAATATCTCATAGCTTAAGTATATTGCATCTTAATATTTTACAAAAATATTTTAAAAGATTTCATTTACATAACACCAAAAATTGCATTTTAAATGGAGTGGACCATTTTTTTTTCTGTAAAAGGCAGTGGTTAAGTGCATATTAAAGGCAACAGCCTAATAACGCTGGAACAATGACTACAATCTTTTTGTGCCTCATTTTCTCCGTGTGCACAACAGGACTGACAAGAGTAAAGTGTTTGCTTAAGTCTGATAGGAAAATTAAATCAATTAATGCATGCAAAAGCATGTAGGTCATTGCCTAACATGTTGTTAACACTAAATGCTAGCTATTATCATTACTTACATGTAATACAACCGTTTTCAAACATTCTGGTGTCATAAGGGTCTTATTTTCATCTTTTTTTGCTCTTAAAATTGACAACCTCAAAAGCTTATGCTTATGTGGGTTATAGCTATTGTATGTATTTCTAAAGACTAAAATGGAGACAATTAAAAATATTAACCTGAATTACTAATAACCCTAGACATGCTGACAAAGGTTCATGACAAAGTAATATTTTTCAAGTACAACATAGTGAAGAGAATGCCATTATTTTGTATTTTTTCCAATCAACTTTTTCCTTGGGATACCACAATCATACAGCATCTCATAAACTCAATGGACTCTAGTGGATGAAAAAGGCAAATCCTGTCTTAGCTCTTTCACTGGATACAGCTTGGAGCCTCAAGATTCCCTGAAAGGAGATGGAGGAACCCTAGGGCTTCGCAGTGAGAAGTGATGCTTCACAGAAAAACTTTTCTTCCAGCGGGCTGATTCTCTGGGAGTGAAATTGTAGCGACTGCTTTAACTCGAGGACTATGAACACTAACGGTTAATGCCAAGTTCTTCCCTATGTATCCAATATTGCTTTCACCAAGGTTTGGGCATGGAATATTGTTTGCTTTGGAAAAAAATATGGTTTTCTACTCATCAGGACAAGAAAATTAAAAAAAAAATAAGTAATCTTTCCTTCTCAACAGCCATGGGACCATTCTGCCATGCTGCACTCACCAGTGTGGGTGATAGGTATGGGAACCTACATTAATACCTGCCTCCAACACTTCTCCAGGCAGAGGCAATGGCCAGAGATGATCCTTCCAAATTAGAAATCTGGGCATGTCCCAGCATGTTTAAAATCTTCTGTAACTTCTTGTCTGCAGGATAAAATTGCAACTGCTCAACACCATAGGCGGCACCAAATGCATCGCCCTCCAGCTTACCTTTCCCGTCTCAGGTTTTTTTTTTTTTTTTTTTATAAACATGTAATATATTTTTATCCCCAGGGGTACAGGTCTGTGAATCGCCAGGTTTACACACTTCACAGCACTCACCATAGCACATACCCTCCCCAATGTCCATAACCCCACTCCCCTTCTCCCAACCCCCCTCCCCCAGCAACCCTCAGTTTGTTTTGTGAGATTAAGAGTCACTTATGGTTTGTCTCCCTCCCAATCCCATCTTGTTTCATTTATTCTTCTCCTAACCCCTTAAGCCCCCATGTTGCATCACCACTCCCTCATATCAGGGAGATCATATGATAGTTGTCTTTCTCCGCTTGACTTATTTCACTAAGCATGATACGCTCTAGTTCCATCCACGTTATCGTAAATGGCAAGATTTCATTTCTTTTGATGGCTGCATAGTTTTCCATTGTGTATATATGCCACATCTTCTTTATCCATTCATCTGTTGATGGACATCTAGGTTCTTTCCATAGTTTGGCTATTGTGGACATTGCTGCAATAAACATTCGGGTGCACGTGCCCCTTCGGATCACTACATTTGTATCTTTAGGGTAAATACCCAGTAGAGCAATTGCTGGGTCATAGGGTAGTTCTATTTTCAACATTTTGAGGAACCTCCATGCTGTTTTCCAGAGTGGCTGCACCAGCTTGCATTCCCACCAACAGTGTAGGAGGGTTCCCCTTTCTCCGCATCCTCGCCAGCATCTGTCATTTCCTGACTTGTTAATTTTAGCCATTCTGACTGGTGTGAGGTGATATCTCATTGTGGTTTTGATTTGTATTTCCTGATGAACAGACATTTCTGCAAAGAGGACATCCAGATGGCCAACAGACACATGAAAAAGAGCTCCATATCACTTGGCATCAGGGAAATACAAATCAAATCCCGTCTGTTTTAACGCATGTCCTCTCCGCTCCCAAACTTTCCAAGTATTCTCTAGACATGCTGCAGTTTTGGAAAGCACCATCTCCCTAGTGCTTACCATCCTTCTCTGTGCCCGGGATTCTACCACTTGACTCCCACTAACTCCTACTGGATTTTTACAACATCTTGCCTCACAGAAGCTTTCTCTGACCTTCCTATGCCACTACTTTGTTCTTCCTCCACACTGACATTGGGCGCTGACCATTCCATTGGCAGGCAGTGCTAACTTGGACATTGGGCTCGTCTCCTTACTTGCTTATCTCTTCTCTCCACTTAATGGAAGCAATGGGACATACTATGTTATTATCTCCAGCACCTGCCATACAGATACCCAATAACTGTGTGTTTAATGAGAGTTGACTCTATAAAGTTCAACGAACATTTTCCTTTCCCTTTGCCATACTTTAAAAAAAAGTCCAGATAATTAGTCAATTTAGAATATTACTTTTCAGTAGTAGTTCAACAGTCATAAGCTGAAAAAAAAAATAAATTTGATTCTCCTAAGCTCAAATGAAATTTTTAGAATTGGTCTTTTTTTAGGGCGCCTGGGTGGCTCAGTGGGTTAAGCCGCTGCCTTCGGCTCAGGTCATAATCTCAGGGTCCTGGGATCGAGTCCCGCATCAGGCTCTCTGCTCGGCAGGGAGCCTGTTTCCTCCTCTCTCTCTCTCTCTCTGCCTGCCTCTCTGCCTGCTTGTGATCTCTATCTGTCAAGTAAATAAATAAAAATCTTTAAAAAAAAAAAAAAAAGAATTGGTCTTTTTTTTTTTTAAGTGCTATATCCTGTGTTCTCTTAACAGCATACTCCAGAATCCTTCCATCCATTAATCTCCAAAAAGAAGGGTTTACATTGGTTTAAAGATAGTTCAAAAAGCATTTTTGAAATACATTTGGCTGCAATCATTAGAGGGTTCTTGGAAAATGTCAACTGCTCTGTGCAATATGACACATCCCTGAGATCACTGGTTCTAGAACTAGCCTTACCTGGATTTCAGTTTTAGTTCTATGATTTCTTAACTGCGCTGTTTAAGGGAAAACTGACCTCCCCTAGGCCCCATTTTCTCCAGCTACAAACTAAGGGCAGCCACAGTCCTACCTCTTCAGTTGGGAAACTGACACAAGAGAAAGCATGGGTTGGTCTAAAAGAACTTGGGTCCCTGGGTGGCTCAGTTGGTTAAGCAACTGCCTTTGGCTCAGGTCATGATTCTGGAGTCCCTGGTACGAGTCCCACATAGGGCTCCCTGCTCAGCGGGGAGTCTACCTCCTCTCCTCGTGTTCTATCATGCTCTCACTCTCTCAAATAAATAAATAAAAATCTTTAAAATAAATAAATAAATAAAAGCACTCTCAAAGTAAGGCTCTGTAAGTGACTCCATTTGTAGATTTCATTTTCATGCATTATACCTTTACTATCACACTTAACGTTGACACTCCTCTGGACCCTATCCCATGAGGTCTACTTTATTCCTAACCCACATGTGGCTGGCAGCACTCTGGGATGTAGCATCATCAGCCTTGTCTTAAGAGGCATAGAAGTAGTTAGAGCATCTGGCTCTTCAAAACCAGCTGGCCTGTCTCATAAACCCTACCTCCTGGTGTTTCCAAATTTTCAAATTTCTAAAGTCAGCAGGAAGCTCCTAGGGGATTCAAGAAGACAGTACTGGAACTGAAGAAACAATAGTTTATGATTCTACAGGGTCACAATTCACTGTCTTTGTCAAGATGGGAAGCTTCTGATTTCACAATAACTGTTTCTGCCCAAATTACACTATCAAGTCTTTCAGAGATGAGTTCTCAATGCTGGTGTAGAAACAAAGGGTTAGCAGTGCCTGCACAAGGAGTGAGCTAACTTATTTCAGGGATAAGGGCATGCAAATCGTCTGGATAAAGACCAGAGTGGTATGATGTCTGCCAGCCAGGTGCACTGCAGCTAGATCAGAAAAGACTCTTTATTCCTAACAAATGGTATCAAAGTCAAAGACAAGGACTAGAAGAATACCAGATGGGAACAAGATATTTCATCATCCCTTAATTCTTGACATTTCTTACTGTCCATATTATTTTTCTCCTTCTATTGAACTATTTATATAACCATTTTATCAATTCTACTTGCTTGTGAATCCCACAAAAATAGGCTTTATGTGCAACGTTGCTATGTATGTAAGGACTGGAAATTGGCCAAAGGAAGATGAATAAATCAATTAGTAATAATATATCTGCACTTGGGACCCCTACGTGACTCAGTTAAGTGTCTGCCTTCAACTCAGATCATGATCCCACAGTCTTGGGATGAAACCCCACATCTGGCTTCCTGCTGTGGGGAGCCTGCTTCTCCCTATCCCTCTGCCTGTCTCCCCACTCAGTCTCTCTCTCAAATAAATAAAACCTTAAAAAAAATATCTGCACTCAAACTCCTACTGAAGTAGATTAGATTCTCATGTATGTTTTAGACAGTAGAAATTAAGGCAAATAAATATGGATATCAATGGGATAATCCCAATTGCTAAAAGTATTACGATAATAAAACTGTCACAATTTATATTTCATGGTTAAGTAAGAGGAAGACGAAAAAAGTAATGTTCTGGAGTAATTACAGCTAGTCCAGTATTTAATCAGAGTAATAGGGAACAACCTCTTCCATGAATTTGTAAGTGACTATGTTTCGAAGGCTCCTTTCAAGATACTGTAAGGGATAAGGTAAGATCAAAATAAGATAAAATACAGAATGGAATAGGTAGGATAGAAACTCATTTGCAGATAACTCATTGCGGATAAGGAACATGAGTGAAAAACTGGGTGGATTTCTTGGTGGGGTTAGCATTGATTGACTCGGTGTCTCTAGAGAAGAAATGAGAGGACTAAAATGTGTGGGAAAAAGTGTGATGAGGTATATAAAGTCTCTGAAGACTAACAGGGCTTATAATCCACACTCAAAAGGTCGACACTCAAGGAAGGACTCAACTAGGCAAGATCAATTAAAATAACTGTACATTTTTGGCAAGTTAAAAAAAAAAGAGGGGCAAAAGTATATTACATCTACATGCCATGCTTTTAGTTTATATTTCACAATAAGATTCCTAGGATGGTAAAAATGTGACAGTACTGAAGAATTAATTAGGAATTTCATAGATACCATTTCTATGACTGTACCTAGGTTCCTAATGGATATTGAAGCATATAAAAATACAAAGCTAAGTTATAAGTAATTCTTTCTGCTCCAGACAGCTAGATAAGGGAACTGGCCAACTGTTTCCCTTGGTTAATCACCGTTTCATGCTTCGCTAAAAAGAATTAATATGAATTACATCCCTTTCATTGGCAGAAAATTATCTTTCAGTTTCTTCTTCTCTATATATGTGATAATCTCTAAAAATAGTTGGAGATTTCTTCTGTACTTAGAGAATCCTAGAGTACATGTTCGGGGGCATGTAGATATTTCTTAAAATTGACCCTCCATGTCTACTGGAATTTCAATGAGCTCTCCAATATCTGTAGAAATTTGTTAAAAAGAAAAGATGCTACCTCCTGAGAATAAGGAAGGTAGGGAGGCAAAATGTATGGAAAAAGAACAAGAAGAAGCTAACAAAGTTAATATTTTAATTTGGATTTTTAATTAATATGTTTTCTACACAGGAAACTGGAGGATAGTATAAGATAAATAGGAAGCTGACAGAAATAGATAATTTTAAGATATTCTGTATTTTTAAAACAAGGATCTTTGATTAAAACCTATTTATTGAGCTAAATTATATACAACATATATAGCTGATATAGCATACATATATTAGCTAAAGCTTTACACAATCTAGTTCTGTGGATGTTGAATTTTTATCCCTTTTAATAGCACTGTTCTTCCTCTGTGTACAAGTCTCATAAGTATCAATTTAAAAGAAAAACAAAACCAAAAGGATGGCTGTATAGAGACAAGCTTACATTCTCTTAAAGAAGTTGGAAAAACTAGTCAAGAGTTGCTTACAATTTTATGCACATGCATAGACTGTTATGTCTCTTTTGACATTGAAAGTGAAGAATTCTATGATTCTTTAGCCACTGTAGACAATTTAAGTATTTTTATGTAATGCAGTACCACATATTTCAAACTTTAATGACCATGACCCACAATAAGAAACATGATGTACATGCAACCTAATGCTTACCTATATTACAAAAGTTTAATGAAACAATATACACCCTCACCAAATAAGGTATATATATTTTTCCAATTCTTTATATTCTGTTCTAAGTCTAAGCTTATGTATTCTTAGTGTGAGCTAAGTTATACATTTTTTAAGATAAATTCTTTTACAACACCATGAAAAGTATATGAACTCAATGAGGTCTGAAGTCCATTTATGAAAGTAAGATTCTCCTTTTAAGTGTAGAGGTCTAGAAGCCAAATATAACATTCAGAAAATCAATTAAAAGCTGACTCTAAATGCAAACGTTAAGCAGTGTGCAATACAGAAATGTTAATTTGTTATAAAAATAACAAATTTATCAGAGCTTTAAAAATATATCTAACAATCACTTATGCGATGATAATTGTATGTCAGGCACTGTGTTCAACATCCTGTGACTACTATGTCACTTACCTCCATTAAACTCATGAGGCTTCCATCCACACTTTAGGGAGGCTATGTTCGCAAATAGAGTATAGAAATAGAAACAGGGATGTGTGGTGGTGAGCACTGAAGATTCTATCATAAAAGACATCCTTGATAAGACCTAAACTATCTAGACATTGGGTAGGGAGGAAAGTATCACAGATTAACCCCGGTATAACTCAGGGATTCACGGAAGCAGACAGAAGCCCCCAACTTCATTACTGAAGGAATAAGGGGCCAACAATCATGGCTGTGAGGATGCTTAAAAGTTTCTCACTGGTTTCCCAACTGCCCTGAAGATTTAGGTTTAAAATGTTACTGTGTATAACACAAACAACTGGTATTGACACAGAACAGACATGTGAATCAATAGGACGTAACAGAGCCCAGAAATGAACTCACACATAGACTGTCAGTCTATGACCACAGAGGCAAGAATACACAATGGGGACAGCAGAGTCTTCAACAAATGGTGTCGCGAAAACCGGCCACATCAGAAAGAACGACACTGGACCCCTATCTTACACCACACACAAAAATGGATTCAAGTGGATTAAAGACTTGAATGTAAGACCTGAAACCATAAAAGTCCTAGAAGAAAACAGGCTGGTAAGCTCTTTGAGATCAGTCTTGGCAATGATTTTTTTTTTTTTAATCCTACATAAAAAGAAAAGGCAAGAGAAGCAAAAATGAACAAGTGAGACTATATCGAACTAAAAAGCTTCTGCACGGCAGCAAAAACGCAATGTACTGAATGGGAAAGAATATTTACAAATTGTGTATCTGACAAGGGGTTAATATCCAGAATGTATAAATAACTCTTATAATTTAATGGTCAAAAGAAATCAATTTAAAAATGGGCAGAATATTTGAATAGACGTTTTTCCAAAGAAAACATACAGATGGCCAAAAGGCACATAAAAGATGTTTGGCATCTCATCATCAGGGAAATGCAAATCAAAACCACAGTGAGACGGCACCTCACACCTGTCAGAATGGCTATTATCAAAAAAGACAAGAAATGCAGAGAAAAGGGAATGCTTGTGCATTGTTGGTCAGGAAGTAAATGGGGGCAGCCACTGTGGAAAAACAGTATGGAGGTTCCCCCCAAAATTAAAAATAGAAATACCATATGATCCAGCAAGCCCATTCTGGGAACATACCCTAAGAAAATGACAACACTAACTGAAAAAGACATCTGCATTCCCATGTTCATTGCAGCACTATTTACAATAGTCAAGATATGGAAATAACCTAAGTGTCCACTGATAGATGAACAAATAAAGAAAATGTGCAGTACACACACACACACACACACACACACACACACGAATATTATTCGGCCTTAAAATGGAATGAAATTTTGCCCTTTGCAACAACATGGACAGAGTACTATGCTAAGTGACTTAAGTCAGAGAAAAAAATAGTATATTATCCCACATACATGTGCAATAAAAAAGAAGTTCTTAGATACAGAGAATACACTGGTGGTTACCAGAGGTAGGGTGGTGTGGGGGTATGTAAAGCAGTTGGAGAAGATGAACAATGCAAACTTCCAGCTATAGGTAAGTCACAGGGATACAATATATAGCATTGTGAATAGATTTAAAGTTATATTACATATTGGATATTGCTGAAAAAAATAGGAAAGTTCTCATTACAAAGTGAAAAGAGTATATTAAGTATAAGTATATTAATATACTTATTATATGTATATATGTATGATATACATATATATTAAGTATATTAAGAGCATATTAAGTATAAGTATATACTAATATATTAAGTATGTTAATAGATAACTAAACCTATTGTGGTCATCATTTCTCAGTTTCCACTTAGGTTGTACACCTGGAACTAGTGTTAGGTCAATTATATGGCCAAAGAAATGCTACTGTGTGACCTTAGGCATTTTTTTTTTTTTTTTTACCTCTGACTCTTCTAATAGAGTGTAATGCCAACCTGTATATAATTGAGGATATAATGAAAAGCATGTCTGCAGTGCTTAATAAAATGTTCTGGATATAGAAAAACCATTATAAATTGTTTATGTTATACTTCAGTTTACTTTATCAGTTAATTTTTTCCTCCCTAAAGTCAGCCTGGGATAAAATTGTGAAATAAAACTAAATCTACAGTGTGGCCCTAGCTTTAAAATGGAGGGATGGACCAGTATTAAGGAGGGCATGTGTTGTGATGTGCACTGGGTGTTAAATGCGAGTAATGAATCATTGAGCACTATATCAAAGACTAATGATGTATTATACAGTGGCTAACTGGACATAATAAAAGAATAATAAAAAATGAAGTAGAGGGATGGGAATCAGACTGGCCGCATGTATTTATACGGTACAGTGACTACCTTGAATTTCTATTTTGGAAATTCTCTAAATTTTGATTTTACATCAAGTATTTGAACATGTTAGGAAGTAGGCATATCATGAAAGGAGGAGAAAGGTTATATGACTGCCACTTCCCAAGTGTGGGGGGGCAGAGATTTAAACTATTTATTTAGTTAAAATTATTAGGTGAATAGTGTTTTATTATTGGGTTTATGGTATTTAATGAAGTAAAATTTGTTTTTCTTTCCTTTTTATTTTTATTTTTTTAAGATTTTATGTATTTATTTGACAGGGAGAGACACAGCAAGAGAGAGAACAGAAGCAGGGGGAGGGGTAGAAGCAGGCTTCCCATTGAGCCAAGAGCCAGATGTGGGGATCAAACCCAGGCAAATGCTTAATGACTGAGCCATCCAGGCGCCCCTTTTCTTTCTTTTTTAAAAAGAATAATACTTCTTATTACATCTTCTCCCAAAGAAACCTAGAAATTTGGTATTAATTTCACAAAGGATATATGGTCACATTTTTTATTTACTAAATCACTTTGATTTCTTGCCTGCTTCAATAAATCTTCAAATACTGTTAGGTACTAAGAAGTTGTACCCTTAGACTGAAGCCCCAGGGGAGAAAAATATAAAAAATTTTAAATAAAAATTTTTTAAAAGATTTTATTTATTTATTTATTTGACAGAGAGGCAGAGAGGCAGGCAGAGAGAGAGAGAGAGGAGGAAGCAGGCTCCCATCCGAGCAGAGAGCCCGATGCAGGACTTGATCCCAGGACCGTGAGATCATGACCTGAGCTGAAGGCAGAGGTTTAACCCACAAGCCACCCAGGCACACCAAATAAAATATTTTTTAAAATACTCTTTTACTTCTTCACTAGTGAAGATCTGATTAAGAAACGTGCTCACATGTTTAAGCAGAAAGGCAAGAGAAATACATCTCTAAGAAAAAAAACTACTCTTGAAAACATAATTATAATTGCTAATATGCTATAATTAATTAATGAAATGAAAAGCAAATGATATTGTGGAAAATATTTGCAATAAATAGGCTAACTGGTTTAGAACACTCTTTATATACAAATTCTTTAAGGTAACAATCTTGATTTTAATCTCAATTATATAAACTAGAAGTGAATGATCAAGTTAGCTTTTTTTTTTTTTCACCAAACCAGATTTCTTGACCATCTATTGTGGGGGTAGGGAATGTGGGAAATTGTCTGTAGGTTTGGAATAGGTGTTAGATATAAATACATCACTATGGGTGTTTGAGGGACAGTTTGAAACATATCTCAGAAATTGATATAAAAGGCTATGGAAGCACATAAAAAAAAGAGAGATAGAGGGAGAGAGAGATTTTAATCCAATCTTCTATCAAGTATTGATTGAACTACTTTTCTCTGCTATATTCTTTGTAAGTTTTGGCAACTAGTTTGTGCCTAACTTTTAAAAATCAAATAAATTCTGTAGGACAAACAAATAGCACTTACATGTAGTACAAAAATAAAGAAGTTTGACATTACAAAGAACTTAACATTTTAAATCCATTGAGATAGCCACACAAAAGCTCTATTATAAAAAACAGATATAACAAGAAATTTATAGACTGCTAAATATGAACTTTGATGGAAACTACTGGAATATTCAGAAGTTAGACTAAAATTTAAAATTAAATGTTTGGGAGGAGTAGGGAATTTGGGTAAATTGGAAGGGGAGGTGAACCATGAGAGACTATGGACTCTGAAAAACAGTCTGAGGGGTTTGAAGTGGCGGGGGGGGTGGGAGGTTGGGGTACCAGGTGGTGGGTATTATAGAGGGCACGGCTTGCATGGAGCACTGGGTGTGGTGAAAAAATAATGAATACTGTTTTTCTGAAAATAAATAAATTGAAAAAAAAAATTAAATGTTTGGGTTTCTTTAAAACAAACAAAAGTCAGTGTGTCTATCTATATGGTAGGGCTTCCTTCTTTATTCTTCTGCAATCGTTGAAGTGAACTGCTTCTCCAGTCTCAGAATGAGTGTTCATTCTTTTTTTTTTTTTTTTATGAGTGTTCATTCTTGAGAGTAAAGGAAACACAGAAGAGTGACGAATGTTGCTTATTTGCTGCTGAAATTCATATTATTTGATTCCCTTTATTCTCAAACTCAACACTCACAAAACAGATAATCATATCAAAAATGGACAGAAGATATGAACAGACACTTCTCCAATGAAGACATACAAATGGCTATTAGACACATGAAAAAATGTTCATCATCACTAGCCATCAGGGAGATTCAAATTAAAACCATATTGAGATACCACCTTACACCAGTTAGAATGGCCAAAATTAGCAAGACAGGAAACAACATGTGTTGGAGAGGATGTGGAGAAAGGGGAATCCTCTTACACTGTTGGTGGGAATGCAAGTTGGTGCAGCCTCTTTGGAGAACAGTGTGGAGATTCCTCAAGAAATTAAAAATAGAAGGGCGTGATCCTGGAGTCCCGGGATCGAGTCCCACATCAGGCTCCCAGCTCCATGGGGAGTCTGCTTCGCTCTCTGACCTTCTCCTCGCTCATTCTCTCTCTCACTGTCTCTCTCTCTCAAATAAATGAAATAAAATCTAAAAAAAAAAAAAAAGAAAGAAATTAAAAATAGAGCTTCCCTACGACCCTGCAATTGCACTCCTGGGTATTTACCCCAAAGATACAGATGGAGTGAAAAGAAGGGCCATCTGTACCCCAATGTTTATAGCAGCCATGGCCACGGTCGCCAAACTGTGGAAAGAACCAAGATGCCCTTCAACGGACGAATGGATAAGGAAGATGTGGTCCATATACACTATGGAGTATTATGCCTCCATCAGAAAGGACGAATACTCAACTTTTGTAGCAACATGGATGGGACTGGAAGAGATTATACTGAGTGAAATCAGTCAAACAGAGAGAGTCATTATCATATAGTTTCACTTATTTGTGGAGCATAACAAATAACATGGAGGACATGGGGAGAGGGAGAGGAGAAGGGAGTTGAGGGAAATTGGAAGGGGATGTGAACCATGAGAGACTATGGACTCTGAAAAACAACCTGAGGGTTTTGAAGGGGTGGGGGGGTGGGAGGTTGGGGGAACCAGGTGGTGGGTATTGGGGAGGGCACGGATTGCATGGAGCACTGGGTGTGGTGCAAAAAACAATGAATACTGTTACACTGAAAAGAAATTAAAAAAAAAAAAAGAAAGAAAGCAATATTGAAGGTTGAAAAAAAATTGAGTTCAGTTTACATTTGCTATATTTGTTAATCTATTTAACTTATTTCTATGGTATTGTGTGATTTATATTTTTCAAGCTTTCTTCATTAGAATTGAATAGATCAAATCACCTTCAGTTGGCTTAACAGTAATAGCTTAATTTATTCTACACCTAAATGACTAAAATCCATTAAATCATCAAATTTCTCCTATAAATGTCTTCTCAAAATATTCATCCTCAAACACTGAGCCAGACTATAATAACTTTATGTTTTCACTTCTCTCTTATCAGACATGAGAACAGTCTCCTCGTCCCCTGCCATACTGGTGTTGCACTGAAAAATCCCCGCTGTCACAGGAAGTGTTCCATATCACCACTCATTTAGGTGAGAGTGTGTTTTTCTAAAGTCTTGCCTCACTCAGGCTTTTTCTATATATTTCTATAATTCACCTACTATATATTTTCTGTTCTGGCATTTTTCAGGTTGATTTTTGGGGAAAAACCCAAGAGCTCATGCCAACTCACGGTTGTTCCCAAGACTTTCCCCATGTACTGTATTGCTCAGTGAAAGCTCATCATCTTGACCTATGTTAGCGCTCACCAGCCACTCAATGGACAGCTAATATGTATTAATATGTATTAATTTGCATGCTTATCTCCAGTTTTATGCATACTCCTACCTTCTCAAAAAGAATGTTTTATGAATCCTAGGTCTTCTTTTGATTCCCTTTTACTCATCACATTTACCATAGCGATTCCTCCACGCCCTGCCTCAAGAAACAGTTTTTAATAATGTTGATGATGGTGTCTAATGACAGTAACAGAGAATTTCCTATTTCAGGTATGTTTTATATTCAAAGAAATATAGTCCATAGATCATACCATTAAAAAACAAAACGTGGTCATTTTTAAAATTTGGTCTTAAAAGAACTGAGAGATGCAAGATAGAATTTTGACCCTATCTATTTGGACCCTCATCCTAACTTTAAAAAACACCAAGATTAAGAAAACAGAGGTTTCAGATTCTTGGCCCTCATCTTGTCTATGACGGAATGGCACCGAGAACCAGCCAACAGGTAGTGAACTTGCCAGCGAGGTATAAATTGGGAAGTAAGTTTAATTGTACCAAAATATCCTAAACATACAGAAATGAAAATAAAATCAGAGTTTATTTAGATAATAATCTCTACATAGTTTACTTAGAAATACAGATCTCTGATTTTGTTTTATGGTATTTCCATTTCTGATTTGTTTTATGTTACAGGGACAAATATTTACATCCAAATATCTCAGTGTCTTCTAGAAGATCATGTATTTTTAATTTTGCTTCCAATATTTCATGTCACTTGTGTGTGAGAGGTTGGAGAAACTAGTTTTGGTTTTGTTTCTATTTTTTTTTTGGTTTTTATTTTTTATTTATTTATTTTTTTTAACGGTGTAACCAACAAATGGGGATTGGGGACATCTTTAACACCAAAATGTTTTAGTGAATTCAGAGTGAGCTGATTAGACCACAAAATTATATGTCAATTAACAGACATACCTCTTTTGTATTTTTTTTTTTTTTTTTAAGATTTGAGAAGGAGAGGGAGAGAGTGAAGGAGTGGAGCAGGGGCAGGGGAGAGAGGATCTCAACTTGTTCCCTGCTGAACAAGGAGCCTGATGCTGGGCTCCCTCTCCCAACCCTGAGAAGGAACTGAGCCAAAACCAAGAGTTGGGTGATCAACGGATTGGGTCACCCAGGTGCCCCAATATACCTCTTTTGTATTAACAACACTTTTTTTGTAGGAGACCGGGCATGCTGACTGCTGTCAACTTGGTAAGTACCAAAGGATGAGAGGGCAAAGAAAGATACTCCTCTTCATTCTAAACAAGATGCAGTAACTTCAAGTGTCCATAGCCAGGGTGCACCTCCTACTAAGGCTCCTGACTTTCTCCCTATTTTGTTCAAGGAGTCTAAGCTAAAGGGTTGGAAATCCACTTGCATAGGAATAAAGGGAATCTTTAATTTTTCCAGAGAAAAGAGTAGGAAACCTCATCTCCTTAGAGAGAGCATAACCAGCAAGGACTAGGTCATGGCATCTAAACCAGGCTTGCTTCTGAACAAGAGTATGTTTTCTTGGTGCTGTTTTTAAGGAAAACTCTTAAAAACTCCTTAACTTCTGTGTTGGGTATTAAAGAGAAAAGTGACAGTTTTCCTTTTTTTCTAAGACTACTAACCAACTGGTAAGTTAACAAAAAGCTTGAGGAAGTGAATTTCTTTTAGATTTTCACTGACCAATGTATTTTCACTGATCTGGAGATTTCCCAGGCTTGGCACTAAAATGTCTATACCCCAGCCAACTGCGCTATCCCATAGAAACCCAGCCAGCTGGTTACCTTAGGATGCATATCTTAACTACGACAGACCACTCTGAAAATGAGAACTAGCCTAGTACCATTTTGAAAATGTTAACACCATCTTTAGACAGGAGAAGGAAGAGTCTAGGGGAGACCAGTGTTTTAAATAGCGTACAGGGAAGGGCTTCTTTTCAAGGAAATGCAAATTCTTCACCTCAAATACAAAGGCATATGATATTGATTAATTACTATCCTGTTTGCCCAAGATGTTCCCTAGGTCTATCATCCAGGCCAGATGCCAACCACTACTGATGTCCCTTCAAACAGTGAAAAACAAAACAAAAACAAAAATATTAAGCTAGAGCACTTTATTTTTCCCCGAACTTAACTCAGTATTCAACTCTTGATTTAAGCCTATCACTGGACCTGGCATATTGCTTATGAATGATTTTGAAAGTATTTATTTAGTGTTCAGACATATTACTACAACAAGACCTAACTGGTACATAAAACTTAAAAAACCCCACTGCTCTTCCCAAAAATTATACTGGTATGTTTGACTACTACCAATATTTCCATGATCTGCACAAAAATACAGATTTTTTTTTTCAGGATATTGACTATATAAGGACAAAATATGCATTTATTTAAGGTCAGAGTTCCATGAAGGCAGTTAATTACTCTATAGTTGTATTACATAAATTATGCTCTAATGATTTAATTAGAGCATTAATAACATTTGATCTGAATATTTCTTGACTGCATCAAATTTTCCTGGCTTCTACACTAAAACATTTCCGATGTGACTGACTCACTATATCATCAAGCTGGTTAAAATAATGCATATCAACAGTGTTCCAAATGAACTATAAATTAGGACAAATATATAATCTTTAAGCCACTTAGAACTTTGAAATAATGAAAGATTATTAAATGGGATAGATAAACATGACAATGTCAGTCCTGTGCAAAACAGAAAAATGTCCTTCCCGACATTGTAAAAATTCAGTTGGTTCTTCACATATCTTAGTAACATTCAAATGTTCAAATGCACAGATGTTTGGATTCACCATCTAGACAAAACATCCTAATGATTGCCTGAATTGATTAAATGTATTCACTGTCTTACAGATGCCAAACACTATGTGGGCAGTCAACATATTTGACAGCTTGTCTAATGATATCTTGAAAAAATAGAATTTTTCTGGAAGAGATTTTCTTTCTCCCCTTCAAAAGCTGATGCTTTCAGTCTTGGGTAACTTCAGATGCCATAAGTGTTTTTCTTCTCTTCTTTTCTCTTTGAAAGACATGAGTAAGAGGCTGATGCAAAACAATCCGTTACCCCAGACTCTCTATATACAGATTTGAGCAGATCTTGGCATAATTTGATTTTGAAATAGTCAGCAGTATAATTAAGATCACGGATTTGGAATATATTTTTTACTGTTCAATAGCCATTTCTAGAGTACCTTTTTTTCAGTCTGTGTTTAGCACTGTAAGTTGTAAGCACCCCACACTTGCTCCTAAATCTAACATCCACTGCAAAAAATCCTTTAAAAAAATGTCATTCCAGAACCACATTTATGTTTACTTTTAAGACTTTTTTTAATTTATTTGACAAAGAGAGACAGCGAGAGAGGGAACACAAGCAGGGGTAGTCTGAGAGGGAGAAACAGGCTTCCCACTGAGCAGGGAGCCTGATGCGGGGCTCGATCCCAGGACCCCGAGATCATGACCTGAGCCAAAGGCAGAGGCTTTAACCTACTGAGGCACCCAGGCGCCCCACCTCTGTTTACTCTTGATAGAGCACAGACACTCCCAACTACACGTACATTTCAGGCAATGGTCAGGATTAGACTTTCTAGCTCACCATACAACTGGTGTTAGAAGAAAAGTGCAGGAACCAGTATCTTGTGGATACTTTGGATTATTGGAGGGAATAGTCTCAAATGTAATAAAGGAAATTATGTAATATATTATTTCTATATTATAAATGTTATTTTCTCATATTTCTCAGCACAGAAGAACATCAAATCTGGGGAAATAGATCTTAAGATAGATGAAATCTCAATATCTTGCTTATCACTTTAACTGCGTCATAGCTCATGTTATGTCAACAAAGCACCCCCTTCTTCCAAAAAACACTGAGTTGCTAATAATCAAAAGACCTCCCATGCAAGAACTTCACACCTTATAAATAGGCTAAATGAAGAGAATTATGAATTACTGATTTGTTCTACTTCCAACTGACCTCTTCTATCCCCCATCTAAGTTGTAAAAATCACTACTTTCCTGAGTTTTTGTGACCTTAGAAAGCTTGATTATTTCCTTAGCAAACGTTTTGGGAACAAAATTAACATGCCTTTACTTTAGTTAAACTTCTTCCTCTTCTTCTCTATCTGTTGGAAGTTCCAAGTTGCAAACACAAAGTCTGTCTGCCTGGAAACATCATAATGGGAAAAGAATTAACAATTACTAAAATAATCTCTTGATTCTAGGCACTGTCCTCAGTTTTATACCTTTAATACTATCTCTCAGGCACAAAATATATGCTACTGATGAAGAAAGAAAACTCTGAAAAGATGTATCTAGAAGCTTGTTATAGTGTAAATATTAGGGATATTATATATTATAAGTGCCAGAGCTGATATTCTAATGGATCTGATTTCAAGGTCTTCATTCTGTTCACAGTAATATACAATACCATAAAAAGTGAAAGATTATAGGTCACAAAATCGCTTAGTCCCTCAGATCAAGATGGAAGATTCCTGAAAATCATGTCCAACTTGCATGTTTTATGACCCTATGAAACTGCTCGGTATACTATGGTTTCCACCCCCGGTCTCTTGCTAATAAGTCTATGGTTTTGATCAAGTCATTCTGCCTTTTCAAACTTAAGCATCTGTAAAATAAGAGAATTTGAGGTGAACTATTCAAATATGAAACTTCCATGATTATATCTCTGATACAAGATTATTTTACCCCTTTTCTGCCACTTATCTCAAAGTATTTTCATGAAAATGTGTTGATTACATCATTTTTCAATTTTTTTTCTCTTTTTGAACACAGGGTTATAATAAATGCAGTTACTGCTTGAGAGTCCTATTTATAATTCAAAATATAAAATTTTGAGTCACTCAAACAAGGTCAATTTTGATATATATGTCATATATACAAGGACTCAGAGGAAACTATTCATATGAATGTGGAAAACATTATGTTAATTATACTTCAACAAAAAATAATTTAAGGAAATATTAAGAGAATTACATACCCACAAATGATGAAGATATTCATATGAAATTCAGCAACTTGCAATAGTAATTGGCATAGAGTAATTCATAGTTTTAAAAAGTATTTACATAATATACCCACACAAAACAATCTGTAGCTAAATAATTTTCAGGACCTTATGTGTTAAATCCACACATTAAATCACATTACACGTCATAAAAATAAAATTAATTCAGTAATTGTCATCTTTTCTACTTCTCTCTTAGAGCAACCTAGAAAATGCTACTGGCCATGGCTAATGCACGAACGTAGTGAACTGAGACATATTAAAAAAATGAAATAATTTCTGAGGGTTTCAGTTAATTCCTATAGGCTGTGTCAACATTTATGTTTTGAAATTACATTTTCAGAAATATGGAAATTTCTGAAATTGAATCTGAATTTATGGGACTTCTGGTATAAAATATTCATTTTAACATTTGTTAGATGAAGCAGAGACACAGCAAAAGGTAGGAACATATTACTAACTGGAAGTTACTTGGCTAGCTGGAGGATTCACGATTGTTCAATTTGTTACAGACAGAGAGATAAACAGATAAATTTCCATGATGAGAATGTGTGATGTACTAAGGGTAAATTAATTCCCTATAATTGAATTTTCTTAAAAACACTAACAAACCAAGTACAAACTTGTATGTAATTATTCTTGTTTATCTTACAGTAGTAAGCTAGATAAGAATTTTTTTGAGAAACATGAGTTAATAGAATTTCTTTAAATAAGAGAAAAGGATTAAGCACATTTGTATAATTACTGCAGATGAAAAAAATTAAAATCTTTAGTTTATATATTGACAACTCATTATCATGCATAAGTTGAAACATAAAAGCTCTGCACAGTATAATTGTTGAAAAGCATTTAACATGGTGTTGCCAGTTCTAATCATCGTGTTGAACATTTAAGTTGATTCACAATTAGTGAATGGAAAATGCAAGCATGCCCTTGTTGAAATAAGGCATTCTTTTCTATTTGTATGGTCCATTGGAAAGCAAGGAAAAATGAAGTACATTGGAAAGGAGGCTGAGGAATGAAGAAAAACAGAATTTGAGAACTAGATGTATTCTGATCCTTCTTTAAAAAATGGCCTTAGGGGAGCAAGACGGCATCTAGCCTTCTCTTTGATTAAGTAAGCATGTGCTAATTAAAGTCATCTGAATAGCACCATATCCATGGTTTACTACGGGCAGAGAATCTAAATAAGAAATCCTTGATTCATCACTACTGTAACCAACATCAACGTCACCGCATTCTTCCTCCTCCTCCTCCTTATTGGCATTATTCTACTCCCAAACCCTAACTCAAGGATGGCGGTGTGAGGAGCAGAACATAAGTTCATCCCAAGTGTGGAGGAGAAACGTAACATTGACATTCAACTTTAAACAAGACAGCATATGCTATTTACGGCTAAGAGAGAGCAGAAGCACGCAGTAATCTAAGTAGCCATCATTCACGGGCAACAAAAATAGAGCGGAGCTTCTAAGGGGAAGAGATAGAAATATGAACAGCCGTTGCCCCCACAAGCCACAGCCACAGCTGCTGCCCAGAAGACATACTACGAGGGCGCTCTCACGGCAAACCATTTAACATTAAATCACATGGAGGAGAGCCACACTTTCTTCCCGGTCTGAATGAGATTCTGTTAAAATCAGTGCAGTGCTCAAGACCAGGGACTGTCATTTTATCCTCAAAATATAAACACACTTTCAATAGGATTTAATATAGGACTCGATGTCTAGGAAGTTTCCCCAGGTTATTCTAATATTTTGAACCACGTCAAATCTGATCCGGGTTTTTAAATATTTAGGTTTCATGCCTGCATGGGTGTGGCAGATGCCCAAAATAATTGTACCGTTTGATCTACTAAAGATACATGGTCAAATTCAGCTGATAGCTCTTCAGGTTCTAATTAATACGTCCTGTTCAGTTATGTCATCAGCACTATTCCACTGTGTATTGGGGGACGGACTTATACCTCATTTATATCACGTACGATTTTAGGTACCATGCATACAATTTTGTACAAGACGAAGTACCTGCCCTAGGGAAACAATATTCTCAAGATGAAAAAAGGCAATAAATAAGTAATAAATATTTAATTTATAACTGTAAATGGCATGAAAAGATAGTGCATTGAAATAAAAAAAATGCTTTGAAAGTGTATTGGTCAAGGCAAATATTTCTGAGGAGATAGTATTTAGATCAAATCTAGAAGGATGCGGGTGCCTGGGTGGCTCAGTGGGTTAAAGCCTCTGTCTTTAGCTCAGGTCATGATCCCAGGGTCCTGGTATCGAGCCCCGTGTCGGACTCTCTGCTCAGCAGGGAGCCTGCTTCCCTTCCTCTCTCTCTGCCTGCCTCTCTGCCTACCTGTGATCTGTCAAATAAATACATAAATAAATCTTAAAAAAAAGAAAGAAAGAAACAGGAACTACATATACACTACATACAGATATAATATGGGCTATCCTAAGGGGACTCGAAATAATGGCTTTGTACTAGTGTTTGGATGCATGATTTCATTCATTATGATGCAGGAGAAACTAGTTTAGAGGGATTGACAGGTTCTGGTTTGGACATGCTATATGTGAAATGGCTATAAAACACCTGATGAAAAATGGGGCAGCTGGGTGGCTCCATTGGCTAAGCAGCCGACTCTTGATTTCAGGTCAGATCATGATCTCAGGGTCTTGAGATCAAGCCCCATGTTGAGCTTCATGCTCAGCAGGGAGACAGCTTGAGAGTCTCTCTTTCCCTTTTTCTCTGCCCCTCCCTCTAGGGCACTCTCACTTTCTAAAATAAATAAATAAATCTTAAAAAAAAAAAAAGACATCTGAGGAGATGGAGTTGTATATACACATCTAGAAATCAGAAGGGGGGTCTAGTCTGGCCCTAAAAAATCAGGAATTGTGGAGAAGTAGATGGCAGTTAAAACCATGGGCAATGAAATAACCCAAGAAATAGTATAAACTGACATCAAGGTATAAAAGTGGTTAATATCACATCCTTCAAGATTTCAACATACCAAGAACAGGTAAAGAAAAACAAAGAAGGATACGAATGCTAATGGCCAGTGAAATCAAAAAGATAATATGATAATATGGAAAAAGATTCAAGAAGAAAGAAGTGATTGTATGGAAAACTGCTGGGAATTCTATGCAAATCTAATCAGCACACATGGAATGATGCAGAATCCATCACCGTTCCTAATGAGGAAAATTCCAGGGCACTGTTGGGTGAAGAATTCAGTTTGAGGTGGATAGAGAAGTTGCTAATAGTGAGGAGACAGTAAATCTAGAATATACTTTCAAGACAAGTAGCAGCGAGATAACCCAGGAAGAGAATTCCTTCAGTTAGGTTAAGGAAATCTAACATCAGAGAGGAATTTTAACAGAAAGAAAATGGGACAGATCGGTATAGAAGCAAGTACAGTTGCGTTACAGTTACCCCTGAGGAGATGGCTGCCAAGAAACAGGACTCCACCACATGTGACCAAAGGGTGCTCTGGAGAGAAAGGGATAGGAGGCTAGTTTTAGAGAAAGGATACACTTAGTCATAGTGTGGGGCAAGAACATGCTAGAACAGCATGAATGCAGGAAGTGATTATCTGTATAAGTTGACTGATGAGTGAAATGAAAGGAAAGCAGTGTATCAGTCCCTCCCTCTGTCCCCTTGACTCTCTTTCCCCTCATACTTAAAGCAGATCGTGTTTTAGGCACAGAGAACCTAGACTGGATCCAACAAAGGATATTTCTTACAACCTTGGCATTTCCCTCCACTGTTCCCAATATCAGTACAGGTGACTACTGAACTGTGTGGGGATAAGGGTACCCCTCTCCCACACAGTTGAGCGTCTGTGTATAACAAACTCCCTGAAAACTGAACTTACTGATAGCCTACTGTTGACCTGAAGCCCCACCAATAACATAAATACACACATTCTGTATGTTATTTGTATGACAAATTGCATTCCTACAATAAAGTAAGTGAAAGAAGGCATTCAAAAGAGAAAATGCAATTATGCTGTATTTACTGAAAAAATCTGTATATATGGTATTATTTGAAGGTGAATTGTGTACTCTCGTGCACACCTGATAACCTTTATAGATTTGCTATTTTCTAATTCCTTCTGTGCTTTTTTCTTAAAACCTGTGTCTTTTGTTTCCATTAAACTCCTTGTATATCAGTTTAAGTCATATACAAATATATAAGGTATATGTTATAATGCATATATATAATAGAACCATATGCATTAGATTTTAACTATAAAATTAAGCAATTATGTGGGAATGTTGTGCGTATGTGAGCTATTGTCCTTCCATTTACAGTCTTTTTTTTTTTTAAGATTTTATTTATTTATTTGACAGAGAGAGATGACAAGCAGGCAGAGAGGCAGGCAGAGAGAGAGGAGGAAGCAGACTCCCTGCTGAGCAGAGAGCCCGATGCAGGGCTCGATCCCAGGACCCTGAGATCATGATCTGAAGGCAGCGGTTTAACCCACTGAGCCACCCAGGTGCCCCACATTTAAAGTCTTTGAATGGCTTCTAGGTGCCATCAGGATGGGATCCGAACAGCACTTTCATTCAAGGTGTTTATGTTTTGCAGTGGGAGTATCTCTAATCACCCTTCATACGACAGGGGAAATAGAGATATTTGCAACACTTTTAATTATATCTTAATATAACCACTTTTTAAAATTTTTTCAATCTATTTATTTTCAGAAAAACAGTATTCATATTTTTTCACCACACCCAGTGCTCCATGCAAGCCGTGCCCTCTATAATACCCACCACCTGGTACCCCAACCTCCCACCCCCCCCCCGCCACTTCAAACCCCTCAGATTGTTTTTCAGAGTCCATAGTCTCTCGTGATTCACCTCCCCTTCCAATTTACCCCAACTCCCTTCTCCGCTCCTTGTCCTCCAAGATATTTGTTATGCTCCACAAATAAGTGAAACCATATGATAATTGACTCTCTCTGCTTGACTTATTTCACTCAGCATAATCTCTTCCAGTCCCGTCCATGTTGCTACAAAAGTTGGGTATTCATCCTTTCTGATGGAGGCATAATACTCCATCGTGTATATGGACCACATCTTCCTTATCCATTCGTCTGTTGAAGGGCATCTTGGTTCTTTCCATAGTTTGGCGACTGTGGCCATTGCTGCTATAAACATTGGGGGTACAGATGGCCCTTCTTTTCACGACATCTGTATCCTTGGGGTAAATACCCAAGAGTGCAATTGCAGGGTCATAGGGAAGTTCTATTTTTAATTTCTTGAGGAATCTCCACACTGTTCTCCAAAGAGGCTGCACCCACTTGCATGTCCACCAACAGTGTAAGAGGGTTCCCCTTTCTCCACATCCTCTCCAACACATATTGTTTCCTGTTTTGTTAATTTTGGCCATTCTAACTGGTATAAGGTGATATCTCAATGTGGTTTTAATTTGAATCTCCCTGAGGGCTAATGATGATGAGCATTTTTTCATGTGTCTGATAGCCATTTGTATGTCTTGATTGGAAAAGTATCTGTTCATATCTTCTGCCCATTTTTTGATATGTTTGCCTGTTTCATGTGTGTTGAGTTTGAGGAGTTCATTATAGATCCTGGATTTCAACCTTTTGTCTGTACTGTCATTTGCAAATATCTTCTCCCATTCCATGGGTTGCCTCTTTGTTTTTTTGACTGTTTCCTTTGCTGTGCAGAAGCTTTTGATTTTGATGAAGTCCCAGAAGTTTATTTTCGCTTTTGTTTCCTTTGCTTTTGGAGACATATCTTGAAAGAAGTTGCTGTGGCTGATATCGAAGAGATTACTGCCTATGTTCTCCTCTAGGATTCTGATGGATTCCTGTGTCACGTTGAGGTCTTTTATCCATTTTGAGTTTATCTTTGTGTACGGTGTAAGAGAATGGTCGAGTTTCATTCTACTACATATAGCTGCCCAGTTTTCCCAGCACCATTTATTGAAGAGACTGTCTTTTTTCCACTGTATATTTTTTCCTGTTTCATCGAGGATTAATTGACCATAGAGTTGAGGGTCCATATCTGGGCTCTCTACTCTGTTCCACTGGTCTATGTGTCTGTTTTTATGCCAGTACCATGCTGTCTTGGTGATCACAGCTTTGTAATAAACCTTGAAATCAGGTAGCGTGATGCCCCCAGCTTTATTTTTGTTTTTCAACATTTCCTTAGCGATTCGGGGTCTCTTCTGATTCCATACAAATTTTAGGATTATTTGCTCCAGCTCTTTGAAGAATACCGGTGGAATTTTGATCGGAATATCATTAAAAGTATATATTGCTCTAGGCAGTATAGACATTTTAACAAAGTTTATTCTTCCGATCCAAGAGCATGGAATGGTCTTCCATCTATTTGTGTCTTCAATTTCTTTCATGAGTGTTCTGTAGTTCCTCGAGTACAGATCCTTTACCTCTTTGGTTAGGTTTGTTCCCAGGTATCTTATGGTTCTTGGTGCTATAGTAAAAGGAATCGATTCTCTAATTTCCCTTTCTGTATTTTCATTGTTAGTGTATAAGAAAACCACTGATTTCTGCACATTGACTTTGTATCCTGCCACGTTGCTGAATTGCTGTATGAGTTCTAGTAGTTTGGGGGTGGAGTCTTTTGGGTTTTCCATATAAAGAATCATGTCATCTGCAAAGAGAGAGAGTTTGACTTCTTCATTACCAATTTGGATACCTTTTATTTCTCTTTGTTGTCTGATTGCTGTTGCTAGGACTTCTAATACTATGTTGAACAAGAGTGGTGAAAGTGGGCATCCTTGTCTTATTCCTGATCTCAACGGGAAGGCTGCAAGCTTTTTCCCATTGAGGATGATATTTGCTGTGGGTCTTTCATAGATAGATTTGGTGAGGTTCAGGAATGTTCCCTCTATCCCTATACTTTGAAACGTTTTAATAAGGAACGGATGCTGGATTTTGTCAAATGCATTTTCTGCATCAACTGAGAGGACCATGTGGTTCTTCTCTCTTCTTATATTAATTTGTTGTATCACATTGATTGATTTGCGAATGTTGAACCATCCTTGTAGCCCAGGGATGAATCCCACCTGATCATGGTGGATAATCTTTTTAATGTGCTGTTGGATCCTGTTGGCTAGCATCTTGTTGAGAATCTTAGCATCCCTATTCATCAGTGATATTGGTCTAAAATTCTCCTTTTTGGTAGGGTCTTTGCCTGGTTTGGGGATCAGGGTAATGCTGGCTTCATAGAAAGAGTCTGGAAGTTTTCCTTCTGCTTCAATTTTTTGAAACATCTTCAGGAGAATAGGTGTTATTTCTTCTTTGAAGGTTTGGTAGAATTCCCCAGGGAATCCGTCAGGTCCTGGGCTCTTATTTTTTGGGAGGTTTTTGATCACTGCTTCAATTTCGTTATTAGATATCGGTCTATTCAGGTTGTCGATTTCTTCCTGGTTCAATGTTGGTAGTTTATATTTTTCCAGGAATGCATCCATTTCATCTAGGTTGCTAAGCTTATTGGCATATAACTGTTGATAATAACTTCTGATGATTGTTTCTACTTCCTTGGTATTAGTTGTGATCTCTCCCTTTTCATTTATAATTTTATGAATTTGGGCTTTCTCTCTTTTCTTTTGGATTAGTGTGGCCAATGGTTTATCGATCTTATTGATTCTTTCAAAAAACCAGCTTCTAGTTTCATTGATACGTTCTACTGTATCTCTGGTTTCTCCCTCATTGATCTCAGCTCTAATCTTGATGATTTCCCTTCTTATGTGTGGAGTTGGTTTGATTTGTTGTTGATTCTCCAGTTCTTTAAGGTGTAGAGACAGCTGGTGTGTTCTGGATTTTTCAATTTTTTTGAGGGTGGCTTGGATGGCTATGTATTTTCCCCTTAGGACCGCCTTTGCTGTATCCTATAGGTTTTGGACCAAAGTGTCTTCATTCTCATTGGTTTCCATGAATTGTTTCAGTTCTTCTTTGATCTCCTGGTTGATCCAAGCATTCTTAAGCAAGGTGGTCTTTAGCTTCCAGGTGCTTGAGTTCCTTCTGAACTTTTCCTTGTGATTGAGCTCCAGTTTCAAAGCATTGTGATCTGAGAATATGCAGGGAATAATCTCAGTCTTTTGGTATCGGTTGAGTCCTGCTTTGTGACCCAGAATGTGGTCTATTCTGGAGAAGGTTCCGTGTGCACTTGAGAAGAATGAGTATTCTGTTGTTTTAGGGTGGAATGTTCTATATATATCTATGAGGTCCATCTGGTCCAATGTGTCATTCAATGCTTTTGTTTCTTTACTGATTTTCTGCTTCAATGATCTAATTCTGAGAGAGGCGTGTTAAGATCTCCTATGATTAGTGTATTCATATCAATATGACTCTTTATCTTGATTAACAGTTTTCTTAAGTAATTGGCTGCTCCCATATTGGGAGCATAGATATTTACAATTGTTAGATCATCTTGGTGGATAGTCCCTTTAAGGATTATGTAGTGTCCTTCGGTATCTCTGACTACAGTCTTTAGTTTGAAGTCTAATTTATCTGATATGAGAATCGCTACCCCAGCCTTCTTTTGAGGCCCATTGGCATGAAAGATGCTTCTCCATCCCTTCACTTTCAGTCTGCATGTATCTTTAGGTTCAAAATGGGTCTCTTGTAGACAGCATATGGATGGGTCCTGTCGTTTTATCCAATCTGCAACCCTGTGCCGTTTTATGGGTGCATTTAGGCCATTCGCATTGAGAGTGATTATTGATAGATACGTTTTTATTGACATCGAGTTACCTTTGAAGTCTTTCTTTCTGTAGACTGTTTCTATATTTCTGTTCAATGCTATTCTTGGGATTTTTCCTCTTTTATAGAACCCCCCTTAATATTTCCTGCAGTGTCGGCTTGGTGGTTGCATAGTCTTTTAAGCCTTGCCGATCTTGAAAACTCTTTATCTCTCCATCCACTTTGAATGTCAGTCTTGCTGGATAAAATATTCTTGGCTGCATTTTCTTCTCATTTAGTGCCCTGAATATATCTTGCCAGCCTCTTCTGGCTTGCCAGGTCTCTGTGGACAGGTCTGATGTTATTCTGATGGGCTTCCCTCTGTAAGTAAGGAGCCTCTTTGCCCTGGCGGCTTTCAAGAGATTACACCTACAATTATAATTCCTCAATTTGACTATCAGGTGTCATGATTTTTTTTGGAATGTATAATCTTGGGTGGAGACCGTTCAGCCTCTAGTACATGAATGCTGGTTCCATTCGCGAGATTGGGAAAATTTTCATGAAGGACTTGTTCCACTGTATCTTCTAGACTTCTTTCTTTCTCCTCCCCTTCAGGGATTCCAATAATTCTGACGTTGGAATGCTTCATGGCATCATTTATTTCCCTGATTCTGTTTTTGTGTTTTCTAAGCTGTTTGTTCCAGGCTTCCTCGTGATCCTTTCTCTCTATCTGTTTGTCTTCCAGATCATTAATATAACCACTTTAAAATTCATTTTTCATTTAAATGTCTATCTACCTAAGACAAGCATAAAAAACTGGAGAGTATGTGTGTACGTACACACACACACACACACACACACACACACACTTCCCATTTAACCTTAATCCACAGATACTTCCTCGTGCCATTGGCTTTTTTCTACACTGAATCTAATATCTGCTTAGAGTCAGCTCCCCTAATATTATCATTAATTTCACAATACAGCAATTAAGGGAATGTATACTGCTCTTAACTACTCACTTTTATAAATAATGCTGTGATAAGTATCCTTTCACTTTTTTGTTTTGTTTTGCTTTTGCTTTTTTACTCATCTCATTTTTCGTCCTAGCAATGAATGACTTGGCCAAAAGACAGAAGGATCCTGAACACACTGACAAATTACCATTTAAACACGTCATACTAGGGGACGCCTGGGTATCTTGATTGGTTGAGTATCTGACTCTTGGTTTCTCTCAGGTCCTGATCTTGGGCTGGTGAGATCTAGCCTCCTTCGGGGCTCTGTGCTAGGTGTGGAGGAGTCACCTTGAGATTCTCTCTCACTCTCCCTCTTACCCCTCCTCCCTGATCTATCTATCTGTCTCTCTCTCTCTCTCTCTCATAAAAGAAATAAATACATAAATACATAAAATCTTTTAAATAAAGTTATGCCAGATAATACTCTATCAGGGGATGCCTGGGTTTCTCAGTTGGTTAAACATCTGCCTTTGGCTCAAGGCATGATCCCGGGGTCCTGGGATGGAGTCCTGCATCAGGCTCCTTGCTCAGTGGGGAGCCTGTTTCTCTCACTCCCTCTGCTTGCTACTTCCCCTGCTTGTGCTCTGTCTGTCTCTCTGTCTCTGACAAAGAAATAAAATCTTAAAAGAAAATACTCCATTGTAAGTCTATGAAATAGTCTATTTTACCACATCATTGACATCTCATGTTATTTTATTTTTTTGACACCTGTTATTTTAAAAATGTTACTCAGTTCTTATAAAAAGTGATCAATATCACCAATATGTTGCTGATCTATCTCTATGACTGAGAAGTGTAGTATATTCCAATGTAGGCACCTGTGAAGTCTTTTTTGCTGTTGTAGGATTAGAGCACTCCGTGTTTGAACTTGGAATAAACAAACTGTTACCCTGAGTCTCAAGTCCGTATGTCTAATGGCCTGTGGTATTCCTCTATCTGATGAGCCACAAATAAAACACAGGCTCAATATATGATAAATGAAGCTGATGTAACCTGTGTTACTTGATTACATGCACACTCTTCCCCAGAGTCACTGACATTTGAAAACTTCAGAGTGGTTTCTGGGTGTTCTTCCCATCTGAAACTCTATATTCAATAAGCCACAAAGTCACATAGATTTTTCTTAAGTATTTATCCTTGTGTCTCCTGTAAAATGCCTTTAGTTCTGGTTTTCATTCTTTTATGATTCAACAGTAGCAACTGTCTCTGAAATGGGGAGTATGACTGTGGACTTCTCTTTCTAACTACCCCATAAGCTACAGCAGGGTTTCTTAATCAAAGAACTATGGATATTTTTGACCAGGTGATTCTTTTGCATGACCTACCCTGTGTATTAGAAGATGCTTAACACCAGCCCGGGTCTCTACCCACTAGATGCTTATGAGAACATCCCCAGTTGGGACAACCAGATATATCTCTATATATTATCAAGTGAATCTTGGGAGGCAAAATTGTCTCTACCCTCACCTAACTCTTTGAGAATCACTGATGTACATTACAGCTTCTAATCCCGGGAGGTCTCATTTCCTGAGGGCTAAAATCCAAATTTCTGATGACATTCAGATTGCTTCAAATCTGACCTCATTTTATCTTCTCCATCCTCATGACCCACTATCATCTCTTTCTCCCTTATCTTTGCCTTCAAAGTAAAGAAACATCTTGCTCTGTCTGGAGCGTACCATGTGTTCTATTATGACTGGAACCTAACCACTCTTCAAGATCTACCTGATTCCTTTCCCGATTCAGGTATGTTTTAAAAGCTCTTACAGCAGTTAGTGTTTGGTCCTCTACTATTACTGGTATGTTGGGTACTCCAAGATCAAATTGTTTTTCATTGATCTTTGAACATAGTGATCAGCCCATGGCAATCACTCAGTAAGTCCTTCATGAATTCAAGTGTACTATCCGATTGCTTTAGGTGTACACACATTCATACCTCAGCACAGCTAAAGCATAGTTTCTTGTTTTTAATGTGAATGACTATAAGTTTTCGTGCCATCTAATAAAATTTCCCTCTAAATACTAATACAAAATTCCTTGCAAATGTGAAAGCATTTTTATATGCTCTCTATACCTTTATTTTTCTGATACAATCCTTACTTTATATAAGAAAACTAACCACACAGAGGTGCCTGGGTGGCTCAGTGGGTTAAAGCCTCTGTCTTTGGCTCAGGTCATGATCTCAGGATCCTGGGATCAAGCCCCACATCGGGCTCTCTGCTTGGCAGGGAGCCTATTTCCCCCTCCCTCTCTGCCTGCTTGTGATCTCTCTCTCTCTGTCAAATAAATAAATAAAATCTTAAAAAAAAAAAAAAAGAAAGAAAACCAACCATACAGAAAAATTTTACTGTGAAATTTTCATTAACATACATTATGTATAATACAAATTCACTTTATATATGTTATGGAATTACATTTTTTTTCAGTTACCTTTGACTCTGGCTATCTTGACTTTGAATTTCCCTTTACATAGCCTAGATAATCAAGAGTTGGATAAAGTTTCATTTTCAATGGAGTACACATAACCTGAGCACTTAACTACCTTATTTCCTCCTATTTAACTGCAAGAGACAATTTCAGAGGAAAGCAGGAAATGGATATGGTCTTAGAAGTCCTGAAATATATTGTTACTGACTGTTCACAAAAGTAGAAGAGATAATGATGAATCGGCTCTAAAGCTTATCGATGGCCTTCCTTGAAAAGGAGAGGAGATTGTTAGTACCAGTGGGTTGGAAAAACATATATTAACATGGTTTCGTGGAAAAAGCCATCAGCCCTTATCTGAGTCTGCAGAGAGGTCAACATTGTAACACAGGTGAGATCATCTTTTACACATTTTTTTTTCTCACCCCATACCATCATCTGTTAGCGTGCATGTTTTAAGGCAGTAGTTTAAGATACTCCATGTATATTAATAATTTATTAAAGTTGCCTACGTTAGAGAGGTGAGAAATGCTGTTATTTTCACAGGATCAATAGAAAGATTCCAGAAGAAATTAAACAACTTAATCATTGGAGCAAAATCAGAAAGTAGGATTACGTTAGAATAGACAACATTCAACAAAGAGGGGCTCTCTAGACCCGGACTGGCCTTCAAGCATTCTGCAGCTGGGGTAAAACGTAACAGAAGATATACACATATTGTGTAAATATAATGAAATATTAAATGACAATTTTGAGGACAAGAATCTTTCACTTGTCCCAGCAAAACCCCCAATAACCTCTCTAGATCAGAGTTTTCCACAAATACCCTAATATAACAGGACAACACTATATTACCCACACCACTGGCTCTTCGATGCATTAACAGTTGTAAAGTATTTTGGAGAGTAGAAAAAAAATACATAATTTAATTTCATTGCTTAAAATAACTCCAATGTAGAAATTTCAAAAAATCCGTCTGGTAGAGTAGAAAAAGAAACATGTTGGAAGTCAAAGTCTGGTTTTAACTCAGCTTCTGACTTGATTACTGATTAACTGTGGCACTTTAAATAGTCCTTTTAGGGAGATGATAGCATTAGCAATCCCTGCTTCTCTTGATTTTTCCAACGCTTAGTTATAAAGTAAGAAGTTATAACAGCAGGAAGGAATATTTACGCAAAAGTGACAAAATTTTCGCATTCTTCTAAATGTCAGAATCTACAGGGGAGATAGAGCTATTAAAATTTTCCCACCCTTCAACCCTAAATTATGATTGTTTAGATGGTCCATAGCATTCTTTAGAGAAGGAAACAAAAAAATTGAACTAGGGGCGCCTGGGTGGCTCAGTGGGTTAAGCCTCTGCCTTCGGCTCAGGTCATGTTCCCAGGGTCCTGGGATCGAGCCCCACATCGGGCTCTCTGCTCAGCAGGGAGCCTGCTTCCTCCTCTCTCTCTTTGCCTGCCTCTCCATCTACTTGTGATCTCTGTCAAATAAATAAATAAAATTAAAAAAAAAATAAAATAAAATGAAATGTGAGAAATGTCTGTTAAAAAAAAAATTGAACTAGACAGTTTGAAAAAAATTAAATATATCATAAAGTATGAATTCCCAGGAAAATATATTCACCTCCTCTCACTGACAGAGAATGTAAAAACCCAAAGTTGAAAATTTTTGACATTTTTGACTGTGGAAGAACCATGGACACGCCTTAATCCAAAAAGTGTTCTACATTCTGAATTGCTTACAGGTAATGAAAAAAATGTAAATGACAGAAACAAAACTGATGACATCATTCAGGATGTCACAGCAGAAAAAAAAGAATATTCAAAGAAGTCTGCCTCTCTGAGTCAAATCACTATTTCTCATTCAATGGAAGTATTAGTTCCTGAATGCAGGGGAAGAGAAACAGAACAGGGCGGCACCATGACAATACAATGGGCAAAGAAAGGTAAAACGTTTAAATTTCTTTTTTTTTTAAGAATTTATTTATTTATTTGACAGAGAGAGATCACAAGTAGATGGAGAGGCAGGCAGAGAGAGAGAGGGAAGCAGGCTCCCTGCTGAGCAGAGAGCCCGACGCGGGACTCGATCCCAGGACCCTGAGATCATGACCTGAGCCGAAGGCAGCGGCTTAACCCTCTGAGCCACCCAGGCGCCCCTAAAACGTTTAAATAAAATTGCATGCATGCGTCCATTTGCATTATAATCGACATGATAATTTGAGGGCTAAGCACAAAATTATCTTACATATAGAATATATGTGGAGAAATGTATAATTCTGGTTGTAACTTGATGGGCTTTTGAAATGTCTGATGTGCTTGAAATATGGGTACTTGAAATGTAAAATATAAAAATAAATATGTTTTGTAAATAAAAATGTTGAGATGGTATTGAAATATAAAAGAAAAATGGAAGATAGAAGATATTGTCATTTCATTTACCTCTGTAGTTATCTCCCTATTTTAACCTAAAGTTAGATTAAAATTGCATTTCCATTATTTATTCTTTAGGATGTATATCTTTTTAAAAAGCACAAAGAAATTACCTTTTCTAATTGTCCAATTACCTTCTGTTTTTCTTATATGTACTGTAGAGTTAAGAATACCGTATCAGTTTAAAGGGAAAAAAAGGAGTATCTTATCAATAAAATTCAACTAAGGATTGCAGAATACAGAAGAGCAGTTGACAATCCTTATCAGTAAAAGAAATGGGGTCTTCTCAATCATTTAGTACCATAAAAAGGGACCATACAAGACGAGGTACAAATTCCAAGAGTAATTTTGTAGATTACTACAAAACCCTTCATGCCATTTTACAAAACCCTTTTGTAGACAAAACCCTTCATGCCGTTTTCTACTTCCATTGACAAAGGAGGGGGGAAAGAAGACGGTGCTTCATATGTAATTATATGCATCTTGAGTTCAAAATGCAAAGTACATGGCAGTACTCAAGAGCATCTTTTTTCTCAAAACACACCTTTTGGGTCACTTAATTGCACTAGACTGAGCCATCTATTAAATGAATTGAATTTGGTGCAAGTGACTTAGCATTCTGAACAGAGGGAAACAATGAAGGGCATCTATTCTTTGTCCTCAACAACAACAACAATAAAAAAACCTCAGCTACTACGGAAGCCATCTCTGAGCTCCTTCCAGGGGCAAAATTATTCTGAAAAACGGCCACCATGTATTAAGCCCCCACCATACGTTAAGCATTGTACTTGGCATTGTATGTAAACTTTATCATGTTCAAGTGTCACACGAGGGAGCTGTGGTTATCCATATAAGAGAAGACGGAAGCTCCACAAGTTCTGGTGGATGGCACAACAGTCACATGAGCCATTCAGTTACGCAAGAACAGGTGGTTTAAGGGCGAAGACAGATTTTCTGGTTAAAGTATGCCTTTACTCTGGCATTAATCTCTTAATTTGGTACACTTCAAAGACCGGTACTTAATGAAAATTTAAGAGTTTCCTATAATGAGTCACAAACCACTTGACATTATAGATCTTTGTTCCTATCAGCTGAATGGGGATCATTTTTCTGCATTTCAGTGGAAGTCAGAGATCCTCATCATTTTACAGAATGTGTAGATAAGCAACCAAGAGCTGAGCGGCTGTCATTTATGAGCACTTGGGTAGCATAATGTAAACAAGATATCTAAACTCCTACGACCAACATAAGGCACGGCACTTTTACCAGAAATTACAAGAGCTGACAGAAGTTACAAGGAGACTTTAATTTCCTCTGCATGCTGTAAGGTACACACTCAATCATAAATCACTATTATCCCTGAAGCAACATCTGGAAAATAAAATCAACACACATTATTTTCCTCTACACACAAATTTTCAGTGACTGTCAAAGTTTATAAGTGTTCATAGCCGGGGTGCCTGGGTGGCTCAGTGGGTTAAAGCCTCTACCTTTGGCTCAGGTCATGATCCCAGGGTCCTGGGATCGAGCCCCACATCGGGCTCTCTGCTCAGCAGGGATCCTGCTTCCTCCTCTCCCTCTCTGCCTGCCTCTCTACCTACTTGTGATATCTCTGTCTGTCTAATAAATAAATAAAATCTTTTAAAAAAAAAAAGAGTGTTCATAGTCTAATATGGAATTTGCTGGTAAGCAGCCATACCTGCCCACACCACAAAATAAAGATGAACACTTCTTTCACTTATGACCAACTTCAATGACCACTTCCAATGAATATCTTGGCCCATTCCCATGGTTATCCATGTTTCTAGTTATTGACATCAATATCCAAGTACAACCCAGCTCTCATTCACAGTCATCTCACTATTGCAATATTTTAATCCACAGACTCAACATTTATCTTTATACCTTTTTTTTCTTTTTTGAAAGAGGGAGTGCACTCACATGAACAGAGGAGGGGCAAAGGGAGAAGGAGAAAGAATTCCAAGCCATCTCTACACGCTGCACAGAGCCTGACTTGGGGCTCAAACTCAGGACCCTGAGATCATGACCTAAGCCAAACTCAAGATTCGGGCACTTAACTGACTTAGCCACCCAGACACTCCCCTAGCTCTACAAATTTTAACCAAACGTTTTTGGAATTGTGTTTTTTGTTTCCTGTGTTAGAAATAATTCTGTGGAATGACTGGTGTAATGTCCCATCCAAGTAGGCTCAACACACAAGACCTGTAAAAGATACTAGAGAAATGGTACACTTAGGGAATACATTCACGCTTCTTTTGTCAAGTTGTACAATACCCCCTTCCATTTCTAAATATTACCAATTGACCACAAATTAGTGAAAGAAAATTTCTGTATCTAATTAGATTTAACATAATGTGTCCCTTTTTCTTCTTTAAAAATTAAATGATTCTGGCAGTTAGAAAAAAATTAGTGAGTTAAAATAATTAAATTAACATTCCAGACAATGATGATTTGGGAAGCATAGGGAATGGAGATGCATACATTCTTTTGTTCTACCAACATTTATTAACAACCTGTTGTTTTTATGTGATAATTATGTTGCTATATGTTTCAATTAAGAATTTTTATGTTACAAGTGACTAAGATCTACTTAAGTCAAACATATTGCCTTAATCAAAAAGATAATTCATTAGGTTAATTGAATAGGGTTCATTACATTAATTGAATAAGGTTCTTCTGGCTTTAGGCATGACTTTATCAGAGCTCAAATGATGACAGCAACATGTATTTTTCAGTTTTCCATCTTTACATGACATAGACTGGTCGTCTCTCCACCAATTTATTCACTCTTCCTCCTGAATACACACAACTAAATTATATCATACATCCTCTTTGCATGTAATGTGGCCATGGACTGTATTCTAGCCAATAGAATGTGTGTGAAGATAACATTGCAAGCATGGCTCTTTAAAAATCTTCCAGTACTATCACTTTACCTCTTTCTGCCCCCATATGTAAGCCAGCTGTCAACTTCAGGATACAGATGTTGAATATGGGTGTTTTGCCAATCTAGGTTCATGGAGTCACAGACTACCAGTGTCCTTACCAATTGGAATTTATATAAGTGAAAAATAAATTTCTATCATATTAACCCCAATAGATTGCATTTATCTGTTATAACAGGCAGCAGTGGCTTAATTAATTCACACTCCCCCTCCCTCTAGGAGACAGATGACAGTATCTGGTGACATCCATGGTTGTTACAACTAAAGGCAGGTGCCATTCTGTGGCTGGCATCTACTCGGTAGGAGCTAGGGGTGCCACTGACAGTTTCCATCTACAAACCATATAGTCAAAAGGTAAATAGTTTGAGGTCATGAACTCTGGGGTTGATCTTGGATAGATTTTTAAAACTGAGATAGATAAAGATTCTGAGGATAAAGAAAATATAGTATAACACACACACAGGAATATTACTCAGCCATTAGAAGAATGACATCTTTCCATTTTGAAACCATGTGGATGGATCTAGAGGGTGTTATGCTAAGCAAAATAAGTCTGTCGGAGAAAGATAATTATATGATTTCACTCGTACGAGGAATTTAAGAAATGAAGCAAAGCATCATAAGAGAAGGAAAGGAAAAATAAAATAAGACAAAATCAGAGAGGGAGACAAACCACGAGAGACTCTTGACTACAGGTAACAAACTGAGGATTGCTGGAAGGGAGGTTGGTGGGGAGAGGGAGTAATTTGGTGATGGGCATTAAAGAGGGACTAAACGAGGCCACTAAACTCTACCTCTGAAACTAATAATGCATTATATGTCAACTAAATTGAAATTAAAAAAATAATAATAATAAAGACTCTGAGAACTGCTAAACCAAGCTGACCCCTATGTGGATTTGGGGACGGATGTAACACTACCTTTGTGGATTAAAATATTCAAGATGAAAAAGAAAAAAAATTCTAAACTAGTTCTGGGATGGTCATAAATGAAAGTGGGAGAAATTACACCTGCTGGGATTTCTCAGCAGCAATCATAATGGCAGAAAAACTGATTTGAAAATAGCTAAAACGTCACTGAATTTAGAGTATTCACAAAATTTAAAAACACCTATTTAAAATACTGGTGGAAATCTCTTAACCTAGAATGTATTTTATGATACCATTAAAAAATGAGGGTAAAAAAATTTTCAGGCACGAAATGTGAGGATTTCTTAGAAACTGAACCTTACTATAGAAACTCTTTTTATAAAAAAGTCTGGGATATAAGAGTTAATTGGTGAGCAGGATAGAGGGAAACTCCAAGAGGATAAAAATAAATCCAAATAGAAAGGTGAGTGCAATTAATGAAATGGTATTAATTCTGCATTTTTAAAGTGCAAAATTATCACATTTCATTTAGATATCTGGGTTTACACCTTTCTAGTAACTAGACTAAAACATGGTACATAAAGAAAAAAGAACGAAAACTTGTTAACCAAAACAAAGTTTTGTGGATACATTCATTTCAGATAAAATTGTAGTAAGAAAATTACTAAATACCAAAGATATTGATAATGACTAAATGTTTAATGAACTAAAAAGATACTAGAGAAATGCATGTAATAATAGTGTCTTCAACATATACATAAAGCACAGAATGACAGACTTTCAAGGAGAAATTGACAGATTTACCATTAGTTCAGTAGATTGTAAAAAAATGTCACTCCATAATTGATCAATCAGACAAAGAAGTCAGTGAGGCAATAGATGTCTTTCAACAGACTAAGTTTCCTTTATGGATCATATACAGAATATAATCCTCAACAACTGAAAAATACATAGATTTTAGCAAACATACACAGAGTACTTAACAAAGTGGTCCCCATGTTAGGCCACCAAGGAATTCCCAACCAGTTTCCAAGAGATGGTATCATCTAGGTATGTTTCTAACTGCTCTTCTATTAAGTTAGAAATCAATAAATAACCAGAGAGACACACATGGGAAATTTGAAAATACATTTTTAAGTAACTCATAAGTCAGAATCATACTGTGGAAATTAAAATGGAAAATATCAGCTAAATTAAAATGGAAAATATCTGTGGTAATGAATACACTATAATTCCAAACACAATGGTAGATACTCAACTACTTTTCAAAGGAAAATTTAGGCTTAACACTTCCATTAACAAATAAGATACCCTGAAAATGAATGACCTAATAATCTCTTAGGATATCAGAGAAAAGAAAGAACACTGTAAAAATCCCAAAGATACTAGGACAATAATAAAGAACTAAACTTCCAACAATTAAAAGAAAATAAAGGGGATAATTAAAAGGGAATACACTAGCATTTACAAAGAAATGAAGAAAACGACTGTTGATGAATAACTATAAACTAATGAAAACTTAGACAAATGGGTGAATTCATAAACAACTTAATTCACCAAAACACACTCAAGGAACAATAAAAACCAACACAAACAAACAAAACAAAAACACAAAACCACAATGCCCTATAAAATTTAAGGCACACTTCAAGAAGTTTCCAAGTGGCCCATGGGTTAATAATGTTGATTTATCCAACAAGGTTGAAAGTATACATATCCTATGCCCAGAAATTCCATTTCTTTGCTTATGTCCTCAAGAATCCTATGCATATATACTCTCAATTCACAGCAGCAGCAAAAAGAAAAACGTCATGAAAATATATTTGTGGATGGGTAAACAGATAAAAGCCTGTTGGACTAAAAGTGGAGCCTTGAAGAAAAGTCAGTGAATCTTAGGTGCACACATCATGATTGATTACACCTATATGCTGAACAAATGTATAACATTTATTGGCTAACAAATAAGTAATATCTTTATGGTTATATACATATGTACTAAAACCACAAGTAAAATTAAGAGAATTAAAATCATCACAAAATGGCTCTCACAGGGGACTCAGAATGGAATCAGAGAGCAAAGGAGACTTCAAGACAGAGAAAATGTGCTATTCCTTAAACATCAGGATGGATACAGTGTGATTATTCTTATCCACAATTTCATAATTTGATGCCACATATGATGAGATATTAGTCGGCAGAGCGGGTGGGCGAGGTCTGAAGGAGGCAGAGCACCGGTATCAGCCCAGTAAGAAACAGTAGCGATGTCATAACTGACATGGTTATATCATAGAAGTTTTCTGTGTGACTCCCCGAAATATTAACTTTTCACCTTTGAGAAGGCATATAAAGGTGCTGCAATGTGGTATTTGGAACTTCTTAATTATTATCATTAATATTATTTATTTTTCAAAAAATATTATTTATTTTGCTAATTGCTTTATAAAGGAACTTGCTATTTAGAAGATGCAACCAACATACCAGCATATACCTATGTTCCCAGATATAAAAGCGTCATTTTGCCTTGGATTTAACGATCTATTACCATAAGGTAGAAATAAGTCTTGCTTTCGAAATGCTTCAACAAAATGACTTTTTTGACCGGTGTGTGCTGAGAGAAACAATGTCTCCAGAGGTGCCTCGAGGAAAGCATTAGTTTCCACTCAACTATGCACCATCTACGTCCTGCACAGCTAACCCCCCAATAAAACAAATTCTACGGGAAAATACTGAATTTGCCCTATCTCTATGTATAGGTTTTTGTTTGTTTGTTTGTTTTTTAAGATTTTATTTATTTGAGACAGAGAAAGCATGAGAAGGGGGCGGGTCAGAGGGTGAAGCAGGCTCCCGGCTGAGCAGAGAACCTGATGCGGGACTCGATCCTAGGACTCCAGGATCATGACTTGAGCCCAAGGGAGTCGCTTAACCAACTGAGCCACCCAGACGCCCGACATGTATAGTTTTTAAAACAGCATATTAAACGGTCCCACACCCCCACTCCTGGAGCCAGCATTAAGCAGAAATAGTAAATAGGTTTTAAAAGTGTAAAAGGGAAAACAAAAGCGTCAGGAGACATGAAGAACTGCTCCTTCTACCCCTCACACAGATTTACAGGCGGCCTCCAGGAAGCATGCCCACGGAAATGGTAGAAACACCACCGCGTCCCTCTACCTTTCCATCTTAGGTTGCATAAAAACATGCAAAACAAGGCGATCGGATGATAGGAAGTGCTAGCTAAAATGCTAACTTGGTGTCTAACTAAGGAAAATGCTACGGCACTACTTCAAGAACCCGTGACCAAAGTGGGGCCTTTGCAGACGTTCCCATTTCCTTGTTGGGTTTGTATCGTCCACAAGCAGGGATGGAGATGGCCGTCGACAACAGTAAGGAGGTGGCCGTGGGGGGCGTTCCGGGAGACGGACAGGAAGGCACGAGGCTCCCAGGACAACAGACAGAAACATGGAGACTCGGCCAGGCTCCAGCACAGTAACAGGTAAAAGAGGTTTCTCTCACACTTCAGTGAAATATATTGTTGTGCTCAGAGGAGCACGGATGTGGAAAGAGGGAGTGTATATTCCGACAACTAAAAACTACCCTGGATATTCAGCCACCAGAGAATTCTATGTCCATGTAGTTCCTGAATGTGAAAAGTGGGGGAGAATGTGAAAAGAAGTAGGGCATCATCTCCCAGGGAGAACGATTAAGAGTGGACTGGCAGACTCTTCTTTTTTTTTTTTTTTTAGATTTTATTTATTTATTTGACAGAGAGAAATCACAAGTAGCCAGAGAGGCAGGCAGAGAGAGAGGGGGAAGCAGGCTCCCCGCTGAGCAGAGAGCCCGATGCGGGGCTCGATCCCAGGACCCTGAGATCATGACCTGAGCCGAAGGCAGCGGCTTAACCCACTGAGCCACCCAGGCGCCCGTGGCAGACTCTTCTTATCACCATCCCTTCCTTTTCGAGGGGAGCAGGGGGCTTGTCAATAAAATAAAAAGAATCTTTTCCTCAAAAAGAAAAAAAAAATTCCTTTCCAAGTATGAGAATCTATACATTTCCAGTTTTTAAAATTTTTATTTTTAATATTTTTATATTTAATACTAAATTTTATTTAGTATCTAAGTATCTAGGAAAAGGACAGAATTTGTTTTTCTATTAACAGAAGGTTCCATAACATAAGTTAAATATGAGAGCTTTTTTCCCCACCATAACTGCCACACCTAAATAATATCATTCTGATTACGATAAGTAGATTCAGTGAGAAAACCGTTTCCATTTACTTATGTGGATTTCAGCCATTTGACATTTTAGTCAGCAGATCCTAAAGGGGAGTTATACATCGTCCAGTGGGTTTCCCTGTGACTTCTGCTCTCCACTTGGTATTCAGTGTTGAGAACTACATTTTCCCCCGCAACATGGCAATTATATTGCAATTCAGCTTGGAAAAAGTGGATCTATTATCCTTAGCTTTAGTTCTGTTACACGGAGGGTAACTTGTTTTATTTTTATTATCGGCTTATAAAGGATATAACACCTGCTTCAAAGTTGTGAATTGCAACTCTGATTTCTGAAGTATATGATACTTGACTTTCCAGATAATAACATTAGGAAAGAGGTGATGCATACAGCTCTATTCATCCCTTCTTACTGCTTTTAATACCAGCCATCTGCTAGTTGCGTATCTTTCCCAGAGCTGAATTCTAACTGCCCATCCTCTGGCAAACCCATATGCTGGACTTGCGTCCTCTGAGGCACTTGCTTCTATAAAGTATGAACTGCCAACTTTGAGGCTCAAAAAAAAAAAAAAAAAAAGACACTGATTAGCGAAGAAGTAATGGAAGAATTATCTTTTCCCTTTCTTTGCTTTCCGATACCCTTATTCTCTGCTCTGGAATTGAAATTTCTCAGAACAAATTACATAAAAGTCTTTGCATTCTTGATTCTCTTAAGCTGATTCTCTATCACTGTTGTTCCCTTTCTCTGAAGCGGGGGTTGTTGAGCGTTTTCTGTAAAGGCCACACAGTAAATATTTTAGGATTTGCAGTCTATATTGTCTCTGTCACAACTCCTCATCTCTGCTGTTGTCGCACAAACGCAGCCATAGACCATATGGGAAAAATTTATGTGGCTCTGTTCCAATAAAACTTTAGCTATAGACAAGACAATCTGAATTTCTTATTTTCACGGGTCACAAATCTTTTTTTTTTTTTTTTTCCCCAATGCTTTACAAATGTAGAAACCATTTTTATAGTTTTCAGATCACACAGAACAAGCTGTGGCCACATTTGGCCTATGGGCCATAATTTGCAAACCTCTGCTCTAAAGTTTTGTTTTTGAAACTTTGGATCCTTCTCCCTGTCCATCACGAATATTTTCGTCTACATTTTCTCTTTAAGAACAAGATAAAACAAAACCCAATAAGCAGAACTACAATATATGTTTCTGTTAGAGAACATAGGCAACCATTTTCCCCCTATGTATGTCTATGCTGATATCTTCTGAAAGCCCACTATCATTCTCTATACGCTGGAACTCTGCATAACCTACTTTATAGAAAGCAATCAATCTTACTTCTCTGTTTGAATCTTTTGAGTAGCTTTTTTTTTCTCTCTCCTAAGATAGTAAGAATCAATCGTACATTGTGATAATCTGCGTCTGTGTGTCCAATGGACTTCAGAGCAGCCTTGGATTACATCCAGGGTGTGCCCAATCTGTAGAGAATCATGTTCATGATGACTGCAAACACACACAGTAGCTAAGATACACCCAGTAAAACAGATCAAGAAAATCAGTTAGGAATTAAACTCTGCTACCAGCGTACTACAGTGATATTTTTCTTTGCCAGCGTGAGAATTACCCAATTGCCTTGTCTCAAGGTATCCATTTTTCTCTCCAAATCACTGACAGGATTATCATTTCTATCTTTGCCATTACTAAGTAAATTGCACCCTTAGAAATTAGTGGTTACCTCAAAGAACTCTGCAACGAGGAAAAGGTATAAATCAGTTAAATAGACAAAGATTACTTAAAAAAGCAGTACAGAGACAATTCTCTCTTGCAAATTTTAATCATGCATTAGCATTTCCCCCAACATTTCTTAATTGTTTCAATATTTCCTATATTCCTGAGAGTGAGTTAGCTTTTTAATCTTTTTTTTAAAGATTCTATTTATTTGACAGAGAGAGAGAGAGAGATCACGAGTAGGCAGAGAGGCAGGCAGAGAAGGGGAAGCAGGCTCCCTGCTGAGCAGAGAGCCTGATGTGGGGCTTGATCCCAGGACCCTGAGATCATGACCTGAGCCGAAGGAAGAGGTCTAACCCACTGAGCAACCCCAGTGCCCCAGCTTTCTAATCTTTCAATGGAAGAAAACTAGCAGAGAACCTGAGACCCTCATCAAGGTAGCAGCCGTGTTCGATGTCAGAAGTTCCAGCCTTCTCAGCCATCGATGTGGGGACAACACTGGGGTCTGAGCTGGCTACAGACTGATTGTATAGGCAGAAAACGAGAACAGAAGGAATTCAAAAGGAACGATTTCAAAGAAGGGAAAGAGAAAAGAACATACATTTTCTTTGCCACCAAATCTCCAGTCCCCGGAATCCCTGAATAGGCCGCATTTTATGTCATCCTCCCTTTCCCCACACCACTTACTGAGGTAAGAATGTCTTATTTCTGCGTTCACATGCTCAACCTCTATTTCATGCTCAGAGTCCCAAAGGACTTGAATGATCTGTCCAGGCAACAGAGCACTCCCTTCTGTGAGTTTCTGCACTCCATGTACATATGGAACACTAAGGCCCTCATCATAGGGTCGTAATGATTAGGGCATGTGTTGGACTCAGTGCTCATTCGGACAAGAATATTTTCCTATTTCTATCAGTATTCAGGTCACTTAGAATGATGTCTGCCAATAATGTTTTGTGAATAGATGAATAAAGTCAAGCAAGCAAAGCATTAAGAGAGAGAGCTGACAGAGTCCCCCTGGTAGCTACAACAGGTGCCACTTCCCAAACTTTCCAATTTTAGTATCTTCCTCTGGCAAAAGACCTTGGGATATCTCACTAAGGGAGAATCAAGCCAGTTCAGTTGCTAAGACTAATTTAGTATTAACAAGAGTAATTAAAATACTAGTAACAGTATCATCTTAAAAACAACCAACAGGCCCTCCCAAACATTCACATTCTACCTGAGAAAGGAAGTTTTAGTTTTGTGCAATGTCTTTACTTCCTTCAGTCTGTACCTAGTTTATCAGGAAGACAGGAGTACAGCAGTTAAAACAATTGTTAGAACAAAATTCATTTCCCATTACTCATCAGCAAGTACATTAGGAAGAGAAAAGATAAAAAGCCAAGGGGAGGGAGCAGGAAGCAGTTATCAATGATGATTCATTTCAGTGTGATATTGAGTATTGGCTTATCTTTTGCTCTTCTGTAAATTATATTTTTGAAAGCCTGAGAATCTTGTTACATTTTAGTTAAGTTCTATAAGCATGCCTTACACAAGTTAATGAGAATGACATTAGAGGAACAATAAATCTCTTAATGAAAATGGTTATAAATGTCAGCAGATTTAATACTCAAAATGATAAGATGTTTTCATTTAAAAAGGGTTCAAATTTTAGTTATTTTTAACAAGGTCAGTGAAGAATCCTGTATTCTGTCACATTTAATATTAAATGGTGAAATAATCCCAGGTCACATATTGGTAGGGAAATTTTCCTGGAATGTAAGAAACCCATTTGATGTCACCCTCACATTGCCACATAATGACCCAGTCATTATGCATTATGAAAACACAACGCAGAGTACTAACCACTATACGATCATGACTGCATTATGAAAACATACCTGGTAACATCTTTAATGAATCTAAAAATTGATAGTTTTTAATCTTCAAATATTAAGCAGAATATCTGAAACACATCTAGCATTATTCATAGCTCAAAATTACGGTCACGCTCCAAAAAACTTCGAGCTAAGCATGTATTTTATTTTATTTTATTATTATTATTTTTTAAAGATTTTATTTATTTATTTGACAGGCAGAGATCACAAGTATGCTGAGAGGCAGGCAGAGAGAGAGAGAGAGAGGAGGAAGCAGGCTCCCTGCTGAGCAGAGAGCCCGATGCAGGGCTCAATCCCAGTGGCTTTAACCCACTGAGCCATCCAGGCGCCCCTAAGCACGTATTTTAAAAATATATATCCCGGGTTGCCAGGGGGAGGGGCATAGAGGGAGGGTGGTTGGCTATGGACATTGGGGAAGGTATGTGCTATGGTGAGTGCTGTGAAGCGTGTAAACCTGGTGATTTACAGACCTGTATCCCTGGAGCTAATAATACATTATATGTTAAAAAAAATTTAAAAATTTAAAAATTTTTAAAAAATATATGCATCCTATTAATGTAGTTAAAGATGGGATTTGAAACCATCAACTGAATCATTATAGATACAAAGCCTCAAAATTGAAGATCTGTGCACAGTTCATTCTTTTCAGCACACTTTGTAGTTGTACAATTTCAATGGCAGGTACTGCTGCATTTAAATCATTTTGTCCGGTTAATCTTTAAGAGGTACAAAGAAATTACAATTGTATTGCCAGCTGCTGCAGTAATAAGATGCATTCCATATACACTAACACCCCTGACGAGACCAGATGGCAGTTACCCCTTTTAACATTTTTTAAAGTATTAATTACTTCAGTTTAATTTCTGTTGTGTTGTACACTGGGCACTTAAAAGGTAACATGTTCAAGCTCAGAGTGAGTATTTGCAGCTCATTTATAGCAAGATTGTAAATGAAATTCTGCTGTCATTTTAATTAACTCATTTGGGATGCATCTAAATTCATCATTATTGATGGTTGTTCTTATAAATTTATATAATAATGCTGTACCTTGCAAAATGAGAACTGACATATCATATTTATTAGTAATCACAGAGCTGAAATATCTTCTGCTAGATTTAAAAGCAAAGTTTTCCATGGTCTCATGAAAGTATGAGACACACATAAAATTTGAGGCAATTCTTAGGTGCCTACCTTGTTATGATAAAAACCTATTTTCTCTTCCCTATTTGATAGACGATCTACCAATGACTTTTAAAAATCTATTTCTAGATTTGAAGAAATGATATGATGCATGAACTAATCAATGACTAAGAGTTAACATGTACTGACTTTTTACTAATTGGGCTAATTTTTCTACTTTTATATAACAACCTAATTTTTATTCTAGAAAGATACAAACAAATAACTAACAATGTGTTAAAAATAAATTCTCAAGAATTGTTTTGGTTTTACGAGATTTTGTCTCATCTAAAATATTCCAGAAAGATTAATACTTGTCAACTAGTCTTTAAAAAGTCTATAGAAGGGACGCCTGGGTGGCTCAGTGGGTTAAGCCTCTGCCTTTGGCTCAGGTCATGATTTCAGGGTCCTGCGATCGAGCCCCGCACCGGCTCTCTGCTCAGAGGGAAGCCTGTTTCCCCCTCTCTCTCTGCCTGCCTCTCTGCCTACCTGTGATCTCTCTCTGTCAAATAAATAAATAAAATCTTTAAAAAAAACTGATTACTATTTTTTAAAAAGTCTATAGAAGATTTTACAATAGTCAAAATTCATCCATCTATCCATCCAGCTAATATAGACTAACTGAACTTCTACAGTGTCCTAGGCATCTTCGCCAGGTGCTGGGGACACTGTGGTTAAAAAAAACCTACAACATTCTGGTTTCCATGCACCATGCATTAGGGGGAAAACGTGGATAATAAACACATTTACAAGTAAGCTACACATGCTGATGACAATGCTTTGGATATTTTAAAATCAAGATATGAGGAAGTCTTAGAGGAATGGTTGGTTATTTTTTGAAGATCTCACTAACTGTACAAATGTATTCTAACCATGTCCTCACAATCTTTGGTGAAGAATCTTTGAGAACTAGTAAGTTACATATGCACACGCACACACACACACACACACACCCATAAATTAAGTCAAGACAAGCTGAAACTAAAGTTATTTATGTTCTTTGAAAAAATGCTGAACTTCTCTGGAAATAAACATTTTTGAAGGTTTTGAGCAAGAGGGGATTAAAAATATTTTCTTCAAATCTTCCATTCAGCTCAAGCTGCCTTTCAGCGTGTTGGCCAGGGAAGTCTCATACCTCCTTGCATTTCATTTGATAGTTTTCAAATGAATGAATGTAAAATAATAGGCATTCAGTAATCAGAATATCTTGTATTCCAGAATATTTGTTAAGGATAGTCTCATTCATTCCTACCATCCTCTTGTAAGATAGGTGTTATTGTTTCCATTTTACAGAGAGGAAAAAAACATACAAGGGTCTATGTCATTCTCTCCAGCTCCAGTAGCCCCATAGATGTAACTGTGCAGCAGGTCTGAGATTTAAACCTCACCTCTACCTGATTTTCAAAGATTACACTACAATATCAAACTTGAGCTATGTTATTGGTCCTGATTCTGCTATCTGGTGAATTAGTGAACATTCATTCAGTTTGGAAGTTTGCCAGTGCTATAAAACACTGAAATTTCAGGGGCGCCTGGGTGGCTCAGTGGGTTAAGCCATTGCCTTTGGCTCAGGTCATGATCTCAGGGTCCTGGGATCGAGTTCCGCATCGGGCTCTCTGCTCAGCAGGGAGCCTGCTTCCCTCTCTCTCTCTCTCTCTCTCTCTCTGCCTGCCTCTCTGCCTACTTGTGATCTCTCTGTGTCAAATAAATAAATAAAATCTTTAAAAAAAATTTTAGGTGATATATATATATATATATATATATATGTATATATATATATATTCATTAACATTGGTAGGAATAGTAGTCTTGAGAGCCAAACCCCAGATCTTGAAATAATCCTACCTTTAAAACAGAAATTAACAAACAGTGATGAACAAAGAAAACAAGAGTGCAATCGTAATCAACATGATGCACATTATTGTACCCCGTACCTGTGTGTTACCTGGCCAGTGATCATTTATACAACAATTAAAAATCAATCCTGCCTGGACTCTGACTGTAGGAATCAGAGGCTTCAGTGTGTCAAGAAGTGACAGGTCACAATGACAGCACGAGCTTGAGCACGATGAAGCTTCATGCTCTGCCCTGGCAAGAGTTAATGGGGTCTCCAGCCCACGTGCCTCATGTGCTATCAGACTAGAACGTTTTTCTTCTCCACGGCACACTGTCAAAAAGCAAACACGTCTTACCAGAGAATGCACTTAACCAGGAGTAAAGGGATCAGATTTCCAGGGCTATCCTTCTGCTCACCTTGTGTAAAGTACTTAATTACCTAGCTTGAACAATATAAAAAAGGAGAGAATCGGTCTTGTTATTTTAGGAATCAATTACTTCATCATTAAAACCTATAATTGCAGAGGTTAGTACATTAATATATATGTATCTGTTTATATTTTCTTAAAAACTAAAAGTTGACATGTTAAACGCAAATGGATTTGTATTCCAATGTGGTGAAATAAGTTCCTGGGAGGAATTATATTTGGTCAATGCACTTGGTTATAATTCTACTGTAGCTTATAACAGGATTTCATTTAAATCATGATGAAAGCTTATGAAGAATGTTGTAGAAATTAAAGGACTATAGACCAGAAACACCTAAAAAAGCTTATTAAGAGGCTGGGGTGCTCAAGGAAATAGGAACATAATTGAAGAACTCTTAAGGTACATTTTATGAGCACATTTGTTCCTGCAGAGGCTCATAAAGCAGAAATGTAGCCAATGCAATCTCTCTATTTCTGAAAAACGGAAAGGATCCAAAAAATGCGTTGGGCTATTACTATCTAATTTAATGACCACTGTGGCAAATGTCATAGAAACAATTTAAAAGGATCAAGTGGAGAACATTTCACATTTTGATTAAGGCAAATACAAGCTATTTCACAAAACTCATCACTGTTCTTTGAAAATGCTATTTCTGTATTTCTAACATGAGATAATCCCATCCCATGAACACTTCCAGAAGTGTCTTTCAGAATTGAGGGAAGCGGTACACATTTAACAACACTAGTCATTAAAAGGAACATGTACTTTCAACATACATAATGCTAATTTAACATTAGTTTTGAAAACATGGGCGGGGGGGGGAGGCAGGGATGTTTTTCCCCTGAAAAGTTTTTTATTATATATATCATAAAGCATCCCAGAAAATAGCTTGACTCTCTAAAAAAGTAAGTGTTTGTGGAATGAAGTTACATTATTTTGAAACGTTAGAGTAAGAGTCATGGAGTTCTTTATAAACGGTAAATGCAGTGCCATTGAAATCCCACTTCCGTCTGATTTCAAACATTAGATAAGAAATTATCTATTTTTATACTGAATTTAAAGACAAATGGGATATTTAAGTTTTCTTCTTTGACTCAGAGTATGGAGAATAACTATGGAAAGAAATGCTCTTATACGAGGGGGCCCTTTGACGACAGTACATTAGAAAGACTTAATGAGGGGTCCCCTGGGTAGAACAGCTGGTTGAGCATCCAACTCTTGGTTTCAACTTGGGTCTTGATCTCAGGGTTGTGGGATGGAGCCCCAGGTTGGGCTCTCAGCCCAGTGAGGAGTATGCTAAAATTTCTCTCCTTCTCCCTCTGCCCTTCCCTTTACTTCCTTGTGCATGTGTACTCTTCATCTAACAAACAAATAAATAAATCTGTAATACTTCATGAGAAGTTATTAAAAAAAAAAGAATACACAGTAAGATACATCTGTATCATCAATATACAGCTAGAACTAAGGAGACCTACATCTTGGCAAAGTAAATATTTTTAGACAAAAATAAGCATTTCTGGTCTTTAAGAGTTATTGCCAACAGTTTCAGCCTATTTATTGCCTTTCAAAATAAACTGATCATAGAGAATATTCTTCATAACTTATACAAATATACTTATATTCTTCATAACTTGTATTATTCTACATAATTTATATTCATAACCTCTGACAGCCCCTGGAAAGGAGGAGTGAAATAAAAACTTGACAACTCACTCTTTTCAGTCTGACCTGCTTAAAAAAATAAGCTCTAGGCTAATTTGGTTATTTGTTCCACAAGGAGTTTATAATGTGAGAGCAAACGTGACCATGTAAAGATCTAAGGAACTGGATTTTATCCTCCCATTCCAAATAAAATTAAACACACTTGACAGCTATGGATTTCCCAAAGATGAAGTACTGGCCCCATTCCTACCTCTTTCTCTGTTGGTCCCCACCTCTCCTTCGCTAAGAGACCTCACAGACCAACTGTTAATAGGAGAGACATCTAAGTTGCCTTCAGCTGGGAGAAATATCTTTCCTAAATTAACCTATAAACCTAAAATATCATCAAGTGAGAGGGGATGAACATGGTTCCTGAAAAATGTCCACATTCTTATCCATGGAGCCTGACATGATGTCTCTTCATGTGGCCAAAGGGATTCTGCAGAGCTGATTTAATAAGGAATCTGGAAATGGGAAGATTCTTCTGATTACCCAGGTGGGCACAGCGCAATCACAAGGATCCTTATGAGAGAGACGCATGGAGGGTAAGAGTCAGACAAGGAGATAGGACAGCGGAGGTACAGCACCGTACGGTCAGGAGCTTAGTAACAAGATCCTCTTGTAGAAGCTGCATTGGCAAAGAAAGGGATTCTCCAGAAGGAATACAGCCTCACTGACTCAGTTGATACTTCTGACCACGAGAATGGTGAGATAATGAGTTTGTGGGGTTGGAAGCCCTGGTTTGGAGTCATTTGTCACAGCAGGAATTGGAAAGTAGCACACCTCTTTGGTGTGGCAAAGCCAACCAAGACCGGGTAATTCGGACCCTGGTTCTTCAGTTGTGTGGACGAGTTCTACACAACTTGTCTGTGCTAAGACAGTCCTGCAAGGTTGCCCATGTCATGAAAGAAACTGAGGACTAATAGATGCATGGTAAATCAAACAGTTACTTCTATTTCATGAGTTCAGTACCAAGAGCCTATTAATTATGTTTGCGCTTACAGCCACTTAAGATTAGAAGACACTTTAGAGTATCATCATGAAAACAGCTAGGGAACAATACCTTGTTTAAAGCTGCCTCCGAATTTAGGGGGAAATGGTTAAAATGATTTTTGATTATTTTTTTGTTGTTGATTGAAATAATTTCATATATTCATATCTGATTTATTTTTCCCCCAAATTGCATGGTGAAAGCTGCATTTTCCAAATGTGAAATACAAATTATCAATAAATCTGTTGTTTTAAGCCAAAAAAGAACTCCAGAGAAACAAATTACCAATTTTTAAGCACTATTAGGCTCAACCATTGCCTTAATTATGTTAAAGAACAGGTAACACTGACAAGAGATAAATCTTATTCTTTGCTAAATTATCTTTACTGGCACTTACTGTTTACTTAAGCCAAACAAATATCTGTCTCATGTTGTTACATCAGGCTCTGTACTGGAAACAAATGAGTAAAAAACCATGGTCCTTTTCCCCCACCCCCCAACCCAGTGTTGATGTGTTTGTAGAGGAAACCTCAGATAATAAAAAAGAATGTCTATTAGAAACACCGATTGCTGGACTTATTCCAATGGATGTCCATGCAATAGGCAAAAAGCAGAAATTGCTGGAACCCTTGTTACTAAAAAGCACGAGAGGAACCACAAGCCCTCATGAACTTTTCCTAGTCTCCTAACCAGAAGGAGCCTGCCCTGTTCCTGAAGTTCTGTCACAGCTGGATTGTGTGACTCCCAGAAGACACGGATGACTTAGGCTGCATTAAGATGAACTCTCATCGGCCCTCTTCCAGATGATAGGTTCTTGGGAGAATAAAGAATTTGCCTCCTGAATGTTACATGTTTTGCAGATAAAGAAGCTACAAATGCATGTGGAGTTGTGTTTTGCCCGTGCAAATTTCTTTCAATCCTATTCTCATCATTTACCATTTGTCAATTTCAATGACACTATGTGGGTCTAGTTCTTGATACAAATATTGTGAAAAATGAAGATATTAAAAACGCAAGGCAGGATTTTCTTGAGCTTTGCTACATTTTGGTGTAATGCTTTGACTCAACCAGCAATAAGTCTTCCTAATTTTTGTACAAATTAGGCGTGTGTAAATTATGCACCATTGCATAAATCCTAACGGTCAAGCAGTTCAATTAAATTTTTTTCTGAATCATCTCTACACTCTAAAAAATTTTATTAACTATTTTGTGAATTGGAATTACATTTTTAGGACTCTTCCCCTAGATAAATATCTAATTAATAAAATACTAACCCTAGCACTATTAAAAAAAAAAAAAACCCAAAATGTAAAATTCATCCTGGAAAGATTCCATTTCTCTTGTTACTTCACCAAAATAGAGCTATCCTTGAAGCATAAAGTGAAACTGGAAGTAAACTTTCAAAGTGTAACTATGTTTAAAGAAGAACAACGCAAACAATCACAGTAGATGTGCATTAACGAGAAAATCAGCTGGTAAGCCTATATATGTTAATACAGGTTGTTGATCTTAAAAAATAAAAAAAAAAACTTCAAGTCTAAATGTTTTTCTCTGTCACCAGGATGCCACATTCTTAGTTACAGGAGTTTAACTAGAATGATTTGTTCCGCTTTCCGACACAAGCAGAAAATGTCAGGTTTCCAATCCAACAGACTGTAAATGAAGGGCGGCATGTGCGCCTACCCACACACATACACACACAGCCGCTCGGAGGGTAATTTTTTTTCTAGATGAACTCTAGAAAACACAGCCTCAGGATGATTGATTTCTGATGCTAATTGCTGTTCTGCACGTATCCTACTCCTCTGGGTCCAGACAGTTATGACAGAAGAGGTACCCCTTCCATAATCAATCCCGGCAGGAGGGACGCAATGCTAGGAGATGATGTGGAAAAAAATACGGACCAGACATTTCATCCATAATTGATTACAAACCTAATGCATTATTCCAAAAACCACAATTCTAGTCATAGCTTATTCCTGTTCAACTATTTCTTCCCATTGTTGTTTTCCTCTTTATGGAGTATTTCCATGACTTTCTAAAAGTGGATTATTAAGCTAAGACAAAGATCTCCTCCAGCAATTAGAGTGACAGAATGTTCTAGAGTCCATAGGTTTCCCTGAAAGATCACATTCCATAAATGACACAAAAATGATCCATCTACATTGGAAAATTGTGAACATTAACTAAAAGATCTAGTTTCACTCAGAACCACATTTGTGATGCTTTTCTCCTTTGTAAACATAATTATATTAATCTCTGATGAGCCTTATGAGAATGAACTATGACATTTGGCCTATGAAAAATAAAAAAAGTATTCTAAGGATGTATTTGTATTTAGCTGGTAAAAGGCAATGCAGTGGTCAATATTCCAGCTTTTCCATTTGAATATGTAATACTTAAGAGTATTTTTATGAACACTTTGTGGTCATAACTTAAACATGAATTTATATTGCATTCAACTTTCCTCAGTGAGCATTTGGTCATTTCATTATTTTGGTTTATTAATAAGACCTTAAGGACTATAATTTGTTAAAAGAGAGTATTAGGATGTAACTAGTGCTTCAAATTAAAACCTGTTTCATAATGGATAAAATAAACCGAAGGGATGATAAAGTGTCTCTATAAAACTATTAGTGTTTTTTTTTTTTTTTAACATTTATTTGTTTGAGAGGGAAAAAGAGCACACGTGCACACACAAACAGGGATGGAGCAGAGGGAGAGTGAAAGGGAGAATCTCAAATAGCCTCCAGGTTAAGCATAGAGCCATGTTGGGCTTCGATCTCACAACCCTGATACCATGACCTGAGCCAAAGCCAACAGTTGGATGCTTAACCCACTGAGATACCCAGTTTTATACCTGTAAAACTATATAGCTTTATTCGTTTAAAAACATTAATGTGGGGGCTCCCGGGTGACTCAGTGGGTTAAAGCCTCAGCCTTCAGCTCAGGTCATGATCTCAGGGTCCTGGGATCGAACCCCAAATAAGGCTCTCTGCTCAACAGGGAGCCTGCTTCCCCCTTTCTCTCTGCCTGCCTCTCTGCCTACTTGCGATCTCTGTCAAATAAATAAATAAAATCTTAAAAAAATAAACAAAAACATTAATGTGTTTAAGTGTGTTTACACATTTTATTTATCTACATTTCTAGGCCAAGCCTGTATTATTCGTGGCTCCAAGCCACGATTCACATATTTTTACTGTTGAGAATATAAGTGACAGAAATTTGTAATATTGGATTTTAATTTTACATACTTTATATTTGTGTTGTACTTATCAAGTTTCTAATTCCCTTAATTCTGAAACCTGCTAGAACTTGCTTCTGACATCACTTAGGCTCTTGTCAAAAAAAAATAAGCCTCCCTTCCTTCCTGCTTCTGTGGACAGTCACCCAGGACTATCTTCCCCCTACGTAATACATAAATGAATTCGTAACAAAAATGTGCTGACAGAAGAAAATGAAAACAAAACACCTGGATATGTTATAGTAGTGACAGATCCTACCAAAGCAGGATTTAAAAGGCTATAGCACACCTCGTCAGGTGTCCTAATATTATTGATACTGCTCAAATTTATAATCTAGGACACTTTGCAACGGGGTATACACATTACACACAGCGAGTCTGCTGTTGCCATTAACATTCTTGAAAGGTTCTTGAATGATAGGAGATTAAAAAAAATAGAAGCTCCAAATATCAAAACTTATAGGGTACACTATCAGAGTAAACCGCAACTCCAGAGTAACATTTGATAATAATTCTCACACAGCGGCAGGCTTTCACGTTCCTGTCTGACTGTGTCAGCCTGTCCTCCACATATTTCCTTATTCATTTATCTACCATCTTGAGGCTTTATTTGTGTTTCACCATTTCCAAAAGAGTTTGATATACTTTACAGAAATACATTTAGTTCGATGGATAAAATATAAGAAGAAGAAAACTGACAAAGAGAAGCAGGCAGGGTTTGTTGTTGTTGTTGTTGTTTTATTGTAAAGGCAACAATAAACTACCTGCTAGGCATTTGGATGATTGAAGTTGTCAAAGGCCAAAGTCTTTTATTGCAATCACTGAGTTAACAAATCAGACAGCCTTACCTTAGCAGTTGTATATTTCAAAGGTAAAAATTTAGGCCACAAATCTCACACTTCCCTGACTTTCACTTAACTATTACATTTTTAGTGGTTGTATTTATTTCTAACCTTTATATTCAAGAGGTGATGTTGATAATCTTCACTTCTAAAAACAGCTTAAGAACATTGTTCTCCATTTTTCTAGCCAGATGGCATTGCAACTGTCTCTTTCAAATAAGGTATAATGAAGCTAGTCAAAAAAAAAAATCTGTCTTTCAGAGTCAATTTATAAATGTAAACAAAAGTAAATTCATGTTTTTATCCTCAGTAAATATGTGTCAGTAGGAAATCTATTTCTGATACTTTTAAGAAAAAGCCCAAGATTTTCATGGTGTTAATCAAGGATCATTGGTACATGTACTCCTTACTTATGAAAACAAAGTCAGACACAGATTTTTCCTATAATTTCCTTTTGAAAATGTAGAATCAATGAGTATCACTGAGAAAAATAGAATTTAACTTCTTTTCACCTCCACTCCTCCATTCCTTATACCTTCCATGCCCTATATTTATCAAAAGTTATTTAACCCATTATCTACGAAGACAAATTCTTTCCAAAAAGAGATATTCAGGGGCACCTGGGTGGCTCAGTTGGTTAAGAATCTGCCTTTGGCTCAGGTCATGATCTCAGGGTCTAGGAACTGAGCCCCATGTTGGGCTCCCTGCTCAGTGGGGAGTAAGCTTCGCTCTCTTCCTCTGTTGCCCACCTCCCTCTCCTCCCCCGCTTGTGCGCTCCTACGCGCTCTCTCTCTCTCTCTCCCTCTCTCTCTCTCAAAATAAATAATAAACTTTTTAAAAAATGAAAAAGATATTCACATTTAAGAAGCCACATTAACAGTTGTGATGTGTTGACTTCAATAAGTCTGCTTCCTAGAACTAATGATCATTTCCTATCCTGACCACTGAAATCCACCCAAAATATACCAGTCATCAACTGGCCAGATTTTCCTGTCCATCCATTCATATCCCTCTAATATGTCTTATGGGCTGCCATCCATTTTTACCTCAAACACTATTAACAGTGTTCATGTTGCTAGCTCCCAGAAGAATACATTTCCTTCTGCAGTGTGAGAGAGAAACTATCTGACATACTGCCTTCTGAGCAGATGCACAGAAACGTGTGAGGAACTTAGTGTGGTATAAAGATGTCTTTTATCAAATCATTACATACAACAGTACAAGAGAACAGCAGATAGAGCCTTTGACAACATTTTATGTGACAGACTATAGAAAAGAGGTATTAAGACTGATGGAAGAGGGCGCCTGGGTGGCTCAGTGGGTTAAAGCCTCTGCCTTCGGCTCAGGTCATGATCCTAGGGTCCTGGGATCGAGCCCTGCATCGGGCTCTCTGCTCAGCGGGGAGCCTGCTTCCTCCTCTCTCTCTGCCTGCCTCTCTGCCTACTTGTGATCTCTCTCTGTCAAATAAAAATAAATTAAAAAAAAAAAAGACTGATGGACGAGGGAGCTGGAATTTGAGTATAGCCTTGAAACATGAGTAGGTATCAGCTAGACTGAGGAAAGAAGAAAGAGTACTTCACACAACAACAGGAGTAAACAACGTCTATTTGACGATCATTGGGGAAATCATCCTGATATTTTATAGAGAAAGTTGGCCAAGTGTTAAAGCATTTTGTCAAAGAACAGTATCTGGAAGACAGTTTGGACTTCAGAGGCAAACTTTAAAGACAGAAGGTATTTAGGGGAAAATATTTCATAGGTTTTATAAAGAAGTTGTTTTAATAAACCACAATAAGAGAAAACATTGGTTTCCACCATAAATCTTCCCATATACTATTAATTGGTCTTTAGCATCAAGCAAAATGCTTTCCTAAATGCTTTATACAAAATGAAAACTTCCAAGTTGACCCTAAAATACCCTATTGCTTTGAAAACTAATAATTGTTCAAATGTGTGCCATAATTGAGTGAAATGGGAGAATGTATTAATTACCAGTGAACCACTGTTATACTTCTGATTAATAGATGTGAAATGTGAAATAGAGAACCAGTCATCTTCAGGATATCCACAGTCTTGTTACAAGACAGACTGACAGACAATTGTGACCATGTCAACGCTCACACGATAGTATATAAAGAGTGTATAACATTTCGCGAACAAGTATCATGTGCTAGGCTAAATGCATTACTTACAACTCATCCAAATCCCACAACAGCTTCTTGAAGTAGTTTATTATTAATAAACTCATTTTAGAGAAGAGTACAATTAGATCTCATAGAAGGTACGTGAATTGTCTAAGATCTCAATCAGTATAGTGTGGATCCAGGGTTTATACTCGAAAACAGTCTTGACTCAACTAGGATGGTATAGTTATTCTGCTAAAACTGCAAAATCGTACACAAAAAAATTTTTTCTTGATTAAAAGCGTTCTCCTAAAACACCTGTGTGACAATGTGATTGGTAAAGCATTATCTAATTCTACAGTTGTTCAGCGACCACTGGGAAATAAAGTAAAATAATCCATTGTTCATGTTAAGTACAAGGACATGTACAAAGGACTATGAAGGTAGTGTTAGTTTTTTAAAAGACGTGTTTAATGCTTGTAATATATATACTGTTTATATTTTTAAGTAACAGTTGTAGAGATCTTCACATGATCAGAACAAAGATTCATGAAAAGCCACTGCCCACGGTATGGCAACATTATATTCCAGAAGTGCATTAGGTTTTTGCCAGATTGACCCAGAGTCTGAGATGCCAGACAGCCCTCTTAAGTACTTCAAGACTGGGCAACAGGCTGTTGCCTCTGGAGTAATGTTAATGTAGGCATTTTCATTCTACAAAGCCATAACCTCTTACTGCTACTGAATTACCATATGTTCACCCTAGAAGATGACACGCCCACTCTTCAGTCTCTGTTCCCTCCCCCTCAAGTCCCAATTTTTTTTTTTTTTTTTTTTTTTTTTTTAATAAGCCCTATGCTGAAGGTAAGGTTTGAACTCAAGATCAAGATTTACATGCCCTGTAGACTGACCCAGCCAGGCACCCTTTGGTTTTTCCCCTTTATCCTTTCTATCACATGTGGTACTCTGAATACACCAAAAAGATTTCATGGAATTGCTCCTCAAAATAACAAGAGACGCACTTGCAAAACTAAGGATCTGATGAAACAGTCCTAGTGATTTGGGATTTCTGAACAGTCTATGAATGCCCACAGCATATACACATTTAAATAATTCTGTAGTTGCCACTGTAAAGACAGCAGATAAGTGTAAATTAATGTTATTTACTCCATAATCTATCCTAAGGATAAAAACTCTAAGTCAGAAGTATATTATTTGTCTAATTTTTCATTAAAATGTACAGACAGTTATTTAATTTTACTTAATTTCAAATTGGGGCATTGTCTAAAGTTTCCATCAGAAACAGGCTCTCCTGTGTAGAGTGCAATATCAACAAACCAAACCCATGGCTAAAGATGCATTTGTCCACACTAGTCTGATGAGGTCAGAATTACTTTTTTCATATTTATATTTCATATTTATCATTATTGTCTAAGATGCGTCCAGGCATAGCCTAATGAAACTCCTGGTCTTCATACACAGTTGCTCCTGGCTACATCTCAAGCATCCAAAATGTACAACAGAAGGAGAAATGACATATAAATGTATTTAATGCACATAGTGAACATTGGGTTAACATGCCAAACAAAACATGTATTTTTGGTTGTTCCTCCCACCCCAGAGGCATACCTGAATGTCGATGGATCACTGACAGTCTCAATTTTCAGTAAAAAATTAGAGAGAAAAAAAAAGCCTCAAGTATGATTGAACTCTACACTGTTCACCCTACAGAATAGCATGTTCTTATAGAAGGTCATGGATATCGCGTTCTACCCAATCTTTATTGTTTCTTAATTTTGATTTCTGGATCAAATCTTGGGAGCTTTTAAACAAGTTTCAGGACTATGCACAACCCAAAACAAGAATCAAATCTGAAGATCAGAATAACCCTTCTTTTAGTCAGTTACCTCGTCAATTGCCTTTCAATGAATATTGCATGAGGGTTTGTTCACTAAACTGATAAACCAAAGTAATGATATCAAAAAAGTGTTTTTCAAAAACAGGTTTTAGATACACTGACTCTTTCCTCAAGAACAATGCTAAGTTGGTATATGAAAATATTTTTGGTGATAACATTTTAAGCTGCTAGAAACAGCAGTGTGGTGAGATCTAAAATTAATTTAATCAAATTGAGTCAAGTCTATGAGATGACATTACGAATTTCAAAACAATATCAATGCAAATCTAGGGGGATGGCAGTTGGGCCAGCCAATTCCTATAAAATAGTATTAGAATACAAATTACTTGAAAAATTGGGAAAGCAATCAAAAGTAAATTTGCTGCTCAATCTAGATAAATGTTGAGAGAGAGAAAAAAATCACTATGCAAATCCTAAGGGTAAATAAATAGAATGATATCTGGCTCATCACTAAAAAGGCTTGAAGTTAATTCACAGGTTTATACAGGATTTGAAATCTTTTCAACTCACCTTGCTTTACTGCTGGTTACTATGAGATAATACTATGGTGTGAAAGTATTTATTCACACTAGGCCTGACTCGCTTGAGAGAGGCAAGATTATATTGTGTAATAGAATCCGTTTTTGAAACATCTATTGAATATACATGACAACCAAATGCGCTTATCAATCTTAAAAGTATCTAACTAGATTAAGTTCAAACGTGGACTATTTTTCCAAGATAAAAAAGCAACTCTTTCTCTCATGTACCTCAATCTTTTTTTTTTTTTTTTTTTTTTTTTTACTGTGTAACAGTGCCAGTCAGGGTTTATAAAAACAGCCACATTCTTGGGGCACTTGGGTGGCTTGGTAGGTTAAGGGTCCAACCCTTGATTTCAGCTCAGATCATGATTTGGGGGTCTTGGGATAGAGCCCTTCATGGGTTCCATGCTTACCACAGAGTCTGCATGTCCCTCTCTCTCTGCCTCCCTCCCTTTCTCCACCTCATGTGGTTCCCTGTCTCTTTCCAATAAATAAAATACTTCTTTTAAATAGCCACATTCATTCTAATGCAGTTGAGGTTCAATCATAAGAATCTTGCCAACATGACAACTGTCTTTGCCTCACAAAACCAGTATCTCAACTACTTCAACATCATGTTTGGTCCCCTCAAACCTCCATCAGAATCTTTCCTAAAGACCCAAGAGAAAGAAAGTTATCTCACAGCTACTACATTCAGTCTATACCATTTGTCCCCACAATGATGTCTGCTAACCTCAGGACTAGCAAAAGATTTTTTCCCCTTTGTGTATGGAAGTTCTAACTCCTTGCACTTTAAATGTGACCTTATTTGGAAAAGGGGTCTTGACCGTATAATCAAGTTGAGTTCATCTTATATTACAGTGGCCCTTAAGCCAATGCCTGGGGTCACTATAACAGCAAATAGAGCCAGAGAGACAGGCACACCCATGAGAACGCCAGGCCACAGTGGAGGCAGAGTCTGAAGTGCCACACCTACAAGCTGAGAAACACCCACGGTTGTTGTCAACCACCAGATGCAAAGACAGAACCATAGAAAAGATCCTCCCTCTGAACCCCAAGAACCCCAAGAATTCATAATGATGGCTTCATTATAGTCTTCTGTCCTTGAGAAGTCTGAGAACAAATTTCTGTTGTTTTAATCTCCCAAACTGAATTTGTTATGGCCACCCTAGGAAATATGGCCACTCCTAGGAAAAACCAAGGGAAGCTTCATCTGAGGTTCCCATAAGTACCACAGTTGTCTTCCTTTGTGGACACTGTCTCCTATTAACCAAAAGTCTCAAGAAGAGGGATGCACTGACATTGGCTATGTCAAACCATGTTTTCCGTAGCCCTCAATATATGTAAGACAAATCACATACCATGAGGAAAACGATGCTCCTTCATCCTTCCTTATGTTTGTTAGATGGGACCAAAGCAGTAGTCCTCATGCCCAGAAGCTACCTTACAGTAGATTGTGGACTAGATGTTTCTATCTCACCAGAATTCATGTGTTGAAATCCTGATCACCCCTATCTCTTCATGTGATGGTCTACAGAAGTGGGAACATTTGAGAAGTCATTAGGTCATAAGGGGAGAGGCTGCACCAGGGGGATCAATGCCCTTATCAAAGCCAGAAGACAGCTATCAATTTGGGCCCTCAACCAGACACCCACCCACTTGGCTAGTGCCTTGGTCTTGGACACCACAGCTTCCAGAACTGTGAGAAATCAGTGTGTACTGTTTAATCCACCCCTCTATGGTATACTGTTTCAGCAATCCCAACAGACTGTCGACACATGGCACCAGTGAAAATAACCCTTCTGTGTTTGTTTTCCTTTTGCTTGTTGTTCCTTCTTCTTGGAGAAACGTAACAAACAGTTGGTGGTTGAGCTAAAGGACAGTCACTGAGTCATCTGCAGAATTCACCCTTCCCTGTCAAATCTGCTTCTCTCTTTTTCCTAAACAAGCACTTGGTTCATAACCTGTAGGAGTCCAGTTTAGATCGGAAGTGTGGTGGGGTGGGGGTGAGGTGTGAGGAATTTTCTTCTAGAAATATATGGGTATGTTTGAGTCCTACAGTCTAAGATCAAGCTGGGAAGCAACCATTTCTAGCACGATCTTCTATATTTCTGCTTCACAAATTCTCTTGGGTTCTTAAGTATCTGTATAGTAATGCAGAAGGAGGAGGTACAGATGTTTACCATGGAGTTGCTGGGCATGTGAAATCCATATGTTGACAGAAAGAAACTATCTCATGAGAAATAAAGAAAAAGAGGTAGATTCTTGATTAAATATGCAGGGAATTTAAAATATGTTTTACATCAACCACCAAAGTAAACAAACAAAAAACATGGATGGGGGGGAAAGGATACATCAAGCACGTCTATCCATATCTAAGCAAAGCCAACAGGATTCCCATAAAATTCACAAAGTCACATGGGCTCTACTATTGAGGCTCACAAAGCATGGGCATGATCTTAAAAACAACTTCACATGTAACACTGAAAGGGTTTGTTAAGAATTCTTCGTCTTGAAAGGGAACAGAATGTTTCATCCCAAAAGGTACAATGTTGGCATGAGGATCATTTTAAGCTGAAATCAAGACCTAGGCAGCTCAGAAAAAAAAAACTCTGACCTCTCCCTTAACCGCCTAAAATAACTTAGAGAGGGGAGCTGTGCTCACAGACAGCTATGACCTGGGGTAACTTTTGGATCCGAAAAGCCTACCAACCTGGTGGGGCAAACATTTGATTACCAAATCTCTGCTCTTACCTTCCTGAAAATCACTACTTTCCCCTTTGAAGCCCCAGCTCCTCAGGCCCCCCTCCCATCCCTTTGCGCAACTTGCCTTTGGGTCTCATATTTTTATAGGAATCCCATCCACATGAATTTTTTTTCCCCTGTCCATCTGTCTTATATCAATTATTAAACCAGCCAGAGAACTGGAAAGCAAAGAAGGGAAAATTTTCCCACCCTTACAATACTGATCAGTGAGTAGAACACTGAAGTTGTGAGAGAGAAAGTATGGAGGGTCAAAAGAATGTATTTGCTTTCTTTAAAAATAAAAGAAGAGGATGATTTTCACCACTTGGAAATGGACACGGATGGAGACAGCACTCGGGGTGTTCTAAGAAGCTGAGTAAAGGTAGATGTATCCGTAAGCTCAGTTGATGGCAACCTGGGAATTTTGAAAGAACTTGGCTTTGCAAGTGCCAACCGCAGCGGACCCAACTTGAATGCACCTTTTTGGGGGCTGCATTCAGTTCAAGAAAAAGAAACACAATGCCTCTCCAGCAAAGTTCTTCACACCTACTACCCCCTCTTGTTTGCATTATCTCCCTGTATGTTCTCCAGGCAGGAGGAGGAGCACAGCTCACTGTTTAAAGGGGTGCAGTGCTGGCCAAGTCATTCTTGACTCTTCTACCTCAGCTACATGAAGTAGGGAGTTTATTATAAAGTACAAGTTCATTAATGAAAAATGATCTACTGGGGGAAAAGAAGGTTCTGTTAAAGACAAACAGAATCATAATCAGGTTGTCAGAGATCTATTGGAATAATTTTTAAGGAGATAAATACGTATAGAGATTAATATGATTTAAAGTTTGTAATTTACTTGAGTATCTTTCAAGCCCTTACGTCCCCGTCAATGATGGTTGACTAAATGCAATCACCAAGGGCATTTGAAGGAAAGGGACTACTTTAATCCTAAGTAAAAACTCTCACAGGTAATAAAAGAAAAGTCGAGAAGGCCATGTCTGCGCCTAAAAAAGAAGGAATAAACAATATTGATATAACAAACCATTAGGCTAATTAAATATGAACATAAGGTAAACATTTTTACTCTTTATCATAAAGATGCCCTTATACAATGGAAATTAGGTCTGAACAGCAGCTTAAAAGCTAATGAGTCGGGGGTGCCTGGGTGGCTCAGTGGGTTAAGCCGCTGCCTTCGGCTCAGGTCATGATCTCAGGGTCCTGGGATCGAGTCCCGCATCGGGCTCTCTGCTCAGCAGGGAGCCTGCTTCCCTCTCTCTCTCTCTCTCTCTGCCTGCCTCTCCATCTACTTGTGATTTCTCTCTGTCAAATAAATAAATAAAATCTTTAAAAAAAAAAAAAAAAAAAAGCTAATGAGTCTTAGCTCCTGCTTCTGTGAGGTTTATCCTCTCTAAAAGGATCCTGCCCGTGGGGCCACTGCTACCAGAGTTAATTAGGCCTTCTGGCCATCATAGAGAGAAAAGGCAACAGTTTACTGTACTCTTTAATGAACACTTCATTTCTTAATTTTATTATATTTCTCCTATTTTGGGCATTTTATATCTAAACAAGTGTAATGGTTACTTAACTATAATTTCAGAATGGAAAGAAAATTACCTAATTTTGGTCACTCGCAGATCACTTATTTAACCAAATAGTCTTATTCAGGGATATTAAAATGTAGGATCATTGAGACTTTTCGTGGACACAGCATGCTAGGGCACTGGGAAAACTTAATTTAGCAGCCACTACGTGAAAACAATCCCATGTCCTTCAAAACAGAGATGCAGGGGTGAGGGGAGTGGGGATAGCGAACTTCTCTTCATTAAGGTGCAAAACCTGTTTCACCGTTCTCTAAATGCAGAAGATATGCATAAAACATGTCCTATGACTACAGACCATAATTAGCTTGGTGCCAAGGCTGTCTGTCTTAATAAGTACATAAATAAGTAACATTTATATTAGTATTTCATGGCTATTGCAGAAATGAATTACAAGGAACTTCTCTCATATGTATTTTCCATGGTATATTTATTTATCAGATATTATGAGTGCCTACAACACAGTCCTCAATATTTTCAAATACATTAACAGGTAAAATAAACCTACTGAATTGTAATATCTTCTGTCTGATGAGATCTTACTAGTTTCCTTATCACCACCTTATAAGACACATTTAAGAAAATGCATTTAAAGAAACAGATCTTGTATTTGTGTCGAGCCTCTCATAGTGACAATTTCAGTTCTACACATAAGAAATTCTAAGCATTCACAAAATGTTCAAAATTGGATGACAAGAACGTTCATTACCAAAGTATTGTTGATACTGAAAACTTGATAGGAACTTTAATAGCTCCATAATAGACAATGGTGAAATTACAGCATACTCATTAGGCAATGTGATGAAGCAATTAAAAAATGAGGTTGGGGAAGAGTTATCACTAATGGAAAAATGTATATATACAGTTTAAACAAAATGGAGCTTAAAAACTAAAAATACAGGGGTGCCTGGGTGGCCTAGTCACGTTAAGCAACCACCTCTTGGTTTTGGCTCAGGTCATGATCTCAGTGTCCTGGGATAGAGCCTTGCTTTGGGCTCCACTCCTAGCAAGGTGTCTGCTTGGGATGCTCTTTCTCCCCTCCCTCTACACCCTGCCCCCCCATGCACTCACTCTCTCTATCTCAAATAAAAAAATAATAATAAATCTTAAAACAAAACCCAAAAATACAGGGACACTGGGTGGCTCGGTCTGTTAAGCATCTTTGGCTCTGCTTCTCCCTCTGCCTACTGCTCCCCTTGTTTGTGTGCTTGCTCTCTATCTCTCGGATAAATGAATGGATAAAATCTTAAAAAAAAAAAAAAAAGCAAAACCTAGAAATACAGAATAATCCAATTTCATAAAAGAACCACCAAAGAAAACCAGAGACAATTTCCACCAAACACAACCTAAACACTGTAAGTATGTTCAAAAAAATATAAGCTGTACTTCAGACCTGGATGTTGGAGTAAGATATCAATTGCTTTTCTCTTTTCTATTTTTTTTCTTACATTATGCTTTCCCATCTTCTAAAATTAAAACCATAATGCTATGATAATAAGATAAATTTTTTCAACTTTGAAAGTTGATTTCTAGCTGTCCCTATCAATGTATGTCAGCTCACAAAGTATCATAGAACATGGTTTCCAAAGTTTAATTCTCTCTGGTTCTCAAAAAAAATTAATTGAGTTATCATGTTACCAGATAGAAAATGGAGATCTCACACAGAGTTGAATATTATCTATTTAATCTGGTTTTATTTTTTTAAATTTCTTTTTAAAGATTTTATTTATTTATCTGACAGAGATCACAAGTAGGCAGAGAGGCAGGCAGAGACAGAGAGAGGAGGAAGCAGGCTCCCCGCCAAGCACAGAGCCTGATGCAGGGCTGGATCCCAGGACCCCAGGATCATGACCGGAGCCGAAGGCAGAGGCTTTAACCCCCTGAGCCACCCAGACACCCCCTTAATCTGGTTTTAAAAAGGCAAACAAAATCAGCTTGACTTAGAGGTCTAGTTCAAACAAGGAAAACTGAGCTGCATTTAGCAAAATGTATCTCTTAGATATTTTCATTTTCATTTGATAAGTCATGCTAACAACAGCATAGTTTATAAGGAGACAGTTAAGGCTAAAAGTAGAAACATTCCTGAGTGAAGGGTAAAGAATGAGAGCACACCATACAACAAGAAATGTTAAGGTAAAAAGAGAAACAACTTAAAAAAAAAAAAAATCCCTCTGCCAAGAGATTTATGACAAACACAATGAAAAGGCAAAGTAATATAGTCTGAAATGTTTTAAAGGATAATATATGCTGTCAGTAGCCACCTTTGGTTTTTGTCTGGTCACGGAAAGTGCCTCTATGTACTGTTTTGTAACAAAGATGTGTTGAAAATGCTCAGAAATGTTTAGAAATACATGTATATATTTTGTCTCCCTATTTTGGCTGTAGGTAGCTAACTGAATTGAAACAGCCCAGGCATAGATGGTTCAGGATTTTGTCTCTTTAGTGATCAATTTAGACTGTGCCATGCTTAATTTAACCATAATAAACCAATCCATCAAACTCTACCTTTCCAGTTGCCAAGCTCAAGCAGGTGATTTAAGAAAAATCAAGAGGCATTTCAGCAACAGTTACCTTCCAATAGTAGAGAGAGAGAGAGGCAGACAGAGACTCAGAGACAGACAGGCGGAGAGGGAGACAGACAAAGACCCAAATGGGGCTTAGTTCCTACCACAGTTACACACATGGTACAGTTAAGAACAAATTCAACATTGTCTCTCTCTGTTAACTGCTGGTTAGAATTTTGCAACGTTTCTCTAATGTGTTCATTTAGAAACAAGTATCAGTGGTTTTGCAATCACTCAAAGTTCATGAGGTATTTCGTGTTATGTCTTAATTCTTTTTTAAGCCCCCCTGCTTACAACCTCTACTATGTTCAAGACATTGTAGAAGGCAGTAGAGATACAAGTTTTATGGCTGCAACACCTCTCTTGCTCTCAAGAGGGCTTACAGACTGATATGAGAGACAGAATGTAGTCAATTCAACAGAGTCAGTGTTAGGGAGAGAATTATAACCGAAGTCTGAAATAACTGCTACGAGAAGAGGCATTCCAGAGAAAATTTATCCATCAAGTCTTTCAGGGAACCATAAGTAATGCAACAAGGATGGGTCCTAGGATGAATACTGAGTCAAGAAGTAACATTTGAGAGGGAAAGCTAACAGGAACCAAACTTTAAGAATAATTATCTGAAGCTTTCCTCCTTAAACTCACCCAAGAAAGTTTCTGAATCTGTGTTTGTTTATTTTCTTCTATGAGCGGACCCTTTCCTTGGGATTCCAATTTCCCATATGACTCATAATGTATTTTCTAAAGAAAGACAGGATGCAGGAAATGACTGTCCACAGGATATCAGGACACCTGGATGTTTCTTTACAACAAGATCCGTTTATTTGTTTAATGATAAAAATGACCACCAGCACAGTTGAAGGAGTTCAAATATAATAATGAATCCAAGAATAATATATTATTATAAATATATAAATGTTTATGACTTATAAATAAAGTGATACACAGACAGCATATTATTTTATTTTCAGGTATCTAAAGAAGTATAAAATTAATATGTATTTCTAAATATAGTGTTACCAGCAAAAGGTTTTTTTAGCTTATTGATCATGCATGTGTGCACTAAATGTTATAAGAACGCAAAACCTAGGGATGCCTGGGTGGCTCAGTCAGTTGGGCTGACTGAATGGATAAAATCTTAAAAAAAAAAAAAAAAGCAAAACCTAGAAATACAGAATAATCCAATTTCATAAAAGAACCACCAAAGAAAACCAGAGACAATTTCCACCAAACACAACCTAAACACTGTAAGTATGTTCAAAAAAATATAAGCTGTACTTCAGATGCTCAGGTCATGATCCCGGCGTCCTGGGATCGAGTCCTGCATCAGGCTCTCTGCTCAGCGGGGAGCCTGCTTCCTCCTCTCTCTGCCTGCCTCCCTGCCTGCTTGTGATCTCTCTCTCTCTCTCTGTCAAATAAATAAATAAAATCTTAAAAAAAAAAAAAACAGAACGCAAAACCTAGAAAATTCAAATGCAAAATTTTAACCCTAATTATGATATTTAAATTGCTTATTTTTACATATAGCAAGTACAACTATTTTGTTAATACTGAGCAGTATTTTTGTTCTCTTTCAAGAGACACAGAACAAAACAAAACAAAAAAAAACCCTTAAAAATAAAGAGAACTCAAAGGAGAGTTACATCGTTAACTGCAATTTGGGCCATACTTTGGGCTTCTGAAAAGCTGGATGTCTGTAAATATTTATCAGACTTTAGGTTCAGATAATAACAAATAGGCCATACTGCAGAATTAATCTGTATCTAGCATCAGCTTTGAATTTTAGTTGAACAAAATGTACTTATGAAACAGAAGCATTAAAGTGATTTAAAGGTTGAGCATCCTTCTTCAAACATAAAGCCATAGTCTGAGCTATAGAGAATAAGATGGCAGGGAAGGAAGTTATATCTTTGAGAAGACATCCCTTTTCCACTCACATTTTAGTGTTAATTGTCAAAATAATCATATATTCAGTGACAATATCATACGTAATTGCCAAGTTTCCTAATTTTTGGAGCATTAGCCGTGCCCTATTCTTGTTCCAGAAGCTACCACTTTACCTTGGTCTTAGGTTTTCCCACTCCCACATCCCTGTGAGGTCATCTCTACAGCAGGAAATTTTCTAAAACAGAGAAAAAAAGAATTTCCAGAAATTAAGAACCTTGTCAAGTGTGACTTCTGGTATTTACTGTCCTCATGGAGATACACACACCAAATTGTCAAAGACCTTTCAAACCTCCATCGTTTATGCTTAAACTTGATATTCCGCACATACAAAATGATTGCATGCAGTAACCATAAGAGTCAACTTCCTGTCTATATCTACACCTGGATTCCAAGAAGGAGCTATGGGTAACTGTTACTCGCCTACATCTTCGTTCACACTGTTGTCATGGACTGTATCACCTGTGAACTCTTCCCTCTCCTCTGTCCCAAGTTTAACACATACCTCTCTCAAGCACAATTTTTTTAGTTAAGGAAATTCTATGCATCCTTCAAAGTCAAGAACCACCAATGGCTTTATTTCTGTCAGTCATGACTTCTTCAGGCTCCTCTACTTCATACTAAAATGACCTCTATCAGTGTACCCACCTTATTTTTCCATTTTATGACTTCTGTTGTATCTTATTTTATTCTCTTCAATCTTGCCTTTCCTACCTACTTGTCAAGACGTTGAAGGGAGCAGAACAACGTCCTAGCTAAAAGCACAGACATCATGTGTACATATATGTCACTCAGTACATGTTATATAATGAGTGAATACACCTGGCAAGCTGTTTTAACCTTTCTAGTCTCCTTTTAATTCTCATACGTATGAGTGAGTCTATCACAAAATAATATTATGAACGTTAAGTTAAATGAAATATTGCATATAAGTAAAATGCCTGATACAAAGTAAATGCTGGGAAAAAATAGTTATGAGCTTTAAGTACTGGCCATGTTATCAAAGCAGATTCATCTTGGGAATTCTTCATAAAATCTACCATAATGGTTTATGTGTAAGAGGCACTCAAGTGTGGAATTAAATTGGTATCTGTAACTGTACTCTTCAAAATCTAAAAGTTAAGAACCAATTTCTTCCAGCAAAATTATTCAGGAATTCTTAAATTCAAAATATGTTTCTTGGGTTGATACACTTTCCTAACTTATCTGCCTGATCTTAACTCTCAGTTACATAAACCTTAGTTTCTGCTTGATATTGTCTTCTGTGGATAACTAAGTGAATCCTGGGGCACAAAATCTCAGACAGATAATAACAGCGAGGCTTAGGCAGGAGAAAACATAGAAGTTTAACTCTCCTACAACACTGAACACTTCTAACATCAGGCTCTTGGAGACACGAAGCTCTCACTTAATAGGCAAGAAGGGGGTGTGGTGGAGATGCTCTTAATCTGCACCTTGTGAAGAAGAGAATTTTACCACATGTTCTCTGGGCAGCAAGAAAAACAGCTGCTCATTAGATATATGGATAATTTCACTATAGCTGATTTGGCACAGATGCAATAAAAACGAGTCTCTTTAGTGGACTTGAGTCTCAGGCTCCTATCTTACTTGCAATAATGAATTCTGATAACTTGCATTACCTTGTAGTTGTACAGACCATGATTACATCTAGCAAGCATTAAAATCATCTGCTGGAAGGAAATCCTGGGAGAGCTAAAGATGCTTATACGTAGATTTTAATCTTTTAAGTTCTATTAACAACAAAGCAGTCTCTGTAAGTATATAGGTATATATTCTTCCAGCTAACTCCAAATCTTTTTTTTATATTTTTTCCCCCTAAAGTTAATGGTAATAATAGTAGCTAAAGGGTGGCTCTGTCAGTGGAACATGCTACTCTTGATCTCAGGATTGTGAAGTTGAGCCCCATACTGGGTGCAGAGATTACTTAAAAACTAAAATATTTTTAAAAATAATAGTAGCTAAATAAATTTTGGAGTTATTCTCTCAATGACAGAATAAATCTTTAGATTCAGGAGAAGCAGGCAGAATTGCAGTTGAAGAGAGAATGGAGACAAGCTGAATACTTTGGGTACCATAGAAAGATGCTAGAAACAATTTTTAGAGTTTTCTTTAAGGATTCTCTGCTAGCCAAAGAAGGCTGGTGCTTTATTACGATGTGGGCTGAGAGGTGGGGACATTGGGGTCAAATTGGTTCTTTCCCAAGAAAAATTTCTGAGTGGAATGAAAGACAAGTAGAGTTGAATAAAGGAGAAAACAATTCTCCCGAGTCTGTTATAAAAGAGTGTGGTGCCTGTTCTTGTCACCTGGATATATTGATTCAGTTCCCATCAAGATTCTAGCAAATTATTTCATAGATATTGACGTACTGATCCGGAAGTTTATGTAGAAAGGCAAGAGGCTCAGAATAGCCAACAAAATACAGGAAAACAAAGGTAGAGGACTGACAGCACCCAACGTCAAGACTTAATGGTGCAGTAATCAAGAAGGCACAGTATTGGTGAAAGAAGAGATCAATAGAGCAGAATAGAGAGCCCAGAAATAGACCCTCATAAATACAGTCCACTGGTCTTTGACAAAGGAACAAAGGCAATACTGTGGAGCAAAAAAATTGTCTCAATATATGGTGCCGCCATAACAACGCGATATCCACATACAAAAAATAAACCTAGACATGGACTTTACAACCTTCATCAAAATTAACTCAAAATGAATCATAGGCCTAAATGTAAAGTACAAAGCTATCAAATTCTAGGACTTGAAGAAAACCTCAATGACCTCAGGTGTGTTTACGTAATTTAGATAGAATTCCAAAAGCATGATTCATGAAAGAACTAACAAGTGAGCTGGAGTTCATTAAAATTAAAAACTGCTGCTCTGTAAAGACATTGTCAAGAGAATGAGAAGACAAATCACTGTTTAGTAGAAAATATTTATAAAAGGTGCATCTAATCAATAACAATCCAAGATATACTAAGAATGCTAAAACTCAAGGAAGCCTCATTTTAAAAATGGGTGAAATACCTTAACATACACCTCACTAAAATATACATATGCGGACAGCAGATAAGCACAGGAAAAAGTTCTCCTCATGTGTCACCAGGAAAATGTGACTTAAATCAATGGGAGAGCACTATACACCTATTCCAATGGCCAAATCTAGACCACCACCAAACGCTGGTGAGGATGTGGGACAGCAGTCCCTCTCATACTTGCTGTTAGGGATGCAAGACTGTCTCACTGTTTTGGAAGAGAGTTTGGTAGTTTCTTAACGAAACTGGATAGGTTCTCTCCATATGATCCAGCAAGGAATGCACTTGGTAATCACCCAAAGGAGATGAGAAATGATGGTAGACACAAACACCTGCTTATAGGATTATACCACCTGTATTTGTACTGGATAAAACTTGAAAGCAAGTAGGATGCCCTTCAGGAGGTGTTGGACAAATATACTGTGGTATCAATAGACAACGGACTATGACTCAGCACAAAAATATTCTCAGCTATCAAACTACAAGACAACATGGAAAACACTTACTTAAATGCCTACGGTTAAGAAAGAGAAGCCAATCTCAAAGGGCTATCTATCCTATGATTCTAATTATATGACCAACTATGTGCCAATATATATACTATAATATTATATGGAAAGGGCGAAACTATGGAGATAGTTTTACGACCAGTAGTTGCGGAGTGGGGGGAATGAACAGGTAGACCACAGAGGGTGTTTAGGGCAGTGAAAATATAAGGATACATGTATGTATTTTCATGTCATTGGATGGATACCTTTCATTATACATTTGTCCAAACCCACAGAATATACAACACCAAGAATGAACCCTAATGTGAACTATGCATTTTGGGTAATACCGGGTCAGTGTGAGTTCATCTGCTTTAAGGTAGGTAGCCCTGTTATAAGTGACGTTAACAATGGAGCAAACTGTACATGGGAGGTAAGGGGATATGAGAAATATCTGTACGTTCCCTTCAATTTTGCTGTAAACCTAATCTTGCTCTAAAAAAATAAATAAAGTCCTTTAAAAATGAATGTGATGTTACATAACACACGATCTGAAATAGTACAAATGAGTTTTCACACCTTAAACATTTACATATTCAAAATGAAAAGCAAATGTAAAGCAATTTTTTCTAAAATGTAAGTGTGAAAGTAGAACTTAAGGGGTATTGCTAGCAAAATGACATAGCAACTAATTTAAATTGAAGAATGTAGTTTTCAATTGCACAAGGTTAAACAAGATACAGAATTGCAATAAATGTTAAATAGATATCAGTTATTACCAAGGCATGATGGGTAGGTTGATGAGTATTATTTTCTATCATGGACTTATACATTTTAATATTTTTTAGAAGGGCAGAATTTGGCTATAAAGTAAGGGATATTAAACCAAATACAAGTATATGTAGGTGATAAAAATATATATTAGCAGAGAAGCAGCTTCAACCCAGGTCTGTATTTTTATATTTTCTGCTTGAACTTTATAATTCATCTTTCAAAATCTTTACATGGGTAAGAACTACACTGGTAATTATGAATACAATACTTTAAAGTTTCATTGTCTTTAGAATAGAAATTAGACAAAGTTCATTGGTGCGATCATCTTGAATGGAGATTTTTCAAGAGGTTTATATTGTCACACAATAGGTCCATGCAGCCTATTGGGGCTGAAAGAACTAGTCCTATGCATTTGAATACCCAGATGGTGGAGAGGAAAACCTGTATCTAGTTAAACAGTCAGCCAAGAGTCCCCCCTAATACTGTCCCGCTCTTGTGAATTCTTTCCAAACTATGGTACAAAATTTGGCCTTCCATTCATAAGAAAGACGAAGAATATACTAGTGACAGCCACTTCATTCCTCCTCCCTCCAAATCCCCAGATCATGGCTCTGTCCTCCGAAGCAGCTCAGAGATTCCTGTCAAAAGACAGATGGAAGGTGGGTTGCCCAGTGCTCTGACTTCTCTAGGCTGTCTCTGTATTTTCTCCTTCCTTGAGTCCACAAATTCCACAACCCGTCGAGCTTTCCTAGGATCGTACTCTTCAAGGAAGAAAAAGAAAAAATCAAACAGTTCTGCACAACATTTATTTGTGTTGGACTCTGGTCACAAGAAATAGTTCAGACTTGAACAGAGTCATCAAACGACAAGACACTGAGCTCAGCGCCTGGGATCCAGCTCTCTCCTGCCGTGGGTTCAGTGACTCTCTCCTCACCTAATTTACAGGTACAAGTATGTGCTCACTTAGTGTTAAAAAATGTAAGAGGAGGCATCCAAATATAGAAGATCCTTTCACAGCACTATGGTAATTTGACAAATTTTCCATATTAAAATATGATCATTATATTCTAATTTAAGGAGAGTGAAATTGGTACTGAAAACCAGTGCCTTATTTCAGATGCACAGCACAACATCTCTCAGGAAATATGCCTCTGCCTAGTTACAGGGCTCCATGTGCTTTAGGAAACAAAGTGATTCCCCCCTCGTGTTGCTATAGCTACACTTGTGTACCTTTAAAAGGACTGCAAAAATGAATTCCATTATGTTGGAGAACAAAACACCAGAGACATTGACTTGACAGAAATTTTAAATATATCTCCTTGCCCAATACCCCTAACTTTTACTCACTTTGCAGGTGAATGACCTATTATTGTAGTTGTTCCATTCATTATATGCACCAATTTCCAAGACTACTACCATTTGCCAAGTACAAAAGAAATGTTTGCATGCCGGGACATAATGAGAGTCCATCACAATGAAAAGTTTCACAGCTTATGTAAAATGTTTAGTTTTAATGGGCTTAGTTCATCCGCTTGGGAATATACCAGAGTCTTTTGTAAATTCCTCTAAGTAGGAAAGGTGCCCCCCTCTTCCTTGGGAAATGTCTTCAGGCTGTGGGTTTAACCTTTGTTGCTTGTCCTGGTCAAGAAAATTTGCTAGAATAAAAGGGGAAAAAAAGATTCTTTTTTCTGTAAGATGACTAAGATTATAAAAAAATCAGCACTACTTCATGGCAGAGTAAAAAACTATGGCTCACTTATAAATATTCATATTGTTTATGTAACTCTCCTGTTGCTAATAACATTTCAAGGTACTGACTTATAAGCCATAATGTCCTAAAACTACTTTATTGTTATTTTTATTATTTTTTTCAATGACTCTCTTTATTTTTTTTTTTAAGATTTTATTTATTTATTTGACAGAGAGAAATCACAAATAGATGGAGAGGCAGGCAGAGAGAGAGAGAGGGAAGCAGGCTCCCTGCTGAGCAGAGAGCCCGATGCGGGACTCGATCCCAGGACCCTGAGATCATGACCTGAGCCGAAGGCAGCGGCTTAACCCACTGAGCCACCCAGGCGCCCCTCAATGACTCTCTTTAAATCTTTTCTTCTACAGGAGACAGTATCATGCCATGTTTATATGTACGATCCCTTATGCCTGAGACCTGAACTTGAAACCTGTCAGCGTTCTTCAATAGCGAGGATACTTCCTGACCCGTTAAATGGTGTTATCATAGAATCTACTTCTTGAGTTAGTTCGAGTTTATTTTTTTAAGATTTTATTTATTTGTCAGAGAGTGAGAGAGTGTGCGCACAAGCAGGGGGAGCCGCAGGCAGATCAGGCAGAGGGAGAAGCAGGCTCTCCCGCTGAGCAAGGCTCCGGATGCTGGACTTGGTCCCAGGACCCTGGGATCAGGACCCCAGTAGAGGACAGACGCTTACCCTAAGCATCCCACTTAGTTGCGAGTTGAAATGACAACTCTTTCCCAAGTGCTTACCCCAGTACTTAGTCCAGTAAGTCCCCAGGTAAGTGTTCACTGTTACCATTTTTTGTTTTTGTTTTAAAGATTTTGTTTATTTGAGAGAGAGAGAGAGAGCATGTGTGTGAGCACAGAGTGGGGGAAGGGACAGAGGGAGGGAATCTTCAAGCCCACTCCCCCCGGAGCCCTACAACAGGGCTCCCTCCTATCACCCATGAGCTCAGACATGAGCTGAAACCACGGGTCAGATGCTTAAATGTCTGAGTCAACCAGTCTTCCCATTGTTACTGTTCTTGAAGAAATATTTTGACAGACTGTACCAGCACAGAGATGGCAAACAGAGTAATAGATCTATTCCTTCCCTGTGACTTGAGCTAAATTGATCCCCTCCGTATGACTCGAGCCATTGATAACCTGAATCTTGAACACACTGCTTTGTTTTCATACTTAAAGGCAGCATTAACCCTCAAGCAAAGGCAGGAAATCATTTAAAAACAAATAATATATGTTACTTTTCCCTAGGGGTATTTCCTATAGCATGGGCCCTACGGATAACCTTGTAGTAAAGGAAAAAAAAAAAAAAGGCTCAAATTCATCAATTTTAGCAGCTATTTACAGAACATTGTGTCAGAGATCAAGTAGTAAATCAAAGGAAACCTGTGCTCTGACACTCAAGTGTTAATTATGTGCACATCTAAATTGAGATCCAGATCAGACTCACATTGATAGCTACATATAGGAGTGGAAATTGTAATGGATACTTGAAAAATTATAATTATATATATATATATATATATATATATATATATATATTTTTTAAATATGTCCTGTCAATGATAAAATCCATTTTTGACCTCACAGTGAAAATAGTTTCTTACCTGTCACACCGAAACTACTTCCCAATCTTGCTTCTAATACTTTTCTCCAAGTAAAAATCCAGTTTCTGTCAATGTTGGCCATCCTGTCCAATTCTACTTCTTTTTTGTATCAGACTGTTTTACCACCACATGTGAGCACATGATTTCCCATGTATTTTTTGCTGTGAGTTTTGTCTTCTTTCTTATTTCACCATCCCTTCCATGCTGCCCGACCATTATGATGGAAAAGATGAAACTCTGCAAATCAACTGGTCATTTGTTTTTCTTCTCTTTCTTTTCTTTTAGTGTTGAGGCATCCACTGACCGTTCATCTACAAAGTCTCCATTCCATTACATGGTATAGTTTATGATGTCAGCTACGTCCACTACTACCAGCACAATACATCATGGAAAAGCAGTAGGAAATGAGTCTATTCCATAAATCTAAATATGTTTTTTATTAATCCTGCTCAGTAGCCTAGTACTCCTCAGAATTTAATGGGTAGGTACATCATGTAAGGAAATTGTTAAAATCAAAGTTCGAATGCAATAGGTCTGGGGTGGGAGCCTGAAAGTATGTATTTCACAAGTTCCCAGGGGATGCTGACGATATCCGTACATGGACACCACTTGGACCAGCCAAGACCCAGAGTGATGCCATCCCATTCTGGTTGGTTTTTTTTGTTTTTTGTTTTGTTTTTAAGATTTTATTTATTTATTTGACAGACAGAGATCACAAGTAGGCAGAGAGGCAGACAGAGAGATAAGAGGAAGCAGGCTCCCTGCTGAGCAGAAAGCCCAATTCGGGGCTCGATCCCAGGACCCTGAGATCATGACCCAAGGCAAAGGCAGAAGCTTTAACCCACTGAGCCACCCAGGCGCCCCACTGTTGTCCGTTTTGATAATGATTCCCTTCCACACCATTTACACATGTTTAGTATGTCTTACAGTTTTTGTCTGATTTCAGCCTTCTATACTTTACTAACAGGACACAAAACACTTCCAGAGGTTTTGACATTGTTGGGGCCATGCACACCTTCTCATGGAGCCTTTCATGAATTGAAGAATCTCTTCCAAAATATTTCCTCTAAACACGAAGCACGGGACATATAGACACACACAGAGACGTAGGCAATGAGGGAAAGTGGCTATTCCATTTTATCTGCCAGTAGGGTATGAAATTCATACTATCTATATTCCTCATCAAAAGGGCATCCTATTACAAGACTCATGTTACACTGGTTATTTATTTATTTTTTTTCTTTCCTTCTACTTTCTAGTGGTGGAAGGCGGGGATAATCGGGAGAAAGAGCCAAGTTATAGATCTTTCTTGATGACATGTGGTGGAAACAAGTTCCAAGTCCTCTCACTTATGTCGCAAAAATCTCTTTTAGGGGCACCTGGGTGGCTCAGTCATTAAGCACCTGCCTTTGGCTCAGGTCATGATCCCAGGGTCCTGGGATCGAGCCCCGCATCACGCTCCCTGCTCATCAGGCTGGATGCCTGCTTCTCCCTCTCTCACTCCCCCTGCTTGTGTTCCCTCTCTTGCTGTGTCTCTCTCTGACAAATAAATAAAATCTTAGTAAGTAACCAAAAGTAAATAAATAAATAAATAAGAAGCTCTCCTAAACAATTAAGTAAGGTCTTTTCTGTGGTAGAATACGATTTTAGTCATACAGTGATTCATGATAATATTGTCCATTCTTAACAAAAGGGAGATTGGGGGCAAAGTTGTCTTAAATCTTAATTTTGTCACTTACTAACTTTGCAACCCAGAGCACAGTCTTAGGAAAAAGCCTGTCTTTGTGTATATATTATAAACACACACACACATACACACACACATTTGATTGGACTTACTATGAATATGAACCATACTGGCATATCTCAGAGAAGTCTGAAACGATAGTTGTGGGCATGACTATACGGCCTGTTCTAGGGGATGGCTTCCTTTGAACAAAGCAGAATGGAAAACACTAGAAGGTTCTATGGATTGACAAATAATCCGTCTCTCCTCCTTTCCTTAAATTTCTAGCTTTCTTTTCATTCTTCATCTAAGTCTGAGATCAGAAAAACACCATCATAGAACATAATGAAGAGAAGGAATAAAATTAACAGAAAATTAGCAGTAGGAATTCAAAAATTAACTCCTCAAATTCACAAATTGACGGAAAATTCAACGATGAATCGACTAATAAGGAAAACCAAAAATATACTCCGAACATTTCGGTTGAGTGAGGATGTATTTTGTTAATTTAGCTAATTTTTTTTTTTTTGGTCATTCCTAAAAAATTGTGTGGGAAATATCATTTGTATCTGTATTTTGAACTGAAATTAAATCATGCATAAATTCTCCCACTTTAGGTTAGAAAATCCGTGTTCACCTTAGTTAGTAAAAATTGTACACTGATAGATGGTCAAGAAACCTATTTTTATATGGATATATAATTTAATATCAACTGTAATGTGTCTGTGAATCTGAGAATATCCGTGATTTCCACAATAATGATATTCAATAATGAGAAAATTTAATGTAACTACAGTGCCTTCATTAGAATGTTCCACTGCCCCTTATCACATGTAGTCATTTTCAATTCAGGGTGCAGGTAGATGTCAAGTCAAATGTGGTGAGACGTATTTGATGTCATGGCATAGATAATTATTTATATTCGATCACTTAGCAAAAATGCTGTTATGCTACAATTCCTTCGTCTACTTGCTTTTTCATTTTGCTGATTGTGTCCTGCTATTTCCTCCTGAATCGAGAAATAAGGCTTGCTGTTTATTATGAAAAATTAAAATATGCTAATGAATTAAGATATGTATTTATAATTTGATTTCCTTCAACAGTGCAGTAATACAAATGTGGAAACGGTACTTTCTAGGTCTATAGGGATACCTAATGCAAAATTTTAAATAACTTAAACCATATTGACTATCCTTGAGTAAAATGGTTACTGCAGATTTTCCCTGTATTTAATTACAAGGTATAAAATGTACTTTTCCTCCAGGTACTGGATACTTTAAATAACACATGTTAGCTATTTTTGTGGCACATTCACAACGTCATTTAAAATATGTATCCATCATATATCTAAATTGAGTTACACATCATTCTTATCCATGATGCTGATTTGTATACATTCTTGTCCTGCCAACCCAGAAAAGACATCAGCTAACATTTGATATGACAACAGAGAAACCCAGACAAACATTTGGCTCTGAACTCAAGTGAGCGCATCTGATTAAATCTAAATTACCATGGCATAACATTATCTAGTCATGTTAACATAAAGGAACTGCTGCTGGAATCCAAATGTACCTTACAGATATCACAAAAGTTAAGTGTTGTTACTAAAATTTGAATCCTGTTTCTGCGGGAGGGAAGTGTATTCAAATGTTCTGAGCAGTTTGCCTCAAGATGTCTTTTTCAGTAATGATCATTTATAAGGCTTGTAATGAAACACAAAGAGAGAGAGCACACATGGTTATGTGGGTGTTCGAAGTGTAAATTTAAATTCTGGGTTCTGGAACCAGTTTCTTGGAAAGGGCTTCCTTTTCCTGTTACTCCATCCGAGTTCCAGCCATCCAACGGCACTTCAAAACTTGAAGGCACAAGATAAATAAGGGCAAGAACCTTTGTTTTACTTTTACTGCCAAGTTTCAATTATTCCTAGTGATATGAAACCATTTCTAAGTATTTTACTTGATGATCTTGAGTTACTGGACAGAACTGAGCTTGGGGATTAACTCTGGGAAGTCTTAGTTCAATCTCTAGTGCACCTATGGGACCCACGCTTTTGTGGCGTCCTTTCCTTGTTTAAGACTGTTAATAAGAAGAAACTCGAAGCAAACATCAGAGAGGCCATCCCATCTGGGTAGAGGACTACTGAGCAAACTAGCCGAGTATCCACACGAAAAACCACCAGAGTGAAATCTGAAACTAGATATTCAAGTATGTTTCACAGGTGTTATCAACTCCCTCTTTGGCCTTCTCTTTCATGGAATGATTCCTGGACTAAATTCCCCACATATGTTCCTTTTACTATTCATGAAAAATAGAGCAAAAATGAACTAACTATTGCTATCTACAAAAAGGCATGCGTGAATCTCACAAACACAATAGGAGTGAAAATTTAGATCAGGTTCAACACTGAGAAAACTAACCGACACCATTAGAATTAAGGAGAGCAGTTACACTCGGAGAGACGGAAGTAGAAAAGAAAATAATAGTGAACAGGAAGCGTTTCCAGGTGCTATCAATATTCCATTTTTTTTTTAATGAGGCACCGATTACACAATTAAATTACGTTTGTGAAAATTCTTTCCACTTCACACTTCAATTTTTACCCCATTACAGGGCAATCATAAGGGCAAGATAAGACCTTCCTATATGGTCTATTGGGGTGTTTACATTGGGGGAAATAATAAGAATCAACCTGTTACAATAACCAATCAGACCAACGCACGCAGAGTCAGAGACTTTTATCGTAAGCCAGGTCCATGCCTAAAAAAAACTGCTGGTCTTATAATGACAGACTTCATTTTTATGTGAAATGGAAAATAATTTGACACCTGGATAGCCACACCTGGTAATGAAATCCGTTTCCTCACTTAAAGTGTCTCACTTCATCGAGAAGCTGTATAAACACCTATATTCACCGTTTGCCAGGTATTTTAACATGGGCTTGGCAAATATCCAATATCACTTTCAGGGAAAAACAAAAACAAAAACAAAATGGCCTTTCTAGTCATCCCGATTTGACGAAGAAGGAAAAATGAGTCTCAAAAAATTGAAGTACCTGTGCTCAAATTACCAGTAAGAAAAAAGATGATTATTGATCACAGTTTGTTTTCATTCGACATGCCAGTGGTTCTCAAACTCTGCTGTGAAACTGGGCTGTTAGAAACAGATGCTGGAAGCCACCTCCAGGACTTCAGTGGGATGAGTCTGGGGAGGGAGACCGCATTTCTGCATTTCTAACAAGCTTTCAGCGAGGCTGGTGCTGGTACAGGAAAATGCACTTAGGGACCACCCATGCCATCCCTCTTACTGCCCGCCTGTCCTCTCTGTGAGGGCGGGGTCTGGCTTCTTACTGGGCACCTCTGTTCCCATCGTCTGGGACCGGGAAAGGGACACAAGAGAGATTTTCTTAGTCCACAGATGATTGAAGACATGTCTTTGTAAGATACTCACAAAGATACAGCTCCTCTTTGCATCTAATTAGGCATAAATTACTGTGATAAAATCACAGGAGGTAAGGTCAGCTTCTTCATTTTACAGGTGACGGGACAGAGTTTGGGAAAAGTTTAAGTGACTGCCGGAGGGTCAGCCAACCAAGACGAGAACAACAGTTGCCTCTTAGGATTGTCCTTATTGAAAAGAATGGAGTATATTAAGCTCCGGAGGGAAACGAGGAGAACAATTGAACTAGCAGCCACTTATCTTCATGTTTTATCTTTTGTTCCGAATGGAGTTGTGGAGAATCTAAGAATTTGAATGTATATGTTCAACATATGTTTTTGGGGTTTTGTTTGTTTTTATTTTGTTTCATTTTTTGTCTACGATGTCTACGATACAGGCATGGTACAGAGTAAGATTTCTAAAACACAGTCTCTTCCATCAAAATTCTACCTTTGAGTTAGGGAGACAAAATTCACACACGAATCCCACACAAGATACCGGGCAGCATAAATTGGAAGTAGAATGGGAGTCGTTATGGATACAATAACACCGGCAAGAGTGAGTTCACTGAGAATGATAAGGCTTCATGGAGAAGGTAGGGTTTGAGACAGACCCCCAAAATATTTTGGACTGGTAGGGGGAGAGGGGGCAAGAAGTACAACGGTCCATGTTAGGTGCATAGCATGGTACGAAATAGATGGGAAAACATGCGTCTTGTAATGGGGGCCGGGGACATATCTGTGAGGAAGTGAATTGATCAAGTATGATTGACCTGTTGGCAGGCTTTTGGGAACACTGGGAAGTTACTCGGTATTGTGAAGTGGTTATGGGTACTCAGACCGGGTAGGGACCCAGGGAAACATCTGAAGTTTACTGTCATCTTCCTGGACACCACCATCATCTTGGGATCTCTGCAGGCAAAAACCGTCAGAAAAATGCCCTCATCATGTTCTTCTGAACATATCCATGGGAGCAAGATGGCTACCCACAACCCTGATTAGGTTGTCTTAAACTATGGTTGACTCCTAAATGTATCTGCCTGCATGTGAAAAATTTGAAGAGTTTATTTTGTAGCCACTGCCTATGTCTGGCTATTTCCAGAAAGCCAGCTCCTCTGACCCTAGTTTGCCCTGCACCCATCTCATTCACCCACACTTACCTGCCCTATCTTTACTGACAACCATGATTCTTTCCAATGAAAGGAGAAAAAAAAGAAAAAGTAGCAAACGAACAAACATGAAAAAACATGCTTTTCGGTCTGCTATTGGGTTCTAAGCAAAACTACTGTCCCTAAAATTACCTGGAATGCAGTACACAGGATTCCCTGAGATTGTTCCCAGCTTCCCTAATCTTTTCTCTGTTCTGCCTACATTCACCATAATAAGCCTTTTGTGTCTGTCAGTCAACTAGCCCATCTGTTCCTTTTGTAGTAATTTTCTAACACATTAGTTAGTTCAGCAGGCTCTCCAATCTCCACAAGACCTAACTCATTTACTTATTATTATTATATTATTCTCTGAAAAGCTGTCTTTCACCCTAGAGCACCCAGCTTCCTATAGTGCCTCCTTACCCCTATGGTTGAGGTTCTTCCATCTCGACTTCCCAATTAATGTATTGTTCTGATGTTACAGTTAATAGGATTAATTCTCGGTCTTAACTCAGCAGCAACTTTGTTACTATTTCCCTCTTCCAAACTAAGGGTGAAGTAGTCCACATACAGATTTTAGGGAATATGTGAGTCCTTTTTAAAATTTTATTTTATAAAAATTCAGAGTCTCCAGGGCAGATCAAAATTGAAAATGATTGTCCAGCACTTTGTAGGGAGTAGAATGGCTCCCACTGCTATCTGTTGAAAGTCAGCTCTGGACACCAGGGTTTGGAAAAAGATGAGAAACAAAGAAATGCCCCAAAGGGATAAGGACTCTGACAAGAGGCCCATCTCAAGAGGTTGTGTCTGCTAATCTCTGTGACATTACAAATGGCTTCCTTTCAGAATTTGGTTATTCCAATAATAAACCTGATTGCCCTTACTGATTGTTTTAAGTCTTTAAACCAGTTACTAGGAATGTTATACCATATGTATTTAGCGTCAATCTCCCCGAATTCATAGGATAAACATCTAAGGAGTTGAAAATTAAGGGTAGAGCTTGAAAAATACATCAAAGTTTAACATATACAAAAGAATGGGGATGATTAAAAAAAAAAATCACTTTAGCCCATACATAATAAAGTGAAATACACTATAAACTCACAGCATTTGTTATTCTACTTGGTAAAAAATAAATAAATAAATAAAATAAAATAAATCAGTGCTAGCCTGTGAATTAAAATTCTAACAAAATCAAGTATAAAAACTGAGCATTAGTAATGGTTGGAGAGTATTATCTATAATGCCTAAATCTCTCCATTTCTCATGTTTATTCATTAATTCTATTAGTTTCTGATTATGGGCTGTTGAAATAAGAGTTTATTACTATAATAAATGTTCAAAGTTAGAAACCAATAATTATTCCCAAAGACTTTTGAATTAGTCGTTTTACAAACCATAAGGCAAATTAAATACAATTTCAGTGAAGAGCACCTTTTAAAGCTCATTTTTAATCGAAGGTCAATGATTAAACGTGAAAAAGTCAGTTTTCAGTTTGAAAATAATGGCCAATAAATATTAAAATATGAGATTTTATTAAAAAAAAAAAGTACCTGTGGTGTTGACTAAATTTCTGAATGTACATTATACGGAGATTTCTTTGTATTGAAAATCCAGTGAAGAACTATTCTTGATATAGGATAACAGTGTATTTCTATTGTTTCATTCTGATCTAGTTGTGTGTATCTACTCGGCAACTACACCTTTAGGGAAGTTTTATTTCAGCAAAATAAGTGTAGAAGATACTTCATATCATATAGCTTTTATTCTAGCTATGGGCAACAATATGGGAAAATTTTTAACTGGTTAAAAGAAAAACTACTTCAGATTCTATATTGTCACACACACATTAGGTGAAAAGCATGGAAAATGTCATTTAAAATTGTGCTCAGCGGGCAAACCGTAAGTTCACTTTACCCCGACATGATCTACTACTCTGTGTGCTTGTGTGCACGTGCATTTGATAGAAAGACACACAGACATGTGCAGCCAATAAAGTTGACAAAATTACTGTTAAAAAGGGGGTGAAGCCTCTGAATTCATTTGTAAAGGGGATTTACCAACGTGGTTTCAGTTTATGTCTTCCCCAAGGCAATGAGCCTGTGCAGATGTTGTTGGAATCAACTTCCAACAGTGTTTGAAACACAAATCATTAACTTGTTACCCGTCTGCACTGGAAGTCAGAATACAAAACAGTTTAAATATGTTAACTTAGATGCAGTCAAGCTTTCTCCACATTCATTTGAACAACTGAGAAGTCAATACAAAATCCACAAACTTCCTATGCCTTGGAGGGTTTCTTTGTTCTCTTAAGAATACACCACTATGTCTGAAAATGTTCTCCAGATAGTTCTGCAGTTCAACAATTTGATAGACACATTCACTGTGAGGGGGAAAAAAAAATACAATTCAATATAAAAAACAAAGAGTACAGAACCTTAGTGGAGAAAACCATACATAAGATTTCACTGTTTGATTCACTCAATGTGCTCTAAAGAAGGCACTAAACATTTTTAATACTTCATTATGGTGGAAGTGACTCTGGCCCATGTAGGCTAAATCCATTAATTATTAATTCAATTGTCAATTCAATTATTAATTTAATTATTTTAGCGACTGCTATTTCCCCAAATATGTTCAAGAAATGTAAGCTATCCTAAGTGTAAAAATAAACCTCTACTATATTCAAGTTTGAGGAGCAGGAGTAAAAGAATTTAAATGTATAGAATGTTAAATGGTACTCAACAAAGAGAAATAAGGAAAATAAAGTAGGGGAAATCTGCTACTTTAGATAGGACACTGAGTCAGGTCTGAGACTGGAGGAGAACAGTTCTTGATGAGAAAGAAGCCAAAGAAACATCTAGAGAAGAACGTTCCAGATAGAGGGAATCGTCTGGGCACAATTCTTGAGATTTACAATAGCACATCATTGTCTATGTAACTTATTCAGTGATTGAACATCAGATTTTTCATGCCCAGTAGAGCATAGGATAGTTGTATTGATTGAATGAATAATGCTTGTAAAGAACTGTGCCCAGAACCTGGAAAATATCTCATTACATTTTGGTCGTTGTCATAACATGATAATACCCTATGGTTCCCTATTTTTCCAATCCCACCCTACGGTATCATTAATATGAAGAACCACTTATCAAGCAACTGAGTTACATGCTCAGGGAATTATAGGATGAAATACATGTGTTGAATTTCAGGATTCCCATTCTGTGTAGATAACAAATGTACACACGGTCGATACATACATAATTCATAGACAGAGTTTATATGCTAAGACGTTGGTTAAAGTAATACTATCATGACTGGTCGGTCGGTACTTGTCCAGCCAAGACTGAAGACAATTTCAGTTTTTTGTAATTTTATATGATACAGTTGGACTTATACCTTATGACAAAATTCAACTACATTCCTTTACTTGACCTTCACATAGTAAAACTATAGATTTTGTGTAGTCTACTATAGCTTTGAAATATTGCCAGAGAATTTATCCTCTATTCACAGAAGCTTCTCATTTCCTACCTTTTTCTTTTCACACAATCACTGAAGACATTGATTCCTCATTCCTAGAGTAATAAAGAGAGCTCACAAAAAATCAATATCCATATTATCTATCGGAGCTTAGTGGTCAGACAGAGATCCGTTGTCTTTGCAGACATTGTCTCCTTTATAAGAAACAAACAAACAACAACAACTAAACAAATAGGAGTATTCAAGTTCACGGTACAGACACCATCTCACCTTTCAAGAACATTGACTTACTACCTGTTTGGGAGGGAATGATTACTACTAAAAGAACATGAGCTATTTTCTTCTCTACTTGCCACCTAGCACCTTAAACATCACATGCATGCTAAAACTTCACGTAAGATAGCTCACCACCAGTATGTGCCTCCTTTATTTTGAAGAAAAAACAATTCACCTTCAAAACTAGCAGGGACGCCTGGGTGGCTCAGTTGGTTAAGCAGCTGCCTTCGGCTCAGGTCATGATCCCAGCGTCCTAGGATCAAGTCCCACATCGGGCTCCTTGCTCGGCGGGAAGCCTGCTTCTCCCTCTGCCTCTCTCTGCCTCTCTGTCTGCCTGTGCTCACTCTCTCTCCCTCTCTCTCTGACAAATAAATAAATAAAATCTTAAAAAAAAAAAAAAAAAAAAAAACTAGCAAAGACACAGGTGTTCCTCCGAGCGCCCAAGGTGAAGGGATAGAACATTTAAGACCCGAGTAGACTGAGGACCAACAGAGAGTAAGGCAGTATTAGAGAGCCATCGACGTCACCCAATGAATTAAATTAGCAGGACTAAAAAGTGAAGAGCATTTCAAATTCACATTGGCCAAATGCCCTAAAATCACTCATCTTGAACAGTCAAGAAGTACACATTTCTGTGTAGATTTTTGTGGAAATTAAGGCTTCGCTATGCTTAGGGTTATATTACACAGATAAAATGTGGATGAACCCTTTTTCAGAATCCACCCAAATGAAAATATGCCTCTCTGGCAATACTGTAGCTGGTCTATGTATTTTAGGACTGTGAACACTCCCCCACCTAATACAACATGGTCAAGGTGGAGATCTTGTTTCCCACTCCTGATAAATTTCTCATCCATGCCTAAGTGCTTATCAATTAACCGAAAAAGTTCTGACTTTCCTCTGCCCCACTACTCCAACACAGTGGAGGGACAACTGTCTGACTGGTACACTTGAGACCTATGAACTACCTGAGCTCCTCTGAGCTCCATCTCTCTCCACCGTAGAAAGAATTTTCCTGCAGGGAGAGAAAATTCAGTACTCCACTAGGGGCAGACAGCTCCTTACCAGGTAATAACAAATATGATTTGGCCTCAATCTGCCACACTTTTGTTTTATTTCTCAAATTGAATGTATGTAGGCAAGACAGGTTCTATTTACAGAGTCTTTCCAGAGACCTCAACAATACTAGTCTTGTGTCTTTGGAGGGATGGCTGCTGTGATTAGCCAGATGAGAAAATACTTTATGATAGTGGGTCCCGTCAAACAAGGACAGCTTTAGTGTTATGTGCCCAGACATGAACCCTGAAGTACCACAGTAATAAGACTGATAGAATGTTGAGGGTGTATTGTGTGTGAGTCATTTTAAACACTTTGTAGCAGCCCATCTGGTCTCCACAATACCATCTTACAGATGACCCTGAAACACAGAAGTTCAGTGACTTGCTAAGGTCCACAAGAGAACGGTAGGAGGACTGGGACTCAGGTAATCTTGTTCTAAAGCAGCACCCTCAAGCGCTACACCCTCAAGCACCCTGTGCTCTACAACTAGAAGTAACTAGAAGAAGAAAACCACCAAGTCTAGGTCTGTAAGTGTGAGCACAGAGAGCAAAGGCACAGCCACACCAAGTCCCAGGACTAACTGTAACGAGTATCTGAAACCTCCTTACAATGACAGTACCTTTCTCTTGGAATGAACGGATTCAAGATATCCAAAACTGATAAAGAACTCAGTAATGAGTTTAAAATCCCTCCCTGCTCATACCCACCATACATATTAATAAGAACATACAGGGCCAGTCTGGAGATGCCCAAGATCACTGACTTTCTCATAAAGAGAACCTGTCAAGCTGATTAGCTGTGGAAGACTCTCTTGACCATTCAGCTGAGAAAAAACAAAGAAATTTTCTGAGTCTTCAAGTCCTCAGTCCTGGGTTCTCAGACCATGATGGCCCTAACAGACCCAAAAATGCAGAGCTGCCTGAGTGATAACTGTTACCTATATGACATTTAATATATTAAGTTACAATTTTCAATTGAAGGTGTGATTTCACACAGAAAAGTTCAGCTGTAATAGACACCATAGGGTGAAAATTAGTCAGTTATAATTTTAAGTACCTAATTGATTCTCAAAACAATATACATCAGATATGTAATGGGATTGTTTTATACTTTTGTTTAGAAATAAAAAATCTGTACGTCCTATGTATCTGTCAATTATTCAAAAAATAGACCAGGGAAATGGAAATACTCAGAATATTTGAAAGACTTTGCATTTGTTTTTTTAGTTTATGACTACTTTAGTGCTCCAATGAAGTGTTAATGAGGTAATTTTTTTTCTAAGCAGAAGGGCAGAAGAATCCAGGTGTAACAAATATGCTTTGTCTGCATGAATGCTAAACTCGAGGTCACTACCTAGTGGAAAACTTAATTCAAATATGCTAAGGTCCATGTCCAGCATATTTTTCATTAATAACATGGGGAGATCTAAGTGGTGCAACTTGATATATAGAAAAAAAGAAAAGGACCACGAGAAAGATATCTAAAATATTTGTCTAATTGTACATAAAATACAGTAAGGGCAATTGTCTTAGACTTATTTTCATAGAATAAAGAGACTTAAAATTAAAAAGTATCATCTCTGGAGCATCTTAAAACAAAACAAAAGGAAAGTATCCAAAATATCTTCTCCCCACGCTTTCTCAGAATGAGAGCAGTTCCTGTAGAATTAACTACTTAAATCATGCCCTCAATAGACCGTGTTGTTTCCTCAGTGTTCAGCTATACACAGCAGTGTTTGGTGTCAAACCAGAAATTTGCTGAATCTAGATTTCTTTGGGCAATTTGTCTGTTTTTGTAATTAAAACCCAGAAGTACTCTAGATTACTGCTACCTAGTCAACAGTTCAAAAAGCACAAAATCTATCACATCATTGTGATTTGCCACCAAAAAAGTACTATCATGAATGTAACATGATGATATAAAGCAGTTTTTTTGTGCAGGCAAACTAGCGTGAATCAAGAGTGCTATCTCCCATTCCTTTTGATAGAGTTACAAAAGGGGGCATTTTAACTGTTTTTGTTCTACTTTTGGACTAGAATGGAATTGCTGAGTAAACATGATTCAGTTTTAGTCAAAAGCGTTCATGCCCTGAAGACTTTCCCAACAGTTTCCAGTTAAGGTAAATCGTTTAAGCAAAGTATCCTACTGCTGAATGGGACAAAACCAGCCATTCCTATTTTATTCTATTTCACATCAACTTAAGGGATGCCAATCATTTGATCGAAGAGGGCAGTTCACCCTGAGAGTTCTAAAGCTAGTGATTTTGTTCAACTCAATATGGGAGTTCAGAACTGGCTCATACTACCTCACTAGGGAAACAAGAGAACTGCGCTATAAATTTACCTAAAAAATTAACATTCGAGTCACTCTGAAATACCGAATTGATAGAGCATTTATAGAGCATTTTTATTAACACTTATTTTGGAATTCTATTCCTTGTATTGGTTTAGCTATATTCATGTCTATATTTTAAATGACAATTGGAAAATACATAATGAAGTGATTTTATCCATCACGATTAGCCATGTGCTGTTCTACAGTCAATTTCGTACTTTTTCCCGAAAAAGAAACTTTATAACCATTTAGACTACTATTCTAAGATTCTGACCAACTAAGATTTCAATTTCATAAAAAAAATGTCAATCCTTAGGAGTTAAATATCTTTGATATAATCTTTGATATACTTCAACTTAAATCTGTGACCCTAATAATTTTCATATTAGGTCTTTCTCCATCTATTAGCCTACTAGTTAGAACAACATGTTTTGTTTATATTCTTTTTATTAGAAGCCTAAAAACAAATGTGTACAATGCTATCAATTTTTTTCTCTAATACAATAAAAATGATTAATATTCCTAAGCTGTTAATGGTTATGTTCTCCTGAACTAAAATCTTACTTCCATCTGTTTTAGTATATTTCAAGAAATGCCTCATCATGTGAAAAAGTAGCACATGACAAATATTAGAAAAATTAACTTTTCCTTTTTTTTTTTTTTTTTTTGAAGATTTTATTTTTTTCGACAGGGAGAGAGAGGGAGAGCTCAAGCAAGGGGAGGAGCAGGCAGAGGGAAAGGGAGAAGCAGGCCCCCAGCTGAGCAGGGAGGGCAGCCCAGGGCTCTATCCCAGGACTCTGGGATCATGACCTGAGCCAAAGGCAGATGCTTAACCCAGACACCCAGGTGCCCTGAAAAATTAACTTTTTCAAATCCATGCTTATTGGAAATTTTCTTTCATTAAAAAGTCAGCTCCATTTTCCAATTAAGTCAAAAGGTATTAAAAATGCCACAGCAAGGACAGCATGAAGATCCAAAATAGAAGCCTCAAAGGGAAACAGAAAACATGTGAAAAAAAATCCTGCACCCTCAAAAAGCATGTGGAACTTATACCAACATACACCAACCACCCAAAAGTCACATTCATACTCCCAGGATATCTTGAGGAAAATATTTACACGATGCTATTTAATCCAAGGAAATGTTTTCATTTTAAAGAAGTTACACACTAACATATTTAATAGAGATTTGAATTCTAGGGCTGTAAGGGACTATTTCCACTCTTCGCGGCGTTGTGAATGGCATTTTCACCAATGAAATCCCATCCTTTCTTCTGCTTCCTACTGTTACAGCCAGGATTTTAACTGATTGTCTTCTTTCATCAAAGATTAGCTTTCCTAACACACTTCTTTTATGGTGCCATTTCTTTGCTCAAAATTGTTCAATCGTTCCCCATTAACGTTATTTAATGCTTTTAGTTGGTTTGCTCTGTGCTAGGCTCTGATCTAAGCAGTTTGTTCACATTAACTCTGTCAACTCTCACTGTTTTTACAAAGGAACAGCTAGTGAACACAGCGGTATCCATGGAAATTCTAGTCCAGACCCAGGTGATGGAACATTCCTGAGGTCAGCCAGCCCATGAAGTGGTGCAGTTTGGAGGGGGCAAAGAAGTTGACCTCAGAGCTGGTGTTATCCATTCCCCACAGGTTTATGCCCAAACCCCTGAGTCTAAACATTCCAAGCTCTCCTGTCTGTCTCCAAGTCACCGTTCTAATCTACTATTACCACTTTTATCAACAATTGCCACACAGGTCATAACAGATAGTGACAGCTCCTCCAAGACAGTTTCAAGGATCCCAAGAACATGAAAGGATTCCTTGTAAAAAGGCTCTGAGAAGTCCTGCATTGAATAAATGTATTTATTTTACCAAACATTTCTCTCACTAATGCCATTCCAGAAACCTGTTTTTCTTCACATCTAATATCTCATTGGCATAGTTCAGAAAAGAACATTCTATAAAAATACTGTACTTGAAACAGGTATATTAACTCCCTGAGTTTCACTAATGGACTTCTCTTTGTTCCCATCTTCTCCATACCTAGCATAGCCCTTCTGATTCCAATATATCCTTTACAACTCAGCTCAAACTTCACCTTCTCAACAGCAAGGTCTCTGTAGGTTTGCAGGTCACATGGCTGGCATCCCATCAGACTCATCCATTTTATTGTTTTGAAACACATCTCTTGCTCCCCTTAAATGTGGACATAGCCCCACTCACAACCTACGGTCAACTCCTTAAAGGATGTAAGCATGAAATGCTTTTGCAATCATTCCTTCAACTTCACCCCCCAGCCATCAGAGAGAACACACATTACAGTATGTGGACTATAGAAACCTCACTCTAACTTGCCTTCCATGGATCAAACGAGACCTTAGATTTTTAGAGCGGAAAGATAGGAGAGAACATTGGAAGTGTTTAGGAAAATTCAGTCCTAAGGAAGATACTGTTTACTGTTAACCAAATTCTTTAATATTTCCAATAAAAGGCAGATAACAGAATGTTAGGAATAAAGTAAAAGCTAAATAATGAAATATGACAGCATAGATAGTTCTAACATTAACTGTCATCGATAAGACACAAAAGCAATGAAACGTAAACTGTACTCTGACAGCGCCAATGAAATGGGAAAATGTGTTTACCAAGTTCTCCCTACCTAATCAAGAATGTGTCCAATTCCGCAAATGAAAGCTACAAAGTTAGAAATTAATCAAGAATCGCCTATGGGCCAGACACAGGACAGACTCATTTTGCTCTTATCACTTAAATGACATAAGAATCCTAGAAGTTAAAATTATCATCTCTTTGAGATTAGGAAAGAAGCTCAGTGTGATTAGAAAGGGCCCAGAAATGAATTTTATTAGTAAGAGTCAACACCTGTTCTCGAACTCAAGTCCACCTAATTTCAAAGCCACCAAAAATTCTAAGGCGGGGGAGGTGGGTTACAAGGCAGTCCACAGGCAGGGATGAGGTGTTTCAGAATACGGCTTTGGACCTACTTCCCAGGGTTGGCACACTGAACCACAGTTCTAGAAGAAAAGAGAAAAACTGTCATTTCCTAGAAAAGCTGGAGGCTGAGTTGTCAGTTATCTGCTTCTGGCATGGGATGGCTTTAGTGTGACTCTTGTGGAAAATAAAATCTTGAGCAGACTGCTTCCCAGTGGGTTTGCCAGGATAAATCATCAGCAAGACATACCCCCGGACAACTAAATTTGTTAATCTATTGAATCGAGTGGCTTACTATTATCCATCTGCATGATATATAGTGTTAAATATAACTTTTTTTTGTTATTTATATTTAGCCTTATCTTTGTGGAGAGAAACTGATGAAGAATTTTAGTTGAATCTTAAAATTAATACTGAAATGACAGTTAACTCCAATGATATCAGAATAAGCAGAATGTCTGATCACCTGTTTGTTATGTAGAGGGACAATCATTCAGGTAATCTAGAAATCTTTTATGGTTTATTATTGCTTATTTTTTATTTATTTTGTTTATTTATTTTAGAGACAGGGCAGGGGGGTTGGGGAGAGAAAGCAAGAACGTGAGCAAGGAGAGGAGTAGAAGGAGAGGGATAGGCAGACTCCCAACCGAACAGAGCCCAATGCGGGACTCCATCCCACAACTTTGAGATCATGACCTGAGCCTAAACCAAGAGACCAATGCTTAACCAACTCAGCCACCCAGGCACCTCTACTACTTATTTTTAAAGAGTTATCATTCCCGGGGCGCCTGGGTGGCTCAGTGGATTAAGCCGCTGCCTTCGGCTCAGGTCATGATCTCAGTGTCCTGGGATCGAGCCCCGAATCGGGCTCTTTGCTTGGCGGGAGCCTGCTTCTCTCTCTCTCTCTCTGCCTGACTCTCCGCCTGCTTGTGATCTCTCTCTCTGTCAAATAAATAAATAAAAAATCTTTAAAAAAAAAAAAAAGTTATCATTCCCATTGAATTTTGTTTTATAATAAAGTCCACTCCCAATATCTGATTCTCAAGGGAGTACTTCTGATACTTTTGCCTTTATACGACATGGGTCTTAGCAGTTCTTCCCAGATGTTTTATCTTTCATTTTCTTTCTTTCTTTCTTTCTTTTTTTTTTTAAAAGATTTTATTTATTTATTGGTCAGAGAATGAATCTGCACAGAGTCAAGGGGAGTGATGGGCAGGAGGGGAAGCAGGCTCCCTGCTGAACAAGGAGCCCGACTTGGGACTCCATCCCAGGACCCTGGGATCATGACCTGAGCTGAAGGCAGATGCTTAATCAAGTAAGCCATCCAGGCATCCCTACGTTTCATTTTCTAATGATATTTTAGATTTTTTTTTCCTAGTACCAATCATGTTACATTCATTACCTACGTACAGTGTCCCACTACTCCATGACATTTCAAGTACCCTGAAGATGAGAAGGCTATATTACCCCTCTATGCATCTCCGTTATTTCATTCAATGGAGGCACACATCACACACACACACACACACACACACACACACACGGACACCAATCTCGTTAAACAAATGGACAAATAAAAGCTATAAAAATATCTTCAGTTGGTAACAAAACTCAAACGGAAGTCATGGCCATGAGGAGTGACCATGGAAAATGAGGCATAAAGCCTTGCTATACTCAGAACCTCAGATGCAAGAGGTCCTGGGCTAGAACTTTAGAACTTGGGCACAAAAGCAAGCTTTAAGTTCTGAAGAAGCATCTAGCCAGTTCGTGAACATCCAGCTCAGGCTGAGTTTAGGATTCTCCATCACCTGTCCTGAGAGGGAGGGAGGCAGACATGGGGGGCAAGGTGAAAGAGAGAACACAGACTTATACTCAAGGTATTTCCAGTATTTTTTCACTATGATTTTTCTCCAGTGTTACTCTCCCAAGAGGAACAACTTAGACCTTACGGAAAGTCCATCTACGACTTAACCAGTGTTCTATGACAAAGCCTTCTAAATACCGAGTTTCATCAAGCAGTCACAAATGCAAAAGCTAAAAACAGTTTCACAAGAAACCATCCTTATCACAAACTTCCCAACTGCTTACTGTCCCCCACTCCCGGTTTCAGCAGTCATTTGTGGTATCCACTTAGGACACACGAAGTGGGAAACTCAAAGGAAACCATAAGGACTCTAATGCTTCCTACCTGCTGTACTCTGCACCGCCACGGTCAAGAGTCAAGCGGTCAGCTCCCTGTCAGTGATGAATCCAGGATCAATATAATACCATGTACTTCAGGGAGAGGTTGCAATTACCGACTTGGAAAGCACTCAAGCAAAATTCCAATATTAAGTCAATGCTCTAAATGCCTCTATTTTGATCTGTGTTATACTAGCTAAAATGAGGAAATATATTTTAAGCTGATTCTTAAGACAGGTTAATGTGTATGTAAGGAGTGGGCTACTATAAAAGCTATAAAAACGGAGGAAGTTAGGCAGCCAGGTCTAAAACCACTTTTCATGAAACAATATTTATAGCATGCAAATGAAGCGATGCAAAGCATCTTAGATGAACCAAGGGCTATTTTGTATTTTTGTTTTGTTTTGTTTTAATCTAACCCACAATGTGCAAAGGTACTATAATTATACCTTTGCAAATTCTATTTATCGGATAATGCGAGGTAAATCACAGAGTGCGTCTCTGGGTGTGGAACCCGGGCTGTCTGAATGCTGTTGGGGAAGTTACAGCAGGAAAGCTCTGTTTGTCCACAATCAGTGACCCCCTGCCAGGTCCCAGAGCCTTGAGGACCTTTTCATCCTGCTGAAATGTGAGTGTGATGTGGCTTTCTGGACCACGACTTTCTCTGTCACACTAGTTTAAAATAAGGGGGATTGTGCGAACATTAAAAATGCTTCAAGCGTTTGTATGTATTCTCATCAGAAAATCGCTGAAATATGTTTTAGAAAGTTTTATTTTCAGCAAAAATGTCAATTGCATTCTAATGAATGTCAAGCTCAACACTTTTTGCTCTTTCACAGATGAGTTTTCCTACCATTTTAGGTAAAAGTAGAAATGAGTTTAGTCGAAGTAAATGCCGTTACTGACAAAGATCAGAATGCTATGTTTTCAGTTTTCTGTTAGGATAAAGAAATTAGCACTCATCTTTCAGTTGGAAAAAAAAAAAACAAACAACCTAACAACAACAATAACAACAAAATAAGATATGTAAAGAACAAAGGTTTTGAAAACAGGAAACCATGTATAGACTACAGTGCTTTGCATATATTTTATATGTGAATTCAAATGATGTATCAACAGGTTGTTTTGACCCAAGTAACAGATTAGAAAAAAACAAAAGCAAATAAAACTTGCATATCCAAGTATCTGTTTGTAATTGTTAGTTTGGGAAGTTCACAGCAATAAATAGAAAGCAGTTTTCTGGGAATTCCTAAACTCAGAATATATTTTTATATATTTGATGCAATACATTGGTTATTTTTGATTCTAAAATTAGATGCACATCTAGAGTTGGAACAAAGGGCTTTCACCTCAGATAAAGTGAGTTATGCGTGTTGCCTCCACCACTTACCAGCTGTGGCATCTTTGAAAAGTGGAACGACCTTGAGCTCCTGTTTGCAAACTTAAGAGGTAGAAAATAAGAGTTCTTTTTTTTTTTTCTTTTAAGATTTTATTTATTTATTTGACAGAGAGAGAGATCACAAGTATGCAGAGAGGCAGGCAGAGAGAGAGGGGGGAAGCAGGCGCCCCGCAGAGCAGAGAGCCCGATGTGGAGCTGGATCCCAGGACCCTGAGATCATGACCTGAGCTGAAGGCAGAGGTTTAACCCACTGAGCCACCCAGGCACCCCGAAAATAAGAGTTCCTAAAGAAAACTGGTAACACGTACAAATCACCTAGCAGTTTCCAGGAGGGTGTCCATAAAGGATATAGGCAACAATTCTATTAAAAAGAAGAATGTAAGCAGTGAGGATAAAAAGGTAAAGAAGGCAGTTTGTTTTGGCCAGTTGAAGCAAAGGCAAACAGAGATTATGTCCTTCAAGTATTGACAAACAACAACATAGGTTACGTTTTCCCGCACCTCTGGTTAATTCTAATCCTATAAATTAACAACTAAAATGAACAACTAAAACTTAAAGTCACTCTCTAATCTAGATTTTTCCCAGAAACGAGGATGTGGGGAAGAGCTTCTTCGTCAAGCGGGGGAGCTGAAAAAGTCACAAAAAGAAAAATTTAGGGGTGGGTGCAGTGGTACATATGGGAGGGTGTCTTGGAGCAAGAAATACTTTCAGGAGAAGGAAAGAGAGTCCTGTGACCCCTGATGGTCAAGGTTTGGTTATAGATATAACCTGGGCTGAATCCAGGGAAGTGGCTGTATCGTTCAGATAGCCACAACCGGTCGTTTTGGATGGATGAAGTGGACAGTGAGGAAACGGGCAGAAATCATTAATAGGAAGACCACATCACTGACAATTCTTCGTTCAGGAAATACTTAGATAATGGACGACCCAATGGAGGAAGTGGGAACCGTAATGGAATGAATGCAGGTGTCAAGAGGGAACCGTGGACCCGTGCTCGATGGCCAACTTTTGAGTTCTCTCACGTTGCAATGCTGAACTTGAAACAGCAGAGTCAACATCCTTCAGATAAACAAACAAACAAACAAAAAACCAAAAAACTAACATTGTGACACATGTAACAAAATACCCAGTGTTTGATCAAGAAAAATCACGATGGGTTTAACAGAACTGGAAATTATATGACTGATGTAAAGGGAGCAACTGAATGTTAGGAAAGAAATGTATTTAGTTACTAGGATACAGTGCAAGGCATAAAACTTAAATGTGAATTAAAAATACTGATGTTTTGGGGCGCCTGGGTGGTTCAGTGGGTTAAAGCCTCTGCCTGCGGCTCAGGTCATGTTCCCAGGGTCCTGGGATCGAGCCCCACATCGGGCTCTCTGCTCAGCAGGGAGCCAGCTTCCTCCTCTTTCTCTGACTGCCTCTCTGCCTACTTGTGATCTCTGCCTGTCAAATAAATAAAATCTTTAAAAAAATAAAATAAAATACAATACTGATGTTTTGCAGACAGGTAGAGAAAGTCAAGCTAATATACGATGTTCCAGATGAAAGAAAATTTGTCTTTGTTTAAAGGATAAGTTTAGGTATTGTTATCCTGAGGTAATAATCCTATTTGGTTCAAATATTAATTTTGGATTAGCTAACTTTCCTTCTACTTCTAGTTTTTCCACTGCCTTCCCTCATCTACTTTATTAGTTTTGTTAAATGAAAATATAGTGCAAGCAGATGAGGGAAATTTAAAAAGAGAACTGGTCTGAGAAAAAATAAATAAAAGAGTGACTACCGTGTGTAATTTGGATCTAATCCATTTTCATAGTGCTTAAAACTTGAAATGTTAATTTTCTCTGTTATTAAATATTTACCATGTAACTGAAAATGAAATTACTGAATAGAAAATAATTAGATGAGTAAAGCAAACCAACTATGGGCAGAGCTTATCACTTGGAATGTATTTTAACATAGTTTTCTATCGCATGACATTTTACATTTGAATGAATGCCAGGCCCCTTTTTTTACTCATATTAGCAGAGTACATGTATTTTACTCATACTAGCAGAGTACTCATATTAGCAGAGACAAAGTAGTTTCTCTAGTATCTTCTACAACTGCAAAGCTAACCAAGCATGGGAGATTTCAAAGCAACACTGTAAGAACGGAGAAAAGATCACATGGCTTTCTTGCTTTTCTGCTCAATGTTACTATGTGACAAATGCACTTTGCATTTCTTGTGATGTCAATCTCATTTGCTGGTCATCTTTGGGTTTTAATGACTTTGTAATTCCCCTAAAATTACCAATATTACCTTTGTGCTTTTATACAAGAATAATTTAATAAGGTGAAAATACTTCTGTTGAGTAGTTTAAAATGAAGCATGTATCCAAAGATGTTTATTGATCAGAAATTACATACAATCTCTAAAATGTGCATGGCCATTTTCTTGAACTGGCTTAAAATGCAATGACATACACTCAAAGAACACTTTCAACTATTCCTTTCAAAGAAAATATTTGGTAAGTACCATATAAGTGGTATAAGCTATCACAGGAGAACAAGGCAGAGGAAGAAAGTGTATTGAATTAGGATAGAAAGAAAATGAAGTTGCCTATCATCTGTTCCCCAAAGAGATTACAGCAAGTGGCTATTGGAAGCTTCATTTTGGACTCCAGAAAGGCAAGAACAAAGCGACACAGGGGAACACAAGAGAGAAAGACTAGTTCAGACCAGCCAATGCCTGAAGAACATATGGGAGGAAGGCTAAAAAGGCTACCCCAAAGCGATCTAGCTGAGAAAAATGAGGCTCATGGGGAAAACACAGGAGTCCTCTAGTGAGTCACCACAGTCCCGCAAAGATAGAACAAATTGCTCCTAGAGAGGATGAGAGACTTAGATCAGAGCATAGATAAGTCTGCCATATGGATTTCCGAGTAGCAGAAAGCGGATGAGAGAAAAACGCTGAGCAAAGAACACACATTCCTAAAGAGGAGATAGTGTTTTGAAGTTGGCCAACAGTGGGATTAGGTATAAGGAGGTTTCAAAATATCAGCTTCCCAAAGGGGAATTCTGGTAAACCGTTTGGACTAAACAGTGAAACTGTTCATAGGTGGGTTACATTAAAGGTCAAGAACAGCCGTCCAACTTCCTGAACATTTTGGCAAAGTCTTGAAAAAGTTGTGGTGCACATTAGAGAGAGCCGCATAGGAAAAGTCATCCACTGCTGGTGCCAGAACACAACTGTTAATCCAAGAAAGCTCTCACAGTGCAAAGGAGACCCCGTAGGATACAGTGGCTGGCATCTCCTCATCAGCAAGGCTGTCTTTATTGTCAGCAGCTGAAGAACTTTTGGAGCTCAGCTGTAGAAATCAGGACAAATCTGTGCTTAGTTCAGGACTAGATTCTTCTTTAGAAATCTTGTATTAGTGAGTTTCCTGTAACTTACAGGTAGATCTCTAAGAAGTAATGCTATCTTCTTATGACTCTAGAGCCTTCCATTACCTAGACAAGTCTAACAATATACTCCATAAAGCACAAGAAGGTCAAATACACTTCAGGAACAAACAAAAGAGAACAATTAGGGATGACAAAGGTTCAGGCAACAGTGGGGAGCCCAATTCGGGCTGCAGTGGTAGATGTTCTTCATTGGCAAAGCCCTAAGGCAATCCCAAAGCATCTAGCTCTTGCCTGCCTTTTATTCTAGGGCAAAAAAAAAAAAAAAAAAAAATGGAGTTATTTTTTAGGACTCACGAATTTGGAGTATCCATGGGACCCAGTTCTGTTCAGTGAGACACAGGGCATATGACAAGATCCTTCTGGGGGAGATTTTTCCTCTACTTTCCTCTTGCTAACTGCTTGTGCCCTCAAACTGTTGTTTGGTTGGTTGTTTTTTTGTTTTGTTTTGTTTTTTGGTTTTTTGGTTTTTTTTTTGCTTGTGAATAGGACAATGATATCTGGAGAGCCTGTAGCCATATTAGCATCGAAAGCCAACAAACATGGAAATAAAAAGCCAATAATTAATGGTGGGGATAGAAAACACTTGATAGTAAGAAACATCTAAAAAGCTGGAATGAAGTTCCATGGAGAAAACTCCAATGTTTGAGATACTATTTTCTTTTTCTCTTTTTTTTTTCCAATTTATTTATTTTCAGAAAAACAGTATTCATTATTTTTTCACCACACCCAGTGCTCCATGCAAGCCGTGCCCTCTATAATACCCACCACCTGGTACCCCAACCTCCCCCCCCCAACACTTCAAACCCCTCAGATTGTTTTTCAGAGTCCATAGTCAATAGTCTTTTTCTCTTGCAACCACGACATTTGTTGAAAGAACTCTCCGTTGTCAGCTATTTTGTCAACTGGAGAGCAGATTATATTCCAGCACTCTAAACAGAATATTGGGGTGATGGAATGTGACCCTCCCTGATCAGATGGGGTAACCTTTATGTTTTTTACAAGAAACTAGCCATTTCAGTGATTGTGTGCAGAAATTTCTTTGTGGTTTGGGCTTTTATTCACTATGTTCTCCTTTTACAACATGTTGGTCTTACAGGTTGATTTAATCAAGATTGAAAATAGTGATTTTATTCACCCGGAGCACAAAAAAGACAAATGGACATCTTTTAAGATAGGATCCCTGATGTTATTCTGTCAATTCTACTTTGACAATCTCTTATGGGAATTTAAACAAGTTCTTAAAAGCTACTGCCTTTTAGCTCTTAGAGAAACGTATTTCCTGCCTGGTCTTCATGAAGGAATTTATTAGAGTACTTTTTAAAAGATTTTATTTATTTATTTGAGAGAAAGATCACAAGTAGGCAGAGAGAAAGGAGGAAGCAGGTTCCCCACTCAGGAGGGAGCCCGATGCAGGGCTTGATCCCAGGACCCTGAGATCGTGACCTGAGCCTCAAGCAGAGGCTTAACCCACTAAGCCACCCAGGTGCCCCAATTTATTAGAGTATTTTAAAGAAGTGAAGTTATTTTTCATTATTCACTCTAATTTTCATTATTCACTCATTATTCATTATTTTTCATTATTCTGCTTACCCTGCCCCACCCTAGTAATATGAACATGAGAATGAAAATCACGACAGACGTATGAAACGATCTCATTTGCCAATATTCAAAATCCACTTATATTTCATTTCTAAGCCTAATATGTAAATGTAACTTTAGCGTATATGCACATACGATCTTTGATTCAACATCGTATACTAAATACACAAAAACAACCATGATGGAAGATGGTCATCTAACCTTGTCTTTGGGGCCACACACAAGAACCACCACCTTCTCTAAGATAGAGATCATAAAATTATAAAATTATAGCTGTAAGTACTTCCTCCCTCACCCCCAGAAACACTTTATTAAGAACTCTGGTGAAGTTATTTCAATAATGAAATCATTGAGTTGTTCAGGTGTAGATTGGAAAAGTGACCGTCATGATGGTGGCCTGGTGGCCCAGCATCATTGTGTACTGTCTTTGAGAGGATGTAGGAGACACAAATGCTCCCTTCAGACAAAGTGGAACGTTTAACATATATTGTGAAATTGCCATAGGCAAATTTCAACACTAAGTCTTAGAGTTTCAAATTATGATCAGGGTATAGAGATTTTTTTCCCCTCATAATACAGCCAGTGATAGAAATGATAAGCTGCTTAGGGCCATGTGAGTTGAGGGGAAATAAATGTGTCACCAGCTCATTTATGGAAGTCAGAGTAACAAGACATTTAGGGGGCAGTATCTCAACTCAAGGAAACAAGTTTAGTGAGGAAATGACCTTCAGTTAATGTGCTATATGTTGCTTTAATGTTAGCATTTACTTAGCTGTCCGGATGTTTTCTACGAAGTGCCACATATTCTTGGACAATGCATTTCCAAGCATAGAGTATGCTAATGATTTTTCTCTTAAATATGTGTATCAGATAATTCTTCTATTCAAGTATTAATTACCTTTGGTCCAAGCTATCTTATAAATGCATGCAGTACTGCCTCAGACGTGTTTCAGACTTTACTGCACATACTTATTACTTCAAGAAATATTCAGGTCATTTTATTGCAAAACTTAAAGCCCAAGCAAGACACTAGCTGAATAGAAACAACTTAAAAAAAAAAAAAAAATGTGTACACATAAGTGTCCTTTTGATTTCTGGAGATTAGTTGACTCAACTTTGTGTTCCAAGGTGATTTTGGGAATGCGTCTAAGTTTTTCAGAAAAGGAGTTAAGACTGACAACTGGTGATGGTCGGGGGAGGGGATTCCTCTTCAATCAAAAATGGCGGCCTTGGGACGCCTGGGTGGCTCAGTTGGTTGGACGACTGCCTCCGGCTCAGGGCGTGATCCTGGAGTCCCGGGATCGAGTCCCACATCAGGCTCCCAGCTCCATGGGGAGTCTGCTTCGCTCTCTGACCTTCTCATGCTCTCTCTCACTGTCTCTCTCTCTCAAATAACTAAAATAAAAAAAAAAAAAAAAATGGCGGCCTCTGTCCTCTAGTCACCTGTCACGCCAGGTCCACTGAAGCATGGACGGTAAATGTAAGAGCACCCACTGTTCTGAGATCTCCTCATACCAAGTTGCAATATTTTAAGAAATGACAGCCTCAAGCTTTAGAGAGAAGCTCACCAGCTTTTCTTTTTAATTCTGACTTTCTAGCTCCATTCCCTTTTTCTGAACTTTCTCAAATTTTAATGTATGTTACCAGAGGAAAATGAATCCATTATTTCCTTCCACCTGATTTCTATTCACATTCTCCCCCCAAAATCTGCATGAGTGCATTTACTCACATCTTTAAGTCTTCTTTGTGCCTTAATGGAAAGGGCATTCCTGTCACAGGGAAAGAGCTAGAAATCGGAAAATGGAAAAAGATAATGCATAGGTATTCCAAGAGATGTTAGTGGAAAAATCAGTCATTAGTTAATACAACACATGAGAAAGCTATGTGTCAAAGCAGAAATGGACAACCTTTATGGTAAAATGAACTCAAACTCATTTTAAATTGCATAGTTGAAAGTCTCTGTCTTACATGTTTTTAATCAATCTTCACTTGGGCTTCTGTGAGTTAACAAAAAAAAAAGTCTGATTATACCTAATTTTTTAAGAAGATGTTATAGTTATAATAGCTTGACTATATTCAGCTGGGTTTCATTCTTTGCTTTTACTGTCATCTGAGCAAAAGCATGCATTTCCCTAGTATGGTCCCAGGGATCAATTTCTTACAGCTTACATATAAGAGTCAGTGGTTCTAAGATTTTGAGCTCTCTGACATCAGGAGTCTAGAAATGATGGAGGTGGCGGGGGGGGGGGGTTGGGGGTCGAAACTGATCCAGGTGAAGAGTTGAGGTAGAAATGGCATTAACAGCACTCAGAGATGATGTGACCATCGAGATCACTGGAACGTAACCCAAAGGGAAGACTCCATTTCAGATTTATTATCTTGCTGGCTTTATGCTGAATCTTTAATTAAAGTCATAATTTTCCAAGTTGAAAGTGATGTTTGAATAGCCTGTGCCAAATCTGGGTTTGCAGTATGGTTCCAAGTCAAAAATACTGCTTGTGTTCCTTGGGAGAGGCAGAAACTGGTGTGAAGAGAGCTGGGAAGATAGCTAACCATCTCACCTACTGGAGAGAAAACTAGTGTTCTCATGCATAAAATCCCTCCTGCCGTTAACCTTCCCCGTGTTTCTACAGTATCCCTTCCGATTTTTATTACAGGTACTTCTCCTTTCACTCAAGTTCTTAACCCAAAACTTTCCACTATTTTCTTATGGTCTCTTGCCCACCTTTCAACAGAGACAGTATCCTGAATACGTTTTCTCTTAATATAAAGATCAAGAAACAAAGAAACAGTGGTGCCTGGGTGGCTCAGTGGGTTAAAGCCTTTGGCTCAGGTCATGATCCCAGGGTTTTGGGATCAAGCCCTGCATCGGGCTCTATGCTCACTGGCGAACCTGCTTCCCCCTCTCTCCCTCTGCCTGCCTCTCTGCCTACTTGTGATCTCTGTCAAATAAATAAATAAAATCTTTTTAATAAACTGTTTAAAAAAGAAGAAACAAAGAAAGTACACAGGAAATAAACTTACTACAAAAAAAATACATATGTATCAAAGACTCCTTCACAGCTAAAAGTTTTTTTAAACATTTCCTTTAGTGTGTAGATGCCTTATAAAATTCAAGGAATACTTAATCCAAGAGTGGCAGGGGACAGCAGAAACCTGAGACATTGGGAATAAGCCAGCTTTGGGCTCGGTCTCACTGCTGTGCAGTTTTGTGAATGAGCAAATTATTTTAACTTCTTAAGCATCACCTTCTCATCAACATCCAGAAAGTATCAATGTTGCTTGCCTTCTGTAACTAGCTCAAAACTATTCAAAGAATTTAGCACCAGACACAGGACTAATTAAGATACTAAAATTTGTTGTAATTATTAAAAACAACATTATAGTATTGGTCAAATATTCTTGGCTCTTACATGGAGGTTTAGCTATTCTCAACTGCGCCCATACAATAAAAGGCATACATGGGGCGCCTGGGGGGCTCAGTGGGTTAAGCCTCTGCCTTTGGCTCAGGTCATGGTCTCAGGGTCCTGGGATCGAGCCCCACATCGGGCTCTCTGCTCAGTGGGGATCCTACTTCCCCCTCTCTCTCTGCCTTTCTCTCTGCCTACTTGTGATCAATCTCTCTCTCTCTGTTAAATAAATAAATATTAAAAATATGTATATATATATACACACACACACTCTTCATAATGAAACAGAGTATCAAGAATTAGGCTCTTTCACTGAAAGGGATCACAGGACATATATTAAAATAAAATGCTACTTAAATTTTCATCATTTTTGAACAAGTCTAAGCTTAGAAGCGTTCTGAGGGAACAAACTCTGAGGTTTATTTTTACTACTTTCTCTGTGTTTGTCCAGATTCATAATGCCAGCCCTTGTCAAGTTCTGCCATGGAAGTCTCTTAAGGACAAACTGCACTGAACTGTACGTCTGAGTTCCAGAACTGGCTCTCCCTCCTTCTTGTAAACCTGGTCATTTATTCAACTTTCTCAAGTTCTCATTGATAGAATTAGGCACCGGGACAGGTGATGCCGATGTTCTTTCCAGCTCAGATAGGTGACAGCTCTGTTCCAATGGACATAGACACTGAATTTAAAGCTTCGAATTTCATGTGAAATTTCCATTTTGATTATGAAATGAAAAAGTCCCAGACTAAGAATTGTCAGTTCTGGTTTAATATCATTCCTTAGGTGGGTTCTCTAGCTTCTCACTTTTAGTCATTAAAACCAGTCCAATTTAAATAATGTCTCAATTTCAATATAAATGCTGTCTCCTCCCCTAGGATTATCAGAGACTTGACCTGAAGCTTCAGTGACCTCTAGCCAGAGGATGTGGGCTCTTTGACCCCTCCTTTCCCTTGTAAGGGGAAAGATCTCTTTGGTCTAGGATGGTGATAACTTCCGTTCTGTTTCTTCTCAAAGACTAGATCACAGTATGCTGGGACTGGTGAAAGAAAGTGGAGGAAAAGGGGCAGAGAGCTTCGGATGTCACTGGTAGAGTTACAGATCATGCTCCAACTTACTCATTTTCTACTGAAATTTAACATGTTGAAGGAGCTAGACCTTTTTGCAAGAAAAGCTAAAATATTTTCAGTAAGTTAAATCGCAAACAGGGATGGAATTATAATGCCCTTTTTTTTTTTTTAAAGCTCTAAGTATTCTTACAACAAATGGATATTAGGGAAATGCCTAACATTAGTCTCTGTAATCAGTTTCTTAAGCACTGAAGTATCGGCCAATGGAACATGAAGAAGGGTTTGAGTTCTGACTGAGTTCTTTTATTATTCCACCATTCTAACATTGTTGAGTAAAAAGTTTGTGTACATCCTTAGATTTTTCTTTTATTTTTAAAGAACATTAACATAACGAACAGTTTTAATGTATTTTTTATATAAGGACTCTAAGTTATTCCTAAGAGTCATATGTAAAATTAGGCTTAGAGTATTAAAGTATTATAATATTTGTGTCTGAATTTCTGTTTTCCAAAAGATCCTTCTTATTTGCAATAAACTCTTCAGATTATTGTTTTTAAATAGCTTTTAAATGTTTACAAGTGTTTTTTAATTTGGTCCAGAACAGCAAGATACCCAGTCACCAGGGAGGATTTATAACATGACAAAACACCTGACGATATTGTTCCTGGACATTTGTACTGTATTTAGACTTTCTCTTGGTCTTAAATAGAACACAGGCCCTGGTACCTTGGACGGTGAAATGCATCATGGTCAACTTTTTTCCCCCTAGCTATATTTTTTTAAAATTTTTTTAGAATTTTTATTTATTTACTTGAGAGAGAAAGAGGGAGAGCCTGCCTCTCTGCCTACTTGTGATCGCTCTCTCTGTCAAATAAATAAATAAAATCTTTAAAAAAAGAAGAAAAATGAAGACGCTGGTCCTCTCTTTTCTTATTTATCATTCTCATGCAGGCAGATTAATCTCAAAAAGTTTATTATTTCTCCCCTCTCAAAGTCTGATCTAAATTCCAAAGTCTTTTTGAGTTCTTCACATAGAAAAAAAAATCTACAAAGTGTAGAAAGCAACTCTTTTTAAATTTTTTTAAATTTTTTTAAAGATTTTATTTATTTATTTGAGAGAGAGAGATCACAAGTGGGCAGAGAGGCAGGCAGAGAGAGAGGGAGGAAGCAGGCTCCCCGCTGAGCAGAGAGCCTGATCTGGGACTCGATCCCAGGACCCTGAGATCATGACCTGAGCTGAAGGCAGAGGTTTAACCCACTGAGCCACCCAGGTGCCCTAGAAAGCAACTCTTTCGATCTAATACTGGAATAAGAGCCCTCTTACTCCCAGAAAAATTCCACACGCACAAAAATCTTTGTTTAAAACAACCCTCAATGTGCGCTTTTGTGACTCCACTGGGCACAGGAGGTGACCAATTGTTTTACGACCACTGTCGAGTGTACAATCAGTCTTTAATAAAACTGAAAGGAAAAGAAGTATTAAGGTAAGCTTTCCAAAATTTCTTAAATTACATCTATATTTATGCTTGCTTTCAAACCCTTAAACAATTATCAAGTACAAGAAAAAACTGAGAAACCTTTCTGCTGTTTACACGTATAAAGCCAATTTCAGAGACTTTTTTCTAGGAAGAGTGCCCTCTGTTTACAGCTGAGTTGACAATCTTGTCTCCTATAGACATTTAGTGGGCAAAACATTCTGCACCTTAACAAGTCCCTAATGCAAACATAAAGAAGACCGATGTCTCAGCAATAACACTAGCACACCATTATGTTCTTTCTTAACACGTTTACCGCGTATGATATTGACAGATAAGAGCTTTATGGCTTAAGCGCGCTCCTTGGGGTTCATCTTCTTCGAACTACCTGTCCTTGGGGATTTCACCACTTTCTAAAAGGATAGATTAGATATTTGGGTAATACGGATATACTTTTGTTTACTAGTCTGGTATCACAAACCTTTCAAAAACAAAAACAAACAAACAAAAAACCACCCCAGTATGTAACTTGCTTCTCAGCATCATGTCAATGTATATTGTATAGTTCAACGTGTCTCAAGTTGAGCAGAAGTCGTCTGTCAACGGTGGGACTAAAACTGCATAAATTGTTCCCTGTAACATCTGATATGCATAAAAGCTCCAGACGCTTGCTTGCATACAGTATAAGCCTGTCACTCATTTTCTTTACAAACATTTTGCCTGATTGTTTCAGAGTAAAATCTTTCCAGGTGGCACCGTACACTATGGGGAAAGCACAGTCACCTTTCACATCTGTAAATGAAATCCCCTCTCTTAATGAGTCAGACCAGAAGTGAGCATGAGTTAGAGGTCATTATCATCCATGCATATAAAACAGCAGTCTAGACCGGGCAACACTTTCTCAAAAATAAAACAAAAACACTCATACTGCAGATGAGTTCACTATAGCATTTTAAAAACGTACACTGTACCTACCAGCTCAAGATTTACAGTAGCTACCAAATGCCCTTAGGCAATACCCTTCCGGAAAGAAAAATATAATAAACAGGTTTTCTAGAATTAAGACACACATTGAATTGTATGCAAATCATGGAGAATTGCCAAACTGAAAACCAATTAAAAATGAAATTGTATTTACCCTGGTTCTTCACGTAGATTTACAAATCTGACTTACATAGGTGAGTGATGTTTCATAGAAGATTTCAAGATTTCAAGGTATACTTCATACCACAGGAGAATAGTAATTTCACATTTCGTAATGCTTGTTTTCTAGATGTTTAAAAAACGTATTTAATAAAATCATAAAAAATCAAAATGTTATCTTTAAATATATTGCTATCAAACTTTTCAAAGCACTCTCTCAAAAAAGAGTTTAATCGTTAGAATTTTGTGAGACTAAAGGTGGCATAATATTTGGTCTATCCGAAGATACTAAACAATTTTATATTAGCTTAAAGCTGATCTCACACCCCTTCACTGTTTTCCAGAACCTGTGTTTGTTGGAGTTACTTCCTGCCCAGGGACTTATGTTTGCAAAGATGCTCTAACAGCAGCACAATGGACACTAACAAACTCAACATCCATTCATCATCTAGTTACTGAGCAGGATCTTGGTAACCGGGAGTTAAATAAACAATTGATACAGAGATGATGAAACTTAATGGAAGTTCAAAAAGCTCACAGTGTCATGCATGGACACACACACAAAAAATCAAGGATTATAATGAAATGTGAGGGATAGGCTATCAGCATATGGTAGACGAGTGAGTCACAACTCAAAGGCTTAGAACTTACCAAGACAGTGGTATAGAGAAGGACCCTAAGTACACCTCGAAAATTCATGCCTACGATAAAGAGACAGGACATGAAGACCAGAACCAAGAGTCCCTCATGTCTTGGACTACATGCTAAAGAGCTTAAGTTCTATTCTGAAGGCAATAGCAGGCCAGCTGCAAGAAGGTCTTCGGTCACATTGTAACTATTTTGTGTTACGCAAAGATCTGCCTATAGTGTAGAGGCTAGATTACAGACCATCATGACTGAAGACAGGATGTAGGGAGGATGTCATCATAATGTTAGAATACCTGAGAGCATTTGTAACTCCTGAACTACATCAATAGACGTTTATGAGGTAGCATCAGTTTACCAGGATGTGAAGATTGATCTTTTGTTTACTTTATTTGTCTTTGTTTTGGGAGGGGAGAAGAGAGGGGAAAAAGTTTAATTATAAAATGTATTTTCAGGGCGGCTGGGTGGCTCCGTTGGTTAAGTGGCTACCTCAGGCTCGGATCGTGATCCCAGGGTCCTGGGATCGAGCCCCACATTGGGCTCCCTGTTCGGCAGGGAGCCTGCTTCTCCCTCTCCCTCTGCCTGCCTCTCTGCCTACTTGTGCTCTGTCAAAAAAAGAAATAAATCTTAAAAATAAATAAGATCAAATCAAATCAAATGTATTCTCACTGTAAAATAACCCAGGAAATTTAAGTTATAAAAAGAAGGTGGGACACCTGGGTGGCTCAGTTGGTTAAGCAGCTGCCTTTGGCTCGGGTAATGATCCCAGGGGTGCTGGGATCGAGCCCCACATTGGGTTCCCTGCTTAGGGGAGAGCCTGCTTCTCCCTCCCCCTCTGCCAGCCACTCTGCCTGCTTGCGCTCTCTGTCCATCTCTCTAATAAATAAACAAAATCTTAAAATAAAAAAGTTAAAGTTCACCATAATCTCATTTGATGTTATCATTTTTATCCAATTGATAAATGAAATTTAGATTTTTTTGTTATACACAAATAACCTTTTCTCCAGTTAAAAGGTATTTAATGTAGATAATTGGTATAAGTTTGACCTATTGCCATATTATCATTAACTTAGGTTTTGAACCTACAAATTCTTATTGATTCTTCGGTTCAATTTATCTGCTTGATTTAACTTATATCCTATACAGCACTGTAATGTCTGGCAAACTATTTCCACCACAGATGAAATGAATGTTAAATCTAGCAGCAATTCAATTGCTTGTATGAATAGAATGGTTTACATTATCACCAGATAAACAAAGCTGAGCCACCTGGAAATTCAAGTATTTTAAAATGTATTTCAATGTTCCAAGCCCAATTTAAAGTTCTAAAGTTTCCTAATAACCTATTTATTCATGTTAATGAAATAAAGGACTAAGATATGTATTCAGAAAGAGTATGCTTTTGATAACCCTAAATTTAATGGATCTATGGCAATAGATTATTTGTAGAGAGCTAATCAAAATTGGACTTAGACAATAGGTCATAAATAGGGGGTTATACTAAGGAGAAGGAAAGCTAATAAAATACTGTAGAAAGATGAATTTCAAGCTAACACACAGCCAGGAATGATGACAGAACAATGCAAATCACAAACAGGACTTCCTGATTATATCCAAGATAAAGTATCTTCTAGAACAGGACAGGACTGTGATAATACATTTATACATTTCCTTAATGGGCTGACAAAAATATTGCTTTAAGGCCATGAATTGAGGGATGAAATGAACTAGGTTTTATCTGTTTGAAATTAGACCTTCTCTTTCCCCTCATCTTATGGAGACTATGCTATTTTCTCACAGTAAATTCACTTTTATGAAACCATCTTTTTGAACTAAAACTGATACTCCCAACTGGGAAGTGAGCATATGTGTTTGTTCAGTCAATTAAATTTTTTGGACCCAGAATTGGTAATGCTTAGAGTAAGAGAGCAAGAACAGGCTAGTTAGAGGGTTTTGGGGTTTGTTTGCTTTTTTTTTCTTTTGGTGGTGGTGTTTGTTTTTAATGTGCAATAGAAAAATATATATTAGTGTGGAATAAAAACATGTTTTAAAAACTAGCTGTAAGAAACATTTCTGAGTACATATGTGTGTGTATTCGCAGCTACCTACGTATGGGCATAAGGGCAAAGACTATCTTCTGTATCATGAAATCACGTTGTCCTTCTGTGCATGAGTGAGAATTATGTGTATTTCCAGGACATGCTTGTTTTCATCTGATCAATGCTGCCAGACAAGCTAGAAGATCAGAACCAATTTAGTATGAAGCAGATATTTTTCATTCATTAATTTGCCAATTTTAATTCAGCACTCTGTTTCAGAAACTATTCTAGGCTAGTAATGCAATAGGAAGCAAAAGAGAAAAAACCTCTTTACCTAACTTTCTTTCTAGTGGGCAGAGAATGCAATAATCAATGAATCCATTAATCCATCAGATGCTAAAAAATGGTAGGTGAGGGATACAAAGGGAGATAATGAAGGAAGAAGGTTCCAGGTGTACTGGAAAAGCGTGATTTAGTTTAGGTGTCTGGGGCAGTCTCTGTGGTGAAGGAACATCTGAGCAAAAACTGTAAAGGAAATTGGGGAATGATCTTTGTAGATAGGAAGAAAAGCAAAGTGCTGTTAGTAAAGTGCTCTGCAAATGCAAGATCTGATGTAGGAGAATGTTTGTAGGCAGCACAGCTTCTGAGGAGTTCACGGGAGGCAGTATGTAAGTGAGAACTGTGTGTGTGTGTGAGGGAGCAGGAACGAGAGGAACTCAGAACACACCAAAGGGTGCGGCAGGTCATGGAGGGGCTTATAGGTAGGAAGGTAGGAGACGTGTTTAATACATCATGTGGGGGGTGAGGCGCCTGGGTGGCTCAGTGGTTAAGCGTCTGCCTTCGGCTCAGGTCATGATCCCAGGGTCCTGGGATCGAGCCCCACGCAGGGCTCCCTGCTCAGCGTGGAAAGCCTGCTTCTCCCTCTCCCATTCCCTGTGCTTATGTTCCCTCTTGCACAGTCTCTATCTCTGTCAAATAAAAAAATCTTAAAAAAAAAAGAAATAAAAATTAAAAAAAATATATGTCATGGGGCATTATCATGAGTATCCCCTTCTACTATGAAGAGTATCCCAGTTTGAATGGTAGATAATACAGTTCCCTAATAATCTCTCATTATAGCGATTTTAGCTTTTTTTTCTGAGTGAAACAGAAAGGCCACTGGAAGAGCTCTATCAGAAAAATGCCAACTCTTAAACGTTAAAGGATCCCTGGCTGGTCTACTAAGCGTGCACTGTAGTAACAATGTGGGAACCACAGACAAAAGAGAAATTATTAAATGTCCTTACTACCTACAGCCCATTGAAAAGTCCTAGAAACAGGAAGAGTGACTTTCCTCTAGGGACTCAACTGCCTCCATGTTAATACTTTGCTAAGGGCAAAAGGCAACCTTAGCCAGACCCCCAGGACCCTGTGAATCTACTTTAACATATAAAAATCCCTTTGTCTCTAACCCCAAGATACATGTTGGCAATCATCCCCAAGCATATAGCTCACCAGTATACATCTGAAGGCCCTCATGACTAAGGTTTAATTAGATGGTAATAAATGATTTTACCCAACAATAGCTAGCCCCGTCAAGGTCCTGGAAACCTTCTTCCAAAACTCCTTAGAGACTTACACTATCCCTACCCCCTCCCGGCTTGAAAATATATAATGGGGTAATGAGGACCCCAGTGCAGCTCTTTCTCCCCAAGGGTCCTGTCTCAGGGTTTAATAAACCGACCTTTTTTGCACCAAAGACGTCTCAAGAATTCTTACTTGGCTGTCAGCTTTGAGCCTTAATGTCTCTCCTACATCAGTAGCACAAAGGGAACCTAGCTCGTTAAAGGAGAATAGTGGTAGAACCTGGTTCACCCAGGTAAGATGTTTGTGGGGGGCTGGGCAAGGTAATTTTTGTTGAACATGGGGAGAACGGGTGGGATTGTGGATAATATAGTCTGAAGTGAACACAAACACAGTTTGTGAATAGACGGGATGTCGGGTACTTGAGAAAAAGCAGAACCCAATGGGTAATTCCAAGGAGTTTGGCCTTAGGATGAAGTTGCCATTTATTAAGACAGGGAAGGATTCGTAAGGCTCGGGTTTCATGAATGGATTAAGTCAGGAGTTCGGTTGAGTCGTGTTGTATCTTGAAATATCTGTTAGACATCCAAACACAACAGTAAGCTAGTGTCGGAGGTTGGAGAGGTGGATCTGGAGGACGGCGTACGAAGGCCTAGGTCTGGATGCCATCACACAGAGGTTACCTACTTGCTGATGGACAAGAACCCAAAGGAAGACACTTCAGTTTCGTAAAGGTAGGGGGATGAATAGAAACTAGCAAAGGAAACTGAACAGAAGTGGACTTTAAAGACAAAGGAGAAAAAAAGTCAATGTTACACCAAAAGCCAAGTAAGCCTTTTTTTTTTTTCCCCTTTCAAAGATTTTATTTATTTATTTGACAGAGAGAGAGACACAAGTAGGCAGAGAGGCAGGGGCGGGGGAGAGGCAGGCTCCCCTGCTGAGCAGAGAGCCCGATGCGGGGCTCGATCCCAGGACCCTGAGACCATGACCCAAGCCAAAGGCAGAGGCTTAACCCACTGAGCCACCCAGGTGCCCCCAAGTAAGTCTTTTTTAAGAAAGAGTGAACAAAGTGTCAAAGGAGGATAGAAAATTAGCCAATTTATGAAGCTAAGAGCATTGGTGACCTTAATACTTCTAATTCTGGTGGAGTCATTTTAAGAGCTACTCCAAAGGAATGGCACACAGTGCCCATAGAGAACTTTCTTAGGAGTTTTGGGTGTATTTCGGCAGCAGAGAAATGAAGTAGTATCTGGAAAGGGGCATGAGATCAAGGCAGAGTTTTTCCATTTAAGATAGATTTTATCATAGTTTTAAGTACTGGTGAGAACAATCCAGTAGAGAAAGAATTGACGTATGATATGGAAGGAAGGTAATTGCTCAAGAATTGTGATTAGATACAACAGAAAGAGGAGATAGCATGTACAGAAAGGCAGAGTGTTCATCTATGGAAATGGAAGGTAGAAGAAAAATGAACACAGTCAGGGTTTGTGGTGGCTGGAACGTGAAGGTTCTTCTCTAATGGATTCTTCTGGTTTCATGGGAAGAAAGGTCATCAGTAGATGGGGAAGGTAAGGAAAAAGAGTAGGATTTATGTATCGAGGAGGTACGCCATAATGGATGTGGGAGAATAAAAATGCACTAATAGAGAAGATCTGCCGAACATTTGAGCCTGGAGGTCATCATTTTAAAGAAAAAAAGTCATCTTCAGCGGCATGAGAATTGACAGAAAGTTTAACTGAAAAGCCGTATAGAATTTTAAAACCTACAAAGGGGAGTGTCAGGGGCCAGGAGCTTGATATAAATAGGGAATTCCGTAGGGCACAGTTGAAAGGATTTTGGTGTCATGTGAGGAGATGAAATATCAAATTAAGAGACAACAGAGTCCCAAGAATGGGAGGTCAAGGTGATGGGAAAAGTCCTGGGTGGGTGTGGCTTTTGTTCTTGTGTTTGTTTGTTTGTTTGTTTGTTTTTTGAGGGATGACTTAGACACCGCTGAGCCCATGATGGGACTGGCCATGGTGTTACTTGTTACTGAAGCTTCTTATAGTGGCAAGACAGTACTTGGGAGAAGGCAGACAAGGCTACTAGAATTCCAGTCTCTCTGAGCTTTGTCATTACTACTCTCTACTTCCCTGAGGGAACAGTGGAAAAGGCTGGTACTCTTAAGTACTCTTAAGACTAAGATGGATCCTTAGCCTTAGGGATGGAAGCACATCTGAAACACAGTAGCCACGGGAGTGACAGAAGCATCATCTGCTGCATTTAATGATGAATGCGTGCAGATAAGCAGTCCAGAGGCTTTCAAGCTGGTCTACAGAAGCTTTGAGAAACAAGTTTCTCAGAACCATCCTGCAGGACAAGCGGAAGAATAACACGAAACAAAACAAACCACGTAACACTGGGTCCCCCACTTCTACTTCCACCAGAGAACCTCTATTGTTGTCAAACAAATACAAAGAGGTCATAGGCGATTTTTTTAAAAAACGTTGTTGAAAACACGTGAACAAAAAAACCCTTGAAAACCATCGGTCTGCCCTCAACCCATTTTTTAAAATCCTGCTTGAGATTCCACTGCTAAAACACGTTGAAGGCTGTATTTAACACAAAAAAAGTCTGCTTACAAAGCTCGTGTTATTTCCTTCATGCTTTAGTTCTATACGGCGTCCACTCCCATAGGTGTGTAGGGGCCAAGGGCAGGTTGTCCCAAGATGGGCCATTTTAGCGTTGAAAGTAATGAAAATCCAGCAGATGAAGAAACGCTCTCTTCCTTGCCCTCAACTGTCTACGTTACATACTGTGACTATCCCCAATACTGACACTGGTGAAGCAGAAAGCTGTTAACAGAGACTGCCCTTTACCACAGAAAGAGATCGGCAGAGTAGGGCAACCTTTGTTTTTTAAATCATCTCCTTTCACTTTCCTGCCAACTGGCCTTCCCCACCTTTGCATCCTCAGACCCTACCCAGTCCTTTCCAAGAGTGAGTTTCCTGCGGACTCACTATCTTTGGGATTCCCGATACAGAAGCCTATCAGATTTGATGATCTCCTGTTAATCTTCTCAGGGCAATTTGTTCTAAGTCCTGCTAGAAGGACCGTAGAACAGAGGAGGGTTTTTCTCCCAGACAGTTAAAAATATTCTATTGCGTTGGTTACATTACATTCGTGATTTGGCCAAAAGTCATACTTGAACGTATAAGATCAATTAAGTTTTTGTGTTGTTTTTTTTTTTTTAAATATTGTCTTAAGATACTAAAAAAACTAATTTCCCTTAGAAAAATCCATGCTTTGTGAATTTGGTTTTGTTTGTTTGTTTGTTCGTTTCTTTTTTTTTTTTAATTATTAAGATTTTATTTATTTATTTGACAGAGATCGCAAAGAGGCAGAGAGGGAAGGGGGGTGAGCAGGCACCCTGCTGTGCAGAGAGCTGGATGCTATGCGGGGAGAGAGGCTTGATCCCAGAACCCTGGGATCATGACCTGAGCTGAAGGCAGAGGCTCTGACCCACTGAGCCACCCAGGCGCCCCAGTTTTTTTGTTTGTTTGTTTGTTTCTTTCTTTCTTTCCTGAGTACCAGGAAATCACTCTAAGAGCTGATGTGGAACTTAACACTGGCCTCTTGGCCTCTAGGGAGTTAAAAGGCCTGGGGGGGGTGTCCCTCACAATTCCTAAGTGACATCCACAGAAACTACAAATTATTAATAAGTTTCTTAGATCTTAGAATTAATAAGTTTCTTAGATCTTAGATGGAATACCATTCTTGAGAATAGGATCTTATAGTCATCAGGAGAGGATGCCACAGAAGACTGCTAGAAAACACCAAGATCATTCTTATAATGTAAATAGTAATGCCAATTCTTTTTAAGGTAACCACCTTCCGGATGTCGCTGTGAAGTCTGTGAAAGGAGCCAGTGGCTTAACAAGTCATTGGGGGAACACTTCAGAATTGAAGTGGTAACATCACAACAACTAGACACAGTGCAGTATTTATATAAACACCTTGTCAAATAGAAGTACATTTTTTCCCCAGTAGACACAGTGGGAACTCTAGTTCACTCTTGATCATTCTGAATAGAGAAAGGAACTAAATAGATTCTACATTAACAATTTTTAAGAACACTGCTCTCCTAACACTGGGTCTTACAAAATAATGCCAGCATCCAGATGACAGAATTGGGTAGAAAATGAAATAACAGTGTAACAAAAGATCAGTAGGGAATTAGTGATAAAATCAGCAGGAAATCCACCGTGCTCCAAACAACAGTTCAGCCAGCTACTTGATAAACAGGGTTTGGGCGTGGGGGGGAGCTCAGCACAGTGATTCAAAGCAGCAGGGAAATGGGGAGCATCAGCAGGAAACAATGGAAGCTGATAGGGGTCCACTGAAAAGTTAATTGAACCAACAAAGCTGAGAGCCCTTTAAGTCAGAGAGCAAACTCCGGAGGACAGATGGAGAAGTGCAGCAAGAAGGCGCTGAAACACCCAGAAAGAAAAGAGAGCAGACAGTGCAATGGGTGAAGAAACATCAAGGTGAGCCAAGCCTTGAATAATTCTTGGTCATTCACGTGGGCTACAGATAGAACTGTAGCAGCTAGCTAACAGTCAGAGAAAACAGAAACTCCTATGTTAGATGTCCTAGAAAATATGCCTTTGAAGGATATGCTAAGACATCTGTAGTCTTAATCATTCGTTTGAATGGTCCATTTAAATTGAGATCATTTGGGCGCCTGGGTGGCTCAGTGGGTTAAGCCGCTTGCCTTGGGCTCAGGTCATGATCTCAGGGTCCCAGAATCGAGTCCCGCATCGGGCTCTCTGCTCAGCAGGGAGCCTGCTTCCTCCTCTCTCTCTCTGCCTGCACCTCTGCCTACTTGTGGTCTCTGTCTGTCGGATAAATAAATAAAATCTTTAAAATAAATAAATAAATAGAGATCATTCAAAGCATAAACCGTGAGTCCAACAAATTATTTTGAGCTTCTACAATTCAGAATATTATGGTAGCCCATGCAGTAAAGGCATTATGGACATCTGAAGTTTTAGACATTGTGTTTGGAAGACACAGTTACGTTGAACAATAAGAAATAGGAGCTTTTCTTCTCACAGGTTCTAGTAAGCAGCCAACTTTATACACAAGTTGCTCTTACTCTGCAAATTCTATGGGACACATCTGTCGATACACAAGCCATGCTTCTGTATATTTTATACACTGAGACACAGGGGGCATTAAAGTTAAGGCAGGTCTGTCTCCAGAGAGGGGGAAAAAAAAGAAACCTTAAAGAACCACTCCATTTTTTGGTTCCCACCTCATAATTCCACGTTATAGAGGCAGAAAGGAATATCTAGGCAAACCCAGTTGAGATCATTTTTCTTTCAAATCCAATTATTCAGAAATGGAGGTTACCGCAAAATACATGGAAGGATATGGACCCCATTTCACTCTCAGTGCTGAGTCTGGAGACTCACTTCATTCGTTATAAATTGTGTTTTCTATAAACACAAAACGCCTTTCACTATCAGCATTGCTACAAAATTCACGTAATTTGAAAGGTATGCATCATTTCCCTTCAATAACATTTAAGTATATGAAAACATCCTGGGTGGCTCAGTGGGTTAAGCCACTGCCTTCGGCTCAGGTCATGATCTCAGGGTCCTGGGATCGAGGCCCGCATCGGGCTCTCTGCTCAGCAGGAAGCCTGCTTCCTCCTCTCTCTCTCTGCCTGCCTCTCCACCTACTTGTGATTTCTCTCTGTCAAATAAATAAATAAAATCTTAAAAAAAAAAAAAATCCTGATCATTTAAAAAAGTCCCCACCTACCCATTTAAACTTTCTATCAAAAATTTAACAAGTTCTCAAGTCTCAGTATATATACTTACTGACAAACGAAACAAAGTCAATTAGAGTCCGTTAATTAAGAATGAATGACATTTTGAGCAAGTGAAGAGAATAATTTCACAAAATAAACATAGTAGAATCAACAATTAGAGTGAAAAGTTATTTCATTCCTCAAAGAACATTTATCTTAATATGAATTATTTAGTGTGGGTATAGTATGGAAATTTTGAGTACAAAGTCATGTAATGTCAGTTTTACCAGAAAACCTGAAACACAGAATTGTAGAACCTATTGAATTCAGATACAACATCGTTAATGGTACCTTAAGATATAAGGCCCCTAAAAGTAATTTGACGAAAGAATAAACAGTGCATGAAAAAGCATCCTTTCTCATAGAATAAACTAATTCTCCAAGAGTATAAGCTTTCGAATAGTTTGGTGCACATCATCAGAAATGAGTTGTGTGTAATCTATACAGAATCTGATCTTTAACTTATTTATATTAAGCTTATTTAAATGGATTTTTTAAAAGCACATAAATACCAAACAGCATACAAAGATGAAAAGAATCCTCTATTTTGAGTCATCCTCGGAAGTTTTTCATTTAAACTTGACTCTTCTGTTATCATTTCCTGCGACTGCCATTATGTTTTTTAAAATAGGATTTAATGAATGTTACCTGTCACATAGTGTGATCTTATATATACAACTGCATTCATTCCTTATGGTAGGTATTGTCCCCATTTTATAAATGAGCAAGAATTTAAACATCCTCGATACTCACATGGATAAAGTAAAAATGGACATTCTTATTGATGTACATGCATGTACCTAGGAATCTCATGGTGTCGTATAAGCTATTTTCAGTCTAAACTAAGTTTAAAATATTAGAAAGCATCTTTAAAGTGTACCTCTGGAAAAATACGAGAGAAGAAATCTGCACTATATACAAAACGGATGGTCTCTGCAAAAAGCTTACACATATGCTTTACCTTCAGATTTTATTCTTATCACCATGTATCTATTCTTTGAAGCCCTCATAAATTTGAAAACAAAGGAAGAGGGAGGAAAGGGTCTCTAATAATTTTTAGCCATGAGAAACAGTAAAGGAGAACCAGAGTTTGTATCAAAAGACTTGCCTTGGAACTCTACCTCTTCCAGTTCTTAAATTTTGAGAAAGTCAAATAGCCGCCTTGAACCTCAACATCCTCCTCTGAAAATAGGGTAACACTGAACTCTGCACCAGCAACAATTTTAAGGAGTTCAAATGATATCCTGCTGCTTCAAGCAATTTGTAAAATTAGAAGGTACTATATCACGGAAACCTCAGTTTGATTACCTTCAGTGTCCGGATCCTCCTACATACGCATTTGCAAATCCAACCTGCTTTTTTTCCCGTTTCTATTCAAAATATCTGCATTACGTTATAGAACATGTTACTGTACGCCAAAGAAGATGGAAAGAAAAAAAAAACTGTGTAGTGAATAGAAATAGCTCTTATTTTGATTTCTATTTCTAACTTTGAAGAAATTGAGCAGAGAACAACATTTTAGAAAATACAAAAGCTTTTAAGCCTCCTGTGGAATGCCTGCTGCTGGAAGGAAAGGTCTTTGAATATGTACAAAGGGAGAAAACATGGTCCTCTGCACTCGGCTTGCCTCACAGCTTAATGGCTGTACATATAAAAGCATCAAGGAAATTTAGCCTGCACATTTATTCTAAACTCCTCAAATATATGTTTATGCCACAAATGAGAAGGCTAAATAAATGGATGGAGAATAGAAGTGATAAAATAGACATTTCTACCAGTGCTTGGTGAAAATAGAAGGAAATACCTTTTAAGACTCAAATATATTACCTCATGTTTCTTAACATTATAAACACCCGTGGTCCAAGGTTATTTTCTCCCTAACTGCTATGGTAGTTGTATTAGGAATGTAGCCCTGCAAATATTTTTCTCACACTAAAAATATTCTGACTCTGCTTATTCAGAAAATCTTAAAGTTTTTACATGTACTATTGATCACACACTAAAACCACCTCACATCGGTTTGAACGGTTATACCAAAACAAGTACTTGAAAACAAGTACTTATTCAAAAGGAGTTGATTACATTTCATCTTGAAATAATTAATAATCCAAATAGTCCTTTTTTATTGCAATTAATCAAAAGAAAGTGAGGTTTCCTACGGAAAAGCCAACTACCCCTTTGTCCTTTTGGTCTTTCAGCAATGGTATGCAGGTCTAACCCTACACAAGACTTCTGGACCTCGTTTGCTTGGCGATGAAATGTCATTAACTGTTAATGAAGAAGCAACTGAGAGCCAAGGAACCTACAGTGAACTCCCAGGACATTTGAGGCATTATTATAGAGCTGGGCATATGCAAATCTTTAACATGGATTCTGCTCTTGAGGATTAAGGATATATACACAAGTAAAGCCAATTCTTAAATAAGCATTATGAAAGTCAAGGACGCGAAGGGAAGCAAAAGAGAAACATGTTTCCTGAGAGCCACTGGAAATACTCGTGGGGAGGCAGAGCTTTTAGCAAGAAGCTACAGGTTAAGGAGGATTTATTTCAATCCTGGCATCTAGGAAAGGGGTAGAAATCTAGGGATAAAAATATGGTAATCCAGAGCAGAGAGAGCAATGACAAAGAACTTGAGAAAACAGGATTGCCTGCTGTCAGCAGAGGAATGAGGAGTCCCACCTGCCAGGCAGGTGGGGGGAGGCAGGAGGGCACCACGCACCGAGGGAGCAATGATGGGACCGATCATACGTGAGCAGGGACTAGAGCACAGCGAAGCGAAAAGGAGGGAAAGGGGCTAGAAACTTTAGTCAGGGCAGACTACAGAAAGCATTCAGGGCCAATAAAAAGAAAGGGCCCTTGTTTTACGAAGCAGGAAAAGAATGCTATTGAATATTCTCCAATCAGTTTCTTTCTTCAGCCTCCCTTTGACAAGTCATGATTTTTCCCCCAGTCCATGTCCTGAGACATGATCTCAGAGCATCAAACCCAAGTCCACGGCCTTTCTGTGCAGGAAGGTCTGTGCCACGACACTAGTTGTGTGTCCACGAAGCTGGTGCTGGCAACGGCCCTACGTTCAATACCAAAAATTTTGAGTAGGACACCGTTAGTTGAAATGGAAATGTGCACAGAGGAAAATCGATCTCCAAATATCAAACTATATCCAGATTGATGTGCCCATTTGATGTGCATTAGAATGGCCTTTTAATACACAGGTTTTTTTTTTGTTTTTGTTTTTTGTTTTTTTTTTAAAGATTTTATTCATTTATTTGACAGACAGAGATCACAAGTAGGCAGACAGGCTGGTAGAGAGAGAGGAGGAAGCAGGCTCCCCGCTGAGCAGAGAGCCCGATGCGGGGCTCAATCCCAGGACCCTGGGATCATGACCTGAGCTGAAGGCAGAGGCTTTAACCTACTGCCACCCAGGGGCCCCATTTTTAATACAAGCCTTCTACAGGAGTAATGTTGCATACCTAGGAAAAAACCCAGAGGGAAAATAGGATGTTTGTGAAAGAAGGAGAGGATAAATTTCAGGCCAATTTGCTTTAACACAGCTACTGGATATAAGTGAAGAGGTTAAAAAAGACTCCTAGAAACATGATCCTTAACATAGACTTAACAGTATAAACAGGAATTGAGTGAAGATGAGATAAACAGAATATTCTGGTCTAGAAACTTGTGCCTGTCTAGGATGGGTGAACACACTTTTCTCAATTATTTATTTATTTATTTATTTAATTTTCTCAATTTTGAAGAAAAAATGGTTACTTAGTAAATCTTTGCAACTAGTATAACATCACTCAACTAAGTTCTGAACTCAACCCCCGCTTTTCTATTAGTGAACGAATATACAGTTACCAGGTGAGAAAACATTATGGAACAAAATCCAAGGAAGGAGCCTCTGTAATAAGTTTTTACTAGGGTGACTGAAGAAATAAGGAAGTAAATATAGAAAATTAAGCCAGGAGATCAAGTTAGGTACACTTTTGTATTTTGCTGATTTCAATATATAAACCCAATTAAACACTCAGGTAACTAATGGATTCATTTAGAACGGTAATTCATAGATTTTATTGATTTTGAGTATCTGAAAGTAGTAGCAATAATTCAAGTTATCATCTCTATGCATATTAATATTTGAAGTCAGGTTTTCTTCTCTACATGTAAAGTACGAACTTGGGCATTGTCACTAGCATACTACAATAGTCATAGCTGTTTTTCCGCAATGTCACGTTCTAACTGTGCCTATCCACACACCCCGTACGTTTCTCAGGGTTTTAACACTATATTAATAAACTGGTTTGCTATTGGTTGATTCAGGACTGTGTCAATTTTAATAATTTAAATAATAATACAAGTATGCATGCATGTATGTCTTATTGAATATAAACATTAATATGTATATATTTTCAGTTTTACATATATAACATTCTGTGTTTATATGTAACTATGTATATCATATGCATACATATCCATGTGTAGGAATTCTGTATGCATTAATAAATGCTAGATATTCTTTATGTTAAAAAAAAAACAGAGCATAAAGTAATGTTAGCTTGTCTGCTTTATCATTATGTCCATGTCATAGGCTAATTATTGAGAAAGGCTCTCTAATGAAATCACGGCTGGTCTATTGTGACTGTTCTCCCTTTAAAACAGCAGGATTTCTTCTGTACTGTATGTGCCATATAATTACTTCACTTGAATGCAATACTTTAATGAAGACCAGTTTAATTAAATTAAATTTCTCCCTTGTGGTAACTCCATCAAAATGCATCATACCCTCATTATAATATTATCTGTAGGAGTCCAACATTATAAGTGCTATAAGGAGGGCTTATTTTAATGAGGGCAGCAATAATAAACTACTTTATCAAGTTACACAATACAATATTGTAACTGAAAATCTGGTATTAAGTTCACAGTATAATTATTTTAGCTCCTAATTAGCTTAGCCTGTTTATGTAGCTTTATTAGTGGTAATGCCATTCAAATAATTATCTTTTGTTTGAGTAATATTTATGACAAGCCTCTAAACTGGCATAATTAAATTTATATAAGAAATTAAATAATTTCTTTCCATTTCAGTGGTTATCGTCATAGGCTTGGTTTAAACACAAAATCATTTCTATTTCAGAGAGGGTTTTTTGTTTGTTTTTTGGGTTTTGTTTGGTTTGGTTTTGGGGCTTTTTTTGAGCCCGACGTAGAGCTTGAACTCACAACCCTGAGATCAAGACCTGAGCTGAGATTGAGAGATGCTTAAGTGACTGAGCCACCCGGGTGCGTCCTATTTCAGAGAGTTGTAACTGGTCGGAAGGTATTACAACTTCAAAGACTTCCATCTACACTTTAAGGGTCTGAGTTGGGTTCAAGAAGATCTTCGATAAAGTCTATGAACTAAGTGATGCAAGTGGGATGTAATCTGATTACTTGTAACTAGTAGTATTTTGAGTGAGCCCAACTGCTTGTGTTTTGATGGGATTTAAAACTATACCACGCTAAATTACGTGATCCTTAGACAAAATATCGAAAAATATAGTTTGCTCTCATTTTAGAGTTTTACAGCTTGATTTTCATCAAATAATCATTCTCCAGATTTCCGCTGCATACTGCTTTAAAGTCTAGTTAAAGCACAGTGCGGAGAAAACTCTAGAATTCATTTGTCTGTTTGCTGGTCTCCCTACAGAGCTCAGATCCGTCCTAGTTTCCAACTCTTTCTTTCCTCTTGGGATTCGGTTGGCCCCTGGGCTCTACTGATCATGCCACCCATTTGTCATTCTCAATCTGTCCATCCCTGCCTCTGTACTGCCACGCTCCTAATTCTGATTATCCAGAATACTGAAGTAGTTCCTTGGTCTTGATGCTTTCAGTCCCTTCCACACCATCCTTCATACTGCTTCCAGATTAACTTTCAGAGACAAAAGAGAACACAGTTTCATCCCAAAGTTAAACTAACCAAGAGGTGCCCTACTTTGGGCTCTGCCTCAGTCATTACTTCCTCAAGCCAGCTCCCTCCTGAAGGTGCAAGAAATACACAGGGCAAATAATGTATGGCCATCCAGACCCCACCACATCCTTGTCACAAGACCTTAAACCCTCAGCATCATTGATGAAGCTTCCAAGACCTCCCTGTACCTCTTTCGTAGGCAGAGAAGGGGCCCAAAGGCAGGAAAACAGAACTTGGACACGTGGGTTGGACACAAGTTGTTGGAACTGGGGTGGGAAGGGTCAGACCAAGAGATATGGGAACTCTTTCTACTGCCATATTGTCACGAGGAACTGAGTAAGCAGAAATGGAGTCATAGGATCACAGGTATCATTCTATTCGCATTGAGATGTATATGAGTGTGTCGATGTGTTTGAGATAAAATTGTGTATGCATAATTTGAGGAGCGGGCTAAGATGCAAATTCATTTTTATGTTTTAATATAGAAATATTATATACACAGAGGGTTTGGTGAAATACTCTATAAACAGTATCTGTTTGCTTGAAACAAGAGCTTAAAATTTGAGGTGACCACATATTAAGTACAGAGGTACTTGCAGAAATTTCAGAGTGGGCATTAGTTTATTTATCCATCTTAAATTTCACATCAATTACTGTTGATAACCATGGGGCTGAGGTGATCCCAGAGGATATTTCAGTTATATGATGTAGTCATTACTAATAAATAAATTCGTGGAAATAGAAGGTACAGATCTAAATGCAGCATATCACTTCAATGATAGCCTGGTTTCCTTGCTTGTAAAATGTTATTTCTTGATAGAAAAAAATATGTATTAAATTATGACCTGCCTAGTATATAACTGATAATGAATAAATGTTTCGGAATTTGATTCTGAATGTTAGATTATTCATTTAAATTAGAGAATATATAGTGGCTCAGTTGGTTAAATGGCTGCCTTCAGCTCAGGTCATGAGCCCAGGGTCCTGGGATCAAGTCCCACACCGGGCTTCCTTGTGTGTCCAGAGAAATGACCAAACTGAGGTCCACCCTGCTTCTGTGAACTCCCACCTGCGTAATTCCTCAACTCCTCAGATTAAGACTCAATCCCAGCCTTCTTCATGACTCCCTTGTAGTCTATAAAACCCCAGGCTTCCTTCCTTGCAAGCTATTTCTCATTAATGAACATTTCTCCAAATGCAAAAGATTGAATCAAGTCATCTCATTAGTTATCTGATTCACATTTCTTTTTTTGCTTGCAATTCAGTCTTTGTAAGTCTTTCCACACTTGTCGGGTGTCAGGGTAAAGAGTCCAATACCATTATTCAATGACTAAATCACAGTCATCCATTACTGCACTGAGAACAAGGTGCACCCAATTAAAAGAAAACTTTAATAGTATTTGTTCTTTTCTTGACCACAACAGCTTTTGTTTTGTGTCGCATATCCCCTTTCTCAAGGGAAAACGAACTATTTGAGAAAATATTCAAATAATTTACTGCAGTGTTTATAGAGTAGCCACTAGCTACATGTGGTTATAGAAGTTTAAATTACCTGGAATTTAAAATTTCATTCTTCAGTTGCACTAAACACACTTCAAATACTCAAGAGCCATATATGGCTAGTGACCACCATATTGGACCATACGCAGAAGATGCATAGTTGTAGAAAGTCCTCACTGAAAGTGCTGGTATAGAGCTTCTGGTGCTGAAAACTATTAAGGGTATATGTTAAGCAAAAGGTACCATGGAAAAATAAATATATTAGTAAATAAACTACCCAGATCTATCTTCAAATTTTAATTTCAGGAACAGTTTTGTGTATCTTGATTCTTCAGATGAGGAATTTAGACAGCATGATCCCTTCGCGCTCAAAGATTCGTCAACGTTGAGTTTTCTAGTGCTACTGGTAATGATACCAAACATAAACTTATAAGTTTAAGGGCATTTTTTCCTACTCAGAAAGAAAACTGAGTGAGTTACAGAAACATAAGTAGCTGTAGTGTGAACTACTTGATACTATAAAAAATGACACTAAACTGATTAGAGGTATAATGTAAAGGATCTCTGGAAGAGACTGGTGAAGTTGGAGGTAAGGGATGGATGTCATGTTGACAAAAGAAACAGAAACAAGACAGTGCAAGCTAAATAAACACAAGGAAAAAGTGATCGAAAGTGCAACGAGGGTTAAGAGATTTCCGTGGCTCAAACACATGTATAAAAGCAGTGTGATACGTAAGAAATAAATGAGGGGGGGTGCCTGAGTGGTTCAGTGGGTTAAGCCTCTGCCTTTGGCTCAGGTCATGATCCCAGGGTCCTGGGATCAACCCCACATCGGGCTCTCTGCTCAGCGGGGATCCTGCTTCCTCCTCTCTCTGCCTGCCTCTCTGCCTACTTGTGATCTCTGTCTGTCAAATAAATAAATAAAATCTTTAGAAAAAGAAAAAAAAAAAAAAAAGAAATACATGAGGGGGAAGATAAGGCTGATGGCAACAGATCGTAAGAGGGCATTAAATTCCTAAATCGGTGTTTGGAATTCTACCGCAGGCAGAAGAAATTTTGCTCTGTATCTTCTGAGGATAACTTTGTCTACAGTTTGAAGGAGAAGGCAAGATAGATCATAAAAAAGACCACTGGACAGGTTTGTAAACAGGCCCGAAGATAAAGTTCTAGCAATAAACAGGGATGGTCAGGTAGTTCTTAAGGCTATTTCTGGACTCCACATCCCAGAATTGGCAAGTAATTGAGAAAATAAAGGACTGTTCTATAAAAACTCAAATTATATGACAAAGTGAAGCTAGAATATATTACGACTCTCCAGTGAAAGCTTTCTTTACTGCCAAATGACTGTGTATGCGGTTCAGGCAATTAAACACACTCGCACAAGCCAAGAATAGGTAATAGGATCAATTGTAAATTCTCCCTACTTTCCCTAATGACTCAATTTTACCTTCAACCAACATTTATTAACTTCCTACTCAGTACGGTGCTCTGTCTCCAGCGTCCCAAAAGACGAATGACACAAAGTTCCTAACCTCAGAAGATATGTTACGGCTGGAGAGAAACATCAGCATGTCATAGGACAATTAAAACAATCTGCTGAGGCAAAAGCAGCTTTGGAGTGCTCAGTGAGCCCTGGTGACAAGCATCTACCCCACACAAGAATGTCAGGATTTGTTCTGTGGAAGAACCAAACTCTGCTAGGCTTCTTCTCTTCAGTAGATGAGTAACTTGGGAAAAAGATATTTGTAAGAAAGCAAATAGTTCATGAATTCCAGGGACAAAAAACAAGCAAGCCCAAAACAAACAAACAAAAAAACCCACAAAAAACCATATGCATTCATTGGATGTTAAGAAATGCTTTAAAAAAAAAAAAAAAAGCACAAGTAGGGGGTTTGGGGCAGGAGAGCTGCTGAGAAACTCTGGGTCTTCTGCAGAACATGCAAAGGTTTCCACCACTGATCACAGTAACCCTTGAGATAAATTACTCTAGCTGCAGTACGACGATGAGAAGAGTTTGAGGCATAGGGTAACTACTCCACTAGTACGAATCAGATAGTATCAACGGTTTCTGGTCACCTACCATGTTTTCTGTTGCTTCGGTTTCTCTGAAATTTACTGCTGGCCTGCAGTGCACTACGGTACCGCGTCTTCAGAATTCTTGTCGCGCTCCTGTAAGTGTGAACTCCACGTTGTTACAGCTGAAACGTGACCATTCTCCATACTGGGGAAATAGCCACTCATTTTCTGTTCATAAATTTCTCAATATATCAAAGGTCTTGTTTTAATTAATTAAGAATGAACAGACTGGAGCTGTCAAACATTTCTACTGAGGATTAGTTTATAACAGGCCTTTTTAGGAAAGTGGTTTTTCTTTTTTTTAATATTTTATTTATTTGAGAGAGAGAGAGAGAGCGAGCATGAGCAGGGGTGTGGGAGAAGGAGAAACAGAGTCCCCACTGAGCAGGGAGGGCAATGTAAGACTCGACCCCAGGACCCTGGGATCATGATCCGAGCCAAAGGTCTACGCGTAACTGACTGAGCCACCCAGGAGCCCCAGGAAGACTGTTCTTTCTCGTGCCATTTTATGTAACTTACTTCCTTGCCGTATCTGTTCATAGATCGCCTCATCATGTGGTTGTCACGCACAACAGGAACGTTTCTTTACAACCCAGTTATGGTGATTCAAGCCTCTCCACTGGGCCCACTTTGAAGCCATACTGAGCACAAACCCCTCTTCACAAACATGAACTGGATAAAGACATTTTTATCAAAAGGGTTCATGGGGTGTCAGGGAAAAAGACTCATTTATCCACACAGTGGAAACTCAATCAAATTCCCCACAAGACATCTGTATATCCATCCCCCACGCCCCAGCCCCCACACAGAGCGCCCCTCCAGGGCTTGATGCAAGACTGCCACTCTCTTCCTTTACACAGGGTCTAAAAATCATTTCTATTACCTGGAACTAGTCAGGCACTGCCATTCGTTAAAACAAACCACTCAGCAAAAAAATAAAGTATTTAAGTAAATACAGTCCCAGGCCATCTGCTGTTCAATCATGTGCCTCAAGGAATCACCGACATGAAACAGGTCCTTCCTCGGGGAGGTAAGGAACATTCTGCTTCTAGTAAGAATCTTCACATATGGTCAGAGATTCAGTCCTATTCAAATGATTAGATAATTTAGTGTTTGCAAACTGACATTCTTCCTGACAGAAAGGTTTTCCAAAAGAAACCTATTCCTCTTTTGGATAACTAGACATAAAATCTTGTTTGGACAGTGAAATGATAGAGTTTTTTCTATGGGAATATATGTAAACATAAAGAGAATTAGAAATAGTGATGCAGAAGGCCTTTATTACTGCCACTGTATTCTCAAATTGCTTGCAAGCTTTTCAATTAGACAAACTCTGTCAAATTTCGGACCTGATGTTTTTGTACCTCTCTCATCTGAGAACATCCTTTGGACTACCCTAATCACTACCAGTTTTCAGACACAGAATGTAATTTCTTTTTTTTTTATTTTTATTTTTTTTAAGTTTTTTTTTTTTTTAAGATTTTATTTATTTATCAGAGAGAGAGAGGGGGAGAGAGCAAGCACAGGCAGGCAGAGGCAGAGGGAGAAGCAGGCTCCCCGCTGAGCAAGGAGCCCGATGCGGGACTCGATCCCAGGACGCTGGGATCATGACCTGAGCCGAAGGCAGCTGCTTAACCAACTGAGCCACCCAGGCGTCCCCAGAATGTAATTTCTGCCTCAGAGTCCCAGGCTATTTTTAACTGGTTTCAAACTGTAGATTTTTTTTTTATTTTTTTAAACTATTTTAATGCTTTTTCTCTCAATGGTAATTTTTTTTGGCTAGGTCATTGTTTTTTTAAGTAAATATTGAAAACATAAGGGGTAGTAGGAGATTATAATAATACCATCAACAATACAAGGGAGAGAGAGAACACCTGTAATCTTCATCGGTTTGGTGTCTCTATTTAAACTCCCAGAAATCCATTTCAGGCTTTACTAACAGACAGAGTGCTCTACTTCAACTAGCAGTCCAAGCAAAACATTTTACATATGGCATTTATTTTATAATGTACTTTCATAGAAATGTGGGGGCATCTGGGCAGCTCACTTGGGCTCAGGTCATGATCTCAGGGTCCTGGGATCGAGCCCCGTGTTAGGCTGCCTGTTCGCAGGGAACATGCTTCTCCCTCTCCCTCTCCCTGTCCCTTTCCTCCCTGCTCCTGTTCATTCTCACTACTTCTCTTTCTCTCAAATAAAATGTTAAAAAAATAAAGAAATGTGCTTATTTTAAACGTATTCAAGCATGCATGTAATAAAGAGATATGATCCAAGATCTGTAGTTCAACTACTGTTTTCTTTTAAGGACACAAAAGTAAAATTTGGCCTCAATTTTCAAGGAGCTCCCATGGCAGTAAAAATAAGCCACACACATCAGCAGTCCCCCTAGCTAAACTGGGTTGGTGAGGAAAGGGTGATGGTGTCAGAAAGAACCAGAGATAAAGCTTAAAGCAAACACCAGGTAAGCTCCATTTTCTATGTGGATTAACATTTTGAAGCCTTGTAACAAGTGTGTGTTAAATGGGACCCTGAGTCCTTGTCCTGATCTTAGCACTTTACTGATACCATTAAGAGTGGCCTGATTCTAGGGAAGTACATGGTGTCTTAGAGGATCAGCATCTTAGGGCTGCCTAATTTCCATCTGAGTCCAACTACAGCCAGTGAATGGAGAATCAGAGCCAGATGTGATTAATTACAAAGTGAACGGATACTGGAGGAGGACCTGTTTTGCATATATTAAAAATGTACAGCCAGCTCTGTGTACATGGTAATAGCAAGTGCATGGTAGTTGTATTTGGGCTCAGTAAACTAAGGGTTTCATAAACTGAAGGCATCTCGTTCATACCCAAGCTTCCCCAATCCACTGGTCCCTCCTTTTGTGATAGAAGTGCATGTATTCCTTCCATCTCTGAACACTTAGATGTTCAATCTTTGTTTGGAAGCTCTGGGCTTTTAAATGGACAGAGCACTCATTATTTTTGGCCCAATCCATCTGGATTCTTCCAGAGGTGAAGGACGGCAGCCTTCCAGACCTACTCCAAAGAAATACACCCATGTGCATTAGGTACACTAAGAAGGTTTGCTTAAGCTAGATTTCATATTGGATAGTATTTTACAGGAGGTAACCTTTTGAAATTGAGCAATTCCATTATTAAAATATACAGGTTGAAAAGTCTACACCTTTTCCTTCTGCCACACTTTCATCAAACTCAGCAGAGTGACTGCAGTGCAGTGACAAGTCCTACCAGGGTTCTGGAATTTGTTCAGCTCTCCCCAGCGCTGGACCACTAATGAGGCAGTTGGTGAATATTTATTTGCCCTTGTCCCTCACTCCCCCCAGAGAAATGAGTCCAAACCATGGGTTGTGGACAGGAAAACCAACCAGGCTTCTGGACTGGCCTTCAACCTCCAACCAGACATCTGTTTTCCAGAATTTTTTCCATGCTTCCCTCCGTCCCCAGGAAATTTCAATTCTTAATGCTTATCAACCACCGCCAAATGGTACTCCAAGGGAGATGGGCCAGACCCTGCTGTTTTAATCAAAGTTAAAACGTAAAATTTCTAAGACACCCTGGGTAGCTACAGTCTGTAAACCTATCTTTGGCGATATAAAGATGTCGATAAATCCAAGCCAATGACCAGACACTGACAGCCTTTAGAAATGGAACTTACTGGGGAATTTAGGGATCTGAAATACACATTACACATTATGGAGGGAGCCACTAGCTTGGGGACTTTTTAGTTTCATCATTGGAGGACACCATCCTGCAAGGATCAGGAATGGAGCTGGTCCAGAAGTATTGTGGGACACAACCTTGACCTCAGAACAACTGTTTTGTGTCTGGAGCATGAACCTGCAGGATCAGTATTGGTTTCTTAGAGAAATATAATATGAACATTTCAGTGAGCAGGGAAGGGTTTTTTGTTTTTCTCTAGTTTTTTTTTTGTTTTTTAAGATTTTACTTATTTATTTGACAGAGAGAGACACAGTAAGAGAGTGAACAGAAGCAGGGGGAGTGGGAGAGGGAGAAGCAGGCTTCCTGTGGACTAGGGAGCCTGATGCGGGGCTGGAACCCAGGACCCTGGGATCATCACCTGAGCCCAAGGCAGATGCTTAACATGACCTGGGCCAAAGGCAGACACTTAACGACTGAGCCACCCAGGTGCCCCCAGGGAAGGGTTCTTGATATCTGACCGAGACCTCCACGAATGCAAAGGGTTTCAAAGGTCAGGCAGTGAAGGAAGAAAATTCTAGGAAAAAGCTCCTCAAGTGTTCAAGAAGCTAGAAGCCATTTAAAAGAGCAAGGGAAATAAATTAGCATAAGTACTAGACATCTCTGAAAGTCTGGCAAAGGTTTTAGGCTTCATTTATGTAGTTCTGTAAGGAGAATTACCAGCAGATGGGATGAAGGAATTCGAGAAGAAGCTACAAGAAAATAGGAGACAAAGACTATAAAACAAAGATCTAAAGCTGGAAAGTAGTGGGCAAGAAAAGCAAGCGACTGATGACTCATTGGATGGAAGCTCTACATAATCAATAGAAGCAGGCGTGTATTAAAATACGTAAGTCAGATGGGTTTTTCAATTAATACCCACAAACGAAAGATCTACGTATACTGTGTTTTTATAAATAAACCCAAATCTAAAAAAAACAAAAAACAAAAAAACAAAACAAAACAAAAAACCACATAGGCATTTTCTGACAGGAGAGTTAAGAAACTCACGATGATTTGAAAACTTAAGGATAATGAGGCTGAGAAAAACCAGATATAGGTCATCTACAATGTGACTAGTATTAAGTCCATAGTTTGACTTCTTAAAGTATTAATTTCAAGTAAAAATATCTTCTAGCCCTTTTCCCAAGGGAAAACCTATAATTTAAATATCAACCTTTTTCTACGGAAAAAATAAAACAATGTGGTAACTGAATTGAAATACACAAGTTTATGAAACAAGAAAGTCTGCATCAATAATACACAAAAACTTCATAAACAGCAACAAAAGTGCTTGGAAAGGAATATTAAGACAAAGTCTTGGAACACCTGGGTGGTTCAGTGGGTTAAGCATCTGCCATCAGCGCAGGTCATGACCCCAGGGTCTTGAAATAAAGCCCGTCAGACTCCTTGTTCAGTGGGGAGTCTGCTTCTCCCTTGCCCTGCCCCTTGCTTGCGCTTCCTCTCTCTCTCTCAAATAAATAAATAAAATCTTAAAAAATACAAAAGGCAAATTCTGCCATTTATTCTAATTTTACCTTTTTAATGTACTTCATCTGGAAAGCTTTTTTTGGTATAGTTTTTTACATTAATTATGTCAAATATGACACTACAAACAATTTTTCCATCATTTAGACTATATTTAAAATGTCCACCTCCACCCAGCAGAGGGGTTAGCAACATATCACCCATGAAGCCAGAGGTACCATCTTCTTGTTGAGTCTAGTACACTTTCATTGTGACACAGACACTCAGCTGGTCACATTCTGTTGGGGGCCCCTTTGTCACCACAACAGCAGAGCTAAGTCATTGCCACAGAGACTCTATACCCCAAAGGCTAATATATTACTCTTAGGTTCTCCAGAGAAATCTGTGAACTACTGAAAAAAAATTGTAACATTTCTGGAAGTTTAAGGGAGCCACAATATGAAGGGATGCCCAATTTCTCATTTTGTAAGTTTATTCTGTCAATAGCATTAAACAATCAGTATGGTGCTAATTTTAAATAGTTTTTTCTCCCCCACCGGGCAGGATTTTTACTAGCTGATAAAATCAGTAGGCTTCTCTGTCAGAACATATTACTTGAAGGCACAAAGCTGTTTGTCTTACATTTTTGCAAATCATGTTTTTAAGACGTTGAGGGCCCTAATTCTAATTTAGAATCATTTCTCTCAATGGAGGGTTATATTCATTTTCTTTACTAAATCTCACAAATAGAATGTTGAAGCCCAAGGACATAAATGTATTTGTCCTTAGATCTCTTAGGAGATCTAACAGAGGAGCTCTCAGACCTTCTGCAAGTATGAAACTCCTTAGAGAGAACCTAAGGCCACTTATTTTGCGCTAAATCCCACTCCAAAGTCTCAGAGAAGAGAGCTGTAAGAGGATCCCTATGTATTCATAGAGATTATTCATGTCCAGAAAAGGAACCAAACTTTAAAATTAAAAGTGGGGCGCCTGGGTGGCTCAGTGGGTTAAGCCTCTGCCTTCGGCTCAGGTCATGATCTCAGGGTCCTGGGATCGAGTCCCACATCGGGCTCTCTGCTCAGCGGAGAGCCTGCTTCCTCCTCTCTCTCTCTCTCTCTGCCTGCTTGTGATCTCTCTCTGTCAAATAAATAAATAAAATCTTTTAAAAAATTAATTAATTAAATTAAATTAAAAGTATACAGATAAAAAACATTCTTACTATTCTTACTGGAAGCTGATGAATAAATACTGCCATTCCCTACACAAAATGGTGAGAAATCCAGGGTATTCTGAAGGAATACATATTCTATTTTCTAACAAAAACAAGTACAGAGAATATTTTTAATTTTTCTCAAGATTTTATTTATTTGACAGAGATCACAAGTAGGCAGAGAGGAAAGCACAGAGAGAGAGAGAGGAAAGCACAGAGAAAGAGAGAGAGGAAAGCAGGTGCCCCACCGAGCAGAGAGCCCGAGGCTGGGCTCGATCCCAGGACCCTGAGATCATGACCTGAGCCGAAGGGAGAGGCTTTAACCCACTGAGCCACCCAGACGCCCCAGAAGTACAGAGAATATTAAAGATTTAAGATGATATTGGGATATAATCTTATCCTTGCTGTATAAACAAACAAACAAAAAACCTCTACAGAATGTTTTCCATGCAGGCTCTCTGTCCAGTGTGGACCCCAACATGGAGCCTGAACTCACGACCCTGAGATCAAGACCTAAGCTGAGACCAAGGGTCTGATACTTAACGGACTGAGCCACCCAGGTGCCCCTGTAGGGTTTTCTCTTATAATTTAAAGTTCTGGGCAAGCAGAGAATGCTTTTATCTCATTCACTGTTACCTTCTTACTGCATAAAATATTTAGTAAATAATAAATCTTTCTATATTTATCAAGTATATGAGAGAATAGACAAAGGCATGGGTGGATATTTGGATTAAAGACATTCTATTCACATTTAACATGGTTTCCTTTGACTTACAGAGAATCATTGATGGTAACAGCATAGACTCCAGTAACCAAGATATCCCCTTGCTTAAACTGATGTGAAGAAAAAGTTGCACCACTGCCTTAGTTTTACAAGAGTTCCACCGTAAAGTGAGATTTTCTGAATTTCTAAGTAATTATTTTGTATAGCTGCACCATTTGTCATTATATTGTTTAACCTAGGAGACTGACATGAAAATTAGAAACAGTTTTCCTAGTCAGTAAATTACCAGAGACACAGTTTATTCCATTTACAAAGTTGTTTACCTGTTTCAATTTGTGGATAATACATGACGGTGGTTAAGAGCCTGCACTCATGAATCAGAACTGGGTTTTTTACTTCACTCACTCAGTCTTTAACTTCAACAACATCCCCGTATCAGGACACAGTGTGGCTCAGTTGGTTAAGCATCTGCCTTTGGCTTGATCTCAGGGTACTGGGGGGGCGGGGGGGGAGTGCTGCATGGGGTTCCGGGCTCAGCAGGGAGTCTGCTTCTCCCTCTCCCGCTGTCCCTACCCTGCAACTCATGCTCTCTCTCTCCCAGTCTTGCTCTCAAATAATAAATAAAATCTTAAAAAAAAAAAAAAAAGAACATACCTATATACCTATGTATCAATTTCCACATGACTTGCCTGCAGAAAGTTTCTTTATGGAGTAGTTAAAAAGCTTAAAGGAAAAAAGTGAAGAGGGGAGGATGGAAGGAAGGGAAGAAAAATAAAGGTACTCAAAGGTGCAAAGCAGTACCTGAAGCGGAGTAAGAATGATAGGGCAGTAAGAAAAATTTTGCAGACATCCTGATCCCACTGTGTCACTATAGAAATACAGGCGACTGCCTTAGATGCCTCCTATTTGTTGTCACTAAGTCAACACTGAGCATTAAAATTCATTATTGGGATTTTACAAGCTTAATATCTAGGATTTCTGGATGGAATGCCGTTCCAAGAGCAAAGGCTTAGATAATGTGCATTTAATTGAGATACCACCTTACACCAGTCAGAATGGCAAAAATGGACAAAGCAAGAAACAACAAATGTAGGAGAGGATGTGGAGAAAGGGGAACCGTCTTACATTCTTGGTGGGAAGGCAAGTTGGTGCAGCCACTTTGGAAAACAGTGTGGAGATTCCTCAAAAAATTAAAAATAGAGCTTCCCTATGACCCTGCAATTGCACTATTGAGTATTTACCCCAAAGATACAGACGTAGTGAAAAGAAGAGTCAGCTGTACCCAATGTTCATAGCAGCAATGGCCACAGTTGCCAAACTGTGGAAAGAGCCAAGATGCCCTTCAACGGATGAATGGATAAGGAAGATGTGGTCCATATACACTATGGAGTATTATGCCTCCATCAGAAAGGACGAATACCCAACTTTTGTAGCAACATGGACGGGACTGGAGGAGATTATGCTGAGTGAAATAAGTCAAGCAGAGAGAGTCAGTTATCATATGGTTTCACTTATTTGTGGAGCATAAGGAATAACATGGAGGACATTAGGAGAAGGAAGGGGGAAATCTGAGGGGGAGACAAACCATGAGAGATTATGGACTCTGAGAAACAAACCGAGGATTTTAGAGGGGAGAGGCTTGGAGGAATCGGTGAGCCCCATGGTGGTTATTAAGGAGGGCATGGACTGTATGGAGCACTGAATGTTATATAAAAACACTGAATCAGGAACACTATATCAAAAATTAATAATGTACTGTATGGTGACTAACACAACATAATAAAAAAAAAGGATAATGCGTATTGATATGTATTGTAGATCCTCAAGCAAAAAAAAAAAAAAAAAGAAAGAAAGAAAAAGAAAAATGTATATGTAATGAAAATATTTTAATTCCAAGTCAATCGGTAGTGGAAATTTCAAGGTAAGATATAAGATATTAATTATGCTAAGTAAAATTGATTTAAGTATATAAAAATCTAGTTCTTAGCCAGATGCCCCTGAATATGAGGAAGGTCATAAAGAAAAGACTGGAGCTAATTAGAAAGATGCTCAATAAGATGTACTTCTAAGATATAAATATGCCAGAGGTACAAAGTGATCAATATTAGTTGTAAGGGAGCAATGAAGAGAAAGCACAGGAAACCCAGAAAACGAAAATCCACAGGCATGACATGCCCTAACACAAGTCACATAAAACTGAAGCAAATACAAAAAGAACAAGTTCAAGGAAGCCAAGATTAAAGATGAAAGGTAAATTGCATGGAATATGAAGACAAGTAATTAGGTCCCTGACAGAAATAAGCTCCTATAATAAACCCTTGGAGAAATTTTAAACAGTAGAAACAGCTGAGGATATTTTCACTAACCGATTTCCTATTGCATGTCAGCTGTGACGCGGGTTAAGTGGTTGCCACACAAATTTTAAAATGGGATTGTAATTTTTAAAATCATAGTTAGCGATGTCTTATTATTTTCAGGTGTCCAACATAGTGATTCTAGATTAACCTACATATTACTCAATGATCAAAGGGTGGCCCATATGGTTTTAAGAGTGAATGATATTACACAGTCCTTAGTATTCAGGAAAGATAGCACTGTGGTTCATTTTCTTTCCATTTTTTTTTTTTAATGTACAGAAAACTTAAAGGAGAAAAGATCTTATTTTTTGATGCTTTTGTAATGGGGGGGAAATATAAAAACTGTGAGAAATGAATTTTTTTAAAAAGCAACTTTCTCCTTCTGGTTTTCAGTAACAGGTACAGGACTAGCATTTCTTCCAAAACCAACTCTCAGACTGGGAACAGGAAGCAAATGTATACGCATTTTGGCAAAGAGGTAGTACAGGACTTCTTGAGGGAGAGGAAATGAAGGCAGTCCCCTCTATCACCCAGACTTTCTGCCTAAAGGAACTCTCCAGGTTGCATTGTAGGCAAGGGATCCGGAGAAAAGCACAGAGGGTTCACTGAACAGAAGAAGAATGTAAAAGAATTTGGGGGTCGGGGGCAGGGGGTGGGGTGGTTGCTGAAGCTCAGGGAATTTTTGAGGCACTACTAGGGGTGAGTTATGCAAAGGAAAACCTCCAGAATTCTGCAGAGTGGCTTCTTTAGGAAGTCCTCAGCCAAATGCTAAACTTTGCATGCCCAGACTTAGAGGTCCAGCAGAAAAGAAGAAAAAAAAAAAAAAAAAAAGAAAGAAAGCCACTGAGAAGGTCTGTACTAAATTCAAGTGAGACAGCGAGCTAGATTATCAGCAAAAAGAAAAAAAAAAATCCTTGGATGTTGAGTATTTCGCAACTCACTGGTCACAAATAAAAAGTCCTTGAAACTTTCCAGAAGGGTCTCCAGCATCTGGACAGCAGAGAAGCGGGGGATCTGATGGAGCTGAGAACAACAGCTGTTGCGATCATCACTACTATTGATCTTCACTCACCTATAATCCGTGTATAATGGTGTCCAAGTTTAAGGACAAACGACGATTTGATGGGGGTCAATATTGCAAGAGAAACACCCCAGGAATGTTGGTTAACACACCCATTCCCTCGCACACTGTTAATTTGGGTGTGTGATGAGAACTTTTAAATCTACTCCCTGCAACTTTCAAGCATGCAGTACAGTATTTTTAATACATGCACCACGCTGTACACTTACCCCCAGAACTTCTTCCTCTTCTAACTGTAAGTCTGTACCCTTCGCTCACCTTGACCCTATTTCTAATTGCCACTCTGTTTTTCTTTGCCTCCTCCCTCCTTCTTAAAATCTTCCCTCTTTCTGAAGACTCTCTAAGGACTATCCTTTGTCTACACCCATGCTGGTCTGTAAGTGAGACCCATCAACGAGAGATGAAGCAAGAGAACTGAACACACTTAGTGAAGACGCCAGGTCTGCCTCTGGGTCCCATGGCACCTGCTTACGAAAGAGGCTTTCAAGCAGAAATATTTCAATATTAACTAAAACTGAGATAGAGAGGCATAACCAGTCAAACAAGCACGCCTTTACAGGGACCACATACACCCTTCTTTGCAGTGGGACTTACTCTCGCAAAGTCCTAGTCCCCCAAATTGTGCTCTATGGCTCTATTTATCTTAAAATTCAATTAATATGCCAACATTTTACATTTTTTCTTTAAAAAATTACTTAAGCCTTACCATTTAGGAATTTTATTATTTATTATTATATTAATTTTTGTCATACTTTTATTCACCCTGAAATTATTCTATTCTCTCCTTTTCTTATAGATGTAGCTTCATTTGAAATATAATTAGCCATCATTCCAACCTGTCCTTATTACTGAGAGTCATTTAACAAAAAAAGTTAATGCCAGGTGACCACCGAGTACAAGAAATACACCAGGTATAGCTTGTTATAAATATAAATTAATGTGGTAAGCAAATAACTAAAGAAAAATTAAGCCTGGTGGCTACTGTTGCAGTAAATATAAATTCCATTTCAGGATAACCATATTACCCTTTTAGAGTTTCTTATACTATCTAATCTTTTTATTCATCTCTTTCTAGGCTTCATTGTGCTGAAAAGATCGACACTTTTTTTACTTTAAATGCAGAAAACTTTTGTTGATGGAGTTAACTGGATTTTTAAAGCTGGTATTATTTAACTTTTGCTAAACAACCTCTAAACAGGGTTTTTTGTTGTTGTTGTTGTTCTAAGGGAAATAATTTTGAGGATTTTAAAAATGGCATGTAGCAAGGTTTACAACTAGCCAGGCCTTAAATCACACATTTCCATTATCACACAAAGAGTTGCAGAGTTTAAAAGAAGGTTTTAAAAAATACAGCTTTTTTTTTTTTTTAAAAATCTTGTATCACAGGAGATTCTGTTTCAATAAAACCTGATTCTTCAGGTTTTCTTTAGCACAAAAGAAGATACTGTGACACAAAATGAAATAAAGTAATGATTTGGGCAAGTGCACAGAGATATCCAAATGACTTACACATTAAAAGAAAAAACCTATTTTCTAAAAGCAATTTTAAAAAGTCTGACAATACTTTCACAAACCGACAGATTGTTTATTCTTTGTCAGCTGTAGATATTGCAAAATTTGACGAGAGCTGTCCTCCATTCTTGCCTTGGTCTTCCTAGACCACATCCTGTGAAAAGGTCCATGCCTTGCTTTCTTATTCTCCATCCAATACTGTCTTCACTACTATAGCTCTATAAACCGATTGTAAAAATGGCGCCAGTTTTTCATGCCTCCCTCTATCCAGGTGCTTTGGCTGTGTCCTCCCACACTGACCCAGATTTGGCCAGGTCAGCAACCATTAGAAATGTAAATACTATTTTCAGCCTTGCAGTAATACCCACTTAACACAGTGGCCTTTATCAGGTCTAGCTTTATAGCTTCAGACGGAAACAGAGCTCAGAAGAGTCTAGAACGTGAGACAATTTGGTTTTCTCCAACTGCATTTATACCCATCCCTAAATTTTACTCATTATACCAGAGTGTACCCTCAATATGAGATTATTAGTTTTATTCTAATTAATAATCCCAAATCCCCTATGACTTTGAGTTCAATTAGTTTCACTTGTGTCCTTGATTCGAGTGATTTACAGCTTACAGTATATAAAGGAGGAAAACAAAAGCAAAGATCTTCCTTTTCTCCTATTTCTTCAAAAACAAGCCATGCACTCTTCTCTGGAAAGCAGTTGGTAGGGGGGATGGTGGCTATTCAGACCTCAAATATTAGGAAGGTAAAGAAGCTGCAAGACAAAGACTTTTTTCAGGAAGTCTGGAATTTACAGTAGTGCTACGGAGTGAGGAAGAATTATATCTGAGAGACCAGCACTAACCAACTCCCAGTGACCAGAAAAGGCAGCAGACAGATGAAATGCATAAGCAAAAGCCGAGAAGAACAAGGCCTCTAAGCAAAGTTAGAGGGTTTATGTCAGAGAGTGACCCCAGTCATTGCAGGCCTTGGGACAGGAAGACTCTTGGTCCTTACTGGTTCTGAGAAATCTGGAACCACACTCACGTGGGACTTCAGGGGAAAAAGTCACGTGGCAGGATCACAGTGACAACCTCCCCCTTTCGCAACTAAGCTTTTCTTAAAATTCTTTCCCTAAAATTTGTTGGTGCTTGTAAGCAAACCCAAGAGCTATGGGGCTAAAATGCTAAAGACGTAGGCTCAAACACTGGATAGGTTTCCTTGCGCACCCCTATGGACTTTTTTCCTCTTCTTGAAGGTCAGTTCCTACATTTGAGTCATCTCTACGCATTCTGACCTCCTGTCCAAATCACGAATTAATTCAGCTAGATTAACTCGGATCCGTGAGTTTAAGTGGCTTCTTGAGACCAATGGTGATGGATACGCCCAAATGAACCTTTGGGAGAAGGAGGCAAAGACTTGAGAAAGTTTTCCACTGAAGAAATGACTCGTTGAACTGGGGAGATGGGTGGCAATTTAAAAGCACATATACAGGGCGCCTGGGTGGCTCAGTGGGTTAGGCTGCCGCCTTCAGCTCAGGACATGATTTCAGGGTCCTGGGATCGAGTCCCACATCGGGCTCTCTGCTCAGTGGGGAGCCTGCTTCCCTCTCTCTCTGCCTGCCTCTCTGCCTACTTGTTATCTCTGTCTGTCAAATAAACAAATAAAATCTTTAAAAAAAAAAAAAAAAGCACATATACAAATCCAGTGAGATGCCACACATCTGATACCGCACAGATTTCACTGCAGATGAATCCATAGCATCAGTCTGAGTTAAAACCATTACTTCACACAGACCTAGGTAAATGGTTAAAAATAAGCCGTGATTCTATGACCATAATTTTTTTGAATTTTTTTGTTTGTTTGTTTTTTAAGATTTATTTGAGAGAGGAGGGTGGGGTGGAGTAGAGGGAGAGAGAACCTCAAGCCGACTCCCCATAGGGCACAGAGCCAGACGCAGGATTTGATCTCAGGAACTGAGCTGAAATCAAGTCTCACACTTCAATGAGCCACACAGGCGTCCCCTACTGGTGCTGTTGCACTAAACTGTTCACACACTACAACTCTTTCCCTTTGTTTTTTTGTTTTGTTTTGTTTTGTTTTGTTTTTTAAAATATTTTATTTATTTATTTATTTGACAGAGAGAGATCACAAATAGGCAGAGAGGCAGGCAGAGAGGGAGAGGAGGAAGCAGGCTCCCCGCTGAGCAGGGAGCCCGATGCAGGACTCGATCCCAGGATCCTGAGATCATGACCTGAGCCGAAGGCAGCGGCTTAACCCACTGAGCCACCCAGGCGCCCCTCCCTTTGTTTTGAAATACTGCAGACCATGCAGAAATACAACTAAGACTTGTAAGAAGAAAACTGAACAGATTAAAAATATTTACATGTAATACTGTTGAAAAAACTATGACACAAATCTCAGTTAATGTCTAGGATGAAGATATTCAATATGCTCAGTTATAAAAGGTGATTGTTTTTGAAGACCTAAATGATATTTAAGTAGGCCTACATCTCAAAGTTTCAAGTTGATAAAATGTCCTACCATTAATATAGGCATCTTTTCAGGATTTTTTTGCATAATCAGTTGGTATCGCAATTGAAAGTCAATGGAATTTAGTAACCTAAGTTTTCTAGGGGACTCCTACTTTGTTTTCCCATACCTTCCATGATTTAAAAAAACAAAACAAAACAAAAAAAACAAACCAACATCCTACCTCTCAGAGTTGCTAATAAACACCCAATTATTTCTCAATTTAGCTAAAGAGTGGGGCCATTACATTATTCCATAATCTTATGTAATTCTGAAGTAACAGAATTGCCCATTTAGCTGATAATTGTTTTTATTCACTCACTTTACATAGTACCATATTCTGCAAAAACCTACAATTACATTTTTATTGCAGTAGCACAACAGGGCTCTCCTAGTCTACTCAAATGAAGTCATAAAATGTCACAAAGGAAAAAAAAAAACACCTCTTTTTTTAACCTTGATATTCCATGCAGTACATACCGCCTTCTGTATTATGCAGTGGAGAGATTACAATTACCATCAGAGGACTTGCTTTGTAGGGGACAACACCTACCTGGCCGGCTGTCTAGTTGGCTATGATCCAGCACTAGCAAGGTGGAAGAGCCCTTCAACACATCCTACCTTCAGTGAGCATCACTCTGAGAGGGTTCTATAGTTGATGTTATTAGGAGGAGTTATCTCCTACCTTTAGGAATTATGCTTTTCTCGATCATTGAGTTATATTACAGCATCCTTATTTCTGGCTCTCCAATAATGGATACATTTTCTAAGAAGGTAGGTTTCCTAAGAAGGTATATATATTCATATAGGAACAGTTATGAGTTTGCCAAATGATTCTAACTTATAATATTAACCAACATTTTTGTGTTTTTTTTTTGTTTTTTTTTTTGTTTTTTTTTTCCCTACGGATTTTATTTATTTGAGAGAGAGAGAGAGACACCAAGCAGGGGCAGAGAGAGAAGCAGATTCCCCACTGAGCACGGAGCCAGAGGCAGGGCTTGATCCCAGGACTCTGAGACCATGACCCAAGTTGAAGTTAGAGGCTTAACTGGCTGAACTCCGAGGCACCCCTCAACATTTGTGCATTTGTGTGAAGTTAATTGCTTTGAACGATATAATCCTCACAACTGCCCTACGTAGAAGGCAGTACTTTATGGCCATTTTATAGGTAAGCACAGATTTTATAGGTAAGAAACAAGACAGAGAAATATTTACTTGCTGAAAGTCATTTACCTAGAAATGGCAATGGCAGGATTTGAATTCAGGCCATCAGGATTCATCCAGCCATATAAAATAGAGGAAAATCTCCTGAACTTAAAACTCCTAATTTTAGATTTTAATTTTTTCCCCACAGATTTTATTTGAGAGAATGATCAAGCGAGAGAGAGGAGTACAAGCAGGAGGGGGAGGGCACAGGGAGAGGGAGAAGCAGGCTCCACGCTGAGCAGGGAGCCCGATGCCGGTCTTGATCCCAGGATCTTGGGATCATGACTTGAGCTGAAGGCAGATGTTTAACCAACTGAGCCATCCAGGCGCCCCTAATTTTAGGTTTTAAACCAGGCAAATAGCAATAACCACTGTGGCTCTTGGGGCCAACACCACTGATGACCTCGTTTCCTCAGCTATAAAATGAGGAAACTGGGGTCGGTAAGGGTTGTTTTTTGAGCACCAGAATTTCCTTGTTTGCTCTGCAAATCTGAGACAAGAGATCATTTGCACATTTTTGAAAAATGCCTGCTTGAATGTAATTTTCTCTTGCTTCAGGGAAACATACACTTGACACAAACGCCAGATGCAACAAAAACTATTTTTTTTTGTTTTGTTTTTCTTCCCAAACTTGGGTTTTTTATTTCCACTTTCAGAAAGTGGAGTGGACATTGTCAAATGGCTAATATTTAAAACTTCAAATAGGTTAATTTCCAATATTGAAAGATCTAAAATACTGCCTGTGTCCCGACTCTACTACCCATATAGTTATGTTCCCATAGTCAAGCCCAGTCCTTAATCTGCCCCGATGCTTCACCCAGTGCTGACACAGGCCTCAACCAAAGGCAGACGGTCCCCACCCATCAGTATTCCCCGCCTATTGCTCAATCACTAGAACTCAGATTGGGTATGAAGCCAAAGAAGAAGCTTTCCAGTTCTGCTCACCTCTTAGGGTAAGTCTAGGGTTGAAACAGGTTGCAGCCGTTTGCATAACCTGGAGAGGGAAGGCATGTGCATCTCTTAGTGGAGGGAATAAAAGGGCATAACCATCTGGGAGTCTAAGACTTCTTACTGTCGCAGAGGTAGTCTGAGTTTTGGGCTTGAGAGGTCAGAGGAAGGAACACGATCAGAGTTATGATATGGCTGGTACAAGAACGAGACCTTGAACCCAGAAATCTAGACCCCGACGAGAACACGGACCGCTGACTCTGCAGGTGTCTATATACACATAATGGTGTTATTTTAGTATACTTCTTATTACTTACTCTTCACAATCAAATTGATCATGTTTTTGCTCAGTGACTCAACGTCACTAAACATGCATCTTTTAAAATTCGCTAAAGACCTCCACAGTTAATTCAGATCATATTCTCTTATGTCAATTTTTTTTAAGCTTTTCATCTTAACAATTCCTTGGCTCTGTTTTGTTTGCTTGACTGGATCCCTAGGCACTGGGCCAAGACTAGTTTAATTTGTGTTTATGACTAAATGCCAAGTCCCCAGTGCTGGCCCTCCTTGGGCGTGCTACAAATTGTCATTACACCCCACAAGGAGCTGTGGAATCTTTTTGGAAGGGTCTCAGGTTTGGTATTTTAGTTCCTATCTAATTAATATTTTGTCTCAGGGATATTAAAACCTCTCAATTTCAGGATATTACCAAATAAAAATTTCTGCTTATTTATCCTGACAACTTTCTGAGACACTTTGAGGCTTTATTTTTAGTTTCGCTCAGCTAATAGAATCCTAGAAAGCTGTGTTTATTTATTTTTATTATGTTCAATTAACCAACATATAGTAAAAGCTGTGTCTAAATAGGGATCCTTTTTAGATCAAATATTATTAAAATTGTATTCATCAGTTGGGTGGCAACATTACAGAGGTGAAATAGAGGTTGCGATACATTTAAGCTACAAATATTGCCAAATAAAGATACTATTTTGTAAATTTGGGTGGGGGGGGTGAAAAGCTAACCTCTTCAGAGAGAAAATAAACCCAGAATCACTTATTAACTTGTGGTTTGGTTCATGAAAAATGGCATTTGAGGGGCGCCTGGGTGGGTCAGTTTTAAACATTGGGCTCCTGATTCGGGCTCTGGTCATAATCTCATCATCCTGCGCTGGAGCCCTGCCTCAGGCTCTGAACTCAGCGGGGAGTCAGCTTGAGATTCCCCCACTCTGCCCTTTCTGCCATCTCTCTCTCTTCAATATATTTTTTTAAATTATGTTGTTAGCCAGCATACCGTACACCACAAATTGTTAATGTAGTGTTCAATGGTCCATGACTTGCATACAACACCCAGAGCTCCTCACAACACATGCCCTCCCCAGTACCCGCCACCCGGTGACCCCACCCTCTCACCCTCCTCCTTCTGGTAACCCTCAGACCCACCATTGCATCCACATGGATGGAGCTGGAGGGGATTATGCTAAGTGCGGAGACTCTGGACTCTGGGAAATAAATACTTCAAAAAGTAAATAAATAAATAAAGATGGCAGACTATGGAGTCTGGGAAACAAACAGGGTTTTAGAAGGGGGAGGCGGGGGCGGGGATGGGTGAGCCCGGTGGTAGGTATTAAGGAGGGCAGAGATTGCATGAGCATGGGGTGTTATACGCAAACAATGAATCATGGAACACGACATCAAAAACGAATAATGTACTGTGCGGTGACAAGCCTAACACAATAAATAAAATAAAGAAAAAATAAAGAAAAATGATGTTTGAACTATTTTTAAAAGAGCAGTATCTTTTATTTCCACTTTATTTTTTAAAGATTTATTTATCAGAGAGAGAGAGTGTGTGTGCGCACACAAGCACACAAACAAGGGGAGCAGCAGGCAGAGGGAAAAGGAGGCTCCCCACAAAGCAAGGAGCCCCATACGGGACTAGATCCCAGGACTCTGGGATCATGACCTCAGATGAAGGCAGAAGCTTAACTGACTGAGCCACCCACCAGGCATCCTGATTTCTACTTTATTTTGGAGTAAAAACTTTCTTTCCCCCACTGCACCTTAAAAAAATCAATATCTTCAGAGAAAGTCCTTTTACTGTATAAAAATTATAGCACATTTGTACAACTCCAGGATCCTGAACTGACTACTGTAATACACAAAAGACGTCAGCAATAAAGTATTTTAAGAGGATAAAAGATTTAAAATGTTTAAGACTGTTTAATGTTGAAGATTTGCTTTAAATCTTAAAACAATGCAAATATCTGCCACATTTTTATTTCCAGGTTTTAGAAGTTGCTTACACTAACTCATAGTGTAAGTTCACGTGTTGCATATTTAAGAATCACTAATTGTCCAGAGAAATAGGAGAAAAGAACATTGAATTGTACAGGTGAAATGAAATTTAACTCTCAGTAAAAATCCCAGTTCTTACCCAGCAACGTTTGCCCCATGCTAGGTAGAAGAATGAAAGTAAAACTGATCCATTTATTCATGTTCCAACAACTTAACACCATTTGTTATCTTGTACACAATCTAACAATAAAATGGGTACCTGAGCAGAGTCAGACCTTTCCTTGCTCCTCCTATTTACCAACTATTTCTGTGAAATTATTAGTAAATTTTGATACTGGGTGATATCTGATTTGCCTGAGTCTGATTTACCAACCAATTTTTAAAAAATTGAAATATAAGGGCACCTGGGTGGCTCAGTGGGTTAAGCCTCTGCCTTTGGCTCAGGTCATGATCTCAGGGTCCTGAGATAGAGCCCTGCATTGGGCTTTCCGCTCAGCAGGGAGCCTGCCTCCCCCTCCCCGTCTGCCTGCCTCTCTGCCTACTTATGATCTCTCTCTGTCAAATAAAGAAATAAAACCTTAAAAAAAATTGAAATATACATGACATTTTACCGTAGTTTCAGGTGTAAGACATAGTGATTTAACATTTATATACATCACACAATGGTCACCGTGAAAAGTGTAGTGACCATCTATAACCGTAAGTTATTAACATATCCTTAACTGCATTTTCCCTGTGTTGTACATTACATTCCTGGGACTATTTGTAACTGGACATTTGCGCCTCTTTATCCCCTTGCACTGTGTCTCCCATGCCTCCACCCCCTCCCTTCTAGAAACCATGAGAGTTTGTTCTCTGTATTTATGAGTCTGTTTCAGTTTTCTTGTTTGTGCATTTGTTTTAGCAATCGGCCCTTAACCTAACCTTTCGTGTCAGCTCCCACTATGACCCACTGACGGAGTGAAAAGACTCCACATCGTGGTCCCGACAGGAAGCTTTTGACTCTCAGTAGCATTTCTCCAGATGGGAACCCAGAAAAAGGATCAGCAAAGTTTTAGAAAATGTGACTTGGCTCTAAGGCCTGATGACCTCAGGTGTTCCAAGTTAGGACTATACAAGAAAACACTCATTTCAAAGGGTGTATCTAGTTGATTCCCAGATTACTCCACCTTGGTCTATAAATTGAAAACATTAAGAAAAAAGCAAAGCAAAAAAAAAAAAAAAAAAAAAGACTTGGGTTTAATTTCTAGTTAGAGGAAGAAAAAAAAAGTAATGAAACTATCCCAAGGAGCAGTCAAAATCAGAGTCAAAGCCAACTTATCATGCAGTCTGTTTAGAGCACTCCTATCATTTTTCATACCCATAGTAATGTTCTTTTTAATCAAAATAAGACTTCTGTGTTTCAAGCCAATTCTTGAGAAAAGAACACATGCATTTAAATTGTCATTGTACATAACATTTGGATTTCAATTATAAAAGCCTCTCATTATGTCTTCATAGACTTTTGATGAATATCCCATTAGGATAACGATACAGTCAGCTGCAATACTGTTTGTAATTTTAAAGCCTTTTAGGCTACAAAGAAAGAGCAATAATTTTGTTTCATTTGAAAGAGAAAAGTTCTGAAGTGACTTGAGAATATTCCAGAAAGAGACAGTCCCATTTTTCTCCTCCATGTGTATTTCATTACACAAATTTGGTTTTATTAATCTATTCTACCACATTGTGTTCTTGAAAGAACGTCTATTAATACGTTATTAAGACCAGGCCTACTGTTCTTACTTGCTATAGCTACACGCACTCACTGTGCAGAGAAGCCAGGGGCCAATCCCATCACAATGCTCCTTGGCACCTGAACCCTGACCCAAAAGAGTTAGCCAGGTCTTCTGAATGCCTTGGTCTTCCTAGCTATACAACAGCTTGAACAATTATGAAGAAGGGAACTTGCTAAATTCCCTAAAACTACTGATATTGATGAGACAGAGTCCACTTGTCTGAAAGGTATATTTGGTCTCATTTAAAATTTCACCAATACCCTTAAGCTTGCAAAATAGAGCAGTTAACAACAATACACGCGTTCACAGTCCCCTTAATGGGGAGATAACCGGAGAACCTATGTTGGTCACTAAAAGACGCAATTGACAGGAGACAGAGAGGAACGCGTCACCAGACATGAGAATTTCAGGCCTGACTTCTCTCTCTGGCATAGACAGAAGGAGAAGGACCAGAAAATGAGTTCACACTTGTCCTCAGAACTCAACACTGAGCTCATTGGATGTTCAAGGAAGTACTGTTTATACACAGAACTCGTGCCCAAACTTTAAAAGGGACCCAAAGGTGAATAATTTGGGTGGATCAATGAAGTATCAAGGCCTGGTCTGCTCATGGCCATTTTAGAACAAGAGAGAAAGCAGCCTCAGACTGCCCCTGCCATCAGCTGGCAACACCTTGTTTTGACTTCCTCCCAGCTCAGCTCCTCTCCCCACTGGATCCTGCCCCTTTCCGGGCCCCTCCGCGGGATGCTGATCCCGAAGCTTTCTGCAGGCTCATCTCTGAGTCGCTTTTCCAGGGAACTTGACCAGCAACCCTTGTTAAAGTGCACGTGAAACGGCAAGCTTTGAAATCCTCCTAGTTTCTACACTACTTCATAGATTCCCCGAGTAACTGCAGCATAAGAGAAGGTGTAATGCACAACCAAAGAGAGCTGCGGCATTTTCCAAGGCTACTTTCGAAAGGTTAGTTTCAAAGCGATAGGCATAGAGCAGTCAAGTTGGAGTTATTTCCAGATGTTGCCAATTAAGAATAGCATGATTATTTGGGAGGGGAGGGGTGGGGGGATGGGTGAGCCTGGTGGTGGGTATTCAGGAGGGCACGTATTGCATGGAGCACTGGGTGTGGGGCATAAACAATGGAACACTGAAAAGAAATAATAAAATTAAAAAAAAAAAAAAAGAATAACATGATTACCAGTTTGGTATGGTGCCAAATTTCACTAACTTTAAAAGGTAAAGGAAAACTTTATGGAGATGTGGAGATACAATGAGAAGCATGATTATTTTTCTTAGAATACCAAGTGGGTGAAAGCAATCACTTCTCAATGTTCTGATTAAGTTATTCCTCAGAAATCACAATGATTACACTGCTAGCATTATCTGGGCACATAAAAATATTCAGTATATTCGTTGGCGTTACAAAATCAAAACTGGATAGGGAACAAGGTAAACAATTGAGGATTTAAAAATTTCTGGCAAATCAAAGTTCCAAGGAAGATATCATTATACCATAAAACGAAAGACTCTCAGGGTACCTGGGTGGTTTGGTCGGTTAGGGGTCCAACTCGATTCCAGCTCAGGTCATGATCTCAGCGTCCTGGGTCTGAGCCCTGCACTGGGCTCCCCGCTCAGCAGGGAGTCGATTTGTCTCCCTCTCCTTCTGACCTGCCCCTCCCACTGCGCACGCATGCGCATCTCGGACTCTCTTTCAAATACATCAACCTTAAAAAAAAAAATCCTCTCCTTACATTTCTGTTAGCTTGAGGGGTCCTAGTCAATGGGAAGTGGCCTCAGGGGACTGGATCCTAATGATGAGTGGTATTGAAAAACCACTTAACACAAAATGAGATATTCACCTTGCCATTATTCACTTGCTAAACTAGATTTATGAAGAGTTTCTGAAAATACTTTATTCATGTATCCATTCATTCTCAGGCATGTGGCTAGGAGTATTACGGTGTTGTAGAGGACATAAACCAAATATAAGACACCCTTAGTTCTTAAAGAGCATTTATTTGCATAATAAGAAATATGGTGATCATAATAACAATCTCAATAACCACTGTAGTCACCATTTACTAAATGCCACTATTCGCCAGGCACTGGGCTTTTATGATTTATGTACGTTACTTTTAATTCACATCAACCCTAAGAAGTAGATGCTATTTACCCTGCTTAATAAATGATGAACTACAGGAATGAAAGTAGAAGCATCTGCTTTGTAATGTTTCCCAGATAATTGCTAGCAGCTTTGGGATTTGAAATTAAGTACCTATGACCCCAAATTCCAGTTCTTCATTTGCTACCGTTCCAAACAACTCATGACATTTTAAATAGTAATACAAAAAAGTATTAGATTTCAGAATGATTGATAAGAATAATATGGACTCAGGGAGTTAAAACAGAAATAAGAGAGATATTGGGAAAATGTTTATTTAGTTTTTGCTTTCTTTCTTAGGGAAGTCTTGATTTCATCTTTGAGAGAAAAATTAACATAATTATATTGATATGCATTATATTATGTATTACATATAAATATATAATAACATTGTTATATATAAATATATATTGTTACATCAGTTTAGGAACATTCAGAAAACCAAAATACATGGTAAAATAGAAATTTATTGTTTTATTTTACTTTTAAAGATTTTCTTTCTTTATTTATTAGAGACAGGGATGGTTTATAAATAAATAAAATAAAATATAGAATATAATATAAAATAATATAAATCATATAAAATACAAAATACAAAATAAATAAATAAACAATAAATAAATAAAATCTTTATTTTATTTATTTATTTATTTATTAGAGACAAGCATGGCCCGTGGGAGGAACAGAAGGGGAGGGAGTGGGATGGGAAAGAATCTCAAGCAGATTCCATACTGGGCACAGAGTCCAATGGGGGGCTCAATCCCAGGACCCTGAGATCATGACCTGAGTGAAACCAAGAGTCACTCAAAGGACTGAGCCACCCAAGCACCCTGAAATTTATTGGTTTTATTAAACAAGTGTTCTCAAAATGTAAGTGTATATATGTGTATGTATGTTATCACCCAGAAAGGTGCCCACAGGATTATAAATTGGATCTTAACTGAAAGGTGGGGGTGGTGTAAATTCACCTTCGGCTGTGACAGAAGCTTAAAGGGTCCAGACAAGATAAATAAACATCCTGACCTTCTGTGCTGTAACTTTAAACATAGTGATACCTAAAGTCAGATAATTATTCAGAAAATGTATTGTGGTTGTGTTGTTGGCTCTAATACTGTCCACTGGGGAAGGGAAACAACTCCAAGCCAGAGAGAGGGAAGTTCCCTGTCTGGTCTAATAAGATCGTCACGTTTCTCTCCCATCCCACATGGAAATCAGGTATAGAGGCAAACGAGGCTTGACCTCGGGCTGGTATACAGCTAAATCCAGAGACGTCCCTCTGTGGAGAGAAAGAAGTCAGGACACCTTGTCAAAACACAGACAAAACACAGACAGAGATGGCACAGTCTTGTTTCCACATACATTTTACACTTTCAGTACTTCTGTGTTTAGTCATTGACTTTTGAAAGGCAATGTCCTAGCATAATAGTTTCAGTCGTTATGCTTCAGAGAACAATTTCACATATCAAATGATGAATATGTTTATCATCAAAGTGATGCAACCCTAGTTATTCTACCACATAGAAGCCCTTAAACCAGAAAGAGTTCTCAAGTGACTTTAAAGTGATAGAACCATGTCAGATCCCGCTAACCTGGGAGAGAAGGTTGGCAAAGTCACCCAGGACTGGTAAGATAATATCGCCTTAACTGTTTTCAACAATATCCAAATCAGCTAAAGCCCCTAACGAAGTTAACTATGTTGGAAAACCATGAATGGTAAACCCCACAAAGAGTTCCTACAACCCTCACATGAGCTGAACACTAGCCTGTACGGTCTCAGTTGGAGGGTCAAGACTCACGAAGCTGTGTTTTATACGGGGACACTAGGGTCACCAGGGACAATGAGCAAGATTCCAGGTCTCAGCTTTGCCATTCCACTTCTCTGAGGGACCATTGCTTGGAATGGACTGACAACAGGCAGAACCTTTGTTGAAAGGTCAGAAAGCATGGGAAGTTTTATAAATGAGATTGCACATAACTCTGTTTAATCGATGCAATTGTGATTACGTAATTGAGAAAAAGACAGTCTGAGTAACTAGGATATACTTCCAAAGTATGAAATCAACCGTATATTTTCTCATCTGCTAATAACGGATATGGCTCCATCCATTAACAACTACTTCTTTAGTTAAATTATATCACAGAAGCTAAATTGAGAGTCTTCCTATTTTTATCTGCCTCCAAACACTGCAACCCAGAAGACATAGCGGAGAAGCAATTTTTGCTTACTTCACTATAAATAATAATAACCACAAAGGTTTTCTTGAGAAACTTCATCAATGATATTATTAATCACAGAAAATTTTATTCATCTTAAATTTGCTTAATGAAGCCCTAAGAGAGGGCTATAATGTTAGACCTGATGATAATTTCTGGCATTTACATTTCTGAAGTAATGGCACTGAAGTGTTCACTAGAAATAATACCGTTTTTCTAAATAGGCAGGCTAATTAAAGAACACAGATAGTGGATAGTGACAGTCTGGATTTTAGTTCCTTCCTTCCTTCCTTCCTTCCTCTCTTTCTAATTTCCTTTCTCTCTTTCTAATTCTTCTCTCTTGCTAGCCAGTCACTCAAAGGAAACGAGGAGTAAAGGCAACATTCAGAGAGGCCTCCTTTAAAGATATCTCCCCATACGTTTCATTTCTCCCAAATGCCCTTGAATAATTCAGCATCAGCTATTCCTAGTGATATTTTCTTTAACCGCCAGTTTAATAGGTCAGAAACCAGAGCCAGTGTGGGCTGAGCCTGAGCCGTTACAACCACTGCAGAGCTCCCCATGGAACTGACCAGGCTTGGCTGGGCCTGGATCCATTTCGGACTCCCTTCTCCATCCAGGGCTTCAGTGGGTTGATTCCTAATGAGTACTCTGCATGCCTAATAAGTACTCGATTTGCCTCAGCAGTTGCTTCCAAAGGTCCCAACCTGAAACACTGTAAAACATTTTCACCTTCAGTATAGTCCATATTCCAATTTTCCCAATGAATTCTATATAGTGATTTTTTTTTCCCTCTCCAGTACAAGATTCAAGTTTAGAATCACATCTTACGTTGACTTATCCTTTGTTTCTGCTCTCATCATCTGTCATAGTTTCCCAGTCCTTCTCTGTCTTTCATGATATCTGTGTTGATTTGGAGGTTGTTTGTTTATTTCATTCTGTTTAAATAGAAGCTAGTTATCCTCATAGGATAGGATGTTCCCCAACTTAGGTTTGCTGGGTATCTCATCATGATTACATTCAGATGATGTCTCTCCACCCCATTGAAAACCTCATGAATATTTCTTTTGAAATACCCAAGCCAGTGCGGGCACCTGTGTGACTCAGTTGTTTAAGCGTCTGACTTTGTTTCAGGTCATAATCTCCGCGTCCTGAGATCAAGCCCCACATCGGGCTCCCTGCTCAGCAAGGAACCTGCTTCTCCTACTCTCTCTGCCAATCCCCCTCCTTGTGCTCTCTCTCTCAAATGAATAAATACAATTTTAATTTTAATTTAATTTTATTTATTTATTTGACAGAGAGAAATCACAAGCAGGCAGAGAGGCAGGCAGAGAGAGAGAGGAAGGGAAGCAAACCCCCTGCTGAGCAGAGAGCCCGATGTGGGACTCGATCCCAGGACCCTGAGATCATGACCTGAGCCGAAGGCAGCGGCTTAACCCACTGAGCCACCCAGGCGCCCGAATAAATACAATTTTAAAAAAAGAAAGAAAAAAGAAAAACCCAAGCCAATGGTTGGTTTCTGCTTGGCTCCCAACAAAAGACCACTAATTATATATGGAGATATTCTAGGACAATATAGCTCAGGTTTTGGTTCTTCATCTATGGATACATTAGAGATCTCAACATTGACAATGTGAATCTACCATACCATTTTGGGATTCGTTTTGGGCTTTTTAATTCAGTTAAAGGTCACACATTTGTCCCTACTTCTAAATAACCATTTTAGTTCCCATTCATCACCCTCCCCCTGCTTCTCTTAAGCTTTAATTTCCCAGAGCCATTCGAACTTGAACACCACTGCAGGCCTTCCTGGGGGAGTGTGATACCATAGGCTATCATAAAGAGAGAAACATTTCATTCTTATCATTTTATATTTTTCTAATTATCCATCATTAAAAACCAAATTAGCTAGTGTGCATTCTTGGGAATTTCAAAAATCTACCCAGTATAATTGATTCTGACCTCTGGCCTTGGGACGTGAGTACTACTTCCTTGGCCTGGAATCTTCTTGATACTCTTTCTGTAGACAATTGTTTCCAACTTTCAGGTTTCATCCCACATATCACGTCCCATAGAAGACTTTCCTTGTTGTCCTTTCCTTATTCTCTCATTGTTCTTTATAATTTTTTTGGTCACAACTCAATCTTTACAAGATTTCACTACACATTTCTTTCTCTCTTTATTTTTTTTTTTCTCCTTTTTTACTTCTCTCCCTCCCTGGATTGCAAGCCCTGTGAGAACAAGGAGCCCTCCTTCCCTCCATACCCTTCACTCCTTGTTCACACTGTGTACACAGCAGGCAGTAGGAAATCAGTAAACGTTCTGAATGAAGAAGTCACCAGGAGAGGTAATATATCTCTTTAAGGGTGATTGCTTTCCTGGGAAAATGGCAATTACTCCTGCCTTTACTTCTGGACTATATACTTCTTTTTTTGTTGCTTTTAAATTATTTATTTATTTATTAGAAAGAGAGAGAGATTGAGAGAATGAGTGGTTGCAGAGGGAGCTGACTCCCCTCTCCCCTTGAAGCAGGGAGGCTGACTTGGAACTTGATTCCAGAACACTGGGATTATGATCTGAGCCAAAAGCAGACACTTAACCAACTGAGCCACCCAGGAGCCCCTGGACTATATACTTCTTGACAAGAAAGGAAAAGTAATAATCTTCTCCCAGTGAATTGGTTTGACATTTCAAGTTTGTTTGTTTGCTACTGATCACAAGAACTTCCTCAAAAAAAACCAAAAAACAAAAAAACTACATAGCTGCAGTTAACTTTAATTTTTAAATTGAATTTTATATATATGAAAGATGCTTGTCATTTCAAAATATGCAATTGTGACGGTACTTTTCACACTATTTGATCATTGCTGGTGTCTCTTAATAGTATATAAACTTGGTGAGTTCCATGACATAGGAACCTTCTCTTCTTCACAGAGGTCTTCTCAGCGTATAATCCACTCGTTATTTTTTTTTCTCTGAATAAAGAAAATAACTTTATTTCTGTATACTTAAATTAAGCTTTTCCATTAAAGGTATACCTTTTACTCTAAAATGACAATAGTTACAATAATATAAATATAATTTAACAAGTTCTCCTTGATTTCTACTTCCAGAGAAGTGCATATAATTATGTATTTCCTTTTATTATGATCCAATATATGCTGACAGGATGAACTGTCTCTGAAATAACAAAAGAAGCCTAATTAAGTCTATTTTGTCGTATTTCTAATTATTGCCTAAAAGTTAACATCTAGGAATTGATTTGTAAAAATTAATATAAAGTGCCACATTTCAAAGATGTACCATTATAAGTGATTATTTAAATAAACATTTTACTAAAATATTTCTAATTATTGAGGGGAATTAAAGTAATATTGTTCCTCCTTGTAGGTAGGCATGGAATTCAAAATCTTTTCAATTTTCCTAAATGAAGGATATTTTTGAGAGAAACTGAGTAAATTTTGTTGGTTATTCCACACCTTACAAAAACTCTGATTATGATTTGTTAGTCTGAGAGGATCTGAAAGCCAACCAGAGCGACTCATTTCCTGTGGAATTGTATTCCTACAATTACTACATTTGAGTTTCATTTAGCTTTCTCTGAGACAAATCAGCATACTCACAAAAACTGCAATAAAGCTGAAGTTCTCAGGGATTACATTATTTTATGTTAAAGGAACTGAGATCAGAAATCCTCCAAGGACTCCTCCCCCCAAATATTTTCATCGAGTGTGATCACATATTATCCTGGTATAATGGCCACCACCTTTACCTCTCAGCCTGACTATTCCTTAGAGCCGTATTTCCCAACGTCTGTTTTGTGGGGATTTTCACTGAAAAGGGTGCCATAGAGCTATAAATTTGGGGCACAATAACTTAGCATAAGGGGAATTGTACATTTAAGACAAAATACCTGTCCAACTTTATCGACCACAGAATCAATCATTTCTTTCTTTCTTTCTTTCTTTTTTACAGTAAGCCATGAGCATCCTAGGCAACTAATTTTAAACAAAATGCTATTAATTAATTAATTAATTAATTTGTTAATTTTGGAGTGGGAGAGAGTGCTTATGGGAGCAAGTGGGGGAGGGGCAGAGGGCAAGAGAGTGAATCTGAAGGAGGCTCCATGCCGGGCTCAATCTCACAACCCTGAGATCATGACCTGAGTGGAAATCAAGGGTCAGATGCCTAACTGGCTGAGCCACCCAGGAGCCCCTGAAATATACATTTAAAAAAAAAAAAAAGCAAGCATTGTGCTAGAATCATGCTTCCTGTATCATGTGCATCTCTCCCTAATTTCCACGTTGGAGTATCTTCTCTTTAATGTGAATCTCTACAACATGGTGACAGTTTTTTTATCTACTTCAATCAGAACAGTGACATTCTTTATTCAGTGACATTGCCTGCTCAGATTCCATCTGTGATTAAGCTCAATTATAGCATTTAGAGATAAAGATGGAAACTCTTACGATGATGCTATGGATCTTCCATTTTTGACTTTAACCATTTCCCCTCCGGGACCTGCCGCTGCGATTGGAACTACCAGCCTGACGACACACTGAGAGCTCGCGAACGACTGTGAAGCCACAGTAACTCATCTCACTCACGCTGGCTTTTCTGGTAGCTTTTGACACCCAACCACCTCTATTTTTAAACCTTGCCTCTTTATAGTTTCTGTAAAAAAAAAATTTCTTAATTGTTCCTTTCTCTAGTTTTTAAACTCTTTTCCTGAGTGTACGTTCTCCCAGGATTTCTGTACACTGAGCTTGGTTGTGGGCTCAGTTCCGCCTTCTCTGAATCTGTTTTGCTTTATGTGTTCGTTATTCATTCCAAGCCCAAGGTTTACTCTCGGTTTATAGCACCACGGACAGAGATCGATAGCTCCCATTTCCTCAAATGCCCCAAGACAAAGCACGGTCAGGGGTCAAGGCCTGGAACCCTGCGGCCACACCTGGGTTCACCTTCTTCCCCTATGTGCAAATGATGATGTCAGAGAGATTTTTCTGGGAGTTCAATGAGACAATGATGATGATCAGGGAATGCAGGGAGAAAGAAGTCTCTGATGTTGAAAACAGTGTATGCTCCATAAATACTTATTGAATTAATATTTTTATCCTAAACTGTACATGTTCAACTTAATCAAGCTGTTCCCTAGTGTATATGTTCTTGGGATACAAGCATTAACTTTATAAACAGCTTATTTCTGCTCAATTATTATTTTTTAGTGTAAACAGATATTAAAACATCAAAGAATGCATTATCAATCATTTTATGAGCTGATTTTCTCTGTTCCTTCCTAACATTTAGAGAGTACGGGTCTACATAGATTGTTCATATAATTTGGGTTGAATTAATTCGTGCATGGTTAATGCAAATGATAAAAAAATTACCTTCTCCTAAATCTTTAATTTAAATCCATGCTTTATCTAGCATCATTTAATCTTAGTTGTGTGAATTTATTAATTTATCCTAATTCTTTATACTTTGAATCCAAAACATTTTTCAATGTATAATGTATAAAAATGTATAAAAAATGTATAATTATTTTTATTTGTTTGTTTCTAAAACAATGTTGGCTGACATAAAAGAAGAAATCGTTTGTTTATACTCAACTCTCAGACAAAATAAAACAGAACAACTGTATAGTAAAACCAAAGGACAGGAATCTTTTTTGTTTTACTTTGTTTTGTTTTCTTTGTTTGAACTTGAGGAAGAAACTACAGAGAAGGGGGGAAAAAAGAAGACCATTGCTTCTTGCTAGACTTGCCTAAATTTTATTCTTTCTCTTTAATCCTGCTATTATGAAAACAGAGCCCTTAATTAAGCATTTGTGTAAAGCATCCATTCAAATTAATCTTGGACTGCCACTGAATATAACTAGGGAACTAGGGTTCAGGCAAACAACGGTGACTTTCATCACGGGCACCACTGTAAACCTCTTTTCACCAATCAGAGGGCATTTGTTCAATTTCTTTACTGAAATATTCTAAGTATTTCTATTTCTTTCAGGTAAAGGCTCTAGCTGATTCTATGATACTATCTATCTGATAGTTGGCTTGTTAAAATAGCAGTCATAATAGCTTGCAAGCTTAGATTTTAAAAATCCCTGCTTTCTAAAAAATACTATCTTTCATTCAAACAAGCTACAAGATATAAAGAACACGCTTTTAACAAAACATGATGAAATAGAACTTCAGGACTTTAAATCAAGATATACAGTAATTTGACCACTCATTCACTTCTTAATATTTTTAAGTATGTCCCGTTTGTCAGACAGTATGTCAGAGCCAGAGAATAAAAAGATAAATTGAAGACTACTCTTTCCTACAAGGTCACAATGCAGGAGAGAGACAATGGTGTGACAGATTGTCAAATCACTGGGACAGAGTTATGTATATTCCTTCAAAAGAAGTATGTATATTACAGGGGGAGCACAGAAAATATCACACACACGCACACAGATTTTAAAAAGGCAAGGACAGAAGACTTCCAAGGGTAAATTATCTTTTATAATCGGGTACTTAGAAAGAAGTTTGGGATTCACAAGTCACTCCTAGAGAAGGAGGTCAGGACACATAAGCCAGGGGAGCAAGAACTTCAATGACAAGGACATGTGGAAGGTCATAGCGCAATCTGGAAACGAACATACAAACAAAAATGCATTACATTTAATATGCCTTAAGTGAAATAAATACGGAGGGGTGGATGTGATGCAGAATTTTAAGCCCCACCCACTGACTCCTGCATGAGAAGCTGGGGGAAACACAGACTTTCCTCAAATGACCATTTTATTTAGTCTTTGGTGAACAAGAAGAAATTTTATCTGTTCTCTGGAAACATCATTCAAAGAACTGTGCAAGGAGGAAGACAGTCCTCTGACGTTTAAAAACAAAGTTTTTTGGATGACTTTTCTAATTCTGTGGGAAGAAACTTTATCATGCTAAGATGAAACAAAGCTCACAAGGAATTTTTTTATTTAAAATTTTTAAGTATGAGATGATGTGAATAGGAATGTTTTGAGAAAAATAAAGTGGGTGATATTACTTAAAAAAGTTAAAATTTGAATTATTATCTTTCAAGAATTATATCAATTAGGGAACCACACATCAAACAGGGTAGAATGCACCCCTTCATTAAGTCATATAAAAAGACAGAATGACACAAATTTTTAGGACAGTGCCATCTTTCTGCCCCTCCCTTCCATTCTTCAAATCTGAGACCACTTTCTCAAAAAATAGACCCACTTAATGAGATACTAATTATCTAGTGCTTTCCTTTCTACTTTCAGGAACTTACATGTGGAGTCACAGATATTTGTGAAACTGAACATAATATATTGTCAGCATATATATATATATATTTTTTAAAAGATTTTATTTATTTATTTGATGGACAGAGATTACAAGCAGGCAGAGGGAGGGGGGGGGAACCAGGCTCCCCGCTGAGCAGAGAGTCTGATGCGGGGCTTGATCCCAGGACCCTGAGACCATGACCTGAGCCTAAGGTAGAGGTTCAACCCACTGAGCCACCCTGGTGCCCCCACCAGCGTATATTTTAAAGGCAAAAAACCACACTGCAGATGAATTTTTCACTAGATACTACCTAGAGAAACAACTCAGAAACAGTCTCTTTTATATCTCATCTAGGTCACTGTGTATAGTGGAAAAAGCAAAGGACAGATAAGAAAAAGAAGAAACCCAGAGTCCAATGTGGGCTGAGAACACACACTTTTCATTTCTCTCTCACTCTCAATGAAACGATGGTACTTAACTGCGTGGTATCAGGGAAATACACAATTGGTGGACATAGGGAGATAGGGGAACAGTAATGCTGAAAAAGTAAGTAAAAGAGAGAAAAAAAAAACCTGAAACACATGTACTGTTCTTTTCTTTAGATTAAAAACTTTATATTCATTAGATTCCAAGGAGTGAGAGTTAGAAAATCTATATTTAATTTTGAAAGAAGGACATGCTAAGGCGCTACATATATAAAAGAAATAAAAATGAAATTTCTATGGGTTTCTTTCATCATAGAAGGTAAAATGCTGTTTTATTTTAATTATGCTCCACAAAGAGATGTATCTTTAATTGGTATTCTAAATACACATATATAGCTTTGAATAGGAAACAGACGAGTGTTTAAGAAATTAAACTTTGCATATATAGCATCACATCTCAAAGGTGAGGTACTAATAAGGTATAAAACAGCTTAAGAAAATTCATTTTAGCTATTTAAATCCAGGCGCACAAAAAAAGTAATTTACACCAAGCAAATTCATGTTAAATCTCTCCAAAGTCACAAAAGAGAAAATGGGGAAAGGTCAGAAACTGAATACCATTCATTAAAAATGATCAGTTATATTAATTACTGCTATTAAATTAAAACTTTATAAACTATAAAACTTTGTTTTAAACATATTTAGATGTGGAAGAACATGTAATTTCTCCTGTTCTGTTGTGTTACTTAAATATATATATCCTCACACACACATAGCCCTCAGAATTACTCAATTATATTTTATTTGAAATATTTCCAAATTACATTATCATACATACGTACTCTCTCTGCTAAAAATATTCACATTATCAATGTGCTTAGAATTGTTCTCTTTTTATTGATCAGAACTTACACTAACGTATATTATACAGCAAGGAATCACAAGCGTGTATGTGAAAAGATTTCATAAGGAGAGGTACTCTTTGCCTGGTACACCTATTCAAGATAATAAAATCTTTTTAAGAAGTCTTATTGCCTCAAAATGATTAAGTTTAACAAAAAAAGATGAGTAATTTTTGGGTCTTCATTCATAAGTATCTATACCCTATCAGCTCATATCCATTACTTAATAAATCTGTTCATCTGATCCTCTCTTTTACTCCATCCACAGAATGACTCTAAAGTTTCTGTAAGAAGCTAAGTCACAAATCCTGACTGAAGTAGAAATGATGTGATACTTGCAAATATGAAGATATGAGAACTGTTTTCTTTTTAGTTTTGAAATACAAGAGTCAAAATTAAGTTTGGGATTATATATTTTTATCATACTACTCTATTAAAGCTAACTTTATTTTTAAGTATTAAGGATATTGTAGAGTTTATTGTAGATTGAAATACACTCTTGGAGAATGGCACAAATATTTTCAGTGGGATATAGATATTATTTAAAGTAATAATAATATACAGAAGTGTTTTTCACTCTTAATTTTGTATCTTATGCTGTTTCATGCTCTTATAATTGAAAAAAAAAAAACTTTGAATTTCCTCTGTTCTCTTAACTGGAATAACCATCTTCCTTTTTGTAAACCTGTATAATATTTGTACATTTTGATCATCATAGAAAAGTGTGTTGATGACATCTCTAAGATCCATCAAGTTATCTCATCATAAAGTGTTTTGATCAGTTATTACATCTTAGAAACTACCCATGTTCAATCACTGCAACCAATGTCTTCCTATGCGAGTCACAGAAAAGGACTTGATCATTCCACACAAAGTAGTTTCTTCTAGAACACCACTGAGCTCCGACATTCTGATTATCAAATCCCTCCCCTTTGTAGTCCAGATCAACAACCTCTGTGAGGGTCCGTTCAGAGCAAGCATCCGCTGGTGAAGATTGTGTCTCAGAATTTAAACTTCTGCTCATAAGAGCCCAGACCTGTACTTCCCTCAGTTTCTGTGTACTTTGATGAGATTGTCCTTGAATCCCTTTACAATGGTCATTATTACTTTGTTAAGAGATGGAAATGGAGTAACATTTTATTTAATTATTTTTCCAATTACCACATTTTAATGAAATAAAAGCAAGACTGGAAGAGATTATGCTGAGTGAAATAAGTCAAGCAGAGAGAGTCAATTATCATATGATTTCACTTATTTGTGGAGCATAACAAATAGCATGGAGGACATGGGGAGATGGAGAGGAGAAGGGAGTTGAGGGAAATTGGAAGGGGAGGTGAACCATGAGAGACTATGGACTCTGAAAAACAATCTGAGGGTTTTGAAGGGGCGGGGGGTGGGAGGTTGGGGGAACCAGGTGGTGGGTATTATAGAGGGCACGGATTGCATGGAGCACTGGGTTTGGGGCAAAAATAATGAATACTGTTATGCTGAAAATAAAAATAAATTTTAAAAAAATGCTTTTATGTCAATTCATTTCTCTTGGCAGGACCTAACTACAGAATTTAGGTACATTTGAAAACTATACTAAACTCTTTTAAGTTACTAGTTTCTATTCCAAAGAAATGGTTTTGTAAGTTTAGCTTGGGACAAATTTTATAATGTGACAATTACATATGAAATCCTATTATATAGTTTTTTTCATATTAAAAATTATATTAAATTAACATTTCTTATCTGCACATTATATATAATTCTTAATTCCTAAGTTCCAAATTTTAACCATAATTTGTCAGGACTTTATCAAGTAAAAAGATCATATTATTATAATTTATATTTTCAATATTTGGCATGCTTATCCTATTTAAACTTGGAAAACTAGCAGTAAGTTTAAAATTCTAACTAAATTTCAATTCCCAATGTTGCATTCATTAATCAGTGATAATTTACACTAATATAAGTTCATTGATCTTATTCTTCAGGCTCTCCCTTGTGAGTAATTTCATCCTTTAGAAGACATTATTAGATACATTAAGCTGTGTTATTCCATTCCAACAAATGAGCCTGGCTTGACTGCTGGAGAAACACCCAATTAATAATGACATATAAAGTGATTTGTATAATTTTTCATATTATAACATCTAATTTATCGCAATCCTGGAAAAAAATACATGTGCAGCCATTCAAAGATGAATTACAAATCATCAGAAGTTGTACATCACTAGAATATTGATTTAATCAATTGAGATCTACATGTATTTCTCATGTGTTTCTCTTTACATGTGTTGGGCATGGAACTGTTGCTTTCAGAAGTATATCTTAAACATCTGAAAATGCTTTTGACCTAAACTTTCAACTTGTTAATGCAAATTTGAAGCTTTTTTATTCTAGAAAGTTTTCACTGAATTTATGAGTCTTAAAAGTAAACTCTTCTCCAAGGTGGTGGGGGTGGGGAGAAACACACACACACACAAAACAAGAAAACAAAAAACTACTTTAAATCCTATATTGCCGGGGCACCTGGGTGGCTCAGTGGGTTAAGGCCTCTGCCTTCGGCTCAGGTCATGATCCCAGGGTCCTGGGATCGAGCCCCACATCGGGCTCTCTGCTCGGTGGAGAGCCTGCTTCCCCCCCTCCCCTGCCTGCCTCTCTGCCTACTTGTGATCTCTGCCTGTCAAATAAATAAATAAATATCTTTAAAAAAAAAAAAATCCTATATTTCCAAGAATTGTTTGCTCTTAACCTAACACAAATCATGACCACAGGGGGAGAAAACATCCTGGTGTCAGTATCTTTCCATGTTTTATGTTTTTAAAGAAGAAACTAATCCTGCAACTACTATTGTACTATACTAGTACCAGTAGTATTACTACTACTACTATTAGTACTATCCTAGCACTGCAACTACTATTCCTACTACTACTAGAAAACCAGCAACTTCCATGGATTCTATTGTTTGAATCTAAAAACTACTCTACAAGGAGCACAGTGAGATACTATTTTGGGCTATCATGCTGTCACCCCTCTTTTTACATTTCTTTATACTCTGTTGCCTTCCACCCATTTACTCAGTAGCATTCATTGCCTCAACAAAGAAAGTGATAAAAGATAGAAGAAAAAAACGTTTCCGACTCCAAAGTTTAGGTTTTCATTATGTTCAAGTCTCAACCCTAGACTAGCTACAGATAAAACTACAGACTTGAGGAGAGACCCAGAGCAGGGATCAGAGACAGAGGTAAAACAGAGAGCAGGGCATGGAGGAAGACAAGAGGAAGCAAATCCTGCCCTGCAGAGAAGCCACCCATCCAGCAGGCTCCCAGACATCCCCACATCTGGCACGATGCAGCTGCAGAAGATGGTCTGGATTCAGCGGGACAACAGCTGTGAGTCACCTTCCAGACTCAGCTCCAAAGGATTTAGAGAGTGTTGTGATTCTAGGACAGCCCAGTGAACTGAGGGTCCTGCTGCTAGGAAAGGTTATTACAATGGCCTTTGTGAACTGGTCACCAAAGAACCGATGGAGACAGGAATATTTCAGCAAATCCTCCTGTGAATTCATTAATTTGCTAACGGATTGGATACTTATCCCAGTGCAGGCACCATTCTAGATGGTGAGGTTGTATCAGTGATAAAAGAAACAAACAAACAAACAAAAATCTAAATTTACCCTTTCTTTATGAATTGCCCCAGGAAGAAGAACAACCAGAATCTTGGACATGCTCTTCCTAGGTAAGACAGATTACTCCAAGAATCAAATGGATCTGAACAGATCAACAAGTGGCACCATTGTATACCATGGGGTTTCCTCAATCCCTTCATCTGAGCCAATACACGTTCCTCCTCACCTGCTACAAATATCAGCCCCTGATCACATACAACTGTATGGGAAGAGCCCCCAGTTGCAGAGAACCCCCTCTCCCAGTATCATGCCCCTCCCATGGGCAGCCAGAGGCCAATGACCAGCCAACACAGAGACACTCAGCCTCACAGTCCCAACTTGCGCCAACGCTGAGATTCCATTCCAGCGGCAGAGTTCCCTAAAGAATCAGTTGCATTCACCCCGAGAGCAGCTTTTCCCTCTGCCCACCTGCCTTTTGTACTTCCTTACAGATCTAGCTCCTTGAAACCACTCCCCAAGGACAACTTCCCTTCTGCATTCAACTCACCATTTCAGTCTGTTTTTGGGGAATTCAATAAAAAACACAAGGATAAAGGGTAAAATGAGTTACTCCTGAGGACCCCAACGCAGCTATGAAGATTACTGGAAGTGAAGAAAAGGAGTCTCACTACGAAAAAAAGATTTCTGAGCTCTTACTTCCATCCTGATGGCACAGCGTACCATTTTTCAGAGCTTTACTCTAGCTCCTGGGAATTCTCTCCACGCTGCCTATGTGCTCTGCAGAGAAGCCACACCAGGCACCAGCCCTAATCACTCCTTCAACGGGCCGGCCCCATGCTCTCTACATTGCAGATATAACCCCAGCATGAATCCCTGAGTTTGTGATATGAAGTTTCTGACAACTATGGTACAGGGAGATTATATTAGAAAATAACCCTATTCTATAAGAATAGAGAAAACTATGTTTTTAATATCTCCTCTGTTGACTGACAGGTGTGCCAGTGACCAAAAAGAAAAAAAAAAAAGGATATTGATCATTCTGTATATGAAGAAACTGAATTTTGTATATGTGTAATTTACCCAAGTTCATCTTCATTGTCAGAGCAAGATGCGAACCCAAGCCTATTTCATTCAGTCCTTATTCCTATGGTATGTGATATCAAACAGCTGTAAATCATTATTCCCATTACCTAAAATTCTTTTTATGATTATTTTTAGTTTTCTATCCATGATTTCCTAGGACTAAAAAAAAAAAGTAACCAACATTTTCATATCATACATGAGCAAGGTTCTCCAAATGACAGGGAACTATACATTTTTATGTAAATATTTTCTTGCACGTGTAGTTTTTACATTTAGAGCAGGGTAGAGTTAAAAATTCCCGTTCCTTTTTTAGGTTTTTGAAATTTGAAATCTCTAAAGGACCAGATAAACCTTGACTGCTTTTTAAAAAATTTTACTTGGACTCTCCTTAAATGAAAGCGTTTACCTATGTCTGCTTTCATCAAATATTCCACCCCCATACAGGTCTCCTTGAGAGATGCTATACGAAGGCATCACCCTACTAATATTTCTTCTTTGAATCAAAAGTTTAATGAAAAGAGAAAAGAAAAAAAACAAGCCCTTTGGACTTAAATGTTATTTTCAGATTTCTCAAAGAGTAAGCTGAGAAAATATTACCATACGTGACCCAAGGAAATCATACTCAACCCTATAAACTACAGCGACCTGCAAGAATTGGGGGATCTTCTTCAAGAAAAACAAACAAATCTCACCAATGACTATTGTACAGGTAACACTTGTGTTTTCTTATTAAATATACTGGGTGACTGACATTTGTTTCTCTTTTATCAGAATCTGATACGAATCTTTAATTTCTTAATACATTCTTTCACAAAAGTATTCATCACAGAATGTTCATAAGTTTGGCTTCTATCATATTTCCAAGGTTTATGAAGATAACCTCCGAATGGCAGCTGTTTAAAATTTATTTTCTTCTTTTAACCACAGAGAAAGCTAAGAAGATCTGGAACAGTATTTTGGTACTGAAACCACTAGTCACACTGCATTGAAACATAAAGGTCTGTCTCTGTGTGTATATGTACATACATCCTCTTCTTAGCACAGGCTGCTAAATATTATACTAAATATTGAATAATTTATGGGATATTCACCTTATTCACTTTATTAAGTACAAAGTAATGTATCTATGCTTTGAAGAATATAATGGCAGCTTAGCAACCTTCAAAGAAGTTGTGTGATGCCTTTTATATCCTGTGTATTAACTTACTTGCCAAGCATCATGCCCTAGAGTATATTTGTGATTATTTCAATTTATGCTTTGGAATTAAAAATCTAGCTTTGCTTATTAGTGTGTTCCATAATGTTAGGTTCAGGTGTATGTTTAATTGTTAAAAATATATGTTATTTAAAATGCGTACAGAAAAAAGAAATTGATGTATCTAAAAGCTTAAAATTAGCATTATACTAAAATTAGTAGAAGGTTAAAAATTAATAAACTAACGGGTCCTAATAAAAAGGTGGACTTTTAAACAAAATGAAGTGGCAGCTCTCAGTTACGGTAAGAAAAGTAGAGAGCGGTTACAGTACGGCCAAGCTTGCATTTAGTCTCGGAGAGATGAATTGGTATTGCTTTCCCTTACATTTTTTTTTTTCCTGCTCATTTTAATTAGAGAAAAAGAGAAGGAGGGGATGAAAACGAAAAGATGGTTATAGCCACCTAACAATGCACCCAAAGTATTTCTCCGTGGGATTTCAGGATGAGCAGAAGAAATGCTACGAGGGAGAAGCGGCCCAGATTAAAGACTAAGGAAGCAATGCCTAACGGGAGTAGGAGTATTACAACGGCCAAACCGCAAATACACAAATATTTGGAATGGAGTCCTCTGGGTACTAAAACAGAATAAAACCATCTATTTCCTTGAGTCCTGGAGTTTGCAAGGGCTTTTGAACCATGAAATTCTAAAGTAATTTAAACCTCTGAAATTTCTGAAATTGAAGGTTAGAATCAGGGTTCTCCGAAGACTAATGGTAACTAGCACTCTGGCGAGAGCAACAGAACTTTAGCAGCAGCAGCAAGGCAATTTAAGTTCAAGACCTACTTTAGTAAGGTATCACTTTTGTGATCTTTCATTTTTTTTTTTTAAAGATTTTATTTATTTACCTGACAGACAGAGATCACAAGTAGGCAGAGAGGCAGGCAGGGAGAGAGAGAGGGAAGCAGGCCCCCTGCGGAGCAGGGAGCCCGACGCGGGGCTCGATCCCAGAACCCCGGGATCATGACCTGAGCTGAAGGCAGAGGTTCAACCCACTGAGCCACCCAGGTGCCCCTGTGATCTTTCATTTGTATATAGATCATATCAAAGATCTGTATAAAATAATCACATATTTATATAGATCCACAAATATTTATATCTTACATACAGGCGTATGTGCATATATTCATATGTATTCATATATGTGTATATATATTTATATAAATATATGTATATACATATGTACATGAATAAGATGTAGTTCTTTGACTCAAACAAAAAAAATTGGTTACCTTTGTGCACTTGAGTAATTAAGATCTAGAGAAATGTTTAGATTTATTTTAATAATTTAAAATTTTACTTAAATAGAGACAAAAGCCAAATAAATGTTTACAAAATATTCTGAATGGCTACATCCAACTAATTCACCTTATACAATGAAGTACATATCTAAATGCCAAAGCAGACATATTTATCACCCCCACTCAATTTCCCATTCTCATAGTGTCCTAGTTATTCAGACCAGCTGACAAATCTAGAACTCAGAGCCGTCTTGGACTCTTTTTTTTTTTTTGTTGTTGTTGTTGCAAATCTCCTAAAGATAACCAAGTCCATGACTCTGTGGGTTCTTCCTTAAAAATAAGTATCAATTTTTCCTGTTTTCAGTATCTCCATTGCTAAAGGTCTTATTCCTAGTTTTCTCACCTACTTACATTGGATTATTACAAGAAGCTGAGTTTGTAGCCTTTAGTCATTCATTATTTCAACCTGCACACATTATGAAATGAATATTTCGGAACACTGAAGAGACAATATATATTTATCTCTGGCTCTTAGATCGCTCTATATGCTATATACCCAATTGCAGTAGAAAAGATGAAAGTAAAAGAAGTTATATAAGGTAGATGATACCTTGAGAAATATATGCGCATGTATATGTGTGTATACATACATTAACTGACTCCGAAAATTTGGTAATCATTTGATTAGAATCACTTAACATAACAGCCATGATAATATTCTATGGAAATCTTAAACCAAGCAATTTGAAAGAAATCACTGTGAACTTGTACCTATGCATCATAGCATGGTCTGTTCAACCTGGGGAAGAACTGATATATTTAACGAGAAATCAGGAAAATATAGGTAGGTTGGTAGGTAGGTAGGTAGATACCCAGATACACAAATACATGAGGAATTCTATAGAGTGGAAAAAGGAAAGCTTTTACAGTGGCTTGTTTTTTACACAGTAGTCCTTAGTTAATCATTCCTGCGAAAGGAAAAAGGGAACGGGAAGATTTGGGTAGGAAATAGAAGCTGACTTAGAAATGTAAGGTCTGTGGAGGTAATGGGAGTTTTGGCCTCAACCACAGATCTTTTCAAAGTCTGTAGAATAACCTCCCTATTGAAATAAGAATTCCCATTTCATGGATCATTAATTTCTTTTTCAAGTGATTAAGGATATATTATAGAAGAAAGTCCTACTCAGACCAAGAAATAGGACATTATAAAGTGGCTTTTTCTATCTATTAGGTCCCCAAAGGTTTTATCTTGTCTGCTCCTGACCATCAACCAGTTGCTCCTGTCCACAGGGAAGCGTATTCTTTCTAATTGTTCTCTGTGGCAGAAACATTTGTCATAATACTTACATTTTTATCTTTTTAAAACTTAAGATCATTATTCCTTGTTCTAAGACCTGATTAGATAAATCTCCCTTCTCATTTTTAGACTACCGCGGTATTTATATATAGTTACTGTATTTCCTCATTTGTCTTCCTATCTCTTAGTCATTCATATTAGACATCCTTAATTTTCATTATTAGATCATCAGCCTTTTTTCCTTTTATCATTTACACCATCCATTAAACTGACTCTATTTTTTTTTTTCCCAATGTATCATTTAGGTTAAAGAAGAGCTAAGAGGGAAAAGAAAACAGGAAAGAAGTATTTAAAAGATATATATTTTCATTATAAAAAGACAGCTCTTACCTGGCTCCTTCATAACTCAACTAATTTTCAATGAGAACATGAAAAATTTGTATTTACCTGTCAACTTATACTAACAGTGAAAAAATTTAGTCGAGGGTTTCGCGAGTTTCATCATCGCATACTACTTACTATCCAAGAAGACCCTAAGAAATCATTAATAAATATTGGGAGTGTTTGCCTGTGTGTACGTGTGTGTGTGTGCACGTGTGTGCACACGTGTGTATGTGGTCTGGTAGCTGCAGGTCTGTGGTTATAGTATTAGTATATAGTATTATAGTAACAGCTGTAATATAGGGTCTAGTCAACTTGGTTTGCAGAACCTGTATGTAGAAAAAAACTAATCAGGTTAAAGTTCTTTGGAGGTTGAAAAGGACTGTAAAAATACAGACATTTTTACCATGATACCCCAGGAAATGATGGTGAGAACTAACTCTCTTAATTCTCTTAGTGACTTTTTAATTGTCCTACGTCAGCCTGGATTTTCTTTTCAAAACAAAACAGAACTAGAACCCGTAAAGAAAACTTTCTTTTGAACCCTCATTGCAAACAACCTCATTCCATGTTTCCTAATTGGTCTTTCATATTATCCACACCGTCGACCACATTTCTATCTCCATCTGGCAAGTTTTTTCTTCTGTTTTTTTTTTCTTTAGACCTTTCGGGTCCAATTGCACTATCTCCTCCCTTATGTAGATCTTTTTTGGTGTCCTGAGTTCATTCATTTCCACAAATGCTGAGCACACCCAGGACAATGTTCACTTGACAGATATTTATGGCGTATTAATGCATTCCGACAAAGAGTTAAGCATTCTGCTACTTACAGAAAATGCAATGATGAGAAGATGTTATCTTCTTTCACAGCGCTTATATATTCTAATGGTCAAGATTGCCGTTAATCAGATAATCACACAAATAAATATTGAGGATTAAACAGGACAGCCGTTATGAAGAAAAAAGGAGCTCCCTGCTGTCTGCCCTCTTTATGGTGTCTGTCACATTTCAGCAGTGGGAAATGGGTCTATGCAGTTGCTTCATTGAAACTGGAAGCACTTTAGGAACAGGGATCACGTCTTCTGTTTCTTTATGGCTTTCGTGATGTCTAGTGGCGATTCTATAGCAAGCATTCAATACAGTGCAGGTGTGCTCACTGGAGATTTTCTTTTTACAGTAGCAAAGCAGTTTGTAGACCGCCTGTGTTAGGTGCTCGTTAAAATGCGCACCCCTCCCAGACCTTTTGAAATCAGAATCTTTGGTGGAAAGTGAGAATCTAAAATTTCAATTAAGTTCCCAGGTGATTTTCCTGCACACTATTGTTTTGGGGATCTCTGAAGCAGAAGATACAGAGCACATGTTTAGAGAATAATTTACTGCTTGGAAAAAAAATATGTTTAATGCACTTTGTACACAAACTATAAAAATAAAAGACTTTTGGGTCTTTTCTTTTTATTTTAGCCAGTAGTAACCTCTCCTGGCTACTTTGCAGCAAGAAGTATGCAGGGGACCTGGTTGTGTCCCATAGAGTGTAGCGTGGTCACACAGTAGGATTTCTTATAAAGAAACATCTTATAAAGGCATATCTTTTTGCCCTTTATTCTTGCCTTTCCTTCCTCCTGGGAATGGAGACATATTGGACAGATGTGAAAGTCGTGCCTTTCCAGTGGTGAAGCAGGGAGAAAAAAAGGTATGTGGGAGGTTGCTAACAATGTCAAGGCATGCCAGACTTCCATCTCCACATGTACTGTTATGAAAGATATATATGCATACCTTTATCACCGAAACCCCCATGTTGGGTTTATGTCCTTGCATTCGTCTTAGATATGCCCACATAAGACAGTGGTGGTAGGCAGTATACGCAATGGTCTCCCCCAAATGTGGCCATCCTAATGTTCAGAACCTGTGAATAGGTCATGTTATACGGAGGTTGCAGATGGAATGAAGGTCAGTGATCAGCTGATAGGAGATTATCCCAGTAATTGGAGTGGGACCGATGTCGTAAGAGTCATTAAACGGCGAAAGAGGGAGGCAGGAGCAGCAGTGTCAGAAAGAGGTGATGTGAGGAATATCTGAGCAGCCACTGGTGTTTCAAAGACAGGAAGGAGTCAGGTGCCAAGGGAGGTGGACAGCCTCTAGGGGCTGGGAAAGATAAGGAAATACATTCTCACTTAGAGTCTCTAGAAGAAACACAGACACCTTGGTGTTTGCCTAGTGTGATCCATGCAGACTTCCAACCTCCAAAACTATGTGCAAGATAATAACTCTGTGTTGCTCTAGACAGCTGAATTTGTGGAAAATGTTATAACCACAATCAGAATCTAATACGACATCTAATAAAATAAGATAACCTAACCACTATTTAGAGTGTAAGGAATATTAATATACTAAATAACATTTAAAAATAATATACTCGGGGCACCTGGGTGGCTCAGTGAGTTAAGCCTCTGCCTTCAGCTCAGGTCATGATCTCAGGGTCCTGGGATCGAGCCCCGCATCGGGCTCTCTGCTCAGCGGGGAGCCTGCTTCCCCCTCTCTCTGCCTGCCTTTCTGCCTACTTGTGATCTCTGTCAAATAAATAAATAAAATCTAAAAAATAAAATAATAAAAAAGTAATATACTCTGGGTTAACTTATATATACACACATAAAAGTGAAAGACAGCTAAAGAACACCATGAAGAAAGAATATTCTACAGTAAAACAATTCTCTGCTGGAGGAACACAAATTACTGTGCGACATGTGATAATACATTCTCTACATAAACATAGAGGCAATATAATTAAAGTGTTCTGTATCAAATTAATTAGATATTGTTGACTCATTTCTCAATTACAAGCTGGGAGGTAATATGGAGCTGAGTGGTTCAGTCCTACATGGCCCCAAATCACCAGGGCCTAATTATCAGCTTTATTAACGCAGAGTAGAGGTAGAGTCTTCGTTCTCAGGAAATGCAGGGCTGACGTTGTGAGGACAGGCCATCACTCAGAAACTCTGACTTATCCTCATCTTCTCAAAGAGGCTTGACTCTCCTGACATCTTTCTCCCTGATTATTTTGAATAACGGAGGGTGGGTAGTCCTTCCTATCATTGGTAACGTTCTTTTTCTTTTCTCTTTTTTTCCAGACACATCTAGCTTACTTAAAATTCTCTCCTTGTTCTAGCCACCTCAGTTTTTTTTTCTTTAATGATTAATTTATTTATGAGAGAGAGAATGAGAGATAGTGAGTGAGCAGGGGGGGCAGGGGCAGAGGGAGAGAGAGAGTCTTAAGCAGACTCTGTGCTAAGTTCAGAGCCCATCATGGGGCTTGATCTCAGGACCCTGAAATCATAACCTGAGGCAAAAGCAAGAGTCAGACACTTAACCGACTACACCACCCAGGTGCCCCTAAGCCACCTCTATTTAAACCACTATAGACAGATCCATCTGCGCTGTGTACAGATACTGACTTTATAAGAGGAAACATTGTACTTCCATATATACAACAGTTATGCCCATATTGTCTAGAATTTAACTTGCACTAGTTAAAACAATTATCAAACTGAGTAACTCCCCTGGTTACTTTTAATGCTTTGGACCAAGCAACTGCACTTGTCGTTGAGGAGGATAAGTACAAAAGGTAATGTATAACAGAACAACCTAGAAGTAAGAGATTGTGTACAATGTTTAGTGAAATTTTGATTTAGCTTAAAGAAAGAAAAACATTTCAGTTTTTAGGCTAGAAACATTTGACTGTTCAAGCTCATACACACTAATGTATAAATAAGAATCATGAAACAAAAAAAATATCTTCAATTCATTTAAACATTTTATGAATTATCACCATCGGTGCTTTTTTATTTAGGAGTTAACAAAACCTGCATAAACAATATTATCAGGGTTTCTAGGGTGTTTTTTTGTTTTGTTTTGTTTTCACAGATTCATTTATTTTCTCACAAGCCCCTGCATTTCGAAAGTTTTCTTAATCAGGGAATTGACATTTAAAACAGTAATAAGATACTACTACAGACTATTAGCATAATACCAAATGCTGGCAATGATGTGGAGCAACAGGAACTCACATTCATGGCTGGGGAGGATACCCAATGGAACAGCCATCCTGAAAGACAGTTTGGCTGCTTCTCACAAAGCTAAATAGACTCCTACCATATGACTCAGCAATTTTACTCCTTGGTATATACCCAATGGTAATGAAAACTCACGTACACACAAAAACTTACATCAGCTTCATTCATAATCACCAAATCTTCAAAACAACCAAGACGTTCTTCAGTAGGTGAATGGACAAATAAACTGGGGTACATCTGGACAATGGAATATCATTCAGCACTAAAGAAGCCATGAATGAAACATGGAGGAAACTTAATCGCATTTTACTATGTGAAAGGAGCAAGCTGAAAAGGTGATATATTGTATGATCCCAACTTAATGACATTCTAGAAAAGGCAAAACTACAAAGACATAAAAAAAAAAAAAAAAAAAATCAGTGGTTGCCGCGGGTGAAAGGCTGGGAGAGAAATGAATAGGCACAGCACAGAGGGATTTTAGGGCACTAAAAATATTTTGTGTGATATTTTAATGATGGATATACATCATTATATATTTTCCCAAACTTACTGAATGCACAATACCAAGAATGAACCCTATAATAAACTATAGACTTTTGAAGATTATGATGTGCCCACATAGGTTGTTCTTTATAAAAAATCTACCGTTCTGGTGAACGATAATGGGGAAGGCTATGGGAAGTAGGAAATAGATGGGATATCCCTGTACCTTTTGGTTAACTTTGCTGTAAGCCTAAAAATGCTCTAAAAATAGCCTATTAAAATATTAAAAGTTTCTTAGGCTAAACTTTAAATACAAGATGTTAAAATTTTCTTTGTAACCTAATACAGACTGTTGTTCTGGAATTAATTTCAGAACATATTTTCTACCATAAAAATGTGTGATCGTTAAAGAATTTAAGAATTCTTAATATTGTTTATCTGATATATGAAGTTATATTTGGCTCATATTTAAAATTTTAGGTACAGAATAATTATGGTTATTTTATAAACTAATTAAATGCATTTGGCAAATATTCTTATTTTCTCCTAGATATTTTCTACTTTTTGATTTTGAGCTGGAAGAAATTTTACAAGTCAAGTGGACCAACTCTAATTGTAGCACTGAGGAAATTAAATCTGGGAAAAATAAGATGGTTAAGATCACCCAGCTAGTCTGTATCATGACCTTGATTATAGCCAGTATTATAGCTTCCCTACAGAAACCTACAGCCCATTATTCGCTCTCAAATGCAGCTCTGTTTTTTGATGTCATTGCCACTAACATACGTTTTAAGAAAAGAGAAAGACAAATATTTAATTTACATGCAAATAATTCATTTAAGTCACCAATTTAAATACATTCTCTATAAGACTTACTAAAAGGGTAAACACTTATGGATGACAAATATAAAGATGTTTCTTATACACAAATAATTCACTGTAATAAATAAAGTCTTTTCGGTTCACTTTATGAATGTTGTCATAGTTCTTTGATCAAGTTACAGAAAAGGAGAGCCAACTGAAAACACCTTGTTGTTTATTTAAATAACCCCAAGCTAGTAGTCATAATTCGTGTCACATTTCTAAATTTAAAATTACACTCAGAACTAAAACAAACAGTACGAAACAAAACAGCAGTACTTTATATTTCTAATTACTGAAGACTTCATGAATTTAATAATTTAGCCTTATCACTTATGCTAAGTGGATGAGATACTGAACTATTCTTAGATTTTAGCATAAGTATTTACTGTACAAGCGATGTCATGATTTTTAAGGACTTTATGATCATTAATTCAGCTAATCTTCAGAACAATTCTATCAGATTAGCATTATTATCTTTATTTTACAGATAGAAAAATTATCTGCTTAGTAAGTAGTAAATTCAAATCCTAGAAGTCATTCTTCAAAATCCATGCTCCTCACCAGGACGCTGGATTATATCTTGATTTTACCATATTCTTTTCGGATTAGACCCCATTAGATAAAGCAAACCATACAAATGATCTGAAAAATGATTAAACAAATCTGAAATCAATTACAAAATATACTATGTACTATTGAATTTAATAATGAAATAATCAATATTTCAGGCTTTACTATTTACTTATTAACAACATTACCATGTATTTATATGTACATTTGCAAAATGTTTTAAATATGTGCTACTTTGGGGGCGCCTGGGTGGCTCAGTGGGTTGAGCCTCTGCCTTCGGCTCAGGTCATGATCTCAGGGTCCTGGGATCGAGCCCCACATTGGGCTCTGCTCAGCGGGGAGCCTGCTTCTCCCTCTCTCTCTCTGTCTGCCTCTCTGCCTGCTTGTGATCTCTCTGTCAAATAAATAAAATCTTTAAAAAAAAAAAATATGTGCTACTTTGTAGGGTAACTAAACTGTATTTCACCAAAAATTTTTTTGAATAATATATGGGCAGGAGAAAAAATAATCAGAATCAGGGTAGAATCAAAAGGGATTCTGACATACTACAGAGAAGGACCCAATTACAGGGTAAAAACAATCTGGACCTCTTAGGTTCAAACAATGGTGGGCTTAAGCAGAAGAGAATGACTTCGCGAGGACACATCAAAAAGTACATTTGAGGAAGTTTAGCTAACAGTTCAGTTTTGATGAAATTTTGAGAAAAGAAGCTGTTATTATCACATTAAACTTATCAATAGAAATGAAATCTCTAGAATGATAAAGGACTTCCTCTTCATTGTTCCTTGAAGATGGCCTTCGCATTTGCTCTTTTTCCTCCTCAGACATCCTTTCTTCTCAGATACCTTTGCTCATGACTCGTATCAGTTATGTCTCTATTTTACTCTCCTGCTTACACAGTTACCATCCTGCTAAGAAAGCACCATCTCTTATCCTGTATATCCTGTTCTATTTTAAATTCATAACATGTATTTCTGTTTATTTGTTTATTTGTTTGCTTGTGTATTACCTTTCTCCTCCAAAAACGAATCCTCTGAGATCAAGAAACTTGTTCGATCAGTGCCTAGAAGAATGACTCTGACTTATAGCTAATGAGCACTAAAAATACTAATCAAATAAGTCCAAGATAGAATGAAATTTAAGTATGATCACACTAAAAAAATTATCTTCAGGATATAAAAATACAATTAAAGTGAAACACAGTCTGGGGCAGAGAAGCAGATCCAGCAAGCAATATTTAGCCTATGCAATAATGGGAATGTGCCCCACTCCACACACAATCTGTGCTATGTGGGTAACTACAGTGTCACAGTTGCTAATGCAGGACCTCGGTTATGAAATGGGGCCCAGGAGGCGTAGTTGGTAATAAATATAAAAGCTTAGACTCGAATGCAGGGAGGGCTGAACAGAGAGAAGAATTCAACGTAACACAAACCCGCAAACCAAAATTTGAAATCAAATGGGGAAGATACAGCTAACAAAGACAGGGAAAATGGATACTTAAGAGATAAAATCACTCAGGATTTTTAAAAATATGAAAGATAAGTCTGAGAACAAAATTTAAAAATAAGTATGTTGAAGATGCTTAAATAGAAAGGAATATCATCTGCTAAAGAGAATGAGAAATAATAAAAACAAACAGGAAGATGCAAATCAAGAACATGTGGGACGTAAAATGGTTAGTTAGAAACCCTGTAAGGAAAAATGAGGTCAAAAAAAAAAAAAAAAAAGAAAAAAAAATTCGGTCAGGGTAAGTATTCATGGAGTGGAGACCCACAAGGAGTGAGACACTGAGCCAACGGTATTCCTTGAAAAACACTTTTCACTAAGACCTGATAAAAAATGTATTTGATGTACTTTTGGAATAGCAGAAAGACAGAGCAAGAGAAGAAAAGAATAGTAGAAAAAGATGTGAGAGAAGTATTCAGGGGCCAAAAAATAGAGTAATAATTGAAAGTCTTTAAGTCTAATAGGATTTCCATAAGATAACTGAAAAAATGATGAAGAAGTAAAGAAAGTAGGCAAGAAATATCATTCATTGAAGTCAGAAATGAAGCTTCATACTGAAAAAACCACTCTCACTATAGGCTGAATGAACAAAATTCGATCAACACCTCAGCCCTTCTTAATAAAACATAGTATGGGGGTTCCTGGGTGGTTCAGTGGGTTAAAGCCTCTGCCTTCAGCTCAGGTCATGATCCCAGGGTCCTGGGAAAGAGCCCCACATTGGGCTCTCTGCTCAGCAAGGAGCCTGCTTCCCCTTCTCTCCCTGCCCGTTTTTCTGCCTACCTGTGATCTCTCTCTGTCAAATAAATAAATAAAAATCTTAAATATATATATATATATCTATAACCATTGTATAGTAAGACAAAGAAAAACTCCTCTAAATTATTAGAGATAAAATATAAACAGAATAAAAGCTAATAAAAAAATAAATAAATATGCTCCCCATAACAGAAATAATTGTCCAGAGATAATTGGGCAAATAGCAATTGTTATAAAATATTAAAGTAAATATTAAAGCACTGAAGGAAAAAAATTAAATCTAAAATTTCTAATCTAACTAACCTATGATTCCAAAATAAAGGCTAAACAAATATAACATTTAGCCATAAACAGAGATTAAGAGAGTTTAACCACAGAAACCACCTCTGAAAAATCTACTATAGAATATGTTCCAAAATGAATAAAATAGATCAGATGAACTCTGCTCCTGCAAATACATAGAATCTATTTGGCAATTTAATTAATTTTGAAATCTCAAATAATAATAGCTTTTGGCATTTTTTTTTAAGATTTTATTTATTTATTTGACAGAACAGAGATCACAGGCAGGCAGAGAGGCAGGCAGAGAGAGAGGGGGAAGCAGGCTCCCTGCTGAGCAGAGAGCCGAATGCGGGGTTTGATCCTAGGACCCTGAGATCATGACCTGAGCCGAAGGCATAGGATTTAACCCACTGAGCCACCAAGGCACCCCAGCTTTTGGCATTTAAAAATGATGGAAAATTGTAATGAATAACAAGAAAGATTAGGAAAATGGGTGTTCAGAAGATAAATATCATAAGGTTCTTGTCACATTGTATGAGATACCAAGAAACCTCACACTATTTTAGAAGAGAAAGATAATTCCTTACTGTGGCATAAGTTTTTGGTATAAAAGGCTGAGTGAAAGCATCCACTAATGAGTAAAACAGAGAAGAATGAGTGCAGAGAAAAAGGGAAAAAGTAAGTAACAATCAAACAAAAACCTGCTGTTCCAGATGAGTCTCACACACGAAAATTCCAAAGCAAAATCAGTGGAGACTATGGAGAGGGATTCCCTTAGCTTGAACTTGGCATTCCAAAACTGTGTTGAGTTTGGATCATTTCCCTTGCCTCTCTAAACCTCAGTGTCCCTTTCTTCAAACTGGGAATTGCAATGCAATTTGCCCTCTAGGCGTATTGTAAATAATAAATGAGATAATGCAATTAAAACAACAGAGGAGAGAGAGGGAGAAAGGAGAGACAGCATATACCAATAGTTTGGCCTAGAGAGAAACAATCGGAAGGTACTCTTAATTGCATTTATTATTTATTTATAGTGAGTGGGGAGTATAAAACATGTACCTTTGGCTCAGTATACCTTGGCTTAAGTTGTGAATAAAGGTAATACGTATCTGACATGCTTCTAAATCTTTTTAATTATTTTATTTTAAAAATTATTTTAAAGTTACAATGTTGTCAAGTAGTTCACATCAAAATCTAAATACTGTATTTTTCAAAATTTTGATAATTTCTGGTTGACTTTTATTGAAAAAAGTGAAATCATATGTTTTTATGTCCTTTATTCCAGGCAGTCTAGTCAAATTAACACTCATTTTCATTTTAAAAGCAAAATAACAGAATTAGATACTATAAAGATTAAATACAGATTTATGATATAGACAAGATGGTAGAGGCATGTTTTTCTCTGTATCTCCTTGTTGAAGGCAATTATAAATCCTGGAAATAACATTAGAAGCAGGAAAAGGGAAAGCTCTGAAAGGTCATAAGAGGCACAGGCAGCCAAACTGGTTTATGACCCCAGGACTGGAGAAACAACACAGACTGGTTATTTTATGTCCTCACACCCCAAAAGGATGATCCAGACCCACTGTTTTCTGACCCCCCCTAACCTTACAAAAGAAGGAAGTCCTGGAGGGTCCGCTTTACCGCTGGATCAAATTTAAGTCCTTCTGACAACACCAAGCAAGTCAGACACACTGATATGGGGAATTGGTTGGGTGCCCTGTCAACACTAAGAGGCTGTGAAAAGTTCTCTCCTTCCCCACTGCGCAGGATACTCCCTCCAAGCAAAAGGTACTGAGGTGGGTTGTGAGCGGAGTTGGGGGACCAGCCCAGGAAAAATCTTTGACCCTGTGGGCTTGAGAATCACTTCCTTGGCACAGAAACTCTGAAACAAAGAGGGCTGAGTTGTCAAGGGACCATTCATAAGGAGATCCCACCACAAAAATGCCCAACTTGGGAAGTTCTGACCAACCTAGTCAGGGAGGATCACACCACTTAAAGTGCTGAGCTAGGGAAGCTACTACATCCAAGCTGAGACTCCCGTTTTCAACAGGAAACACCAGAGACTCTGAAGACATGAAAAAGATAATAAGGGAGTATTATAAACAACTTCAAAGATATGGAACAATTCCTTAAAGAGTATAAATTCAATGCAGCACCTGGGTGGCTCAGTGGTTAAAGCCTCTGCCTTCGGCTCAGATCATGATCTCGGGATCCTGGGATCGAGCCCCGCATCGGGCTCTCTGCTCAGTGGGGAGCCTGCTTCCTCCTCTCTCTCTGCCTGCCTCTCAGTCTACTTGTGATCTCTGTCTGTCAAATAAATAAATAAAATCTTTAAAAAAAAAAAAAGAGTATTAAAAAAAAAGTATAAATTCAAAACCTAATTAAGGTAAAATATTTCCCATTGATAACCCCATAAAAACTAAAGATATTGAAATTATAATCAGAAACTCCTTAAAAAGTTATTTTCAGGCCCAGATGGTTTATTGTAGAACTGAATCTTTATTTAAAAAAGAAGTAATACTGATTATACAGAAAACACAGAAGAAGCAGTTCTTTACTCATTTTATGATGCCAGTGTTATAAAGATGGTAAATATGGTAAATGTAATACAAAAAAAGAGAATATCTGACATGCACTTAGACATAGAAATCTTTGACAAAATTTAGAAAACTGCATCAAGAAATGGATTTTTAAAAGTTATACAGAATGACAAAGTGGATTCATTCCAGGTGTGCATAGCTGGGTCAACATTTTAAAAATCAAATGATGTAAACACTGTGCCAACAAGGTAGAAGAAAAATCCTCTGATCACATCATTTGTAGCAGAGAAAACATTTAATAAAATTTAACATTAATTTATGATAAAAGGCTTAGGTTAGGATTAGAGCAGAATTAACCTAACTTGAGAGAAAGTATCTGCAGCAAAAGCCACACATAATGGTGAAAAACTGAATACTTTCTCCCTAGGATGTGGAATGAAGAAATAATGTCTGTTGTCACCACTCTTGGTCAATATAATACTGAGCATTCTGGCCAGTGCAACAAGGAAAGAAAATAAATAAAAGGTACACAAATTGGAAATAAAGAAATTGAAGTGTTTTTAATACCAGAGAAAATTACATACAAAAAGTTGAATCTACAAAAACAAATAATAGAATAACTGAATCCCAAATTTATAGGATAAAAGATAAAAAAAAATCATTTATTTCATTTGCCAAAAATGACCCCTCAGAGTACTGCTTATAAATCACCAATAGTAGGGCACCTGGGTGGCTCAATGGGTTAAGCATCTGACTTCAGCTCAGGTCATGAACTCAGTGTCCTGGGATCAAGCCCACCTCAGGCTCCATGCTGAGGAGGGAGCCTCCTTCTCCCTCTCCCTCCATCTCTCCCCTCACTAACACTCCACTGCCCATTTATGTTCTCTATCTCAAATAAAATCTTAAAAAGAAATCATCAAAACAAAATGAAATACTTAGATATATACTCAAACCTTGTACAAGATCAGTATTCTGAAAAAATTGCAAAACATGGCTAGAACATTTTTTAAGACCTAAATGAATATTAAAACTCACCCATATTTAAGGATCAAAAGATTTGAGATAGAAAGGTGTCAATTCTCCTCAAACTGACATACAGTTTTAATGCAATTTCAATTTCAGTAAGCATTTTGTAGAGTCAAAGACAAGCTATTCTAAAATTTAAATGAGAAGGTGAAGACCCTAAAATAACATGATAATCTTGACCAAGAAGAAAAAAGGGGTGGGCATCACTTCACCTGACATGAAGTTTTACTCTATAGATAGAACAGGCAAGAAGACAGTGCCATACACGTAGAGGGGCAAACACATAGGACAATGAGACACAAAGAGAAATCAGAACTAGACCAACACAAATCTGCTTAGCTGATTTTTTTTTCAAAGATTTTTTTTATTATTATTTGAGAGAGATAGATTGCACAGAGGAGAAGGAAAGGGAGAAGGAGAGGAAGAAGCAGAGTCCCCACTGAGTAGAGAGCCTGTTGTAGGGCTGGACCCCAGGACCCCAAGATCATGACCTGAGTGGAAAGCAGATGCTTACCTGTCTGAGCCACCCAGGCTTCCCTCAGCTGATTTTTAACAAATGTTGAAAAGTACTTCCAGGAAGGAAAGATACTTTCCAAAAACAGTTCTGGAGTAATTGGACATCGATGGGCAAAAAGAATGAACTTTGACCTAATCCTCATACCTAATTCACTCAAAATGGATCACAGACTTTCTTTTTTTTAAGATTTTATTTTTTTATTTGACAGAGAGGGAGATCACAAGTAGGCAGAGAGGCAGGCAGAGAGAGAGGAGGAAGCAGGCTCCCCGCCGAGCAGAAAGCCCAATGCGGGGCTCAATCCCAGGACCCTAAGATCATGACCCGAGCCAAAGGCAGAGGCTTTAACCCACTGAGCTACCCAGGCACCCCTGAATCACAGATTTAAATGTAAGACATAAAATTCTAAAGTTACTAGAAAGAAAAAGAAAAAGAACAATTCACTTAGATCTAAGTCTAAGCAAAGATTTCTTAAATTTTCATGCACCAAAAGCATGATACCGAAGAGGGGAAAAAAAGTTAGTTGAACGGCACAAAAATTATAAAAGTTTGTCCCAAAGAAGACTCTGTGAAGAAGATGGAAAGATAATCCATAGACTGGAAGAAAAATTGCCAACCAAATATCTGACAAAGAACTGGAATCTAGAGTATATAAAGAGCCCTCAAACTCAACACTGAGAAAATAATCCAGCTATAAATGGCAAATTAAAATCCAATTACACCCTTGGGGCGCCTGGGTGGCTCAGCGCGTTAAAGCCTCTGCCTTCGGCTCAGGTCATGATCCCAGAGTCCTTGGATCGAGACCTGCATCGGGCTCTCTGCTCCGCAGGGAGCCTGCTTCCTCCTCTCTCTCTCTGCCTGCCTCTCTGCCTACTTGTGATCTCTGTCTGTCAAATAAATAAATAAAATATTTAAAAAGATTTTTAAAAATCCAATTACACCCAATCAAAAATAGGGAGAGGCAGTATCTTGGGTAAAGAGTTTGGCTTGGAGCAATGGAAATGTTTTTGAACTAAAGATGATGGTTGGAGTAACGTTGTGAATGTGCCTAATGCTACTGAACTGGGCCCTTTCAAATGGTTATTTCTATATTATGTGAATTTTATCTCAATAAGTAAAGTTTTTAAAAATGAAAAAAAAAATGACATGAAGAGAAATTTCACTGAGGACTATATCCAGTCAGAAAATAAGCTCATGGGGGCACCTGGGTGGCTCAGTGGGTTAAGCCTCTGCCTTCAGCTCAGGTCATGATCCTGGGGTCTTGGGATCAAGCCCAGCATGGGGCTCTCTGCTCAGCAGGGAGCCTGCTTCCCTTCCTCTCTCTCTGCCTGCCTCTCTGCCTATTTGTGATCTCTCTCTGTTAAATAAATGAATGAATAAATCTTTATTTTAAAAAAAGATTAAAAATTATAGCTTATAAATATGGATTTCTTTTTTATAGAACTAGTGGACAGGCACATCAAGATAGTAAAAAATTCCTCAATAAACAAATTTAGAGACTATTTCAAATTAATCTGTAACTTACTACCACTCATTTTAACATTGCACAGGATTTTACATGGTACATAATCTGTAAATTCAGATGCTCATACTATTTTCATTTAAAATAACTTCTAGGGGCAGCCGGGTGGCTCAGTCAGTTAAGCGGCCAATTCTTGATTTCGGCTCAGGTCATGATCCTGGGGTCTTGGGATCAAGCCCCCCCACCTCAACCTGGGCTCTGCGCTTAGCAGGTGGTCTGCTGGAGATTCTCTCTGTCCCTCTGCTTCCCTCCAACCCCGCCTTGTGTGCATTTTAAGTGAAAAATATAAAATCTGGGATAAATGCTCAAGAGTAAAATTTCTGGATTATATGGTAGATGTAGACATGCCAACCTACTTTCCTGGTGGCTGTACCATTTTACTTTACTGACCTGCAGAGTATGAGTGACCCACATCTCCGCAGGTTTCCTAGCATTTGGTGTTGCCCTTATTTGTTTTTTATTTTAGCCATTCTGCTAAGTGTAGAAGGATAACTCATGGTGGTTTTAATTACAGAATGATGTCATATATCAGCTTCTTTTCTTTTTTTTTTTTTAAGAGTTTATTTATTTATTTGACAGAGAGAGCGATCACAAGCAGGCAGAGAGGCAGGCAGATAAATTTAAAATTTTAAAATTTTAAATTTTAAATTTTTAAATTTAAAGATAAATTTTTATCTTTATAGAACATCTTGTATGGGCAGTTGTCTACTTAAGTAACAGAGACAACAAATTATATATATTAGGTGACGATTTTGATATCTATCTGCACATGTACTTTTTAGAGTAAATATTAACAGAGATTTAGCTACTTTCCCATGGTTAATTTCTTCTGTCATTTATTTTAGCTGCACACTCATCACAGAAAATAATTGAAATACAGTTATAAAGAAACATACTATCAATGGTCTGTGGTTTTTTTTCAGCATCCATAAGATCATATGGTGGGAAAATATTTTATTTTCGTAATAGCATCATCAGTGATATGTCTCAGGGGTTCTGTGTTCCCAATTTGGGGCAGAGTTGTCCTTTCTGTCATTACAGCATGAGATCCAGCGGTACAAACTTTGCAAATGAAGACTGGTGATGAACTTAGACACATGAATAAAAAGGAACACAATTTCCACTTGATGGTTAACATAAAATCTAATTTTAAAATGATCCTTTTTGTTTTGTTCGATTTAAATCCTCAGCATTCCAAAGTCAGTTGTGTTAGAGAAAGAACACTTTTACCAGGTGTCAGGGATTGCCAGTGGCCACATAAGCCTCAGTTCCCACCTTCTAAGTAAAAGGAGATAAATGTATGGTCTCTAAGGTACCTGGCAGCTCTGCGTTTACAAAGAACAATCATGGTGATTCTATTCATTCCAGAAACGGGTGAGGGAGAGTTTTAGTAATTGCTTATAGAGAATATGATTTTCTTTATTACATCTAGAAGGCGACATCATGTAACAGCAAGAAACTACAGTGTAAAAAATACACTTGAAAAATCTCGGAAGTCCTAGTTCAGTTTCCTCAAATTCCTGCTGTATTTGAAACTATGAGTATCCAATTTTTCCCATTTAACAAGAAAATTCAAGGTCATTCAAGTAATAGTTAATTGCAATAAGGGAGCAAACTCTTCCTTCAGAAATGATACAGGGAAAATCTAATATATGAAATATGCAAACAGACTATCAAGAGATAAAAATATATACAAATATAATTAGCAACAAATAACACTAAGATAGTACAGAGGTAACTAAAAAGGAAGAATCAAATGTTGACCAAATGTTAGATTAATATAATGCTGTATGTTTAAGTACCATTAAGTGTGCTTTAAAGGAAAAATTTTATTGGTTAGACAATAAGAATCTCACAAGCGTATTAAAAGGAATATTAAAAATTATTTAGATAGAGAGTTTTCTGGTATCCTAAGCAAATTCTAAATATGGCCATATACACTTTATCTATTTTCTTGCTTCAGAGAGCAGTGTCTGTATTGAAGGAGTATTTAATCAAAGTGCCCTGGCTTTTGCTGATTTTTCATAACTGCCAATTGATATGTCATAAATTTTTAGACACATGGAATATGGGACCTTGTTGCATATTATAAACTGTCATTTAACAAACCTGACAGATGGTACTAACCTAAGATTTCATTTGATAATAGGGCCATTGAAATCTTTGCTTCACTCAAAGAAACTAAAACATGTTGAATAAATCACTTTATCAATGAATTCAGCAAGTCTGTTTGAAGGTTCCACCAATGTTTCTAAATGACCAGGCCAAATGAATTGAGAAAATGTGGAAACAGAGGTATTAAACGCAGGAAATACTGTTCTGTAACTGCAGCCCCATGTTAACTGGAGGACACCGGCAATCTCTAAGCCTCTATTATGTGCCACTTAATTTACATGCATTATCGCTAATCTGGAAAACAATTTAGAATAAGGCAGGGCTACCGAGCCCGAGATCAAAGGCCAGAGTTTCCTCTAAAACTTCTAGGCTTTCATCTGCAGGAAAACAGAACGAGGTTTCTGTTTAAGAAACATTTTTAAAGCAAAATTATTTGCTTTATTAAAAAAATCAAATTTGAAGTCCCCTGTACCTTTTTTGAGATCCTTTCTCTTACTAACACTCCTTCGGTCCTCCACCACTAAGCTCCCCAACCCTCCTGAACAATTCCAACCAGTCTAGGGACGCCTGGGTGGCTCAGTTGGTTGGACGACTGCCTTCGGCTCAGGGCGTGATCCTGGAGTCCCGGGATCGAGTCCCGCATCAGGCTCCCAGCTCCATGGGGAGTCTGCTTCACTCTCTGACCTTCTCCTCGCTCATGCTCTCTCTCACTGTCTCTCTCTCTCAAATAAATAAATAAAATCTTTAAAAAAAAAAAAAAATTCCAACCAGTCTAAACGTGTGCCCTGATCTCTCGAGTCTTTACGCTGTCTTCTCATGTTTCCCTCAATCCTTCCTGGAAAACTTCTGAAGAGAAGTTGTCTGCGTTTTCCTTCTGTGGTCCACCCCACCCACCCCCACACACATACTCTGATTCATTCTTCCCCACACACCAATATGGCGTTTTCTTCCTCGTCTGACCACCATTGTCAGTGATACCAATACAGACGGGCATGTTTCTGTTTTTATCTCACGAAATCTCCCAACGTCACTCCACATATTTGACTACCTCCTCCTGCTTGAAGCACTCACTTGGTTTACAAGAGACCACACTCTCTTAGGTTGCCTTCCATGTCCCCTCTGGTTTTCGCTTTCTCCTCCTCTGGCCCTGTCACTGCTGGAGAGCCTGAGAATTCAGCCCTGAGGTCCGGTCTCTTGTCTCTCACTTCTTCAAGTTTAAATCCCACTCAATGACCTGTGTTCTCATACCACTGTCAGAGCCCAAGCCCAAAATATCAACAGGCCTACTTGACTGTACATGGAAGCGTCTGGTCATTCACCCCTTCAAACCACGCATGGTCAGACACCACATGTGGCTCCCAATCCCCAACTTACCCTTACCTGATCCTTGGGTCTCTCGGTCAATGTAAGGGAGGACACCACCATCCACAGCTTTGGATCTCTGCGTCCAACTCATCGCCCAAGTCTTACTTTTCCCCAAGATCTAGGTGTCCTCCTTGAACAAAGTTTTGACCATGTCTGCTTTCCGCCATCCTCCCGCCTCCTTTCAGTTCCAGACACCACCCTCTCTGGAGTGTTCCTCCTGCTCTTTCTCCTCCAACCCACACAGCAGGTAGAGATTATAAAAGATACGAATCTTAAATAGTTTCACCCTCTTCTCCTTCAAATCTTTTACTCATTTCTGTATTTAGTGTATATAAAGGAAAACCCCAATCTCTTTATTAGGGCATATAGCGGCCCTAAAGAATGTGACTTCCCGGGCCCCTGGGTGGCTCAGTGGGTTAATCCTCTGCCTTCAGCTCGGGTCATGATCCCAGGGTCCCGGGATCGAGCCCCACACTGGGCTCTCTGCTCAGCAGGGAGCCTGGTCACCCCCCACCCCCTGCCTGCCTCTCTGCCTACTTGTGATCTCTGTCTGTCGAATAAATAAATAAAAATCTTAAAAAAAAAAAAATGTGACTTTCTCTTGCCTTTCCAAGCTAATTCAGTTCACTCTTTCCTTCATAGCCAATCTGCAGTCTGTGCCGGTCCACCTTCTGTTCCTGAGCACACTAAGACTTCCGTGTCTTTGAGATTTTGATATTTCTTATCTTTTTTGCCCGGATCTTTCCATTAGCGCTCTTTCAGTAAAATGCTGTCCTCTTAGAGGAAGCATCTTGTTCCTTCATAGCACTAATCACGATCGAACTACCTTATTTATTTACTCGTGATTTTATTTTACTTTTTTTGGTTATTTCCTTCACTGAAATGCAACTTAAAGGAGAGATTTTCACTGTTCTATCTCTGTGCTTAGTAAATACTCAATTAATAACTGATTTAAATCATGAAAAAAAAAAGCTTAGACCAAATGTTCTCCCTTTACAGGTTGTGTTTGCCTGTTCAGCTTGTCTGTAGGTATTCCAGAACCTCAAATAACTGAAAAGTATTTAAAGACCTCGGTCTGAGTCCCAATCATGGCCGTTTGAGGGGTTTTCGCCACAGCACTGGCTGGGCACAACCAGCATGTTATAAAAACTGTGCAAAAGACATATATGCTAACGGTGAGTACATTGTTTGCGTAGTGTTTGTCTAATCACAGAGCACTGAGGTGAGCAGGAAGAAGGCAGACACGCAGCCCTACAGACATCATCAGGCTGCTGGGCAAGAAATAGGCAGGAGCTTTACCTCTTGGTTGTAAAAGCAAACCTCTCCTCAAGCGATAGCACAAAGCTGAAAAGCTACCAAGCAAATAATGTAACAGTCGGATGGCTTAACAGATGCGCTGTGTGTTTTCATGCTGTGAGGGCCATTGGGTTATAAATTATTTCTTTTATTTAATGCTGTTTTGTGTCTATTAATTCATTTAAGTCTGCTGCAACAATTTTGAGCTTGGGCAAAAATGACTCAAATGATAAAAGATTGGGAACAATTGTTGTAAATGCCTGGGAAAGATGTAAGGAGAAATCTGTTTCTCTAAAAATTCACCTAAATACGTGTAGAGAATCCATAAACCTGCCTGCCTCTGCAGAATTTACAAAACGCATGACATTAAGTGGTTCGGTTCCTGGATTTTTCTTAATGTGTCTGATGTCCAGAGATAGGTTTCAGTTCAGCTTTCCATAGACATATTTCAAGGAGTTAAAATGTCCCTGTAACAATTAGGTTAATAATACTTTAAGAGTATCCTAACAAAGCAGAAATCAAATAACAGACATTTCTGTAAAACAAACTGAAAAAGAAATAATACGGGGTGTCTGGGTGCCTCAGTCAATTGAGCATCTGACCTCAGGTCATGATCTCAAGGTCGTGGGATCAAGCCCCACATCGGGAGCATACTAAGCAAAAAAAAAAAAAAAAGAAAGAAAGAAAGAAAAGAAAATCCTACTAAACAATTCCAAATAAGGGCTGGATAAAATAGATGAATCAATCTCACCACGACCTGTTTTAGTACACACATCTGTACCTCAAACATTTGCCTCTGTGATTTTCATGCTGCAAATATTTTCAAATCTTTGACCCCTGAGATTTCTGTACTGCTTACCATGCAACTCAGTAGCATTCAAATGACATTTGCATACGTAGTGTGATTTGGTAAGGTAAACCCCAAGATTCTGCTCTTAAAAGAACAAGCTCTGTGTTTGCCTGTGAACTTACTGACTTGATGTACTTTAAATATGAAAAATGTGAAAAACTCTCTTTTGGGGGTTCGTAAGAATCATCTTCTCTTCACATGGCTGAATGATATGTAAATATGAAAACTCCTTCTGCTTGGTTTTTTTTTTTTTTTTTCCCACTTTAGTCTGTGTGGAAGTTATATACAGGTACCCTAAAACACAGCAATAAGCAATCCTATGGATTTGCCAGGTTTCAGACCAACCTTTCTGTTTACAATTTTTAAGGTGGGAAGGATGGAACAGAAGTGGCCTGCCCACCAATCAATTATTTGTAAGTGTAATCTTTAAATCTGTGATCTTCAAGAAGTCTCTGTGGAATATTCCTGGGAACACAAATAAGTACAAGTCACAATCTTGGCTCACCAGGAAATTAGGTTTGACTTTGAAGGAAGAAACACACCCTATCTGCGAACAGTTAATTTAGTGGCATAGTTCCATTGTTTCATTTTTTTAATATTTAAATTCCATTAGTTCACATATAGCGTAGCGTAGTAGGAGTCCCAGGTGTACAATATAGTGATTCATCTCTTCCGTACATCCGTCGGGTGCTCATCGCAAGTGCCCTTCTTAATCCCCGTCACCTGTTTGACCCCTCCACCCACCCACCCATTCTGATAACCATGAGTTCTCTATCATTTATAGAGTCTGTTTCTTGGTTTGCCCCTATTTCTCCCCCCTCCTTTGTTCATTTGTTTTCTTTCTTAAATTGCACGTATGAGCTCAATCGCATGGTATTTGTCTTTCTCGGACTCATTTGCTTTTGCCAGAATCCTCTCCCAGCTCCATCCACATCACTGCAAATGGCAAGATTTCATTCTTTTTTGTAGCTGAGTAATATTCCATTGTGTGCAAATATATACACAATGGAATACATATCTATATCTATAATATATATCACTTCATTATATATCATTATTATATATACATTCATACACTTCATTATATATTCTTCATTATATATACATTATATATATATTTATATTTATTTAAATATACACATTCACAGGCACACTTCATCATACATTCATCAGTAGAGGTATATTGGGCCATTTCCATAATGTGGCTATTCTAGATAATGCTTCTATAAACACGGGGGTCTATGTACCCCTTTGAATTCATAATTTTGTATTTTGAGGTAAATACCTAGTAGGGCAATGGTTGGATCATAACTTTTTGAGGAACGTCCATCATGTTTTCCAGAGTATCTGAACCAGTTTGCCTTCCCACTAACAATTCAAGAGGGTTTCCCTTTTTCCCCATCCTTGCCAATACCTATTGTTTCTTGTATTGTTGATTTTAGCCACTGTGAAAGGTGTGAGGTGATATCTCATTACAGTTTTGATTTGTATGTCCCTGATGAGGAGTGATGTTGAGCATCTTTTCAGGTATCTGTTGGCCATCTGTATGTCTTGTTTGGGAGAATATTAAATTAGAAAAGCAGAGAGATATTTCTTCAAGAATTCAGCAACTAGAAACCTTATTTGGCCCTGGTGGTAGGGGAAGTTTCCAACTGATGATAACCTAGCACTAAAATACGGGGGGAATTGGGGGCACCTGGGTGGCTCAGTGGGTTAAGCCTCTGCCTTCGGCTCAGGTCATGATCCCAGGGTCCTGGGATGGAGCCCCGAGTTGGGCTCTCTGCTCAGCAGGGAGCCTGCTTCCCTTCCTCTCTCTCTACTTGCCTCTCTGCCTACTTGTGATCTCTGTCTGTCAAATAAATAAATAAAATCTTTAAAAAAAAATACAGGGGGAATTGTATGACAGAGAGAAGGGTAGGGCAAGGTGCAAATTTTAGATGTGAAAGCACAGGGAACAGACATTTGAGAGGTTCTGGATGTAAATGAGTTTTTTTAGCGAACAGTCACAAAGTTTGGCTGAGGCAGTAATGTTCATGGCCAAAGGTCATGGCCATTTGGCTTCTACCAGGAAGGTAACATAAAGGAACCTACATCTGTATTACATTATACTGGTGAATCTCAGAAGCTGAGCTCACAGAAGTCGTAGAGGATAAGGACAGAAGACTTCGGTGTTATTCTCACAAATTCTCTCCTTTCTCCATCAATTTTCTCCATGGATCCAGGGATCACATAAGTCCAAGATGGCCAGGATATCTGCCTCATAGGGTAGAATGCATCATAAAGGACAAAGCAGATGACACTGATAACGGAGGAAGATGGACAGGCCTGGGAAGCAGGTTTTGTGATGATGTAAGTATTTAGTTTGAAGAACCTATCGTGTCTGTGTGTATGTGTAGATTGTGAGGTAAACAAGGATAAGGTCTGGATATTTTAATAGTCATTTCATAAAATAAATTACTTGCGATAAACCCAATTATCCTGACTAAACGGAAGAGTTTTCTCCCTCATCTACAGTAAGGAAATTGAGTCTACACCTCCCTGTCCAGGGAAGATGGCAGATTCAATATTAATAAAGAATTATGAGACCAGATTCGTCATAGCTCTTGGTCCCTGCCTGTCCCCATCCAGCTAACTCTTTAAAGTCTGCCTTTTCATTTCTAAAGATTTATTTATTTATTTTACAAAGAGAGCAGAGAGCAAGGGGCAGAGAAGCAAAGGGAGAGGGAGAGAGAGTCTTAAGTAGACTCTCTGCTGAGCACAAAGCCAGTCTCAAGGCTCAAACTCCTGACCTTGAAAGAAGACCAGAGACAAAACTATGAGCCAAAGGCTTAAATGACTGCACCACCCAGGTGCTCCTGAAGTTTGTCTTTTCTAGTAACAATAGCTATACTGGCTAATACTTATTACAATATTTTAATCCCTAGAAACTCAATCTCTTTCTCCCTCTCTCTCATCCCCTCTGAAGAATATGGAGGTTAAGTCATTTTGCCATGCTTCCAGATGTAGACTATATGAAGCTATATTTCCAACTCAGGTCATTAGGATTCAGAGCCAATAATCTCAATTAAGAGATAACGCTGCCTCTTTGTCTAGATTTCAACATGTCTTAAACTCTGATAGCCATAAAATCACGGGAATCAGCTACAAGTTTTCTGTTGTTGTGTTACTTATAAATGAGATAATTGCAATTAAATAGCATTTTGATGGGGATGGGGAAATGGAAAGCAGGTAGTATATATAATCTTTTTCCAGATGGATTTCAAATATGGATGTATATGAACTTTAATTTAGCACAAAACATTCTTAAAAGTCATCAACTCTTTTGACCCAATAGCTCCCCGTTGGTTATTATGTGTCTTGCCATAAATGCAACACTAATGTCTGTTTCCACTGCTTTTCCCACTGAAACTTACCTGTGCCAGAGAAGAGGCCAAGGCCTCTTAACTTGTAGCTATGAGCCTCCACTGAAAATATTCTGAAGAATGTAGGAAAAATATTTCTGCCTTCCTCACTAACTTGCATTAGGAACTTGAGGAAAAACCCTTCGCCTTCTAGGGCCTTAGCCCTTTAAGATGTAAAATGGTACCATATGAAGCTAAGATTATCTTTCAGCCTCAAATCCTGTGTTTATTACATGTTTTAAAAACCCTTCCAAGGCTTCTCTTGACATCAAATAACACAGAGCAAAATTCTTGACATGATTTACAAAGCCCTGCCTCTCTTGTGGGCCATTCCCAGTCTGTGTTCTGCTTTCTAGCTATCCATTTCTTCTTTCCTTTCTGTAAAAGGCCCAGTTCCTCTTAGCCTCAAAGTCTTGCACATGCTGTTCCTTCTGCCTCCTGGAAAGACTTCCTTTCCTCCCTTCCCCACCATGCTCAGATAATTCCTATCTGTCAGTGCTCTGTTTAAAAGTTCTCAAGGTCTGACTCCCTGTTACACTCTCTCCTATTACTCTGCCCTTCTCTTCTATAACACTTACAGGTCATAATTACTTAATCTGCAATTAGAAGTTAAGCATCTGTGTCTTCAAAGGGAATGTAACAGATCCACTGGTTAGCACACAATCAAGGAATATTTATTACAAAATCAAACAAATGAATATAAAAGGAACCAATTAACAAAACGACGTGCCCCACCTTCATTACAGGGGCAACACTTCTTACAAAAGCAGTATTTCCTCCCTTATATTTTTTGCCACCTAGTATCAAGTAAAAGTAGTTAAAAAGTGTGGATTTCACATCCATCCCATTGCTAAAGAACACTTTTAGCAGAAATATTAATTGTCTCTGCTAACAGACAAGAGCATCAAGAATCTCCTTTGCTTTGTAACAGAAAGAAAGTACTACTGGAGGGCACCTGGGTGGCTCAGTGGGTTAAAGCCTCTGCCTTCGGCTCAGGTCATGATCCCAGGGTCCTGGAATCGAGCCCCACATCGGGCTCTCTGCTCAGCAGGGATCCTGCTTCCTCCTCCCTCTCTGTCTGCCTCTCTGCCTGCTTGTGGTCTCTGCCTGTCAAAATCAATAAATAAATAATCTTAAAAAAAATAAAAAAAAAGAAAGTACTATTGGCTCTTGAAGAAGATGCTTCTTCGCCATTAAAGGAAATGCTCAGCTATTTTAAAATTTACCTATTCTCAAAAAAATCTATTGTCAAAGCTAAATTTAAAATAGCTTGACTATCACCGGCTCTCAAATTACGTAGCTGTTTATTACAAAAGAAAAAGGAACAAAGTAGAAACACAAACAAGCAGTGCATAAGTTATGGTTAGACGAGAAAAGAATTTCTCGGTCATTATGTAGCGGAGGGCTGAGCGCCGCATGCTTCACCCTCATACATGACGGAACTAGTAGTACTTTTCTAATTTGCACTTATATGTAAAAATCCACAGGACTCATTTTCATGTGGAGGTCTATGTTTGCAGTTGGCCAACGTGCAAATTAACCAATTTCTAGCGAATGGAATTTCTTCCTCCTCAAACACATATATTTCTCTTTTCCTCCCTTGCAAACCGAATATATACATGTGTGACTTCCATTTCGCAGGACTTCAGCATCCCGCCCACACAGGAGGCTGGATACAGGGAACCGGCACTCAGAGCCTGCGCGAGTCGCGGGGACACACGCACTGTTAGCCCCACTCACAGGGGAGGCTGGGGCAAGCCGACCTCCCCCGCCCACACTGCCGTGATCGCTCCGCTATGGTGACCAGCTCGGCATCTTCTCCGGTCTGATTGCTCCCTAACATGTAGCAAGGAAAAGGGCACCTCTCCCTAAAGCTCTTCAGTAAGGTGATTCCTTGATTTTCAGACTTTCTCCTTCTTGCTTGGTCCCCCTTCCTGTCCCATCCTTTTGACCTTGACATACTTTCTCACACAAGGCAACATGAGCTCTCTTTAGTTTAAGAATAAGCATATAGTAACCCAGCTCTCTCCCTCCCTCCTGAAATCTCTTTCCTTTTTTTTTTTTTTTTTTTTTAAATAGGATTTGGGAATTTTCAGATGGTGTCCCATTGAATGACATCAAGCCATACTTCCAGTGGGACCCATTCTCATCAAGAGGACCCAGTGTTAATCCAGAACCTTCAAAATATGTGGGAGAAACAGGAAGTGTAGAGCCAATGCCAGTGTCCACAGTGAACACCCATGTACTGTCCAGGCTGTGGGTCTCTAGAGATAAAGCTGTTAAAACAGCCAAGGGTGCACCACCCATGTTTTCTCCGAACTTCTAGTGTTTCAGCTAAGAGCAGGGAATTCTACTTGAACTTCCTCTTAACAGCTGTCATAATTGAACAGCCAGCTTGTGTCAAATGTTCCAAGCAAAGAGATCTGTCAGGAGTTTGATAGCAAGTCTGTGTGCTCTTTCTATTAAACGAGATGCGCTCCCGGTGTCCTCCAGGCTAACACCTTGTTTGAGATAATACATATCCCCGAATCACAAAACTTCAGAGCTAACTAAGAAAACGCATTGCTTTAAAACAGTGATAAATGGTCTTATGACAATACCATGTAGGATTCAGCCCTACTTTGACACTTTGCCCGTGAGCTCTTCCACTCAGGAATGTTCTAGTTCTCAGTAAGAATGAGTATTAGCTTAAAACCACACAGACAAGAAACTTCCAGTCACTTTATCTATTTTGTTTGAGCCATATGCAAATAAGTAACGAAGAACTCAGGAATCGCTACTATTTCTTCTTGATCACAAAAATGTTTCGTTTTGGAAAATTGATTCACTGGAAGATTATAACATCATTATTCCTTTTTTTTTTTTTCTCTAAATGAGCTATCACTCAGTTTGTAGTTGCTGAAACACAATACTACTGCTAGCTTTGGGTAAGAGTTGGGAAAATCATCATGTGAATCTTGCATTTTCATTGACACGTTAATGGCTCATGATCTTTTTCAAAAAGGACCATGTGAATACGTTTTTTGGTGTATTTTTTTTAAGTCTACAATCTTACATTTTTACATATAAGTGCACCTTTTATTTAATAAATACTTAGAATTAACTGTAAGAATAAAGCCTGCCTTACACGTAATATAACACAAAATAATATTTTGGAGATTTTCAAATTTTGAAAACGTGTTCATTCATTAACTCCTCATTCTCCAAGAAATATTCATAACACACCCTTTTCTGCATCTCCTCAAAAAGTGATGTCTGCTTGGAGACTTGTAGTATCTCAACAAATTAAAGGCTTTGTGCATGCATTTGGTAAAGGATTCCAAAAGAGATCCCTGAGAAAATGGAACAAATTAGTGCAGATTTTTAATATTATCTTGTAAGTGACTGATCTTTGTATGTAAGGAAAGGCTCAAACATCCTTCTTCTAGAAAGACCACAAAAGATTAAAAGACAAAAATAAACACACTGAATTCTGTTCTTTACATGCTACCTTTATGCGGCTCACGCCTCCTTTGTTTTGACTGAAGAAATGGCTTTCTTACAGATAACAATATTTCCTTTTAGAAAAATATATAATTATTTTAATTACTTTAAGTGATATCTAGGTCTGTGAAGATAATATTATTTAAGGAGTGGGCTGAAATATAAAAATCAAGTTAGTGAAAGTAGTCCTGCCATTGGGGGTGTGTGTGTATGTGTGTTTGTGTATACACATTTCCAGAAGGAAGTCAGTATTTATTCATTAGATGTTAGAAAAGAAGATGATTTTGGCAGGGTGGTTTGAGGGAATGGGCTAAATGAAGGGAGGCCATACAACTTGTATAATCCAAGTTATATTCAATTACAAAGATAGTAAAATGACGTTTACAAGTCTTATAAAGAATAATTTTAAAATGAAGCTGGTCTTGAGACGCCTGGGTGGCTCAGTGGGTTAAAGCCTCTGCCTTCGGCTCGGGTCATGATCTCAGGGTCCTGGGATCGAGTCCCGCATCAGGCTCTCTGCTCAGCAGGGAGCCTGCTTCCTCCTCTCTCTCTCTGCCTGCCTCTCTGCCTACTTGTGATCTCTGTCAAATAAATAAATAAATAAAATCTTTAAAACAACAACAACAACAAAATGAAGCCTGGTCTTAATTTACAGAGTTCATTTATATATTCATGTACTAATCAAAATAGTTATCAATTATCTTAAATGAGCAAGTAGTGCATATACAAATGTTCTAGAGATCTTTTTTGCTAGGAAATTTCCTCAGTATTGTACTTCTTTGGTAATTAAAGCAAGATTGTGAAAAAATGCTACAAACAGAAAATGTGACAGAATTTTCCATTTTGAATATACATTTTTTATCCCTGATTCTATTACAATTGGTGTTTTAAATTATCTGTCTTTCCTTTTAGCACATGCTATTTTCTGACTGTCTCCAATCAGATAATGTGCCTCCACTTCTCGTGGTGTATATGCTGGAGGACAGTTGGTCTATTTATCTGCCCATCTCTCTTACCTGAGTATGAAAACAAAACGAAACAAAAAATAGGGGCCCATAGCTGCATCTCACAGAATTAGCTCAGTTTTGGAGTTACAGATCCAATCCTGATTGGCATAAAAAGCAGATAGGAGATATGCAGAAACCAAAAGAGGTCTAGCATAGAGAATGAGCAGTAACAGAAGATTTGATGGTGTCCAGATCAGCAATAATCATACAACAGAACCATACAGACAATTGGGGAGAGAGAAGAGCCTCTGACCTGGAAGTTTCCCCTTTACTAATATATAATGGATCACAGCAACACATTCGTATCCATCTAGATGTTACTCATGACGTTCCGAAGAGGATGCTACAGTGGGGTGAATTAGTCCCCGCAAAAGATTTCCTCGTGGCCTCATTCCTACTACTTCTGAAGGTGCCCTTATTTAGAAATACAGTCTTTGCAGATATAATCAAAGTTGAAATGAGATCATACTGGGTTAGGATGGGCAGTAGCCCCAGAAACACATCTATTTATAAGAAGATGACAAGACACATAGGAAAGAAGGCCTGAAGACAGAGAAAGTGATACAGTTGTAAGCCAGGGAATGCCAAGGATTTCCAGATGCCACCAAAAGCTAGGAAAAGGCAAATGATTGTTTCCTCGAAACCCCAAAGCCAACTTGGTCTTGCTAATGCCTTCCTTTCAAACTTGTCACTTCAATAACTGAGAGAATACATTTTTGTTGCTTTTAGTGACCCAGTTTGGAGTATTTTGTTAAAACAGCCTAGGAAACTAACACAGGTAGGTTTTCTGTCATAATTCTTAACTGCACAAAGGGGTTCTTAGCTAATAGATAAACAAAGAGAGATATTGTCAAAAGTGTCTGTGCTTTTGACTATAGGCAGAAATAAAACCAGTATGGAATAAGAACATCTCTCACCTAGTTCATTTAAACTATAATCATATGGATTTTACTTTTGATCTGTACAAATATATATATTGTACAGACATGTCTAATTTTTCCTCAGGCAAAAATAATCCATAATTCAGACTAATTAACTTTTAGTATAAGATCTTAATTACAACTTCCTGTCAGTAAAACGCAATATATTTAAGTTTATGTGTATGAGTATAACTTCTTTATGTCATCTCAAATGCTAGAGTTCTGTTTCTATTAGGATAAAAGATTAATATCTCCTCTTTCAAATCACAAATATAACAAGGAAAACGTAATTCTCCTCTGGGGTTTTTTCCAGAACAAAAACCTCTGGCTGTATTTCTCCACAGAGTCCTGGCTATGTAAATCTTATTATAGTTTGGGGAAAGTGTGGAAATTTAGGCCATCAGCTAATGTCCCAGCTAATGTGGTTTCATTAAGAATTATAAAATATCAGATGGAGTTATAGGTAGGTCAAGCATTTCTAAGGGCAAATATTTCAAAATCCAATATGAATAAGTTTGGCATCATCCATTGTACTAAATCTAATCATTCTTAATGAGGAATTGACTATATTAAGGGTGGTCTTTTAAAATTCATCTTATTTATCAATTCAAAAACAGTCATACTAACAGCAATTGCACGTTGAAAGATGCATTAAGCACAGAGAAATTGTACTTGTGTCTATAAAAATAATTATACTCCTATTTAATAGTTTTTCCAAGCATGTTTCTGAAAATTATTTTTATATAACTTTGATATCAACTTCATTAAAGATGGTTCATTGGATAGCTTCTTTTGTGGGGGGAGCAAAATTCAACCCATTGGCAATAAAACTTAATCCACAAACAAATACAGCTTCAACAGTCTTAGCCATCAGTCAGTTCAATATAAAATTATGTTTTCTTATCATGAGCCAAAACAGCAAGTAACTTGAGAGTATTATCTTAAATCACAAAGACATATATATAATGTGCTTCAGCTATGTTTTCATCCTTAACCAAAATCTTAATAGATCTCGAACTCACTTTATCTTTTTTTCACATCAATTGAATCTCTTTGTGTTTACTAGATGGAGAATAAAAGCCCATATAAGTTTCATCAACTATAAAAGTTACTCTTGGTTTGAAACCCATTTTAAATGAAAAATATAACGCCTCAGTGATTAACTAGTATGAAACACAAAGCTTGGAAATAAAAAACACAATATGACTTAACTGGATATATAGTAAATATCTAGCCAATGATAATAGAAAGTACGTCACAAAAACTACTGTTTCTATAACACACTGCAACATATGCACAGAGTTTCAGAAATTCTATTCTAGCCTTTTGGGGTCACATTTCTTAGTCTTGTGCACAATATACTAATGCATGTCCTTCCTGAGAAGTTGCAAGACCTATTTTTTAATCTCCAGCATATTCTGAAAATGTGAGTGATAACGGAAGCAGGCAGAACAGTATCAATGGATATGTTCAACGAATAATGAGAAGAAGAAAAAAAAAAAAACAAAACAGTAACACTGCAGTCAAAGTTCCGCAATTCTAGGTGCACATCTAGAGGACTAATGCGATGTAGTCTTTTTGAGTCTAGTCATTTAAATACAAGAGTCTGTTTCTATCTTTAATCTTCTAATTTCAGAAAATTAGATGTAAAACTCTCCTCTTTCATTATAGGTACAGAATGATCAAAAGAATAGAAATTTCATCACAAAGCTAATTGCATTGTCAAATGACCTCATACATAATGAATCATTAAAAATGATCTATTCTGAAATAATTGTATGCTGCTAAAGGTTAAAATAGCTTTAGCATGTGGGAAAAAAACTGTAATTGAAATAAATTTCAACTTCATATTGCATTTGCCAAGGATGAAATTACTGAATGATATTTGAAGTTTTATAAACTTTATTGAATGAAAGTGCTAATATTTTTTGGTGCTGAGAAATAAAATCTCCCATGACATAAACATCATGAGGTTGATATGAAACAAACTTTTAAAATACCATCAACACTGATCTCGGGTAATTAGCTCTTTCAGATCACTGATCTTTAATTATGGTTGCTCAACAAAAGTTACTTCGCCCCGTAAGAATCAAGCATCAAGCAGAAGAAATCATATTATTTCCTTCAAGTTTCCAATGAAGACTTTCCCATTCGATTTCTTTTTTTGAGCGGGGAAGGGTTTGAAATTCAATAATTTTGATTTGCCTTGCCTGTCTGTATAACTTAATATTAGATATAAAATCTCCAGCTTTTACTCTTGTTGAATCAAGATTTACCATTTGGAGCAGACAAAAATGAGTTCTGGAATGCAAGTACTAAAAGGGGGAATAAAGTCCAAACAGAACATGTTCAAGTCCATATTAACCCATGAGATCATGTTGTCCAATTCTATGGAAGCAAGCTTAAATACAAGATAAAGATAAGATAAAGGTTATTATACAAAATTCAAGATTATGAGTATAAAAAATGTTGGTAAATCACCAGTTTTCAGCCCTCCAAGGTGAGTGAGGGATGGTCACACAGAAATTGCTTAATAATGACATTTTACCCAGTCAAAATGAGATTCAGTAAGCATGGATGATGAGGGAGCAGGAGGCTGGCTGAGGAGAGAGTAGAAGCTGGCGCCTTGCACCCCCTCTTCACCCGCTCCCCTCCATACGTGTAGCATTCCTCAGGCACCCCTGACTGCCATAAAACGATAAATAGTTAACTTGCAGGGATCGCAATCCTGCAGAACAGGAATCTCCCTTGCTCTACAGGTATCCTAGAGATCTAAACAGGGAGGTTACCTTATCAATAGCACAAATTTCCAGAGGCAAATAACTCTCAGTTCCTGAAGCCCTAATGTCCCCCTCCCCACCATAAACTGGAGGAGACTGAGGTAGAAGGGAATGTGAATGACAGCAGGGTCATAATACCCCACTAAGAATCTCCCAACTATCTTGATGTTAATGCCTGACCTAAAAACGACATTGATCAAGCCATAAGGGCAAGGACTCCCCCGGCACCTTGTAGGCCCACCTTAGCACGTGAGAGCTCTGTCGAAATCTCCCATCCCTTCACCACCTCCCCCCAACCGCAAGGTATATAACACGCCTACCCTCACAACTCGGGGCGGCTGCATCTCTGCCTGCCCACGGGTCCTGTCCCCGTGCTCTAATAAACCACCTTTTTGCACCAGAGACGTCTTAAGAATTCTTTCTTTAGCCGTCGGCTCCGAACCTTACCCCACCGAACCCGACCTAGGTTCTAGAACTTCATCATGGAGAACCTACGATTTTAAGCATTTATTTTCCAATTGAAGTGATTCCTGATAATGATAAAGCATGATTGCTGTCACTCTTTTGCACTGAATCAGAAAGTATATAGTGATGATGTTAATAATACAGTTTGCAGGTTTAAGAATATAGTGTATATGTTTCTCAGAGCTTACCCCCAAATATCAAAGTCATTTCGTTACTGTTGACCTTCAGCAACAAAACAACAGACAAAAGCAGAGGAAAATTCCAGCACCTCTCAGTTTTGGGAGTGTAATCAGGCAAGGAAGTGTTCAGCACTCTGGAGAGGATTGGTCTAGTAATGGTCTCCAAGGGTTCTCAGAGAAGAGCATTTGACTTACAGATTTTAATAGTGGAAAAAAGAAAATTCTTACTAATTAGAGGAAGAACCCAGATTGGAAATAGATTGTACCTCACAAATTGGTTAATAAATTGTCCCAATTTGCAAAATGGTTTTCCCATGAGAACAATATTTATAATAAGTTCCCAGAATATTCCACATAATCTTATTTGAATTAGGATGTAGAACTTCATATGACATATTTTTCTTTATTTTAAAAAAAAGTTTTATTCAAAAACACAAGAAACTTAATAAGAGCTGATGCTTAATTGAGAGCTTGCTTATTAAGGAAAAGTCCCATTGTGGTCTGGCCAGCGATTATCTTCATTCAAGTCACTTTGCATTTCCTTGTCCTCCTGTCTCCAGCTCTTTCCTGCCTCTATTATACTTGCAAATGTTGTTTCCTCTGTCATTCCTTGCTTTTCACCTCCAAAGGCTTTACTTACCCTCAGCTTTAGATTAGCCCACTCGGTGAAACCAAGTCTGTAGTTTGAGGAATCCTCTATGGCAATGAGTATAATATAATACATGGGGAGTTTTCTTTTTTATGATTCTCTCTTCCATTCAATTGTGAAATCTTAGGTAGGGCAGGGACCATATTCTTAGCTGTTCTTGGTTTCTCTAAGCAGTGAGATCAGCTATATCAACCTCTTCATTTGATCCTTGTATGAAGGATAGGTTAATACATGTATTCTCTGGGCGCCTGGGTGGCTCAGTGGGTTAAGCCTCTGCCTTCGCTTCAGGTCATGATCTCAGGGTCCTGGGGTCTAGCCCCATATTGGGCTCTCTGCTTAGGAGGGAGCCTGCTTCTTCCTCTCTCTCTGCCTGCCTATCTGCCTACTTGTGATCTCTGTCAAATAAATAAATAAAATCTTAAAAAAAAAATACCTGTATTCTCCAATGTATGATTAGGAAAAGAATACCTTTATATAAATTTTAAAACTTTTAAAAATGGATTAAAGATGTTAGATACTCATGTGGTATATTTAAATGGTGACAAAATTAGAAACTTGCAAAAAGGAAAACAATCCAGCTGATGGGTATTATAGAAAGAATATGTGAGGAACTAGGAAATTATTTTATAATCCTGTGAAGGACATAGTTTGGTCACACATGAGATGTATAATAATGAATATATCAAAGAACCTCAGCAGGAATAAGTCACTCAGAGTAATATTCCTATGTATAATATGTGTTCTAGACTAGAATTCTATAATCAATAATCTACAAAGAATGGAGAAACGTTGTTCCAGGAAAACAGAGAAAAGCAGGTAGATGGAGACATGGTATATTCTTTACCTAGAAAGACAAACTGATAAATATTTACATCAGACTATAAGGAAAAAAATTACATCGAACAGCAAAGTTTCTAATGTTTGCTTGGAATTCACTACAGGGATGTAATAACTCTAAGAAAAAGGCCTAACACACATTAGGGATTCTTAGGTCCTAGGGTACTGGTCTTGAGGAAACCTATCAAGGCTTGCAGTTCTTCATCATTCAAATGAGATGCATGTAAAATGTTCTGTTTTCGGCTTTTATTTATAGAAGTTGATTAGGATGTGACAATATCACATATCACAATATCACACGCAGACAGAAACGTAGAATACTTTGAAAATGGATAAATAAGTAGATGATTGGATAGCTTTTAAAATAAAAATAATATACTGTTCATTGATAAAGTAGAAGGATAATTTTTTTTAATTTTTAATTTTTTTATTAACATATAATGTATTATTAGCCCCAGGGGTACAGGTCTGTGAATCTCCAGGTTTACACACTTCACAGCAGTCACCATAGCACACACCCTCCCCAATGTCCATAACCCCACCACCCTCTCGATACCCCCCTCCCCAAAGCAACCCTCCCTTTGTTTTGTGAGATTAAGAGTCTCTCATGTTTTGTCTTCCTCCCTATCCCATCTTGTTTCATTTTTTCTAAGAAGGATAATGTTAATAGAAAAATGTATCTTTCCAAAGAGTCCTAGACTGTTCAGAGCGCTGGGTATTTCTATGCTTTAAGATTTAACATAATTGAAATCTATTAATTCTGAGAAATGTTTATTGAGTATCTAATCTGTTCCAGGAACCATCCTAGGAGCTGGAAATACAATAGTGGGAAAAGAAAAAAAAAAAAAAAACAGAAAAAAATTATCTGTTTTTATACAGTTGGCAGTGTAATACATGAGGATTAAAAAAGTTAAGGGGGAGAGATAAAAGTATATCCTTATACTTGGAAAGAGAACTAAGAGACATCATAGAGTAGTAGTGGCAGTAGGGAAAATGACTAAAGCCAGACAAACTGGGTTGCAATGCAAACCTAACCACTTTCTACCTATATGAAATAAGACAAGATTCTTCAATCCTCCATGCCTTAGCTTTCCCACCTGTAAAAAGGAGGCAATTAAATATCTACCTTATAATATTGTTATGAAGATAAAATAAATAAATGAATATAAACACATTAAAAAATGCCTGGCACATGGTGAGTTCTTTATAGATATAGCTGTTAATACATTATGTAAGTATCATCAAGATGTTAACTATTGAAAATTATTCTATGAAATCATCCTTTTACCGTTCCAAGTCCCAATGCGTCTCTTTTACTGAACTTATACATCTGATGCTGAAATTTCTTTGGATGAATGGATATCCAATATTCAAGATAAATTAGAAGGGAACAAGGTAAGAGTACTTGTCTAAAAGGAAATTTTCTATAATAAAATTTAAGTTAGAATATTTAAAAGAATACCCACTGGCCTAAATTAAGTAGACTAAGGAGTAACTCAGAAAAGGCCCAAAGACATGTCATTATATGTCAGTGTGACAGGATGAATTATTCAATAAATGGGAAAAAAAACAATTAATTAGTATGCCTCATACCATAAATATAATTTTTGTTGACTATAGACTTAAAGGTAAACAAAAAATAAAAACAAAATACACTTGTAGTATTACAAAAAGAAATCTTAATTTATATTTTTTGAAGTAGAAAATAATAGTTTCAATATAAAAGTAGTCCCAACTGTGAAAGAAAAGACTGCTGAAGTTTTCCATATAAAAATGAAAAGGATAATAGAACAAATAATCAGAAGTTTAAAAGTAAGAAAAAACTTGGAAAAAGATGTCTGAAAATATGTAAGAAAGATTTGATTATCAAATTTGGAATTCCATATACACCTTATTTAGGAATGACATATAATCTAGCAGAAAAAAAGGTAAAGAAAATGAATACATCTTTTTGGAGAGCGATGTCATCAATATGATGGAATAGGCATTTTCTACCATCTCGCCCTTAGGATGAGAGTCCCAGTGTGGAAGTTTCAGCACACCAATGGAACAGAAAGTAAAGCAAAACAAAACAGAAACAAACAAATAAACAACAAGAACAAGAGTGAATGAATTGAAGGGGATTAGAGGAATGGTTTAACTTTACCCTTGTCGCTGTTCTTCTAAGGCAGCATAGCTCCATGCCCAGAAGGGAGACCATTCTGGTCCCTGGTTTCTCCACAGGAAAAAGGGAGAGCATGTGAGTGAGCACCCAGCTTCCCCAGTCCTGCAGGACACTGCCAAAGAGACTCACTTCTTTCTCATTCTATTTGGAATACTGAGCTGTGTTACAAGCCTATGGGAAGGGAACAGCTGGAAGACTGCAGCCAGGAGACTCAGAGGGCATCAAAGGAACGAAAATTCTACTAAATCCTTTGCTGACTCCAACAGGAAGCACACCCATGAGCCAATCAATAGAAATGCCTGGACCAAGAATCACCCAGATGGTCCATGGACATGCCCAGTGCTTCACAGGCCTTCCGCACGAATCCTCTCACCCAATGGAGGGCTGCCTGTGCATGTCCCCAGGATAGAGACAGCAAGTGTTAGCAAATGGCAAGCAAGTATGTGCAGATAATTGGCCTGAGTCTGTAGGATTGGGAGAAAGCATATAAACTTGAGCAACTAGCAAGGTCCTAGGGAAAGCAAGAAGGAAGTTATGAGCACTCGGCCTGGCTATGCAAGATGGAGAGAAAGCATTCAATCTTAAGAATTTCCCCGGGAAGTGAACAAGAAGTGTGGAGCAGGAATATACATAGGGAAGCTGGAGAAAGATTTAGAATCCCAAACAGGGATGCAGGAAAAGGATTTCTCTCCCAAGGCCCAGTCAGTGAGACTGGAGGAGGTGACTCCTCCAAATGTGAAGACAACAACGTAAGACTGGACAGAACATGAAAAATTAAGGACATGACACCACCAAAGAACACAGTAACTCTCTGATAAACAACCTCAAAATGGAGATGTGTAATTTGCTCAATAAAGATTCAAAATAGTTGTTTTAAGGATGCTCACTGAGGTACAAGAAAACACAGAAAAACAGTTCAATGGAATCTGGAAAAGCAATTCATAATCTCCACAGGAAATCTGACAGAGACCCAAAAGAAAATGTGGAAGCATACAATGAATCAAATGAAAACTCTAGGAGACAGAGTATCAACATCAGACCGGATCAAACCGAAGAAAGAATCTGTGAAGTAAAGACCAGTCATTTGAAACTGTGTGATCAGAAAACAAAATAGTAAGAAAGAGAGAAAGAAAGAAAGAACGAAAGTACAAAAGAAAGAGGGAGAGAGGGAGGGAAGAAGGGGGAAGGGAAGGGAAGGGGAGGGGAAGGGAGGGGAGACTGGATGGAAGGAATTAGAAAGAAGGGAAGGGAGGGAACCATTATGAATCATAGAACTTATGAAGAGAAACAATCTATGCATTACTTGAGTTTGAGAAAGAAAATGGTGTGAAAAGAAGACAGAAAGTTAATTAGAAGAAATAATGGTTGATGATTCTCCAATTTGGGGAGAGATTGGGAAATCTAACATTATCAAGCTCATAGATTACCAAGTAGATTCAATCAGAGAGATATGCACCAAGATATATGATAACAAAACTGTCTAAAATCAAGGAGTATAGGAGATTTTTTAAAAAGCAGAAACAGGGAAAAAAAAATCCTCACATAAAAGGAACCCCAATAATGCTATAAAGGGATCTTTTTTATTTCACAGAAATCATATAGGCCAGGAGCAAGGAGTATGATATGTTCAAAATGCTGAGAGAAAAAGAAAGCTGCCAACTAGAAATACATTACCCAGAGAAATGAAGAAGAGATTAAGACTTTTTCAGACAAAGAAAAGCTGAGGGAGGTCATCACCACTAGACCTACCTACAGAAATGCTGAAAGCAGTACATCAAGTTGAAGTGAAAAGGTGCAAATTAAAAACATTAAAGCATATGAAAATATCAAACGCAGTGGTAAAGGTAAATACACAATCAAACTCCGAATACTCTAACACTGTAATATGATGGTACGTTAGTCAGTTAACTCTAGTATTAAGGTTAAAGGACAAAAGTGTTGAAAATAACTATTACTATAACAATTTGCTAATGTATACACAATACAAAGATGTAAATTATGACATCAAAAATATGGATGGGTAAAAGAGTTTTTTGTGTTTTCTAAATTGTTACTATTAGTTTAAAGTAGACTATTATATCCATATGATGTTTTAAGTAAGCCTCTTAGTACTCACAAAGCAAAAACTTACAGTAGAAAAACAAAAGATAAACAGAAGAGAATCAAAGTGTATCACTTTGAAAAATCATCAGGTCACAAAGAAAGGTAGCAAGAGAGAAAGACAAGAAAAAGGGGAAAACAAAACAGGCAGAGAAAATTAATAAGACAGTATTAGTAAGCCTTTAGCTATTAATAATTATTTTAAATGGGGGCACCTGGGTGGCTCAGTGGGTTACAGCCTCTGCCTTCAGCTCGGGTCATGATCCCAGGGTCCTGGGATTGAGCCCCACATCGGGGCGCTCTGCTCAGCAGGGATCCTGCTTCCCCCTCCCCCTCTCTCTCTGCCTGCCTCTCTGCCTACTTGTGATCTCTATCTGTCAAATAAATAAAATCTTAAAAAAAAATAATTACTTTAAATGTAACTGAATTTAATGCCACAATCAGAAGGCACAGAGTGGCTGAATGGAATGCATATACATGAAAACAATGAACAAGACCCAGTATATGCTGCTTACAAGAGACTTAATTCAGGGTGCCTGGGTGGCTCAGTGGGTTAAGAATCTGCCTTCAGCTCAAGTCATGATCCCGGGGTCCTGGGATTGAGCCCTGCGTGGGGCTCCCTGCTCAGTAGAGAGCTTGCTTCTCCCTCTCCCTTTGTTGCTACCCCTGCTTGTGCTCTTTCTCTCTCTCTCGCTCTCTCTTTCTCTCAAATAAATAAATAAAATCTTTTTTAAAAATGAGACTAAATTTAGATTTGAGGACAAATATAGGCTCAAAGTGAAGGGATACAAAAGGGTATCCCATGCAAATGGAAACAAGCACGAAGTGCACTTTAAGACAACATTTAGGTAACCAGATTCCGAGGTAAACACTGTATGAGACAAACAAAGTCCAACAATAGGACATTTGTAACACGTCCTCTACACAACATTTGTAAATATTTATACACATAGTATAAAACCACCTAAATATATTCAGGAATATTAATAAACCTGAAAGGAGAAAGAGTAATGTGATAATAGTAAGGAATTCAATACTTTACTTTCATCAATGCACAGAACATCCAAACAGAAAATCAGTTAACTGTACTGATTTTCAACAACATGGCCTTAACAGATACATATAGTAAGTACATTCCATCCCATTGCAATTGAGTACATATTCTTCTTGAATGCACCAGAACATTCTCTAGCATAGATTGTATGTTAGGTCACAAAACAATTTTTTTCACATTTAAGAAGACTGAAATCATGCCATGTTTCTTGTCTGAGCACTTTGGTATAGAACTAGGAATCAAAAACTAGAAGAAAACTGAAAAACTTACAAATATAAGGACATTAAATAAAATACTCTTATTGATGGGTCAAAAAAATCATAAGAAAAAATTTCAGAAGTCTTAAATAAAAATGGAAACACAATATAAAAAACTTATGAGACATAGAAAAAGCAGTTCTCAGAGGAAATTTTATAGTAATAAATGTTACATTAAGAAAAAGGAAAGGTCTCAAATATATAACATAACTTTATAGTAAAGGAACTAGAAAAAGAAGAACAAACAGCCTAATTACTGAAGGAAGAATGTAGCAAAGATCACAGCAGAAGTAAATGAAACAGAGACCAGGAAACAATAGAAACAATCAGCCACACTAATAGCTGGGTTTTTGAAAAGATAAAATTGACAAACCTCTACTGAGACAAACAAAGAAAAAAAAAGACTCAAATAAAAAATCAGAAATGAAAGAGGATAATTACAATTGACAACACAGAAATAAAAAGGATCATAAAAGACTACTACGATCAATTAAATGTCAATACTTTGGATAACCTAGAAGAAAATAGGTAAATTCCTAGAAACATATGATCTACCAACTCTGAATCATTAAGAAATAGAAAATCTGAGCAGACTATTAACAAATAAAGATTTTGACCCGGTAATCAAAAATCTTCAACAAAGAAAAGCCTAGGACTGGATGATTTTACTGATGAATTATCAAACATTTGAAGATGACTTAATGCTTATATATCTCAAACTCTTCCAAAATACTGAAGAGTAGGAATATTTCTACTAAACTCATTTTACAAAATTAACATTACACTGACACCAAATCCAAGTAAAACATTACAAGGAAAAAACAAAGTAAACAGAAACAGAAAAACTCTAAGACAATATCCGTGATGAATATAAAAGCAAGAATTCTCAACACAATGCACACAAACAAAATTCAACAGAACATTAAAAGGATCATACACCTCGATCATGTGAAATTCATCCCTGACATGCAAGGGTGGTTCAATATACAGAATCAATAAATGTGATAGACCACATTAATAGAATAAAGAATGAAAAGTGTATCACTAAATCAATAGATACAGAAAAAGCATTTGACAAAGTTGAACATCCTTTCATGATAATAATTCTAAACATACTGGATCTAGAAAGAATATACTTGGATATCTTAAAGCCACATATGACAGGATGCCTGGATAGCTCAGTTGGTTAGGCATCCGACTCTTGATTTTGGCTCAGATCATTACCTCAGGGTTGGGAGATCAAGTCCTATGTCAATCTCCATGCCCAACATGAGATTCTCTCCTGCACTCCCCACTCCACTCCTCCCACCCTCTTTCCTTCTAAAAAAAAAAAAAAAGCCACATATGACACACCTACAGCTAACATCAGACTCTATATAGGTTGAAAGCTTTGTCTGTAAGTTTAGGAATAAGACAAGTGTGCTCTCTCTTGTCACTTTTATTCAGCATAGTACTGAAAAGTCCTAGCCAGAACAATTAGGGAAGGAAAAATGATATATATATTTTTTTCATTTTGCCATCCAAAATAGGAAGAAGTAAAACTGTCTTTGTTTGCAGATGATATGAGCTTATAAATAGAAAGCTTTAAAGAAACCATCAAAAACTACTAGAACTGGGGCACCTGGGTGGCTCAGTGGGTTAAGTCGCTGCCTTCGGCTCAGGTCATGATCTCACGTCCGGGGATCGAGTCCCGCATCGGGCTCTCTGCTCAGCAGGGAGCCTGCTTCCTCCTCTCTCTCTCTCTGCCTGCCTTTCTGCCTACTTGTGATCTCTCTCTGTCAAATAAATAAATAAAATCTTAAAAAAAAAAAATCTATTACTTAAAAAAAAAAAAAACTACTAGAACTAATAAGTGAATCAGTGAAGTTTTAGGATAAAAAAATTAACATGCAAAAATCCGGTGCAGTTCTACAGAGTAACAGCGACTATCTGAAGAAGAAATCAAGAAAGTATCTCAACACCATCCAAAACATTAGGAATAAGGTGAAAGACCTCTATGCTGAAAATTATTTTTTATATAGTAGAAATTATAAGAAACTTATGAAAAATGAAAAAAATAAAGACATGAAAAAGCAGAAAGATATCCCATGTTCATAAAGCAGAAGAATTAATACTGTTAAATATCCATAGTACCTAGAGCCATTTATAGATTTTATGCAATCTCTATCAAAAGTCCAATATCATTTTTCACAGAAATAGGAAAAAAAAATCTTAAATTTGTTTGGAAACACAAAAGACCCCAAATAGCCAAAGCAATACTGAGAAAGAACAAAGCTGGAAACATCACACTTTAAATTATAATATAAAGTAGTCACATACAAAATAACATGGTACTGGTATAAAGACAGATATAAAGGACAATGGGACAGATCTGAGAGACCAGAAATAGACCCATGCTTGTATGGCCTTCTGCTATTAACAACGGCATCAGTAATGTTCAATGGGGAAAGAGGATGGTCTCTTCAATAGATTGTATGGGGAAAACTGGATTATTTACCAAAAATAAAAAATTTTAAAAATAAGAAAGAAAGAAAGAATTGGAGCACTATCCTACAAAACTCACAAAAAATACCCCTCAAGGGACGCCTGGGTGGCTCAGTTGGTTGGACGACTGCCTTCGGCTCAGGGCGTGATTCTGGAGTCCCGGGATCGAGTCCCACATCGGGCTCCCAGCTCCATGGGGAGTCTGCTTCTCCCTCTGACCTTCTCCTCGCTCATGCTCTCTCTCACTGTCTCTCTCTCTCAAATAAATAAATAAAATCTTTAAAAAAAAAAAAAATACCCCTCAAAATGAATGGAAAACCTACATGTAAGACCTGAAACCATAAAATACCTAGAAGAAAATCTAGGGGAAAATTCCTTGGCATTGTTCTTGGCAATGATTTTTTGAATAGGATAGTAAAAACACAAGGAACTAAAGAAAAATAAGTGATACTATATCAAACCATATTTTAAAAAAGATTTTGCATAACAAAAGAAAAGAAAAACAACAAAATGGAAAGGCCATCTATGGAATGGCAGGAAATATTTCTAAATTTTATATATCTCACAGGAGTTAATATCCAAATATATAAGGAACTCATGTAACTCAGTACCTAAAAATAAAACAAAGCGAAACACAGAATTTAAAAATGGATGGAAATTTTCCCATAGAAGACAGGCAAATGGCCAACAAATACATGAAAGGGTTCTCAAAAAAATCAACCCTCAAGGAAATGCAAATCAAAACCATAGTGAGATATCACCTTGTATCTGTTAGAAGGGTTATCATTAAAAAGATTTGATAAGATTTGGTAAGGATGTTGAGAAAAGGTAACCCTTGTATATGTGGGAATAGAAATTGGTCTAGCCATTATGAGAAACAGTATGGAGGTTCCTCAAAACTTATACAACTAACATATGACCCAGCATTTCAGCTTCTAGGGTGTACATTCAAAGGAAATAAAATTGCTATGTCAAAGAGCTAACTGAATTTCCATGTTCACTGGAAAACTATTTAAAACATCCAATATATGGAAACAACCTAAGTGGACATGGATGAATGAATAAAGAAAATGTGAGATACACACACACATAGGCACACACTGTGGAGTAGTATGCAGCCATAAAAAGGAAGGAAACATGGTTGGACCTTGAGGGCATTATGCTTAGTGAAAGAAATCAGGCACAGAAAGGCAAATTCATAAGAAATTACATGTGAAATAAGAAAAAGTCAAACTCATAGAAACAGAGTATAATAGCTATTGCCTGCGGCTACAGGGTGTGAGAAATGGAGATATGTTGGAAAAAGTTATAAGATGGTCATTCTGTTAGAAGCTGAGTAAGTTCTTGGAATCTAATGTAACACATCATGGGAACCGTGTTTAACAATACTGAGTTGTTAAGTAACTCTACTTAGGCAACTCTAATGCTTAGAGTTGCTAAGAGAGTATTTCTTAAATGTTCTTACTGTGAAAAAAATACAATTCTGTGACATGAGAGATGTGTTAACTAATCTTCTCTTTAAAAGATTTTATTTATTTATTTATTAGAGAGAGAGTGAGAGAGCACCGTGGGGTGAAGAGCAGAGGGAGAAGGAGACTCCCCACTGGGCAGGGAGCCCGAGGCAGGACGCGATCCCCAGATTCCAGGATCATGACCTGAACTGAAGGCAGACACTTAACTGACTGAACCACCCAGGCATTCCAATATGTGAACTGATCTTACTGGTGTTATGCATTTTGCAATACATAAGTGCAAGAAATCATTACATCGTAAACCTTAACTTCCACGATGTCATAGGTTAATTATATGTCAATAAAGCTGGAAAAAGATATTACTCCTTTAAAAAAATAAAACAGAGAGAGAGAGAGAGAGAGTGTGTGTGTGAAGGGCAGTCATTTCTTACCCAAATGGTAATAAATATATAGGAAAAAAGTTAATTCATGACAATATACAAAGAAGCTGGTAATAAAGAAAATGCAAATTAACACAACAATAAGACACTGTTCCTCGCCTACCAGATTGGTAGAAATTTAAGTGGCCAACAATATCAAATGCTAACAATGACAGAAGGTAAGTGAACAGATCTTAACACTGCCAGGGGAAGTACAGTTGGCATAACCACAATGGGGAGCAAACTGGCAACGGACAGTAAAAATGAAACCTTACAATAGTGCGATTCTATTTCCTAATGCACACTCTAGAGCCCTACTGTGTATGGTGGTCCATGGAAGGCTGCTTCCAGACAGGCAATTTTGAGTATGCACTGAGGCAGGGAACTTTTGTTACTTCAGATTTCTGATATAAATCAGCTATGACCATGTCAGTAAATTCCTATTTCTGTTCAGCCAACATTTTTTTAAGCAAGACTTTCTTAATGAATGTAGGAGTATGTTAATCTACACCCTGGTTCATGTTCCCTATGTCCTCGTTGTATACTCTGGGCGGCACAGCTCAGCAGAATTTCACAAACTTTTGCACAAGGAGACATGTACATTGATATCCAGGATAACATTGCTTTTGATGGCAAAAACTTTATTTTTTTTTCTTTCAAAAGGTTTCCAAAGGTGAAAGTTACTTTTAAAAGTTTTCCAAAGGAGAAAGGAAAAAAAAAGAAAGGCAATTTATTCATTCAATGGGTTACTAAAAAGTAATAAAAAAGAATGAACTAAATTATTCTATATCACTCATATACATTTTAAAACCTGATATTAAGTGAAAATAGTAAGTTTCAGAATGATACGAAAGGCAACATGCCTCACATACAGAACAGTACAAGCGTGCGCCTAATGGCCATCTATGTATATATTTATTTAAAAATAGATGGGCTCTAATTAAGCTCATGCCAAATACTGCCTGAGGAGAGAAATGGATGAGACTGGGAGTTTCAATTTTATTTCTAATCTTTTATTTCTTTAATTAAAGGAGAAGAAAAATGAAACAATGTTAACAACTTCAGCTTAAGGCGGTTTCGCAGCATCTTAGGGCAAGGTAGGATTGTGTCATGTGTTCATGAGGGATGAGTTAGAGCCAGAGCATGGATTAAATTCACTCTCTACCACTTAGTAGCTTACAGGGCCTTGGAAATATTACTTAAATTTGTGTCTTAGTTTACTCATCTGTAAACAGGAAAAACAGCACAGAACTCATTGATAAACCAATTCTCAATAAATGCTAGTTCTAATTAATCTCCTTTATAGTTTTATACATCATTCTTTTTTTTTTTTTTAAGTGAAAATGCTCAGGAGGTAAAGATTAAAAACAACCTTAATATTCTGGATCTCAAGGTTTTAAAGAAGTGCTGTATGAGGAGGAGGGATGTTTTATTGAAAGAAATGGAACACATGAGGTTTGAAGTTTAGTAATCATTTATTGTTAAATGATTGTGATCTAAGTTATATATGGCTTCCCACAAGTTTTCTTGTGAGAGCAAAAGAGTATTATACCACTATCCTGTAAGTTTGTTGTAAATAAATTATATGAGTTCAACAAATACACATGTTGTCATGCCTTTTTATTTATTTTTAAAGAACAAAGAAGACCTTAGAGTATTTATTTTAGATATTTGTATCTCCTTCTTTTGGGTTTTTAAGGCATTCCTATTGTCTCTGTAACATTGTCTTTGCAGGTTCTTATGCAACTTTTAATTTTTTAAACAAAGTTTTTTGTAATGGTCAATGCTAAAATTATACATCATAGTTCTTCAGGGAATTTACATAAATGCTGACCAATCTTTGGTCTAAGTATCTTTTCTTGGCTAATTATTTTCTCTAACAGCTATAATCACTGCAACCTAAATTATGGAGTTACAAGTTAGTTAATATATAAAATATATAAAACTATGTAGAATATGTAAGAATATTTTATATAGCCTTGGGTGCCTTGATCATCTAAGCATCTGCCTTTGGTTCAAGTCATGATTCAGGGTCTTGGGGTCAGCCCCACATCCAGCTCTTTGTTCATGCTCTCTCTCTCTCTCTAAAATAAATAAAATCTTAAAAAAAAAAAGAAAAAATATTTCATTGCCTTAATTGTAAGCAATTAGAAAAATTCTTGAATTGGCTAATGTTTATCTTTCTTCAAGGTAGGTGTGGTTTTTTTTAAGCATGCTTATATTTTGAAATTTTTCTTCAAAAAAGTAGAATCTGCAATGAATCATTCAGCCCTGAATCCCAAAAACAATTTTGTGGCCCAGGGCAAGTTACACATACATGAAATTTAGATGATAAATTATGAAGATTAGATAAAATGGGCTGTTTCAAACACCAAATACAACAGAACATCCTATATGCAACAACTCATGGCTTATTAAATGCCCTAGGAATATTTAATGAATGACAACTCTCAATCTCATCCCCAAATCAAGAACTGTATTTTATGCAGGAATTGCATTTGTGCTTAAAAGTAAAAAATTATGTACCATTAATAAATTGCTTAAATTTTATTTCTGTACCTCGCTCAGCCAGTGGGTTTTTTTTTTTTTTTCCCCTCTAGACATGATATTTGTGTGAGGGCTGTGTGTGTGTGTGTGTGTGTGTGTGTGTGTGTCTGAGAGTTTTTTGTTTTAATTGACCAGCTGATTAGAGTAGAAATGACACTTCAAAAAATCAAAACAGAACAGTAGATGATTTATTAAGCAATACCCTTAAATTCAGGGAAAAAGTAAGAAGAAGATGGAAATATTGAGAAAGCAGTATTAGGTACGTAAGGCACTCAAACCTCATAATTACAGGTCTTATAAAAGAAGAAAACAGAAGGAAAAAAAGAAAAGAAGAGAAGCACTGTTAGTATATAACTGAAGACAAGTTTAGTGGGCTGAAAAAATCTGTGTGTGGCAAACAGAAAAGTCTCATTATGTAAAAAGCAAAATAAATGTAAAGAGACTCACATTTGGACATTATCTTAGGGAAAATCTTAATGGAAGGGAAAAAATGCTCCTACTCACAGATAAGTAGAGAAAATAGCTAAACTATTAAGGGTATCAACAACAAAAAGGCATACATGCTCATCATTAAATGCTAGATGAAAAGAGAATTTTAAAAATGTTCGATGGGAAAATGGTTCTTAATAAATGTATGGTCACCTAAACAATTAAAGTGTAAAAACAATGGAACGCTATTTTCAGAGACAGTAAGTTCTAAAAATGAGAGATGAACAAAATATAAGAATCTGGAAATCCTGAAGAATATAATGACTTGGGAGAAAAAAAAATAAAAATTAGACTGAGAATGTGACAGTGGAATTATAAACAGATTTTCTTCATAATTAGAGTTCCCTCAGCAACATCGGATAGTGATGATAATGTCAAGGTCTCTTCAAACTTCCAACAAAAAAAAAAATTGGTTTGAACATATAATCCTATTCTCTGTCAAAGACACAATCAAAAGAATGCAAACATAAATGGATTGCATGGGAGAAACCCAAAACTGCACCCTCCAAAGGAAAATTTACAATGTAAAACACAGTAAATGGGTAGAGAAATCCAAGAGCATGGCTTTAAATAGCAATGATGTTGTAAGGCTTATTTATTCCCCAATTATCCTTACTTAGGACAAAATTACTAGAAATGTACTCTGGGAGTTCAGATTGAGAGCAAGAAAAGCATGTTATGATTGGGTTGCAGGGGAAAAACAGACCAATTAACTCCAGACATTGATTTTTTAAAATGTTGAAAATATAAGTTTGATAATACCATTGAGAGGGCGAGAAATAAGGCTCAAAATTTTTAAATACTAGAGAAATGAAAACAAAAAATCTAAAGAAACACAGAAGATAAACAACACCGCCAACAAAAAGGCAAAAAGCACATAGGAAACACAAAATAAATGGCATAAATCCCAACAAAACAAATCACCATAAATACGAGAAAGAATTAAAAAGAATGATACGGTTACATGAATAGACACGGAAAATTCCTCAAAGTAAACGTGTTGGGGAAATGGAATGCGGCATGGCACATTTTGATGGCAGGAAAGACTAACGATAATGGAAACGTGTGTGTGTGAGTGTGTGTGTGTGTGTGTGTGTGTGTATAGAAAAAGGAGAGGAAGGAGAAAAACCATCACCTCTAGGAGGGGAAGTTGGGAGGGAAAAAGGGTAGGAGAGAAAGAGAATGTGTGGTGGTGCCTAGTGTGCACGTGTGTGTGTGTGTGTGTGCGCGCGCGCACGTGGGAACGTGCACAGGGGATTTACTCCATACTTTGTTTCATGTATGCCATAGACAGACATAGATATGACATAGATAAAATATCTCTCCAAATATTGTGAGCATGTTACGTAAGGACGACACCTTACCTTATTTCTCGTGTAACACGTGAGCAGAGCAAAATGAAAAGAAAAATGAGAAAGTTATTAAAGTTAAGTCACCCTAAAAGACTCTAGAAGATTTCATAGCGGAATCCTGACAAGTATGTAAATCCCCATGCTTTTATAAATGGTGCCCTATTGTTTAGCATAGAAAAAAAAAATCCCATGATGTATTCATGTAACTGTAAGAAAGGGAAAATAGTGTTGGCATCAGAAGCTAGCAAAGAGGGGCACCTGGGTGGCTCAGTGGGTTAAAGCCTCTGCCTTCGGCTCAGGTCATGATCTTAGGGTCTTGGGATGGAGCCCCACATCGGGCTCTCTGCTCAGCGGGGAGCCTGCTTCCCCCCCACCTCTGCCTGCCTCTCTACCTACTTGTGATCGCTCTCTCTCTGTCAAATAAACAGATAAAATCTTAAAAAAAAAAAAAAAGCTAGCAAAGAATGCACTCAAAAAGGAAATTACTGTCCTTTCTTTTATGTATGCTTACCAAAATCACAAAAAAATGTGAAAAAATATAATCCAGTAGCATACTGCAACATTAAGGCAAGAAATGTGGAGGATCCTATCTGACAAATTTTTTAGAGCCCATTAACAGGTAAAATAAAATGTTCACCAAAGAAGGCATTTGTTTGATTCTCTAACTCTTTTTTTACTACCAATGCTAAAACAAAAAAGTGAGTTTCTGTAGGACATCAGTAAGATATGTTGAAGACTTGAGTTTATCACTTCTCCCTTATAAAACCCCATTAAAGTGACAGTAAAGAGGGAAAAGAGAGATTTCTACACAACAAACGAAATCAAGAAGAAAACAATAAAGGCGAGATATTTCAAGACAGTGAATAGGGTACAACTTGTGAATCCAGAGCAACTAAGACACCAAGCGGCAGGTACGTGACGAAGGACCATGGTGAGAAATGGCAACATATGCACAAGCTTCTTGTGACCTGGGAAACTGACAACAGTCACTGGCCTACCCTTCTCTACTCTGGTTTGCAGAAAATTCAACAGTCACAAGTTTATCCATGGCAAAATCAAAATTTCTTACAAGCAAACCAGCAAAAGAACACTGAAGAAATTTTTCTGAGAAACTTCAAATGGCCGACTTGGGAAATGTGACTCCAGAGCAAAGCCTTCCTCATTTTGGTATTGTTGCATTCCTGGAAAGTAATATCTGGTTCTCCCAAAGCCTGTTTGGTAACAAGATTTTATTTTCTTAAAGCCCACAGTTGTTTTTGTTTTTTGTTTTTGTTTTTGTTTTCCAGTATCACCTTGTTCTGAGAATGAAGGGAACTAAGTGTCACTAGACAGAGAGGAAGTATCAACAACAATATGCTCGTGAAACTTTATACACAACTTTAGGAAACATACTGGAAAGCAATTTCAGACAAAGTTTTAAAATCACAGCCTACTTTATGGCAAATAAAGATGAGAAACTACACAAAAGTTCTGTGTGCTTCACTCTCCATCCCTGGGGAATTATTTGCTTAGGGAAAATCAGCACCTTAATGAAATGGAGAAAGATTCTAATTACATAAAATTAACTCACAGAGAGGTTAACAGCGTTGTTTATAATTTATCGTTGCATTCTAAAAGATGGCATTTGATCTGGTAAAGGTAAAATTAGACTAAGGGACAAGTACTTCAGAAAATAATTGTTCTTAATTATTGAGCGTTACATATTAAGTAATTTACAAGTGTTCTCTTAATTGAAACATTAAAGAAAGTATTAAATCTAGAAATTGATGCTTTTCTAAATATAATAACATTTCAGTACATGCCACCATACATTATAAGCCTGAACTTAGTAAGGGAAGTAGTTGAAACCATACACACCAGAACAGCAAAAATGAAAAGGAGGGGTAATCTCACATGTTAGCAAGGATGCAGAGTAAAAAACACTCTCTTGCACAACTAATAGAAGTGGAAACTGGTGCAAACCCTTTAGAAAACAGGTTGTCCTTATCTACTACAGGTAATGATCTGACTCCCTGTCACATACTTATAGATAAATTCCTGCCCCTCTGGTAAACCTCTGATGCCCAAAATGGGTTCAGATATACTCCATAAGCCATTCACAAGAATAATCTTAGCAGTGTTATTTACAACAGCCCCAGAAACAACTCTGATGTCCATTAGTCAAATAATGAAGTGAAAATGGTATATTGATATACTGTAATACCATAAAGAAATGAGCATATAAAGTAGCTATGCATACCCAACACGTACAAACCTCATGGACACAATGTGAGCCAGAAGAATACACACATACTGTAGGATTCAATTTATATGAGGTTCAAAAATTAAAAAAAAAAATAAAGTTTGGACATCAGCAAATGCAAAATACAATAAGAAGAGATACAGTCTTAAGTTGTAAAGTAGAGTTGAAAATCTGGGGCCTGAAAATACAAAGGAAAGAAATTGTTAATTAAAAAGTCAAAAAGATTTTTTTTTTTAAGCAGGAGAAAGGTAAGTATAGTTGGGAGGGAGAACCCAGGGCACTTTTGGTATAATAACGTTATTCTATTTCTCCATGGGACAATGGTTATGAGGGAGTACACATTAACATAATTCATTAAATTATGTATTTAGCATTTTTGCATTTTATATATAACATATTGGACAACAAATTATAAATAAAACCAAATTATATTATTTTTGTAAAAAACTTGTCTTAAAAATTTCTTCTTTATACAGCTGTCATCATCGAGACAGCATGGTACTGGCACAAGAGCAGACACAGAGATCAATGGAACAGAATAGAGAGCCCAGAAATGGACCTTCAACTCTACAGTCAACTAATCTTCAACAAAGCAGGAAAGAATCCAGTAGAAAAAAGATAGACTCTTCAAGAAATGGTGTTGGGAAGATTGGGCAGCCACATGCAGAAGAATGGAACTGGACCATTTCCTTACACCACACACAAATATAGACTAAAAATGGATGAAAGACCTCAATGTGAGAAAGAAATCCATCAAAATCCTTGAGGAGAACACAGGCAGCAACCTCCTCAACCTCAGCCGCAGCAACTTCTTCCTAGACACATCTTCAAAGGCAAGGGAAACAAAAGCAAAAATGAACTATTGGGACTTCATCAAGATCAAAAGCTTTTGCACAGCAAATGAAACAGTCAACAAAACTAAAAGACAAACTACAGAATGGGAGAAGATATTTGTGAATATTTTATCAGATAAAGGTCTTGTATCCAAAATTGATGAAGAATTCAACACCCCCAAAACCAAATAATCCAGTCAAGAAATGGGCAGAAGTCTTGAATAGCCATTTCTCCAAAGAAGACATCCAAAGAGCCAACAGACACATGAAAAAATGCCCCACATCACTCATGAGGGAAACTCAAATCAAAACCACAGTGAGATACCACCTCACAACCTCACTCATGATCAGAGAAATGCAAATCAAAATCACAGTGAAATACCACCTCTCACCAGTCCGAATGGGTGAAATTAACAAGTCAGGAAACAACAGATGTTGGCAAGGATGTCCCTGAAGAAGGGGGAACCCTCCTACACTGTTGGTGGGAATGCAAGCTGGTACAGCCACTCTGGAAAACAGTTATGGAGAGTTCCTAAAAAGCTAAAAGTAGAGCTAGGCTACAACCCAGCAATTGCACTACTAGGCATTTATCGAAAGGATACAAATGTAGTGATTTTAAGGGATACCTGCACCCCAATATTTATATCAGCAATGTTTTCAATAGCCAAAGTATGGAAAGAGCGCAGATGTCCATCGAAAGATGAATGGATTAAGAAGTTTCATATATATATGGTTATATATAGTTTTAGTTATAGTTATATATATACTTATATCCATCCACATATGCACATATATACATTCACACACACAATGGAATATTACTCAATCAAAAAAATGAAATTGTGTAATTTACAACAATGTGGATGGAACTAGAGAGTATTGTGCTAAGCAAAATAAGCCAATCAGAGAAAGACAATTATCATCTGATTTCACTCACATGAGGAACTTAAGAAATAAAACAGATAAACAAAGGGGAATGGAGAGAAAAACAAAATAAGATGAAATCAAACAAACCATAAGAGACTCTTAACTAAAGGAAACAAACTGAGGGTTTCTGGACGGCAGGTGGGGGGGGGCTTGAGGTAATGGGGTGATGGGCATTAAGGAGGGCACTTGATGGAATGGGCACTGGGTGTTACATGCAACTGATGAATCCCTAAACTCTACCTCTGAAACAAAAACCAAAAAAAAGAAAGAAAGAAAGAGAGAGAGAAAGAAAGAGAGAAAGAAAGATAGATTTCTTCTTAAATATGTTGTCACATCTATTCTGTAATATATGGTTGGAATAGGTCAGTCCTTATTAATAAATTTACCAATATATATGGAATCTGTCCATAGTTACTGTAACTAACTTTAATTCCAAATTTCATGTAACTATAAACAGGTTAGTATTTAAATTTCAAAGAAGATTTAATTGAGAACTTTTGTATCACTTATAAACATATTTTTGGGTGAAAGATATTTCTTTAAATCTTCATTTGCAAGGTTAAACTACTATAAAGTACATATGCTTCATATTCTTTGAGGTACCTAATCTTAAGTATTAGGTAAATTTTGTTGATGCATCTATTCATTTAACTATCCATGCCCTCCTTCGGTTATCCAACAGATACTAACTGGATGGCCCAGAGTACTAATACATTGTATAAACATTATATTATTATTATTCAGTACATCTGTTAATATATCAGGGTAATAAATTTATTACACTATAAGAACACAGAATTTGGGGCAACTAATCTACTAGAGAGAGCTTTGTGATGAAGCTGACATCAGAGGTAAGTTTTCAGTCTAAATGTGAGTTATTCAGTTGGAGAAAGATTTCTTGGGTCACTAAATATCAGTTTTTAAACAATCAGAAACACTGAAATGAAAAATACACCCTTGGGAACAAGTCAGTGAATTATTGTAAATATATCATGTTGTTTCCATGAGCTTGAACACTGTTTAAACTCAGACAATCAAACGATATGGAACTGCTTCATGAAGAAACTACATTATATGTCATATATGATTTTTAAAGTTGATATTTAAAAGATTACTATCATCCAATGGCACCTCATTTATGTGGAAACAGATTTCTCTAACCAGATGCAAATGAATTACATCTACACTTTACGCCACTAGTCATTTATAAAAAAGGCAAATTCAACCATGTTACAGGTACTAAAAAGTAATTGAATAGAATGACTCAAAAATTTCTAATAAGCCAAATACAATTTAATTTGACCATAATTACCTGAGGTTTGTTTCCTAGGAAGGGGAACACTTGGCTTGTTGGGAATGGTAGATCACTCAGTTTCAATAGATTAAAAAATAATTCAGCTCAATGTGAGCATTAAAAGCTATGAAAAACATTATGGAGTCTAGAAAGTGAGTAATTACTAGTATTTCTGGGTGACTTAAATACAGAAAAATTACAGGGAATATAGAAGGAATGAAAGAGATATCTGAGAAGGTTTCAAAGCAGAAAAAAAAAATTTTGAAGGACTCTTGCTGGGAAGTGTGGATTTCATGGACCACTCCACAGTTCTAGAAAATAGCTTTATGAATATAAGTTATTGAGTGGATTGTGTAATTATCTCTAAAATTATTTTTTAAAGATTTTATTTATTAATTTAGAATGCAAGCAGGGGGAGGGGAAGAGGAAGAAGGAAAGAGAATCCCAAGCAGACTCAGCACTGAACAGAGCCCAAAGCAGGGCTCCATCTCAAGATCCTGCGATCATAACCTGAGCTGAAAACAAGAGTCAGATGCTTAACCTACTGAGCTACCCAAGAGCTCCATCAGTAAAATTATTAATTACAAAATGAGTTACTTATCACAATACTTGCTAATTTCTAAATGATCTTTAAGATTAGGCCTACCTAAATTTTGGTAGTTAAATCCAAAGGATGTAAATTATGTAACAATTATTCAGAAAACAATACATATACTGAAAATGAATGACAGATTTTGCTTTTAATGTTGTTTTAATAATGTTGAGCTGGACAGACTTACTTAAATTATATGACCCATGAATTTCTTGATTCACAGAGTACAGGGAGATAGTTCCTAAGACTACCTAATATGGTTTCCCTTGATTTAGGAAACTAAGGGCTTAACGATGGAAAGAGCCTCGATGTCCATCAACAGATGAGTGGATAAGGAAGATGTGATATATTTATCTATCTATCCATATATATAGTTAGAGAGAAAGATATAGATATTACGGAATACTTTGTGGCCATCCAAAAAAATAAAATCTTGCCATTTTCAATGACAGGGATGGAACTAGAGGGTATAATGCTAAGCAAAATAAGTCAACCAGAGAAAGACATATGATCTCACTGATAGGAGGAATTTGAGAAACAAAACAGAGATCGTAGGGGAAGGGAGGGAAAAATGAAACAAGAGGAGACCAGAGAGGGAGACAAACCATAAGAGACTCTTAATCTCAGCCAAGAACCTGAGGGTTGCGGGAGGTGGGTGGGCAGGATGGTGTGGTTGCGTGATGGACACTGGGGAAGTTATGTGCTGTGGGGAGGGCTGTGAATTGTGTAAGATGATGAATCACAGACCTGTACCCTGGAAACAAATAACACATTATATGTCAATACAGGAGAAATAAAGTAAATTTAGAAGTAGTTTGAAATGAAAAACAAAACTAAACAAAAAACCCAAAACGCTATTACTAAGTCATGTTTACCTTTTATATATGATTATCATTAATTCAAATAATTTTTTAAATTTGTGAATTAAAATAGGTTTAACAGTCATCTAAAAAGAAAATACCAGTTATGTGATATAAGAATTGGTATTTGGTCTTAAAATCTTGTAATATTGGCATAAAAACTATTTTTAAAAAATTGAGACAAGTATACTGACATGTAACTAGTTAATTATTACTCAGGGCTGAAGTTTTGAATATTGACATTTGAAATTTGAGTACTGAAAGTAGAAAATTGTGTTTTAGACCCACATTCTTTTGTCTTACAGGCCTTATGTGAGTTGAAGGTTGTGAAAATTAAGGATATTTCATACATAGGACTAGGATGTTAGGGAGTTTAATTTTGCAATAGTCCAAGAGTTCCACTTTGACAAAACTGTATTGAACTTGCCCTGCCCCGTTCCCAATATTAATTTCTCATTTTCAAGAAAAAAAATTCAAATAAATTCATCAAATGTCAGATTGCTATTTTATTACAAAACTTTATTTCAAAAACATGTCTCTTCTCAAAAAGAAAGAGCTGTTTTTTGCCATAAAATAGTTGCTAGCCAGAAGAGGCATGGATATTTTTAATAATCCAGCTTCACATATAATCAACTAAAATAGCATGCTACTAGACTTTCCAAAAGAGAAGAACAGCAGCCCAGTATTTTACCAGCCATATGTTTCAAATAAAGTTTAAAAACCTCCTCTTCATCTGTTAAAGTAGATTTCTTTGTGAATTATCAGAAAGTTCTACAGTTAAGTTCAAATGTCTTCAGGGGATTACAAGAACAAGTAATGCACATACTTGGGAAAAGAAAAAAATAGAGAAATTGTTTTTTTTTAAAAATCTCTGAATGGCCCTTCTCTAGAATGTAAATGCTTGAAATATTAGAAAATGAATTATAATAAATAAACCTAGTATCTTAAGTACTGAAGCTAATGTCACGTTATTGGTTAACATCTCCAGAAGTTCAGTCTGAGTCCTTGCTTTGTAGAACGCTCTGGTACTTTCGAGTGCTTGCAAGCGGACCATCCCATGTGAATACGTAGCACAGACCAATGCATGAGTGATAAGTCGTGCAACCAGAAAAGAGAGGTTGCTACAAAATCTCACAGTGTATCTGATTCAAGGGTTCAAGGTCAAAAGATAAAAGAATTTTTAACATATGAGGGGAAAAAGTACTTAAGAACAATCTATCTTTATGAAAAATAAACAAACAAACAAACAAGAACTTCATGTTTCTCCTAAAGTGTGCTTGAATAATCATGCACAAGACTGTATATACAGAACATGGTGTATTTGCCCTGTATGTAACAGTGTGAGATAAATGGTCTGGGGACCTATCTGCCTAGAACGGATCTGGGACATTCACAGCTCTCGTAATTCTCAAGATCAGATCCCTTCTGTCTCCTTTGCCAGAATGCAAACATGCTACCATAAAAAGTTACCATGCTGTAATTAGTTCCTTTGTGTACCTTACACAAAACAGTTTGTTTCTTAGATCAGTTAGGCACTTACTTAATAAGCTCTCAGAGGGATAGAAGTACAGCAAATAATTTGAGTAGAGAACTAAAAAAAAAAAGTGTAGCCAGAGCTCCAGGAGGAAGAATGAAGGTTGGAAGAAATGGACTTCTGGAAGATTCAGACAGGAAGCTATTCCATTTTATCTGTGTATGTCTGAATGCAGATATATGTTGATTCAATCTCCCACCCCCACCGCCCCCCCCCAAAAAAAAGAACAAAAGTATTTAAGAGTAAAGTTTTAAATGTAATTAATATCATGAGAAACTTGGGTACTATTCATTTATCTTCCCACTGAATGAACTCTGGGGTTGGAGAGGTACTTGGTGCAAAGCATAAATTGAGAAAAACAAACAGTGATGTCTTGTTAGTTTCAGGTTAACTTTTGAGCTGTGTTCTAACCTAATATCTATGAAACCATGCCTGGTCCCTTACTTGTTTCTATTACATCGATTAAACATTTTTATGTGTACTGTAATCAATCAAATAAATACAGAGTTTTGACATATCAAATGATGCTTTAAGTCTAATAACATCCAGCTGCACAGATACAGGGTCTACTTTCAAAAGACATTAGGCTGATTCTTACAGTGTTTACCGTAAGACTTCTAAACAATGTGCTTAAACAGCTGTTTCATAGTTTCTCAATTTGGAATACTATGTAGTACCTTTCTAGTATGAAAACAAGATAATCAAACTCTTTTGAACCACACAAGCAGGTTCCCTCTCTTCAGCCTCTCAAAACTTCTATCACAATTTTTTGAAAAGATTTATTTATTTGAGAGAGAGAGAGAAAGAGAGAATGAGTGGGAGGGGTAAAGGGAAAGAGAGATTCTCAAGCAGACTGCACACTGAGGCCAGAGCCAGACCCAGGATCGATCTCAGGACCCTGATATCACCACCTGAGCCTAAACCCCAAGAGTTGGAAGCTTAACTGACTGCCACGCAGGCGCCCTAGTTCTATCACAATTTCTAAGCCAAAAATCAGAGTTTAAGATTTTATCCCTATAAAATATTCTATAAAACTGGGGCACCTGGGTGGCTCAGTGGGTTAAAGCCTCTGCCTTTGGCTCAGGTCATGATCTCGGGGTCCTGGGATCGAGTCCCGCATCGGGCTCTCTGCTCAGCAGGGAGCCTGCTTCCCTCTCTCTCTCTCTGCCTTCTTGTGATCTCTGTCAAATAAATAAATAAATCTTTTAAAAATATATTCTATAAAACCAAGTCACGGACACTGTTATAGAGCGCATATATTTCCATAACTGTCTGAGTTGATGCTTCAGTTAAGAAGTCCTAGTTTGTTTTTTTTGTGTGTGTTTTGATTTATTTCTGTACATACTCACTATGAATGCCTCCTAACACTGAAGGAAATGTAGTATCATAATGTGGTCAAAGACAGGAAACAAGTTTTCAGTCTCCTTACTATTACTACTGTTGTTATTGTTAATTATATTTATATTTTCTAATGTTATTGCTCCATGTCCAGTTTGATTCCTTTTAGAGAATACTGTACAATTTCATTTGCAAATCCACTCATGTCACCTGGACACTCCCTAATCATTATTTGAGAAATACCTTATTTCCCTTCTCTGTTGAAGCTCAGAACCTTGTATTCCACGTGTTCTTCATTTGCTCATTCATTCATCCATTCTTGCCTGAAAATATCTCCTGTCCTCTTCTGAGAACATGTACAGAGGATGAAACATCTTTTAAAACTGATGTAGCTGAAAATACATTAAATTCCAGTTTTATACTTAAAAGCTTATTGGGGTACAGAACTGTAGGTTGGTAATTGTTCTACCTTTTTAATTTATTTTTATTTTTTTAAAGGTTTTATTTATTTATTTGACACAGAGAGAGAGATCACAAGTAGGCAGAAAGAGGGGAAAGCAGGCTCCCCGCCAAGCAGAGAGCCCGATGCAGGGCTCGATCCCAGGACCCTGAGATCATGACCTGAGCCAAAGGCAGAGGCTTTAACCCACTGAGCCACACAGGCGCCCCTGTTTTACCTTTTAAGTATTAAGACCATTTTTGTATGGGATCTTTATTTTCTCTGAAAACTTTTGTGATTTTTATGATAGTCTGGAATTTCACAATAATATACCATGAAGGAAACATTTATTCATTATATGAGGTACTTGGTGGTCTTTATCAATCTAGAAACTGCTGTCCTATAGTTCTGAAAAAAAAAATTCTAAAACTTAGTCATTATTCTACCACTTACCATCCTTTGCCTGCCACCATTATACACACATTTGGTTTTCTTTTCCTAGAATTTGATATTGGACTTCATAAATTGCTACTTCAGTTTTCTTAATCTCAATCTCTTTATGTTTACATACTTATTATTTTTATTCTATTTCCTTGAAGATCTGTATTTTCCACTTAAAATTGTGTCTTCACAATTTTGGCTATCCTGTTTTAAATCCTCAAGTGTTCTTTGTTGTTCTTATGGACATTCCTTTTTTAATAGCATCCTAATTTGTTTATTGGATTCAACATCTACTGGTACAACTTCGAGAAAAAAAACTGTTTGTTTCTTTAAGTAGGCTACATGCCCAATGTGGAGCCCAACACAGGGCTTGAAATCAAGACCCTGCAATCATGACCTGAGCTGAGATCAAGAGTCAGACACTTAAATGACTGAGCCAACCAGGCACCCCGTGAGAATAGATTTTATAGCTCTTAAACGAAAACTTCATTCTACCCCTGGCTTTATTCCTGTTTCCTCAAATTCCATTTATCTACTTCCTTGTTTGGGTGTATACTTTTCATGCCACAGCTTTCCTCAAGTGTATGATGATTATTAGTGGTTCATTCTAGTGCAAAGTAAGACGACATTAACCGATGGGCAGCACAGTGGTTTTTTTTTGTGGGGGCATGGGGGTTGTATGCAAACTGGTGGGAATTCACTGAGGAGGGAACTCGCTAAAAGGAATTTGGCTTGAACATTGGGAAAAACCTAAGTGCCCACGGATGGATGAATGGGTAAAGAAAATGGATACATACATGCAATGTACAAAAAAGAATGGAATTTTGCCATTTGTGACAACAGGGTGGACCTTGTGGGTGTAGTGCTGAGTGAAATAAGAGAAATAAGAGAAAGATAAATGCTGTGTGATTCCACTTACATGTGGGATATTTTTAAAAGGAAAAGAAAAAAATTAAAAAACAAGCTCATAGACACAGAGAACACATTGGTGGTTGCCAGAGGTGGGGGTGGACGGGGGTGAAAAGGGTGAAGGGGATGAAAAGGTACAAACGTGCAGATACAACATGAATAAATCATGGGATGTAATGTACAGCATAGCAGCTACGGTTACTATTTGAAAGTTGTTTAGTAATATGGTACTGTGTATTTGAAAGTTGTTAAGAAATCAGATCTTAAAAGTTCTTACAACAAGAAAAACATTTTAACTATGTATGGTAACAGATACTAACCAGACTTCTTGTGGGGATCATTTTGCAATAGGCACAAATCTTGAATCACTATGTTGTACACCTGAGATGAATATAATGTTATGTGTCCATTATACCTCAACAATGAAGGATCATTAAGAAAAATGTCTATAGATATGATATATATTACATATAAATAATATACTAGATATAAAATATAGAGCCAAAATTGTATATATATTGGGCTTGAACAATGTTAGTTAGCCAAGAGAGAATAAAAGTCTATGGTGATATGGTAAGTTGAAGGATATTTTAGATAGGCTTTGTTAGGATGTCTGAGACAGAGCTAGGTTAGGGGAGAACAAGGCAGGCATTTGTAAACAAAGGTCTATTATAAATGTTTTAAAAGTGATCATTGAAAAAGATGGACAGAAGTGCTAAGGAAGACAAGTGGATGAAGAAAAGGTCACTTCAGTCACTGAGCCTAATCTAGACTAAAATCCACATTAATATTTAGAAATTTCTTTTCAGTTTCTAAAAATATCTTCCATGTAAACAGTAACAGAACAACCATCAGAAAAAACAGTAGCAAGGAGAGAATTTGCCATATTGTAATCATTCAAAAGTGTTCACACTTAGGATAAAAACAATAAATTTAATTGGTTTAATAATGAAATGTTTTATCTGCAGCATTCTAAGCACTTACTAATTCACAACTAGTAAATAACAGGCTTAATCAAAGAGCTGTTCATGTCACAGATTTCTATTGTAAGATATAAAAATCTCCTAAATAGTCCTAAAGTCCTCTTGGAAATCAGTGACAACTTTAGTACAGATGTGGAATTATTAAACTTTTACATACACACACACACACACACACACACAATATACATATGTGTTTATACAAACATATGCTCAAATGTATGTACACAGACTTGTCTTTGAACACATATTTAAATTTGAGGAGAGTCAGGAAAAAAACTTTAATGTGGGACATAACACCCTGGTAATTTGAACCCAAGTCATAGAAAGCTCCCATCTTGAAAATCATGGAATTCAAGACAGCCAAAACTGTCATTTGTATTCAAAACTAAACGTTTAGGGGCGCCGGGTGGCTCAGTGGGTTAGGGCCTCTGCCTTCGGCTCGGGTCATGGTCCCGGGGTCCTGGGATCGAGCCCCACTTCGGGCTCTCTGCTTAGCCTGCTTCCTCCTCTCTTTCTCTCTCTCTTTCTCTGCCTGCCTCTCTGCCTACTTGTGGTTTCTGTCAAATAAATAAAAATAAAGATGTAAAAAAAAAAATTAAACGTTTATATAAGGCAAATGAAAAGTTCAATCATGTGTTATTTTGTGGTTATCTTGACATTTTATATTTCTAGCTGTGGTCTTAAACACACCAACTTCTCACTATCAGGAAAATGTGGCTGTTTTGTCACCGACCCTGAGCTGTGGGACTAGAAAACACAGTGTGTGCCAGTGTTGTTCTTCTATGCATTCTTATTGCATTGGGCATGGATATATCACAGTAATAAAATGAAATCCACGGCCCCCACTATGCTCTTCATCACTGATGATATTAGAAACTATGGAGAAAGTTCAATACAGCATATTGGCTCTAAGAAAGAACCAGGGGTCCGAATACCAAGGTTTGAATCCTGGTGGTAATGCACTGAAACTGTATGAACTTGCTTCTTCTGTTAAAAAGCAGCAAATAAAATTATCAAGTGGCTTTATAAGGTTATGATGGGGAAAAAGATGAAGCACCTAACACAGCACCTGGCATATAAAAAATATCCAATCCAATAAACTTTAATTATTATAATGATAACAATGGCTGATGTTCAGAGTTTAAACTGACCCAGGCATTACTGACGGTAGTACTAGGTCCTATTCCTAATGTGTCCACTGCACTGCAGAAAACACTTTTTTTTGGTTTTATTTCCATTCCTTATTATGATATCAAAGTGGTTTACATGATAAACTACATTGCCCTATTTCTGTTTTTGAGCTATTTTGCATTTTCTACATTGCTGATTAAGATTACCAGAATTGGAGAATGGAAGATGTGTCTCAATATGTACTTAATAAATAAATCAGGACTCGCTTGCAGTAATTTAATAATTCTGAAATATAAAGAGAGCAAAAAATATTTTCTTAACGGTTTTTCTTCTACTAATTAGAGAACAGTCACTCTGAAAAAAGGAATAGTATAACTTTTCACATTTCATTAGACTATTTGAAAATGCTAAGGGGTGCTTTTCTAGGTTCAGGGTACAGGAAAACTTTATGTGGTATTCACCCCTGTGTTCCGGTGCGTGTGTGTGTTTTGCTAATAAGTCTTTTGTATACACCTGAAGATGCCTAAAATAAAGGATTTGCTTTATGATTCTATGTCACTGATATCCATATTCAAATACAAGTTTTGTTTTGCTAATTTTAAATTAATTTTTATCAACTTTTGATCATTTTTCTAAAAGCTTCACAGAAAAAAGAAATAATGCTATATCAGGAGTGATGGTCAAAACTCCAGGATCTATTTCAATCTCCAGTGTCATAAGGCAGCAATAGGGAGGCTTTGGGCAAAATGGTGAACTGAACACAAATACGTTTTCTTCTGCTGCCAACTCTAAATCTGCTTCTCTTGATTCAAATTCCTGCTGGGCTTCTGCTAGTTGGGCTGGATTCACAGAATGTAGGGAAGCTGACGATGAAAGATTATAGCCACTAAGGAAACCCAGTAGACAGACAGAGGGAGATAACTCAGAACAAAGAGAAGAAGCAACTGGCAAAATAAGAATTCTTACACAGACAAAAAATAATTTTCATAGAAAACTGACAAAATTACTAAAAGGATTCAAGTACAAGATTAAAAAAAAAAAGCAAAGTTAAGACAATAACAATAAGTCATGATTTTCCAAGTAATAATATGAAAATTGCATCATGGGAAAGGATTGAAATTCACTAGGCTTTCTTATGGAAATTCACTAGGCTTTCTTATGGTTCTATCAACGTATGGAGGAAAACACAGAGAGAAAAAAATATCTTGAGGGACAAGATAAAATGATATGGCCTGGAAATCTAACACATAAATAATGGACATTTCAGAAGAAGGGAAATAGACAAGTGGAAGAGACGCATTAATTAAACAAATAATAGGGGGAAATTTGCTGAGGTGCAGGCTTGAGTCTGTGGGTTGAAAGACCTCACCACAGTCCAGACTGGATTGATGAGAAAAAACCCCACCTAGACTATATGAAAATTACTGAGCTGTGAAAATAGAGAGAAAATCTTACAGGCATCAGGAAGAAAGGACAAGTTGGCTAAAGATGAGAAGAACCCCATGGTGGTTATCCGTTGTTACATCTGAAGCCACCAGACAGGGGCATAGCATCTAAAGTCTCCTGAGGGAAGAGCACGACAAACCTAGAATCCCAACCAGAACAATACAAAGTTTACTGTCTGAGCAAAATAAAGTTTTCAAAGGTAGAAGCTGTAAAGTAAACCACACAGAAACACCATCTGAGAAAAGTAATAGAGAACAGTTGATCCAAACAACAGATGGCCAGGAAGAGAGACCTCCAAAAGATAAAGAGAAGAAGAGATCATCAAGATTCTGAGTCTTGTACTCTAAGGCACACACACACGCACACAGTCGTGGGTGTTCTAACAATGCACAGCACACGAATAAAGAAGATGTATTGCAACAGTAGAATATAATAGCAAAAAAATCCGATAATGGTCCAGAACGCAATGTACTATAGGACCCAAGTAAACCTAAGTGTGGGGAAGGTTTGGGGTGGGAAAGAGACTCAATTCAGTGGTTTCACTAGGTAGGCGGGGTCTGGGAGAGCAGCAGGCAGGAGAGAAATAAATAGACTCTCTACGTCTTTTTCAGCTGAAGTTAAAGATCCAGTTGGGGACAGAGAAGGAAGATAGCAGAATTAATTAATTAATTAGATTAATTAGATTAATCTAAAAGATTAACAATCACTGCATATTTAGGGGAAATAACATCTTATCTTTAAAAGAAAAGAGTAAACAGAAAAATATACAAGAAGGTAAAAGGTGAGGAAGATAATCCTATAATAAATCATGTACAGAACGTCTAAATTAACAAGGAGAAATAAACAACTAAAAAATGAAGAATGTACCAAAAAAAATTAAAAAGAAAAACAAAAACCAAGAACCTAAAGCAAAAATGAGAAAATAACAAAAAAGGAATCACCAATATAACTTTAGTAAGCCATATTCAGATTGGAGGAATAAAACCATGTAAGTCAGTTGTTATAATTAAATGAAACTACCCTTAAGTATACTAGACGGTCACATTAAATTAAAAAAAGAAAACAAGTTATCTGTATGGTTTCATAACAAAAATATTTAAAGCAACTCTACAAAGGAACATTGAAAATGTAAAGACAATGTAAGAATAACATGTAAGTGCCATGGAAAGAAGAGTTGCAGTGTGATTTTCAGAAAAATCATAACATAGTGTGGAAAACCCTAAACAGTACAAACAAGAAAACCCTATACGTTTAAAGAAGGCAGAAGTGACAAGGACAACATGTCCCCAACAGACGTGTAATTACCAAACAACATGGCATCTACATACCAGGATAGGACAGATATAAAATATACTTGGAAGCTCAGAAAAGATTCTTTCATAATTGAAAAGATTCAGTGCACTTAAAATATAAAGGATAAGGAGAAATGAGCAGTGCTTGATTTAGTAGATAAGTACAGAACTCTACAGCCTTTGAACAACAACACGTGTGAGTGTGTGTGTCTGTGTGTGTGCGCGTTCTATGTCTACAGAATAGTTTACTTAGAATTAGAACAACAATAAACAGATTAAATTGTCCTTGGACCAGTAAGAAATCACTAACTCGCAGAAAAGAAATGAAAAGGCTGATACAAGACTGATGAGACAGCTTTAAATGTGAACGTTCCCATATTCCTTTTTTTCTTTTAATAAAGGAGAAAGATGGAAAAAATAAAATTTAGGGCAAACAGAAGCAACTGGAAGGAGAACTACAAAATATAACAAGATCGAAAAATTAATAAGGTTAAAACCTAAAACTAAGAAAATAGGGAAAAAAACCAAAGAATATATAAAGCCTAAATGTATTTATAAGATAAACACTTTACAAGTCTGATTAGTTTTTTGTTTTTTTTTTTTTTAAAAAAGGAGAGGAACTGGGGCACCTGGGTGGCTCAGTGGGTTAAGCCTCTGTCTTCAGCTCAGGTCATGATCTCAGGGTCCTGGGATTGAGCCCCACATTGGGCTCTCTGCTCAGCAGGGAGCCTGCTTACCCCCCAACCCGCCTGCCTCTCTGCCTACTTGTGATTTCTGCCTGTCAAATAAATAAGTAAATAAAATCTTAAAAAAAAAAAAAAAAAGGAGAGGAACCAAACAGACATGCTAGGAAAAAGGACAGATAAATACACACAACTACAGGACAGATTAGAAGTACGAAGAAAATACTCTACGCTCTAACGACAGCAGATTTGAAATATCAGAGAAAATGGATAGTTCTTCTATATAGTTTCTAATATTACCCAAGAAGAATTAGAACCCTTGACTATCACTATGGCCAAAGAGACTAGGAAGATCAAATATGAACCATCGGAAACAGCAGTAAGAGCATCTAGGTTAAAAAAAAAGAGCAACTGGGTTTACAAACGTCTGACACAATCCTCAAAGGAGCCTTAATTCCGATTTAACTTACAATGTTACTAAACTTGGAAGTTTTCAGTTCTCAAATTCATTTTATGATCTTTTGTAATTTTGATTAAAAAACGAAAACGAGATTATTCTCACTTACTATATAAGCAGAACTGCTAATTAAAAGATTAACACGAAGAAATGGATTAACACAATAATGTATTATTAACAAGAGAGATTTATTTTGGAAATGAATTTAACCGAGTTCAGTGTATGAATTAAGGTATTTCCATTTAGAGTCAGAACAGATTTTTGTCATTGCTATAGTTATTTAAGTTTTGCAAGATATTCTCAGTTTTGAGAATTTTGTAGAGAAAAAAAAGTCAAAAATAGCTATGCAGTGGTGTGTGCGTGCACGTGTGTGTGTGTGTGTGACAAAGGTTTTCCCTACCAGGGTCCAGAGCATACTTTAAAGCTGTAACATATGGATATGGGGATATCTAAAGACATCAATGGAACAGAATATAACATATAGAAAAAGATCCCTATATAATTAGTACATGACTAAATTGATACTTTCACCCCGTGGGAAGGGAATAGATTCTTTAATAAACTCCTTGCGCAATTCATTATTCACATGTAAAGAAATATAAACGAACACCTATCTTTTAATGTGCACAAAATTGAATGTTGATGGGTTACAATGTAATGAAAAATAAAACTATTAAAATCTTTCAAAAATATACACCATAATATATTCAAAATATGTAATAACCCACAGCGATAAAAATAATCTGTAGCTGCATTCACAAAAATGAACGCATCCCACAGACATAATAGTGAACAAAATATGCAGAGCAGTACACTCTGCAGGGATCCATTACTAGGAGAGCCCCACACAGAACCACACAATACATTGTTTGAGAATATGCGTATGTTTTGAAGCTATACATAAAAGCAAAAGGATTATTCATACAAAAATGCAAGATGTTGATTATCTCTGCAGGGAGGGTTAAAGACGAGACGTGATTAGGAGAGGAAGCTATACTAATTAAGCTGTTAGGGTACACATGGGTGTTCATTATATTCAAACATTATGCACATATTATATGTGCAATTATATATTATTTCCTTAAGAGATGTGGTTACTATTTTATATACAATAATATATTGATACACAAATAATATGCATAATATAATGCATGATATATATTTATATATTATAGCCATAATATGTAATACTTTGTTATATACATGTAATGTTCTTATAAAAATTTGGAAGGTTATATATCTACTCTAGGGATTGGGGATAATTTCTCATTCAAAAATGGAAACCCACAAGTTGTAGTAAATATATTTTGTCTAAATAAGTATCGTCTTTTTTGAACAGCAAATGATGTCATAAACAAATGCGACATAGGTAGTTATATTTCTTAGGAAAAAAAATAAATTTTCCCCTATTGCCTAACAGAAATATAAATCAAAATGGTTAAGGACAGAATTAATCCACAATAAGAAAATAGAATAAAACATGGGAAATTCAGGTTTTAAGTGCTGGCAGTGCAAGAAGGATTTTTGGCAAGATCAGAATACATATTTCATTTACTTTCATTGATTCCATCTATAAAGTTCAACTACTATAAAAAGTGTGCTGACATTTCACGTGCTGAGACAATTCCATTCAAACAGAATGACCAAAAAAAATCACACGCACACACACACACGGAACAAGGAAAGATGATTTGCAACAATTACAGAGAAAACTTTTCTCAATTCTCTGGAAGAAAATAACACAAAAAAATCTAATGGCAAAAATTAAATACCAGAATTATATTTAATTAATGGAGATTAAGAGCTGCAACTTGGGTTTAGCTAAATCTAGCTCTCTGATGATCATAGCTGGTCTCTGTTCAAATTTTATGCCACTTCTATCCTGATTAGCATCACTTAAGTAAGAATTTATCAAATCTTTCTGTCAATTTTGTCTGAAAAATTACACAGAAAATTTCCATCGATATCATAGAAATAGTTGCTTTTCTTTTTCAGAATTGAGAAATGGGGTTCTTTACAGTTACCCATATGTGACAGTGGAGTAATTATTTTCTGGGCAATAAGTAACAGACTGCTCATTACTTCTCATCTAAACTCTGAATAACATCAGGTAGTTTTCAATAAAAGCATAGTCTTCAAATACCCCAGATTTGGAAGGGAGGCTGAAGGACAGGGAGGCATGTGGGTTTGAGATATGTTTTTCCTGTACCTACATAAGAATAATGGAAGTATTTCATCAGTTTGTTTTAGGGCTGAGAATGTTAACTATTTACACTGACTCTGATATATAGCCTATCTAATAATTTTGAATTCTTCAAAGTTATGTCTGAGGCATCTTTTTATCAATGATTGGATACTTGGCATTTCTTGGATTACACACACACACACACACACACACACAGAGGTTTATATCTTCTGGATCACTTTTTTTTTTTTTTAATTTGCCCCCCATGAATATTTATTCTCACTTTAACGTGGGGGCATCAAATCCACACTTTTATATAGAGCACAAACATCACTGAATTACAGAAAAAAGCTTATGTGTCTTTCAGAGATTCGTAGTGAGTTGATTTTAAGGAGAAAATTAAAGCATGTTCCACTGTCCATATACTGGATGACCAGTAGCTTTGACTTGGTCCTCTGGACTTCAGCTTCCTTGGGTGAATGTACTGGGCATCCTGCCAACCCCAGCATTTGGGATGACAAATGCTGATTACACTGAACCCTAAATAGGCAGAGGTCCTCAGATCAATCCAGTTAGGCCAATTTTATTTTTAATGCATCACTGTAAAAATTATCTTCTGAAAATAAGCCCCAGACAAAATTTCTTTGCTGCATAAGTATAAACAAAAGTTACTTTGTGGTTCTATGGCTCTGTGTAATTCAGAGACTATTATTCTCTCTTCCCCTTTTAGACTAAGCCTCAATATTGTGGGGATAGTTGTGAGTCACACAAAAAAGGGGTCTCAGCACTCTGACAAGTGTTCCTTAGCTACAAAGAAAAAATTCTGAAAGATGATTATTTCTTTGGGATGTCCTGATGTTTTTGTTATAAAAATATTACCAGAATTACAATAATTTTAAGAGAATAAGAAGACAGACACACAGCTGAAATAAACAAAGAGCTTTTTAAAATCAACAATAACAAAACAGACCATTTGATTGAAAAAATGGGCAAAAAGTCTGAACAGACACTTCACCAAGGAAAATATACAGATAAGATGGCAAATAGGCACATGAAAAGATACTTAGCATTTTATGTCATTAGGGGATTGAAATTAAGACAATAGTAACATATTGCTACACACCTATTAGAATGGCCAAAATTCAAACCAGAGAAGACACGATCCAATGCTGAGGAGGATTTGGAGAAAGAGGGACTCTTACTCATTGCCGGGGGAGTTGTGAAATGGTACAGCCACACTGACAGGCAGTTTGGCGGTTTCTTACAAAATGAAATATACTCCTACCGGCAACTGCTCTGCTTGGCATTTTACCCAGATGAGCTAAAAACTATGTCCGTACAAAAACCTGCGCACAGATGTTTATGGGAAGCTTTTTTTCATAACTGCCAGTGGCTGGAAGCAACCTACAAATCCTTCAGTATGGGAATAGATAAATAAATAAATAAATAAATAAATAAATAAACCGTGGTACATCTAGGCAATGCAACCTTATTCAGCACTAACAAGAAATGAGCTAACAAGCTAGGAAAAGCTTGCAGGAACATGGAGGAACCTTAAATACATATTATGATATATTAAAAGCCAAGCTGGAAAAGGTAGCTACAGAATGTTTCCAACCGTATGACATTTTGGAAAAGGTAAAACCACAGAGACATTATAAAGATCAGTGGCTGCTAGGAATTAGAGCGGAGGAAAGAATTAGTAGGGAAAGCACCAAGGATTTGCCGGACAGTGAAACAATTCTGTGTGATACTTAAATAATGGATATAGGTCATCAGACCTTAGTCTAAACCCACAGAATGGGCAATACCAAGGGCCAACCCTAATATGAGCTATGGAATTTAGCTGATAATGATGCATCATTTTAGATTCATCAATTGTAACCAATATACCATCCTGGTGGGCGATGTTGAGAGTGGGAAAGCCTGGATATTTTTGACATTCAGGAGATGTTTGATCCAAGGGGATGTTGATATTTAGGAAGCCTGGATTGATTTTCTGCTCAATGTTGGTATAAATCTGAAACTGTAAAAATCAAAGTCTACTTTTTAAAAATGACCAGTGACCTCTGAAGTGCATTTGGCAACATTTTTAAAACTATGGAGGCTCATTCAACAACCAACGCTGCTATAGTTTTGGGTTATAGTAGAATAGGGTCATTTCTCAATTCATAACTGACCAGACTGAATCCTATGAAATCACTGGTTCCAACTTTCTGACCTTCAAAAGGGGCAGCTTGGTATGTTACAATTCAATAAAAAGAGCACCTAAAAACCAGTGTTACTATGACCAATGTAATTGTCTGTTAAACTTCTTTCAAATCCATTTCCTACCATTCCCTGGATCCCACTTCCTGAAATCACTTGTTAGTCCTGCCTCACACTTGAGTCTGATCAGTATTTTCCTTGAAATTTTATTTGTAGATTACCAGAATGTATTGAATTTTAATGTACACTGCAGATAAGAATATTTCAATCTCCTATCAATTCCTGGTAACTTACAAAATTTTGATGCCGAGACAACACTTTCTCTGTATTTCATCATCTATTCTTTTCCTAGTTACAACTAGCTGCTCCCAGTGAACACTCAAAAAAAGATAAGTTAATGACAATTGATGGCTACAACATCAGAAGCAATAACTACCTCTTGCTTTCAGGGTAAAGCAACAGCAAAGAAGTCCTCCAGGGGACGGGAGACGCCATACATACAGCCTTGACCAATCACACAGCCATGTGCAGCCTGGACCAATCACCTGAGCCATGTGACTGATAATCATAAAACTCTTCACTCTGAATGTAGCATCTGTCTACTACGTAAGAGGGCACAGAGAACATTCCCTGTAATGCCCAAAGGCTGTTTCTTGACATCTGGCAGCAATTTCTCTACCCGTGTTTTGAGGCCAGAAGGTGACAGTTGAGAGAATGTTTGACAAGAGTGCACACTAACACCCCTTTAAATCTGAGCGTGATGATGAGAATATCAAGATCATCATGAACTATAATAAACCCTTGCAATAAACATTTCTCCTGACTGTGGAATGCTATTGAAACATGACAATTATTTTTTTTTCTTAAGATTTATTTATTTGAGGGAGAGAGAATGAGAGAGAGAGCCTGAGCAGGGGAAGGAGCAGAGGGGACGCAGACTCCCCATTGAGCAGGAAGCCCAGCGCAGGGCTGGATCCCACAACCCTGAGATCACAACCCCAGACCAAACCAAGAGTCTGATGCCCAAATGAGGGAGCTGTCCAGGCACCCCTAAAATGTGACACTTCTTAAACTACTTGGAAGAAAACTATTGCATTTGAAATAGAAATTTAGCAACACTGAAGTCCATTTATTATAAAATAAGAGATTTTTTTTTGAAAAAAAAATTTTTTTATAAACATATAATGTATTATTAGCCCCAGGGGTACAGTCTGTGAATCGCCAGGTTTACACACTTCACAGCACTTACCATAGCACATACCCTCCCCAATGTCCATAACCCAACCACCCTCTCCAGACTGCCTTCCCCCACACCCCAGCCACCCTCAGTTTGTTTTGTGACATTAAGAGTCTCTTATGGTTTGTCTCCCTCCCGATGGCATCTTGTTTCATAAAATAAGAGATCTTATGGGCGACACGTAACTGGGCTTTTTATATTTTATCTACAACCCAGGCAATGCACAAAAACTATCATTTAGAGATTTTAACATCATTTTAGTGTATTCCAATTCAGAAGTTCTCATAGTATTTGAGTTTCTGTATAGTGTGTTAAAAAGTGAACACCACAGTGTTTTAACCACAGGCTCCCGTTCATTCATATATATATATATATATATATATATAATATAATATAAATATATATATAAATAATATTGCATATGTTTAACTATTAGATCATACCCTGAAACATGCATTTTTCCCTTTGCATGGAATTACTGTATCTTTCATCTAAGGGAAAGGAATGGTTTCGATTGTTCAAACATCATCTCCAGTAAGAAATATGTTAATGTTAGAAAATATTTTAAGGGACAATTAACATAAAGTCCATTAGCTACAAGCCCCCACCTCCCAGAGAGAAATGCACGCAGACAGTACACAGGGAGCACGAATGAATGGATGGCTTTGTCCAGCCCGTGCTTTCCAAGCTCCAGATTGACTTCTGGCTTCATCTCTTAACTCCACTCAGTCTCTGTCAGTGACCCTTGGCCGTCTCCAACTACTCAAGCTGCAAACAGACTAAAACCAATTTGTTTTCCTTATGTTTTTAAAGCCACTAGCCTGGTATGCTAATTAGAAATAAATCGCTTGACCCATAAAAGAAACGGCAGGAAACCTGAAATGAAGGCATTATCCAACACTTCATGCTCCTTAGTGATGCCATTTTAAATATTTCAGACAGCCTATAAATAATTAAAACTTCACCACAGCAAATTATGTCCTATTATGCAAATAAATAGCCTCTTCCCCGGTTTCATTAAAGATTCTAAATGACAAGCTGAGCAGTTTAAACATAGCAAGGTATTGCAGTGAGGCGAGAAATCTTTCAATATTTTTTTTTAATTGTTAGTGCCAAGTTTCATGTGGATTTTTACTCTAACACTTTCATTTGCATGAGCAAATAAACCTTTAATAAACCTTTTGTAAGTGGAGGAAATGCATCATTTAATTAAATTTGATTTGTTGTGAAACTATTGTGCCTCATGAATATTTAAAAACCACAAACGTCCTCTTTTACTAAAAAGAGTACACTATATTAAGGAAGGGATCGATGTTCAAGAAATTGACACTCTCTGAGAGACTGAACATAGAAATTCGTCAATAAATGCTGCGGGTAAACTTTTTAATAAAACTGACAGGCCTGCCCATTATATGATTTCAGTAGCGTGCTTACAATTACTGCCTTCATGTCAAGTGTTAGGTATAGTTTTTTAAACTGACAATATTTAAAAAAAAAAAAAAAAAGCAGACAAAGTCCACATGTTTCAAAATTCATGTGTCAAAAACTTTCAGTTTTATTTTTTTGTTTCTTTAAGGCATTTCCTTCATGCTAAATTAAAAGAACTCCAAGGTTCATATAGTAGGATACGATTACTGTAAAACACTGCAGGGAAAATAAAAAAACTACTTTTAGTTTAAAAATGCTCTATATATCATACAGAAATGCCACTGAATAGAGAAATGAGCTCTAGTCGAAGTATATAAATATCTTTGCCCATAAATGATTCAAATATTACATTCTCTGAAGCGTATGCCTCCTCACATTTCAACTTTAATTAAAACATTATAAACATCAAAGGAAATTCTTCTATAATTGTTTTCCTGGCAATCGATTATCAAAGCAATGTCTGCATGTTCTAACATGGTTACAGAGCATTGCTTATAGTGATAAGAAATGTGCCTTTCTCTCACACAGACTAGAGAGTTTTGTAAAATACCTCCTATATAGTGTTTATTAACAACCAGTAAAGGCTATCACAAGTTGGAACAATGCATTACAGGTGGCGTAAGATTTTGCTTGCATAAATTCTAAATGAAAATAGGTGATTGATTTCAGAAAAATTAAAACATGTAAATGATAAAATTATCAGTTATCACTATTAATATGAATAAGCCCCACGATATCTCGATTTTAAAATATTCTGGTAAATTATGTCAGTTATAAGTTGAAAGTACTCCTTGATCATGTTAGAAAATCATTTTGATGTTACCGTGATTTTTGGAAATCCACGGAGGTGTCGGGACAGCCAATAGTTAATGCAATATAATGCTACCTGTTAAATAAAGAAATAGTTCAATAATCAAAAAAACAAACAAACAAACAAAAAGAGTGGCTTAGATTTTGCCAGTTTCCTCAAACTTACAGCCATCATCCTAATGCCTTCACCAAAACCTGATTCCACTCATTTATTCCTCATTCAGCTCTCAGAAAACGAGTTCCCCCTCCTCTATGGTTAATCCTTCAATAGGCTTTTCATTCCATTGCCTTGTTTCCCCTCTAGGTAATTCCTCAATCATAAGGAACTTGGCTCTCTTCTATTTTCAACTTCTCTTTGTCTGCCAACTCTCTTAATTCTCTCTTCCCGTCCAAATAAATGAATAAGCAAACAAATCAATAAATGAGCCCCAATAGACAAATGAGATCAAGAAGGAAAACTTGCCCTTTGCTCTGTGCTCCTGGACCAGCTACCACTCTTTTCCCCTACTCTCTGTTCATAAATTCCACATTAATACACATTAATATTTTAACTTTCTAAATTTCCACTAAGTACTCAATCCACTTTAAATAGCTTCAGCCATTAATACTGCCATGGACAGGGTTTCCTTCAATGATCTGCTTTCTGAAGCCTGCGTAACACTGTTCTGAAACTCCTTGTGGTTTCTGAAACTCAGCAATTCACAGTATTTTTTTTTTTAAGATTTTATTTGTCAGAGGGAGAGAGAGAGAGAAAGAGAGAGCAGCAGGCAGAAGGAGAAGCAAGCTCCTGCTGAGCAGAGAGCCCCATGTGGGGCTCGATCTCAGGAACCTAGGACCATGACCTGAGGTAAAGGCAGAGGCTTAACGGACTGAGCCACCCAGGCATCCCAGCAATTCACAGTCTTGAGAAAATGTCTTTCTTGGTCTCCCACATGACTCTTCCCCAGCCTCCTTCCACCTTCACTGCTTCTCCTCTGTTCACATGTCTCTTTTCTGGGATTATGGTCCTGTCTCCTAACTCTACTCTGAGGTGACAGACTCTATTCACATGGATTTAACAACCATTTCTTTTTTTTTTAATTTAATTTTTTTTTTCAGAGTTCCAGAATTCATTGCTTATGTACCACACCCAGTGCTCCATGCAATACGTGCCCTCCATAATACCCACCACAAAGCTCACCCAACCCCCCACCCACTACCCCCCCAAAATCCCTCAGTTTGTTTCTCAGAGCCCATAGCCTCTCATGGTTCATCTCCCCCTCTGATTTCTCCCAACTCACTTCATCTCCCCATGTCCTCCGTGTTATTCCTTATGCCCCACAAATAAGTGAAACCATATGACACTTGATTCTTGACACCTGACTTATTTCAATCAGCATAATCTCCTCCAGTCCCATCCATGTTCATACAAAAGTCGGATATTCATCCTTTCTGATAGAGGCGTGACATTCCATTGTGTACATGGACCACATCTATTTTATCCATTCGTCCATTGAAGGGCATCTTGGTTCTTTCCACAGTTTGGCGACCATGGCCATTGCTGCTATAAACATTGGGGTATAGATGGCCCTTCTTTTTACTACATCTTTATCTTTGAGGTAAATACCCAGTAGTGCAATTGCAGGGTCATAGGGTAACTCTATTTTTAACTTTCTGAGGAAAGTTTTCCAACAACACTGTTGGAAACAACAGAACTCTCTTATTCTTTGTTATTTATGAAATTGAGATAATTTGTTCTTTAAGAGAATATTTTGGAAAACAACTGTTTTCCAACAACAACTTCTATAAGTCCCCCATTTCTCTGTCTGCTGTTTTGTGAGTCTAAATATCCAGCTGCCTGTCAAAGAATGTTTGTTCCTTAAGTCTCTAAAATGTCTTAATTTCATCCTGTAAATATCTAAAAGAAAAGGAAAGAAAAGAAAAGAAAGAAAGAAATCTGTCTTCTTCTGAATGTCCCAACTACTGCCTGTGAGTCCAAGATCTGGGGAATACAATGGAAGGAGATGGACTGACAAATGGGAGAAGTAGCTACATACACAGATAATCATCAACTGATCTGGCCTTCAGCATTTATAATCTAACAAAAGACCCAATCAGTTTTTCTTTCCCTGGCCCTTCTTTGCTGATCATCTGCTGATGACAGTGATTTCTTACACTGAAAATCTTCTCGGGGCGCCTGGGTGGCTCAGTGGGTTAAAGCCTCTGCCTTCGGCTCAGGTCAGATCCCAGAGTCATGGGATCGAGCTTCGCATCAGGCTCTCTGCTCGGTGGGGAGCCTGATTCTTCCTCTCTCTCTGCCTGCCTCTCTGCCTACTTGTGATCTCTGTCAAATAAATAAATAAAATCTTAAAAAAAAGAAAAGAAAAGAAAATCTTCTCTGGCTATTCTTTTGAGTAAAATTTTTAATTGTTCCCTCTCATGCACAGAAAAAGAGTTCAAATTGCTTAGCATGGCACACAGTATCACCAAAACTAGACCCACTGTTTTATATTTTGGTTGTCTTCTCTCCACCCCTATCCCCATCTGCTCTGTTGGCGTGCTGAGCTCCCAATAACCCTCTAACTCCTTCTCAGACCCTGCCTTTACCAAGAAACTTCCCTTGAAACGACATATATGGAGTTAATCACTATCTTCTCTGTAGGGCTTCTGTCCTTTCATTGAACATTTCTCACAACCCCACCACTAAGCAATCAATTGTTTCCATGTATTTCCACCAACTAGACTGAGAGCGTCTTGTCTTCATATACTCAGAAACTAGCCTGGTGTCCTCCGTATGTACCACAGATTCTTTACTACCTGATCTAAAATTAAACTGATCTGATTATGCATTGTTAGTTACTGAGACAAAACAGAGTAGTCAAATCCACAAAAGGAAACAAAATACAGAAAAGAGGAAATTCAGTGTTATTTCATAATACCATGAAAAAAGCACTAGTTTTGAAGAAAAAGTGACAAGGATTTGAATCTTGATTCTACCCCTTTCTAGTTTTCAGGAAACCACTGGATGTCACTGAGGTGTAGCTACATCACCTGAAAATGTGCAAAATAATGCTTTATAAAAATTTAGATGTCACGTATAAAAATCTGTCCAATGGGACCTGATAAGAAACAGTCACTGGAAACCAATGGTATTTACTAGTATTATTTTAGATTATTTTACAGTGATCCCCCCCAAAGGAAAAAAACTTCTTATTAATACTATTTGTTGGTTAAATTGCAAAATTACATATTCTTTGATTTGGATAAAATTTAGTGTCAATTAAGTAGAGCCTATTCTCTGAGAGTTAACATAGTAATCTCTAGAACATATTTATATCTCTTGTTATGATTGAATCCACCCAGTTATTTCTACAGCCTCATTTTTTGTTTGTTCACTTGTTTGTTTTTATATGAGAAAAGGACTTTATTAAATAGACAGATATGAATATTTGGGATCACTGGAAAAGCAGGTAGGAAAGTAAGAACTGGAAGGTTCTTAGAAAGGTAAAGAAATGTTGATCTTACTCATATATTACTATAAAAACATAAGCCAAGAATTGAACTGTTATAATGTAGTATAAATATAAATAATTATTACTGGTAATAAGGCTGAGACCATGCCAGCTAATGGAATTAGTCATAAAATGTTATCATGTGCTAGAGTATGAAGAATACAGTCTCAAGTTTGGCTGACAATCGCACGTTGAAGAAAAGAGTGAAAATACTATTTGTCATAATCTGTCTGTTAGACTAAGACAAACTGAGAGTCTGCACTGAGGGGAATTCACAAGAACTATTTAAAATACTTGTCTTAGCATTAAATAATTTATCCTCCAATTTACATTTGACCAGAGTCAAACACTAGTGTTTGAGCTAGTAGACCTACCTTAGAATAGATTTTATTTGTGTTGCCTGTTTGTTTCTTTTGTGGTTTATATTTTTATATTAATCACCATAACTTTAATATTAGTGCTACTTTCTAGCAAATACGATAGCTTTCTCCTTCTTCAGGCTGGCAAACGAGCTGCTGTACAATGAAAGCCTAAATTTTATGACAGTTTAACATGACGAATTTGATTTCTCATTTCTGGCAATGGTTAATTGCAGGCAATTCTGGTGTTCACTCTGTACTGTCACTTGGGGAAGCAGGCTTCTGCCATCCGACAGTTACACGTTTCTTGAGGACTGTGCAATGAGTCAATGGATGGAGAAAGAAGAAGAAATATGAGGGTATGACGGTTCTCAAGGCAAGGCCTAGAAGTGATGCCCGTCATTGCTTCTGACATTCTAGTAGCTAGATCTCAGTCACATGCTTAAATTGGACTTAAAAGGGATGAGGGGAGGTACCTTACTTGCTTAATAAGGAGAGAAGTAAAGCATATCACGTTAACCAGGTAGTCAAACTTTCTTATAATGGTTAGTGTTTGTTTTGTTTTCCAAATCCAACCAAGTCATGCCTCACAGCTTTTTTTTTTTTTTAAAGATTTTATTTATTCATCTGAGAGACAGACAGAGAGAGAGAGGAGAGAGAGCACGAGCAGGAAGGAGAGGCAGAGCGAGAAGCCGACTCCCTGCTGAGCCGGGAGTCAGACATGGGGCTCATCCCAGGACCCGGAGATCACAACCTGAGCCCAAGGCAGACGCGTAACCATCTGAGTCAGCAGGTTCCCCTTACTTCATAGCTTTAGCAACGACACCCTGGCTTATCATTCTACTCTCATATTATTACTTGTCGCTTTCAAATAATGATAACACTATCAATAATTGTCTCATATTATAATAACATTTCATATTATTTTCATATGTATCGTTTTATTTAAGCCTCAAAATAGTCTCTTAAAGAACAAATTATCTCAATTTCGTAAATAACAAAGAATAAGAGAGTTCTAAAATAAATAAGGTTAGCAGTCGAGAAAAGGCAAAAATTGTTTTTTCAACTAGTTCTTGCGGTAGATGAGTAATCATTTTTTTCATTGCTTATTTTATGTTGTATTTCTTGAACCATGGAAACATAATTCTTGTGTAAAAAGTGAATATACTTTAGATGAATACATCTTTAAAAAATATTTATTTCTTCAATACAGTAAAGGTTTTATATGGAAAAACCCACAGCCAACATCATACTCATCGGTGAAAAACAGCTTTTCTCCTAAAGTCAGAAACAAGACAAGGAGCTCACTCTCACCACTTTTCAATCAACATAGTCCTGGAAGTCCTAGCCACAGCAATTGAACAACCTAAAGAAATAGAAGGCATCCTGATTGGTAAAGAAGACGTCAAACTCTCACTATTTGTAGACGGCATGATACTACATACAGAAAACCCTAAAGATTCCACCCCAAACCTGTAAGAACTGATAAATGAATTCAGTAGGATTGTAGGATACAAAATCAATGTACTGCAATCTATTGGATTCCTATACACTGAAAATGAAGCCGCAAGAAGTCAAAGTTAAAAAAAATCCCATTTACTACTGCACCAAAAACAATAAAATATCTAGCAATAGACCTAACCAGAGAGGTGAAAGACCTGTACTTTAAAAACTATAAAACACCAATGAAAGAAATTCAAGATGACATAAAGAAATGGAAAGACATTGTGTACTCATGAGTTGAAAGAACAAATGTTGTTAAAATGTCTACACTACCCAAAGAAATCCACGGATTTAATGCAATCCCTATGAAAATACCAATAGCAATTTTCACGGAACTAGAACAAACAATCCTAAATCTGTATGAAACCACAAAATACCTCAAATAGCCAAAGCAACCTTCAAAAAGAAAAACAAAACTGGAGGTATCACAATTCCAGATTTCAAGTTCTATTACAAATAGTATAGTACTAGCATAGAAATAGATACATACATCAATGGACTAGAACAGAAAACTCAGAAAGAAACCCATAATCATATGGTCAATTAATGTTTGACAAAGGAGTAATGGATATACCATGGGGAAAAGATACTATTTTCATCAAATGATGATGAGAAAACTGGACAGCCACATGCAAAAAATAGAACTGGACTACTTGCTTTTACCATACACAAAAATAAACTCAAAATGGATTGAAGGCCTAACTGTGAGACCCCAAATTCTTAAAAGACAGCACAGGCAGTAATCTGTCTCACATCAACATTTTTCTAGCTACGTCTCCTGAGGCAAGAGAAATTAAAGCTACATCAGAACACAGTTTCTGCACACTTCAGGAAACGATCAACAAAACTAAAAGGCATCCTATGAAATGCGAGAAGATATTTGCAAATGGCAACTCTGGTGAAGGGTTACTATCTGAAATATATCAAGAACCTATAAAACTCAACACCCCCAAACCAAATAATCCAGTTAAAACATGGGCAGAAGACATGAACAGACATCTCTTCTTCTTTAGAAGACATACAGAGGCCTGAAAGACACATGAAAAGATGCTCAACATCTCTCAACATCAGGGAAATAAAAATGAAAACTACAATGAGCTATCACCTCATACCTGCCAGAATGGCTAACATCAAAAACACAGGAAACAAATGCTGGCAAGGATGTGGAGAAAAAGGAACACTCCTGCACTGTTGGTGGTAATACAAATTGGTGCAGCCACTGTGGAAAACAGTATAGAGGTTACTTAAAAAATTAAAAATAGAGCTACAATCCGGGAATCCCACTACTAGGTATTTAGCTCCCAAAATACAAAAACAAAACAAAACAACACAAAAACAAACAAAACAAAACAAAAACACTAATTCAAAGGGATACATGCACCTCTATGTTTATTGCAACACTATTTACAACAGCCAGATTATGGAAGCAGGCCAAGTTGTCCAGCCATAGATAAATAGATAAAGAAAATGTGGTGTGTGTGTATAATATGCAATATTATTCAGCCATGAAAAGGAAAGAAATCTTGTCTTTTGCAACACCATGGATGATCTAGAGACTATAATGCTAACTAAACAAAATAACTCCGAGAAAACAAGTAGCGTATGATCTCACTCATATGTGGAATTTAAGAAACAAAACAAATGAGCCAAAGAAAAAGAGAGAAACAGTGAAACAGACTCTTAGCTATAGAGAAGAAACTGTTACCTGAGAGGAGGTTGGTAGGGCATGGGGGAGATTGTGGATGGGATGAAAAAGCACATTTGTGATAGAACATAAAATAAAATGATAAAAAGTTCACTCCACGTCCATTTTTCTCTTAATATAATCTTAAGGGTGTGGCATTATCTTTACATTAATTACAATCTTAGTAAATAAATAAGTTACAATCTTAATAATTACATCTAATCTTAATAAATATACACTTAAATTGACAGGTTTTCTTTTTAACCTATGGATGTCTCCGAGAAGAAACTTCAGAGTAAGGTGTTAAAAACCATTAGAGATTACAAGTATACAAAAAAAGTCACTTTCCACTTTGAAAGACAGAACCCTTGGGCTTTTTTCTCTTTAGCAAGGCCAACTTTTACATACTGCATGAAATAGTTTTTATATTTTAAATAACTTAATAAAATGGAACCATCTTCACTTCTAATTATTTGTGTGTTTAAATGAAGTACTTTAAGTTAAAATTATCCTGCCTTTTCTCTTTTGGTAATTTAAAAATGCATTTCTGTTCTTGATGGTGCCTTTCAACTGCCCACTATTAATGCTGATAAAAAACACTGCATTTTAAAGTTATGCAGATTTTTCCTTTACTCCAGAACAAAAGTCAGGAAATATGATCAGAAACTATCACTGATATATTTGGCATTTAAGCATTTAGCAGGTTTCTCCCTTCCTGAATTGAAATAATTACTTCGGAAATTGTACTGCATATAAATAGAATATTTTAAAGTGTGGCTAACCTTGACATATTTAATTGAGCTGCTTATTTTTATTTTTTTTTAAAGATTTTATTTATTTATCAGAGAGAGAGGGAGAGAGAGCGAGCACAGGCAGACAGAATGGCAGGCAGAGGCAGAGGGAGAAGCAGGCTCCCTGCCGAGCAAGGAGCCCGACGCGGGACTCGATCCCAGGACACTGGGATCATGACCCGAGCCGAAGGCAGCTGCCCAACCAACTGAGCCACCCAGGCGTCCCGAGCTGCTTATTTTTAAGTTTTAGTTTTCTTGACATAAGAACATTGACTAATTTATAACTGCTTAAAAATCTTTATACATTTATATATTTGTTCTTGAGGATTAGCAGTCCGAATTTACTAACTACTGAACTCTCTGCCCTGTTTGTGTGCTAATTTTACCTTTGTCTCCTTGAGATTTTTATTTTCCTGCTTCTATTAGTTTATTCACTTACTTCTCATCTCATTTATGATACATTTTATAAGCTGCCACAAATTCTGTCTATTATGAGATAAAAGTACTTAGGTAAGCCCAATTTCTTTTAGAAGATCCAAAATGGTAAATTATAGTTAGTCATTAGTAGTCTCTGCATAGCTTATAATGATGCTCTTAGAATATTGTGCTAAAAGGTGAGTAATTCCAGGTTATAATTTAAGAGAATAATTAAACATACTAAGTCGGTCTACTGTTCATTAAGAGTAAATATGTGAACTAAGGTACTCAAAATATATGTTCCTACATACAAACAATAGATTAAGTAAAACATACTTCTATTTATTTGTAATCAAAAATTATTTGGAATTCCTGGAGATTCATATGCAGTGTATGAAATAATACAAAAGATCCCACATGCCATCTACCCAGTGTCCTCCTGATGACAACCCCTCACAGAGCTATGTAGCACAATGTACAATCAGCCCTTTGACATTGATAAATTCAAGGTAGAGAATATTTCCATCATCATCATGTTCACTCATTATATTAGTTTCTTAGTGTTGCCCTAAGAAATTACTAGAGATTGAGAGGCTTAAAACAATGGAAATGTATCCTCTCACCGTGGCGGAAGCCAGAAGTCTGGAACCAAGATGCTAGTAGGGCTAAAGTCCCTCCGAAGGCTCCAGAAGGGAATGCTCCCCACCTCTTCCAGCTTGTGGTGGCTCCAGGTGTCCCTTGGTTTGTGGCTACATCACACCAATCTCTGCCTCTGTCTTCCCGTGACCTTTGCCCTGTTTTTCTCTTTTCTCTCTCTTAAAAGGACACTCATCATTGGATTCTGGGTCCAGTCAGATAATCTAGAATGATCTCATCTTGAGATCCTTGATTAAATATGCAAAGACCCTTTTCCCCAAGAAGGTCCTGTTTGCAGGTTCTAGGGGTTAGGACATAACCATGTCCATGTTTCTTGGAAAGGGCCACTGTTCAATCCACTCATGTTTCTAGGTTCCATCTTTTGTTATAGTTACACAAGACCCTGAGATTCTGTTAATTCTTTTTTTTTCTATTTTTCTCTGTTGTTCAGACTGGGCAATCTTGTTTTGTCCCATTTTGTCTTCCAGTTCATGGATTCTTTTCTCTGTTTCTTCCATTCTGCTCTTGAGTCCATCCATTAAACTTCTTGTATTGATTATTTTATTTTCAAATGCTCAAAGTTCCCTTTGGTTCTTCTTTATATCTCCTAAGTTTTTCATAGACACATTCTAATTTGTAAATGCTTATTGAGATATTTTACCATGCATTTGATCATGGCTGTTTTACAACTTTTTAAGGTAATTCTCTAACTCTGTTAACTTGATACATGCATCTGTTGATTGTTCTTTTCATTGAGTTTTAGATCTTTCTGGATCTGGGCATGATAAAAGATTTTTAACTCAAACCTGGGCATTTCTTTCTTTTTTTTAAGATTTTATTTTTTTATTTGACAGACAGAGATCACAAGGAGGCAGAGAAGCAGGCAGAGAGAGAAAGAGGAAGCAGGATCCCTGCTGAGCAGAGAGCCCGATGTGGGGCTCGAACCCAGCACCCTGGGATCATGACCTGAGCCAAAGGCAGAGACTCAACCCACTGAGCCAACCAGGCGCCCCTGGGCATTTCTTATTCTAAGATTCTCATTTAAGCCTTCTGTGTTAGTTGGCTTTCTCTGATGCTACTGTGTCAGGAGAAGGAGATGGGCACCATTTCATCACCACCAGGTAGAACCCTAGTCTAGATTTCCACTCAGTTTACATCATATTCCTTGATAGGACTCTCCTCTAGGACCCTATTGATCCCACCTCAGGGGAATGTAAAGAGATGTCTCCCTGTGTAATGTAGGCTGTCACCTTGGTAAGGATGAAAGGGGAGGTTTTCCAGTCAGACAGGATGAAAGTCTAAGCTCATCTTTTGGCCTTCGCTGGCATCAACCTAACAGGGTTTGGAGGCACTTCATTACTGACTCAAAAGAGAGAAGCTCTGCATTCCCCACTCGGCATCTCTTGGTAAAGGTAGGGTGTGGCCAAAGGTTTTTTTCTGTGAAGTTACGTTGAGTGTTGATGGGTATGTCTAATCTGTTCTGTCTTGCTAGGCTCCCCTTTCCTGCTCCTTTGGCTACAAAGAGCAGGCTTCCATTGTGGAATATTTCTGTCTGTGCCCATTGGCATTTCTGAGTTGCTGGCTTCTTCAGCAACAAGATGAAAATACGAGATTAAAAAAAAAAAATCCAGTAAATCACTACCAAGTTTTTCCTTGTGCTCCAAGGTCAATAGCTGGTTTGACTTCTTCTTTCCCCTTTCCAAAGTCTCATGTTTGTTTTATATATAATTTCCAGAGGTTTTAGTCCTTCCTTTAGAAAGGAAGAATACATCTCTGCCATGTTCCTGAGAGCAGACGCCCATTTACACTTATTTTTTAAAATTAGATTCAAGGAGCTCATTTTAAAACAAATGCTAATTTGCTATGTCATATATCCTTAGTGAAATATATGTGTTTTGTTTCTCCATATTTTTGAGTTATTTGTATTAGAGATATCTGAGCTATCTGTTCGGGCGATCACTCAATAGCAAATATTTGTATGTTTTGCATTTGAAAATTATACATTTTAAATCCCATGATTATTCCTCAGAAAATTATTTAAAGGGTATTATTATCAATCTGAGAGTAGAGGTGGGTTTTATTGGAAAACCATGATCATTTTATCTGTATTAACTTTATCCTACAAGCATTTCACAACGATTGTGAGTCAATAGTTTTTTTTTTTTTTAAGACTACATGGGTAGGGCTGCCTGAATGCCACAGTCCTTAAGTGTCTGCCTTAGGCTCAGGTCACGATCCCCAGGTCTTGGGTTCGAGCCTCACATTGGGGTCCCTGCTCAGCGGGAAACCTGCTTCTCCCTCTCCCGCTTCCTGTGCCTTTTTCCTTCCCTTGCTGTCTCTCTCTGTCAATTAAATAAAGAAAAATTAAAAAAAAAATACATAGTTCTTCAATTCACAAACCTTTGTTCCTGGTGTGGAAATATGCAAAGTTTGTTTAGGGTTGTTCAAATTAAAGTAGCCATTCTGACTTCAGAGCGTTGCCTGACACCGTAAGGTTTCTAGATTCAGCTGTATGTTTTCTATTCCCATAACTGGAAGCAATATTTTATGCAACCCTTAGGAAAAAAAGATCAGAAACCAACTCAGAACTGTTGGTGGTGAAGGCAGGGCTTGGGCAGAGAATCATCCCTCAGCCTTATTTAAATGATTAGGGGTAGAGATTAAAAAGTTGGGTCAACTGTTAGGCTCTAGTGTTCCTTATACTCAAAGGGTATTAAATGATGTAGTTTCACAGTTTAGGGCTTTAGCTCCTCTGGGCCTTTGTTTTCTGGGTTAGAAAAATCTCGTTCTTGTTCCCATTATCTTTTAAAATACATATTACCTCCTTCCCTCTCCTGAGCCACTTTCTCTCTTCTGTGCATTTCAGTCTGGTTTCCTTAATTCTCCGTAGGTACAGACCTGCTCTGTGTTCATTTTTCTGTTATCCTTTCAAAATATATCCACTTTAGGCAAGCTTGCTATGTTTTTATATACCAACAAGAAATGACCTGATAAACAATTTGATGCAAATATTTCAATAGCAGTTTGGCAGTCTAGTTTCCAAGGATATATAGTGAAAATTCACTCTGGAATCCCTACACTGAAACCCTGTTTCTTATATGTGAAATAAATGCAATTGGCTTCAATTTGAAAAAATACATTCTTTGTAAATGTATTTTGGTACAGATTCTTACAAAAAATAATGTAAAAACTCTACTTTGATGTAGCTGGTACCAAACTGGTCTGGGTTTTAGAAATGATTCGTGTTATGTGAGTGTGTTTCCAACTTTTTATGGAAAAATGTAAACATATACAGATGAATTTTAAGCCAACAAAGTGTTGACACTCAAATAATCTTGTGTGCTTCATTTCTAATGTTATATTGGTACAAAACACAATTTTTAGAAGAAATTACAAAGGAAATATAGATTTAATGGATAGCAGATTATTCAATTTTCAATAAACAAAACATAAAATTGATAACTATAATAAACACGCCATTTATAAAAATTGACATAACACAAAAACCCCAACAGGTGAATGCACAGTGGACTGTAACAGTTGTGGAGGCTGAAGGTGGTATTTATGTTATTTTAAAAAATTAAAAAGTTAACTTACAAATGAGGAATAAACACGGAAAATATTTATCCTAATTATTAAACAAAGAGATTAAGATTATTCTCAATCTTTTGTGTTTTTTTTAAGATTTTATGTATTTATTTGACAGAGAGAGAACACAAGTAGGCAGAGAGGCAGGCAGAGAGAGAGAGAGAGAGAGAGAGCGAGACGAGGAAGCAGATGAGGAAGCTCCCTGCTGAGCAGAGAGCCCGATGTGGGGCTCGATCCCAGGACCCTGGCATCATGACAGGAGCTGAAGGCAGAGGCTTTAACCCACTGAGCCACCCAGGCGCCCCAAGATTAATCTCAATCTTAATATGGACACTTACAATGTCAAGATTGGATGAAATAAGCATTCAAAATGTTTCTAATGTAATTTCTGAACACACAGCAAACGCATAGTACATAAAATGATGAAATAATTTACATGTAGGAGTACATCCTAAAGATATATAAATTGGACAATGTTTTATTCCCAAAAGTTTTATATTAATTATTCTTTATATCTGGTGGATTGGAACTAACGCATTCACCCATGACTAGCAATAGTTAAACTAATCAAAAACATACAGTAAATGGCACGATAAGCCTTTGCCCATTGAAAAATACTGTTAACCATAAGAGAAAATAACTATCATACAATATTAAATAAAAATTATACAATTGTTCTTACATGAGTAAATGACAAAAGTCATTTGTTTTCAACAGATGAGATCAGTGATAATATTTATCTTCTTCTCGGCCCCTTTCTGAAGTATCCAAATGCCCTAGAATTCAAGGCTATTACATTTATAACGTACACTAACCTTGAGACTAAAACAGATGATCTGTTGCTTGAAACAGAGCTAAACTCCAGCGGCACAATAGATGGCTCGCTGAATTGACGTCTTCACACGAGGCAAGTGTCTGTAACACGAAAGAACTCAGATGGAAGAGAGTGAGAGGCCAGTAAGTGCCAGAAATTTGTAGATGGATTTGAACTTGACTCGTCAGTCAGTTTTAGAAGTGGAGACCATGCATAGAAAAAGAATTCCAAATGAGTAATAACATTTTTGTGTGATGTAGACTGTGTTTCCCGAGCAGGCTCTTGAACTTGACCTGCCTTGAAGAATCCCTGTTGTGGAGGTTTGATCTCCTCCTTGTAGGGATCTCAGGCTCCTGGCGGTGCTGTAGCAGCAGTCTAGGGGGAGAGCCGCTGGAAGCCAAGCGAAGAGTATAAAAGCTAACAACACTTTGCCAAGAAAAGATAACTCAATCAAAGGGAAGGGAAGAACAGGGATTTTTTTTTTCCCCCAATACGTTTTTAGCAGACAGGCCAGGTTTAGAGAACAAAGTAACATTATGTGGAGCAACACATTGAAACCTCCTAGAAAAGCTATAAGAAATAAACTGCTAACAGTATTACTGCATCATTTTGGAAGATGAAGAAATAAAAACCTAGGTGCTACAATAAAAACATACGTGTTTAGAAAAATAATGGACTTTTTAAAGAACACACATTTTATTTAAAATCGAATCACATTTTTTTGAAAAAGAAAAGTAAATGTTTACATGCATGCTTTACTTTCTATGTGTTTTATCATACATATATAACAAATGTAGTATTATAAGTTTATATTTATAATAAATTTATGTTATAAATGGATAACATACTTTATTTACAGTATACTTTATTGTCTTACTTACATTGATTTTCTCTACAGTTATCTTCTGCAGAAAATAAGTTTGTGCATTTAGGGGTACCTGAGTGGCTCAGTCTGTTAAGTGTCTGACTTAAGCTCAGGTCATGATCTCAGGGTCCTACGCTCTAGCCCTGCGTTGGACTCCCCACTCAGCAGGGAGTTCGCTTTTCCCTCTCCCCTGCTCCTGAGAACCTTTTCTCTCTCTTTCAAATAAGTGAATATTTTTTAAAAGTTTGTGCATTTAATATTTGCCTTAATCTTTGCGGTTGGGCCCACCTCAGAGATTTTCATGAATTGATTTTATATATATATATATATATATACACACATACATATATATGTATATGTATATATATATACATATATATCCATATATATATATCTTTACAAAGATGCAAAGTAAAAAAAATATATATATATATACACACACACATATATATATGTATATGTATATATATATATATATATATTTTTTACTTTGCATCTTTGTTGAAGAAAAAACTTACATGGTATTTTTCTCACTGACTATATTATAACAACCAAATCTCCAGGGATTAAAGGCACGTCAGATGCAGGTAAACCTGGGATTTTTGAAGTATTTTCTAGTCATGGAATCTGACTCAATATAAAGCATTTAATAAAAAAATTTTATCTAGAATGTTAGCATAGGTGTCAAGTTATATTTACCATAAACTCTCTCCTATAAAATAGTATTGTCCAAGATACCAAAAGCTATCTAACGTCATATTTATTACAGAACAAAAAATAAGTAGAAGATAGTTCCTGCTCTCAAAACATCTATAAGGGCATCATGATTTGTAATCATTAATATTCATCCACTGGTTTCCAGAAAAGAACCTCTGTTGTGACTTGAACCTTCTCTGTGAATGAAGGATGGTCCAACATCCCCTCTCTCCAGTGCTTTACTCAGCCCTTCCTGAGGGCAGCGAGAACAACTTACCCCACTGATGGTATGAAGAAGTGTTTTCTAAAGCATGGTCAGGGCTTTGGTTTTATCAGTGGGTTAATCTTCCTCCATGTTTCTCTCAACACTTTAAATCTGAGTATTTTCAAGATTCTTTAAACCAGAAAAACCTCAAAAGGTGTTATTCTAGTATAAGACCTAGTATTATTTTATTTTTTCTTATTATTAATAACAAATAATGTATTATTTGTTTCAGGGGTACAGGTCTGTGATTCATCAGTCTTACACACTTCACAGCGCTCACCATAGCACATACCCTCCCAAGTGTCCATAACCCAACCACCCTATCCACAGCCCCCCTCCACCCAGCAACCCTCAGTTTGTTTTGTGAGATTAAAATTCTCTTACGTTTTGTCTCCTCTGGTTTTATCTTATTTCATTTTCCCTTCCCCTAAGATCTTCTGTCTTGTTTCTCAAATTCCTTATATCAGTGAGATCACATGATAAAATTGTCTTTCTCTAATTGACTTATTTCACTTAGCATAATACCATCTAGTTCCATCCACATCATTACAAATAGCTAGATTTCCTTTTTGATGACTGCATAATATTTCATTGTATGCATATGTATGTGTGTGTGTGCGCACACACACATACCACATCTTCTTTATCCATTCATCTGTTGATGCATATCTAGGCTCTTTCCATAGTTTGGCTATTGTGGATGTTGCTGCTATACACATTGGGTTGCACATGCCCCCTTAGATCATCACATTTGTATCTTTGGGGTAAATACCCAGTCATTAGGGCAAGTGCGGGGTCGTAGGGTAGTTCTATTCTCAACTTTTTAAGGAACCTCCTCAGAAGGCTTCATTTTAATGCTGACCAGCAGGCTCTAAGGGCTGTAGGGCCCATTTCTCAGCTTCTCTATTGGAGCAATGACCAAATAATGCAACAGACTCCCATTTTCATAAGGCTGGTTGGGTAAAGGTCTATGTGGTGAAAACAAGCTAACTACAGTTTTAGTGATGCCAGATAAACTAAAAGACATCCAATTAAATTTGAATTTGAGATATATTATGAAATAATTTTAGTCAAATATGTCATAAATATTGCATTGATAGGCTTATGCAAAGTATTGTTCATTGTTTGTCTTAAATTCAAATTTAACTGAGCTTCCAGTATTTTTATTTGTTAAATTTTGTAAGACGTCTTCAAGATCTAGATTTCAGATAGAAATGAAGAGTATCTAAACTGGTACTCTATAACACTGTATGCAAGATGACTTATATTTTGAGAATACAAATACCATACCGTACTGTAATCACTATCTAACTTTATTAGTTGCATTGCTTACAACTCAGGGGAGAGGAAGGCAGAATAATATGTTAAGTGCTTCATGTTCATAATATAAATATATTATCACAATCACCCTGGGGGTAAGTACCCTTTCTAACTCAACGGTAAAAATGAGAGTACTCAGGTTTATGCATTTCATCCTTTTCCTGGGACATACAGCGACTACCGGCAGGCAAAACTGGCTTTCCACTAATTCTCCCTCACTCCACAGAGGCTGGTCTTAATTGCCATTTGATACTGACATGAAATATTGAGAAATATGCAGAGAAATTAAAGAAGAAGAAACATAAAAATGTACTGCCCTGTGAATGGACTAGCTATTCAAAATTTTAATTGTTGTGTCTTGGTGTTAGACTGAATCAGTTCTTATCTACAATCAATCAATTCATACCATAACTTCCTACAGATGAATTACTCTCTTATAAATTCAAGAGAGCTAACCGAATCACTGTTACCAATAGCAGTCAACATTTGTTCATATTGTTGTGTTCCCAAAAGTCAGCACTGAAGACTGCTAAAAATGCAGATTCCTATTTCCTATGCAGAAAGATTCTGTTTCAGTTCTGGGCTGGCTGGACCCAGGGTTCACATTTTCTTTTTTTTTTTTTAAAGATTTTATTTATTTATTTGACAGAGATAGAGATCACAAGCAGGCGGAGAGTCAGGCAGAGAGAGAGAGAGAGAAGCAGGCTCTTGCCAAGCAAAGAGTCTGATGCGGGGCTCGATCCCAGGACCCTGAGATCATGACCTGAACCGAAGGCAGCGGCTTAACCCACTGAGCCACCCAGGGTTCACATTTTCAACAGTCCCTGCACTCAGCTCCCACACATGGGTGACCTGTCAACCAGACTTGGGTGAATATGGAGTTAATAAATAGCTAAGTCTGCTTTGATTTCCAGAAACGTTATATTTCAGGAATAGCTTGCCAATTAAGTACAAATGAATTAAATATTTATTCTAAAGTAGTCTGGATTATCATTTAAAGAAAGAAATGAAAAAAAAATAAAGAAAAAGGAATCCTTCATAATTCATTTGTTGCTTCTATTAGATGAGTCATTTCCAAACTTCCTTGTGCATGAGAATCACCAGGATTGCTGGGAAAAGCAGATTCCTGCAACTTGTTCCCACAGATATTGTTTCAGTATGTCTGAGGAATAGCCCAAGAACTGCCACATCCAAAACATTTCTGGTTGTGCTAATGTTGTCAGTCGTCAGATAACAGTTGAGGTACTAAGAGGTGAGCTGATACTATTTGAGAAATACTTAGAAGATCATCACACCAATGATGTATTTGATTTTGGAATTCTTCCGAAGTAAAAAGGAAATGTAAGATGAACTTGAATGTAGAAAAACAAAAAGGTATTAATCAATGAATTTAAAATATAATACGCAGAAAGATAAAATGAAGACTACATTTAAAATATAATATGCAGAAAGATAAAACAAAGACTACATTTTCCTGAAAAGAATCCTCATCGGATTAATAGTATAGTACAATTCTTTGGGCAACTAAAACTTACAACTGATTTCCTACATTTAAACCACTAAGATTTTGTAGAACCTGTTAAGGACAATCAAACCATGGATAAGTTGACATCTGCAAAGGTCTCTTGAGATACAGATTGAAATTAACAATTTTCATATTATTTTAAATATTTTTCTAGCCTATTGTATCATTTGTTTCCTTTTCTAACTAGCCATGAAGAAAGAGAAACGTAGATTTGAAAAAATATATACGTGATTATAAAAAATGTTAATGTTTTCTGAGAGGTTACAAGGTACTTAGAACTATGCCGAGCACTTTATATAATTTGCTAGTTTACTCCTCATTGCATCTGTAAGAAATTGATGTTTACATAGTCATTTTAAGAATAAAGAAAGCAAGATCTAGGTAGTTCTCAAATTCTCTGTCAAAAGTCACAAGGCAGGCAAGTGCCAGAGCCAAAGTACAGAGAAATGTCTATCACACTCCAAAGTCTTCTAGTTATAGAGATAAAGCTAATTAAATATGCCAGGCTGAAAGTGTAAGGGGAGCTAAATCAAGAAGAGGAAGTCAAGAAGGGATGGACGGTTGCCATTTTGAGCTGTGTGTTTCATTTGGTCTGGATCCCATTCCCCAGATGTCCGAGAATGTTGTGCTGTTCATGTCAGCACCGAAGACCTCTTTCTTATTCTAAGATCAAAGTTTCAATCTGGCTCAACGTTAAAACCCCTCAGTCCACTTCCAACACTTACTCAGTTATGCCTGTTCCTATTCACTTTTTTTGGTTTTGTTTTTTTGAAGTTTTAGCATTCTTTTTTTCTTCCCAGACTTTAAACTTCTTAAGAAAGACAACAAAGCCTGGCAGGACGTGTTCATGCAAAGCATGTTAATTGTTCTCCACCACTTTGAGAATGGACTGTGTCTTAACCACATTTGGATGCCCAGAGTATTCTAGTACTAAGGCTCATATATGAGTCACTAAATATACGTTACTTCAAAGTGGACAAGTCCATGACCATCTCTGTTCTGGGATGCCAGGTAATATATACTCATTCAATTTAGATACTAACCTAAATATTTCAACTTTCGTGCTCTGAAGACAAAATGATGTAATTAATGCTATGCTTATCCTTATCTGTATCTATTTATACAATTCAAAACCACCCCATTTTCTTCTTTCATTTTCTTTTATCTCAAATTGTAGTCTTGAATACACTGCCAGGCAGCAGGAACAATGAAAAGCAGAGATAAGAAGCCAGGGGCTGGAGCAGAGGTGATGATGGAGGAATTGAATTATTGCACAGGGTAGCAGATGAGTTCATTAATACATATTAATCCAAATACCTTGCTTTAGAGGATCCTAATAATATAAAATAACATTAATATTACACTTAGATGTGATTTGCAAGACTGTACCGGAGAAAGCTCTCAAAAGCATAAATGTTTGACAACAGAGGGGGGGAAAAGATGAAAAGGAAGAATTTTTAGAAAGACTGGTTTAAAACCAATATAATATTTTTGCATGTTTAAAATTCAAGCAGTTTTCAGTTAAATTCAGCAAACCAATGTAAGATATAAAAAAGTCACAGAAAAATTTATGAAGACTGACATTTCCTTAGAGCCTCTATTTAAGTCCATGTAAACCACATACACCATTTTAAAAAACAGAAACAGATGAAGGGTTGTTTTTGTTGTTGTTTTCTCAGTGTAGTATGGATAATTATATACTTTATTTACAAAATGGTTTGTTCCTCAGAGGAGAATTTTAATATGATAATTCTATATAGTTAATGACTTCAGAAGTAATTTGACTATTAAAGAAAAGGTATATAAGACAACCTTGTGAGCTGGGAATGAACTGAGTATATTTTATTTAATACTTTTTATCGATGAAGAAACAAGACTTGAACAAGTTCCATATTTTACCTAAAATTAGGTTTCTGAGAATGAAACCCAAACTTAAACACAGGACCGCCTAACTCATTGCGGCCAACTATCCTCATACATATTTGAAAAAGAAGAATCAGGTCTTCCAGGATGAGATTGGGAGAGAAGCGAGTATTCAGAAGAGGGAGACACCCCTGGGGAGGAAGGAGGAATCCAACCACAGAAGGGTGTGAATGTCACAATAAGAAGTGGGCCCTGAACTGGATAGGAAAGAGTAGTCTTGGGCGCCTGGGTGGCTCAGTGGGTTAAAGCCACTGCCTTCAGCTCAGGTCATGTTCTCAGGGTCCTGGGATCGAGCCCGGCATCAGGGTCTCTGCTCAGCGGGGAGCCTGCTTCCTCCTCTCTCTCTCTGCCCGCCTCTCTGCCTACTTGTGATCTCTGTCTGTCAAATAAATAAAATAAAATCTTAAAAAAAAAAAGAAAGAAAGAAGAGTCTTGGGGATTTGCCATGAAGGCGAGATGATCATAACTTAAAATATATTTGAAGAAGGAAACAAGGAGTGTAACACTTAGTATAGTCAATTTAGATATGCCGTCTAAACATATGACAAAAATATCTTCACAATAATGTTAATAAAACTTTAATCAATATATCTTTTCTTCTTTCAATAATATACATAACAGCCCATTAATGTTAAATGTTACCATGACATCTACCCAATGATTCAGAAATTTTCATTACAATATTTCTCTTTCATTTTTGGTGTTAATATGCTACTTTAAGCAAAGCATCATTTCTAAATCATTATTGGAGGTCAGAGGTATTTCTCCTTTCCACTTTATAACAGCTGTCCATTGGTAGCCATAAACTATTTTTTAACAGGATTATTTGGAAATACAGCCAATAGATATGAAATAAGAAAGTGCATGAAATAATATCCTTATTTATAGACACATTATTTTCTTATCAGAGATTCCACACGAGAAAGTACAAATCTTGTAAAAGACTTACGTAAGATCTACCTTCCAGGAAATAATTATTCTGGAAATTATATAAATTGGAAAGCATATACTTTATTGTACTTCTAAATATCTATAATTAGATCATTTCATTTCAAAATGAAAAACAATCTATAAAACACATCCCAAATATTTCTAATCAGCATTCTTTATTTGGTTCTTCACAAAATTTTTAACCCACTGTATGGTATAATGTGGCAATTTGTAAGATACAATCTTTAGTTTTATAAAGACAAGATATGGTATATATTTGATGTGCATGAATATATTTTCTATGGCTTAAAAATTCACATTTAAAATTCTATCATAAAATATAGAATATGAAAACAAAAAATATGTGAATTGCATATGCTCAAGTGATAAAAATTTAACTTAAGTTTGATTTATCTCAAAATAAATAAGAATTTTAAAAATTCACCAAAGACTAAATTGAGACAAATTACCAAGAGAAAAAAAAAAACCAATTCACTGGTATTGAAAATGGCAAATATAGTGAGAATAATGAAATATTTTAAATGATCGTAGGAGTAATTGATTTTAAAAATTCTTAATTTATCAGTCAGTTTCCTTTTGTTAGTATAATTACATTACATTTATTCACTTACATTTTGTTTATGCACTACCACCTAAAGAGACCTTTACCACTTGTACTTACAGATAACCTTGCCTAACTCCATGGCAGTATTTTAGTCCGGAGTTTCTGTCGATATTATAATACGAACATTTCAAGTGCAACTCAAGCAGTGAGGGAAGAAGGCCAGCTCAGCCGGAAATACCAAAATGCCAGCTTGGCAAGAAATTTTCAATCTATCAATTTTCCTGACCCTTGAACATCCAATAAATACATAAAATGATGAAAAAGACTGTTGCATGTACATTATAGGGACTCCAAAAATGAGAAACCAGTTATCATACACCATATTGCAATATTTTCTTAGTTGTCACATATTAATTTTTCTCTTATTTATTTGCTATTATACCGCCATTAAACTGCAGTCTAACTGTGTATAGGGAAAAAGCAATCTGAAGTTTCAGATTAAGGGAAATAAATTAGCATTCCATTTTGAAATACTCTCTATGGCAAGGCAAGTGAAAGTGACTTACTCAATAAACAGAATTTAAAAGAAAGGCTTTCAAATAAGCAGACAAAAACCACAAATACAATAGTGTCCAAACTATTCTGTAAATTTCTAGTATTTATTTTTATCTTACTGTTCAAAGAACAGCAAAAGTGAGTATATTTAAGAAAATGTCCACTCATACCATATAATCTTTTATGTAAATTGATCCTGCAGTGAAATTGCAACACTATTTCAGACCTCACAATTATCTCTGTAGTAACACGCAAAATTGTCACAACTATAGTTTGAAGTAAAAAAGGGAACTTGATCTTCCAATGAAAAAGCAATTTGTTCAAAGCACATCTTCAAAATCAACAAAGGAGAATTCAATTTTCATTATATATTGGTTCTTTTTAAAGTTTTTGATTAGCATTCATGAAAGCTTCATTCTTAAGCACATCAGGTTTATTATTCTTATGAGAAGTTTATATACTTTTTTTACTTTTTGTTGCTTTCAAAAGAACAGTTAATTGCATAACTGAAGAATAAAACTTGAAATACTACAAAGATACATGACTTAAAAATCAAATAGGTACTTAAAAATGACAATCATTTCTTGGAGTTAAATATACCAAAACAAAAAGGATTACATAAAATATTAAACAGTTAAGTGTGCTTTTACTATAATAAATTCATTTATAATGTTTTGCTAAGTTTGATGTAAAGATGAGTTCATATAACAAAACCTCATTCAAAACTGACAAATGGGGTCGCCTGGGTGGCTCAGAAGGTTAAAGCCTCGGCCTTCGGCTCAGGTCATGATCCCAAGGTCCTGGGATCGAGACCCACATCGGGCTCTCTCCTTGGAGGGGAGCCTGCTTCCTCCTCTCTCTCTCTGCCTGCTTCTCTGCCTACTTGCGATCTCTCTCTGTCGAATAAATAAATAAAATCTTAAAAAAAAAAAAAAAAAAACTGACAACTGATGGGCAAAATGGTATGAAGGTTCCTCAACATATTAAAAATATATTTATCATATATGAACCAGCGATTCCACTACTGGGTATTTACTCAATATGAAAACATTAATTTAAAAAGATATATGAATCTTTATGTTTCTTGTAGCTTTATTTACAATAACCAAATTATAGAAACCACCCAAGTGGTTGATGAATGGATAAAGAAGTGATATACATATATACATATGTGTACACAGATATACATATATCACTTATATACTATATATGTTGTCTATGTGTACACACACACACACACACATACACACCATGGAGTATTACTCAGCCATAAAAAATAGTGAAACCTTGCCATTTGCAAAAATACAGGTGGATCTAGAGGGTATAATCCTAATTATAATGTTAAGTGAAATAAATCAGTTACAGAAAGACAAATACCACATGATTTCCTTGGTATGTGGAATCTAAGAAACAAAAGAAATGAGCAAAGTAAAAAGAGACAAACCAAAAGCTGATTCTTAACCATAGAGAAGAACTCGATGGTTAGCGGGGTGGAGGCGGGTGGGGGAGGGGTGAAACAGGTGAAGGAGATTAAGAGTGCACTTCTCCTGATGAGCACTGAGTGATGGATCGAATTGGTGAATCGCTGTATCATACATCTGAAACTAATGTAACATGTATGTTAGTTATACTGGAATCAAAAACAAAACAAAACATAAACTAATGACTGCTATTTCTGGAAGAAGTAAAAGCTTAGATTTTTTTTTTTCGCTTAGATTTTGTTGTTGTTGTTGTTATTTATACCAACATACGTTTCATAAAGTATCTAATAGCTACCTCTATATACATTGGCTGTTCTAGATATGGCAATGAAATTAATTCTAATAACAGAAATAGGATATTTAAATTTTGAAATTAGGAAACTTGGTAAATAATTCCTTTAAGAATTTTTCATAAATATCTTAATTATGCGGTTAACTGGAAAGAGTCAATATCATCTGATTTCTAAATTTTTACATGATATATGGAGTTAAAAAATAAACTATTACTTGCTTTTACCATGTAATTATACTTTCCTTAAAATAGCATATGTGTACTAATCTGTTCATCTTTGAGTAATAATTCCTACACAGTTCAGGTAAAAATGTTTAAAAAGAAAATGAGCAATTCAATTGTTTTAAGAATTGAAATAAAGTATTCAGTTAATTGGATTGCCATAAGAATTAATTTAGGAAGAATATAATTGCTTCATTTTAGGACTCTAAAGCATGTGCAATTTTTGTATCCAAATATCACCAATAGCATTTAGCATATACAAAATGATTCACTGAGAAATGCTACATGTTAAAAAGATTTTGCTTTAAAAAAAAAAAAAAAAGATTTTGCTTGTCCAAAATACACAATTCTTATCACAGGAATATATACCTCCAAACTCTTTTTATCAGTTGTAAGACTTTAACATTTCATATGTCCGATTAAACCAAGGGAATTGTACTACTCTGGTATATTTTATTCATCACTAATGTAAATATTTTGTCTTCCTCTCTTCACTTGACTTGCCATCCACCACTGAAATAAGAATTTGCATTAGGGTGATCTTCAGAGTTGAGAACACACTAGTCACATGCATTTCTTGTTCTGGGCTTAGTCTTAACACATGCCTTCTGGGAAACACACACACACACAGTAAAGTATATTATGTGGAAAACTCAAATTCTATGTATTTCCGAATCAGAACTTATTTTCTCTTTCAGACCAAATTTTAATTTGAAAATATATTCTTTATCGATGAATAGTGACATTTTTAAAATCAGCCATAATGATCGTGGAATTAGCATTTTAAAACGACTTAATATGTCCACTATTAAATGAGCTGAGAAAATTCTCATTCTTTAATTAATGCCATGATATTTTTTGGAATACCTGTACTAGAGTTTTCATTTGACTAGCAATTAAGGAGTTACACTATGAAATACGACATTTTGGGAAAACAGCTTCACAATAAGCTTTTCATATTAATCTAAGCTAGTAATATGCTATTGCTACTTTTTAAGTAGGAATCCATTTCTACACAAAATGTTTTATTTCTCAGTATAATTTTGGCACTGAATTCAACAGAACATATACTCATAACTTGCATTCCTTTTAGAACATTAAAGTAATGTATTTTTACAAAATGCCATTGCTTCTGGACCCTAGTACTCATCATTCTTTCAATTAAGAAAGTAGAAATCATTTCATAACTAGTAAGGTGATTTAAAATATCTCATGTAGTTTATTAAAAAAAAGTCTCAGCCTTTCCTTCTAATGGAATCTCCTCTTGCAGGGAGGGCCTGTTGCAAAGTTAAGTGTTTATTTTCTTAGTCTTATTTAAATATTTGCTCAGTTTTTAAAAAAAATTCTTGAGTCATTAACTCTGTTTAAATCTCAAATTTGTGGATAATTATTACCTACCTACTGATATATTTTTCAAAATGTAATAATAAGCAAGAATATTTTTCTTTTAAGAGGCAGTGATTTAAATATTTGAATATATACATATACGTGTGTTTAAATATATATATATATATATATAATATGTAATATATAATATATATATTTATTTTCATCTATGCATACTCAAATTTTAATAAGTATGAATTTAAGAGAAGCGAGATTCATCAAGGACATTTGGTTTTCAAATCATTTAAATTATTTTACTGAAGGTTATAATAATCTATATATTATAGCAAAATGCTTAATGTTATGATTGAGAGTGGGTGAAAACTTTTCATTGTAAGGTATGCAAAATAATTAAAAGGAAATTAGTGAAAATCAGGTAAACATTCTAGAGAATTTAGAAAAATAAAAGACATGTTGGCTTTGGTAAAAATATAGTCATTTTAATGGTATAGTTTGAACTGTGGCCAGAGGATTCTCAACCAATACGACCTGAATAAATGTGAAATTAAGATTTTCCTCACACCTTGGGCAGTCTCATTTGACATAATATAAATGGGTAGGCCAGATGGTGTTTGGGCAAACAATCAGCTTCAATTGCAAACCTGTCCTTTCTAACACATACACATTCGACCCAAGCTGCCGAACTATCAAACACTGAATAATGAGAGAAAAAGAACTGGGATCCCCTGCACCTCTGTAAAGAGATTATATTACCTGATACAAAACACGCTACATGTGGCAACCTAAAATGTTGCAAATCATCTCCAAAACTTTCTAATTAAAAATTCATGCAATAGAAACACAACTCAATTTTGGGATCTCTTTGAATGGGATAAATAAGATTTTACTTATTTTTCTAGTAATTGTCATAGTCATAATGATTAGTGGCTACAAATCATGAATTAGGAGAGTTTAGCCAAGGAAATTTAAATAAAACCACATATTAGAGATTCCATTGCATTACAGAAAACATGTTGCTTTCCATTTTTCCGCATGTTTATAAAAAAAAAAAAAAAAGAGGTGGGGAATTCTAAAGCTAGATTATGAACCCAAATCCTGAATCTGCTCATTAACCTGTGCGTCCTTGGCACGTTACACTTATCCCCTGGGTACCTCAGTTTCTTCATCTGGTAAACGGGCAAGAGAGAATGGGTTATCAGCAAAATTTTTTAGATATTTAGTTAAAGAATATCAATTTCAAATAGGAGTAATGATTACATTTTGCTATTGTGCACTCGTTTCCTTGATCTGCTTTGAATGAATTTTAGAAAATTACATCACAAATTAAATTATACAATAATTTTTCAATTTTTTGCTAAATACAGTGTTTTTATTTCAATATTTTCCCTCTGTGGTGGAGTTTAAGTTGGTCTTCCAGGGAAAACAAACGGTAATTCTGAGCACATCCTTCTTCACTAAGTTAATAACTGTAACTGGTAATGGGAACCCACTGGACAAACTAAAGACTTGTTCATGATGCAAAAATGTGTAAGTTCCATGAATTTAAAAAAATGCATCTTTTTTCTTTGATCCTTTGTCTAACCTATACCTAATGGTTATGATTAAAATCATAACACGGATACATACTTATGTATCTACAATGGTTTTTGGATTGTCTTGTCTTAGTTTAACAATATACAGATTTAAGTTTTGCCTATCATACTGACCGAGAAACTATGTCCTATTAATCTTAGTATCTCTAAAACCTAGCACATTACTTGGCATAAATTAAGAGTCCAGTACAAATCTGTCAAATGAATGAGCAAATCAGCAAATCTACCAATTAAAACAGGTATGTAAATACATTAACCAATGAATTAACGGATCGTCTATCTCTCTGAGCCTCTGAATTGTTTTCCCTCTTCCTAGCCAGTGAAAACTGGCCATCTCCTCTGTCTGGATCACTGCATGCTGGCCATTGGTTTCTCTCTTCCTATGTGCTCAGATAGAAATTTAGTATATTTTCTAATCACTGCACCTCTAGGAGCTTCTTCTCCACCTGAAGGTTGAGTCTTCATGTCTTGGCTTTAGGTGCTTATCAGCAGAAGTTGGGATGGACATTTTTACTCCAAGAATTTTACTTTGACAAATAGCACATAGGAAGCCAGAATATGGAAAGAAAATTTTTAAAGGACAAGGCTCCCAAACATACAGAATCACTAACATATCATGACGTATCCGTAGAGACTTGAACTCAACTGACAGTAGGAGAGAAAAAGTAGTTAATGCTAAAGGAGGGAAAATCTAAACTGGGAAAATAAAACTGCTAAAGTTTAGAAATGCACACTTTCCCAAAAGAAAAAAATGGTTTTTTCCAAATGCCTCCCTCCCCCATAGGAAAAGAAGTATAGAGTGGAATTATAAGGTTAAAGAGTATACATAATTTTAGCTTTTAATACTTATCATGGCAAAGTATATGACTTCTTTGGTTTTCTAAACTTTCACATCTACAGTTTGTGTGTGTGTGTGTGTGTGTGGGTGTGTCTCTGTGTGTGTGTACGTGTAGCTAGACAGGAAAAAGAGAGAGAGAGGGAGAAGATGAGAAAACCAGGGGCCTATAACTGACAGAAAAAAGGCATTGGGTCTTTAGGATCACAATCTGGATCCCAACTTTGCTACATAGTGGGGGCTAGTTGTATCTAAAATCTACTTTATTGTGTTTTTACTTTTATTATAACTGAAAAGGTGTATGTATAATTTGGCCATTTCTAGCCACAATAAAACTAAGTACTGTAATGTAATTCCAGGGTCTTCACTTGCATTTTTATTTGGAAATTTTATTTAGAAACATTTTTATTTACTGGCACCAAATGATCGCTTTAAAGTATTTTAATTTTTTTTAATGTAGTGATTCCCAGATTGGCTTCTGTGGGCATTTAGGAGTGATTATGAGGTTTTATGTTTGAGAAATACTGTTATATATGGTTATATGCATGTGAGAGCAAGAATTTATAAATTAAATGGGCAAAAATGGGTTTAAGTCTCATCTCTAATGCTTACCTGACCTTGAAGTCATGTTCAAATTAACCAGAGGGCTGAAGCTCCAGCTCTCTTACCACCAAATGGGACGAATAAAATCTCCCCTTTAGAGACATTGTGAGTCACCTGCCTATCCCACAAATGTTAATGTTTTCTCCAATATCAGATGCCATGTAGGTGAAAACTGTCGCTAAATGGACAATTTATTAACGAGAGGTTCTCCAGAGATTTATTTGTAAATGTCTTCAAAAATCCTTTTTTTAATCTTAGGGATCCATCTGGCTAATAATCAGTCTACTTCTCCTTCTCATGGACACCTTCATAAAAGAGTAGTCTAAGTTTATAAAAGAGCCTTTCACACAAAAGTGACCCATGGCTCTGAGGACGTACACAGTCATGTGGATAGACGACATTAAGATGGCAAGCCGTGTCCATTGGGTGCCAATTTAAAATGTGTGTCTCTTCATCTCATCTCACGTTTCAATCCTTTGGTACTTGAATTCTACCTTCTCTCTTCCTGTTTCAATGACAAACTAATTTTCAATTCATCTAATAATTTCTCAATTCAATCAGTGTTTGGGGGGTCTATCTTATTGGAGTCCATATTTTACTCAACAATTTGCATTGTTGAATTTTCACTGTTTCTTGAAAACAATTATGTGGCTTACAAAACACTGAACTTACACTACCTTTTCTGACTAATCTTTTCATGATTTCCTCTTTTTTAATGTACTCTCTGCATAAAAGTACTCCCTGTATTTCCAACCTCTACCTCTGCCAACCTGTGCCTTTTTAACACTCCATCTTATCGATCTTATATATTGCCATGGGCTTACCTACCTGCATATTGAGAACTAAAAAATCAAAATGTTCAGGATAGTAGTTGCCAACATCTAGATTCTCCCCCAAATGTATACCAGATATGTCTCTTAGAAAGCTGGTAAGTGTTCCTCAAGTTCAACACATACAATTCTCAACCCATCAATCTTCCCAACAATAACTTTGCTGTTCCTATCTCCCCCAAAGTATTTGAAGATCAAGATCCAGCCATGATACCTCTAAATTAATCAGGTATCTTCTATCTCCTTTATATTGTTTCGTTATTTCATACATTTGTTGAATCCGAAACTTCTACCATGACCTACAAAGCTTCCATCATCTCACTCTTGCCACCTACCCAGGTTCATCTGTCACAATTCTTAGTTATGTTCCTGCAATCTGTTATTTCATTTCCTTCGTTGAATGTGCATGCCGTTCCTAAGCTCCTCGTCTTTCCTGTCTTTCACTTCGCTTCACCCATTCATCACCTCCCCTCCACTGACACAGCTACTTCGTCTCCTTTACTTGCTGAATGCAGGGAGGACGTCAGGGAAGATGGCAGACTAGGAAGATCCTAAACTCACTCCATCCCATGGATACAATTAGATAACACCCACATCAGAGTAAATACTTGGTTTATCTACACCACAAGACCTTGATTTTTTTTTATTTAGTTCTTTATTTTTGACACAGAAATAGTATATAAGCGTGGGGTGGGGGGAGCAGAGGGAGAGAGAGAATCTCAAGCAGGCTCCACACCCAGCGGGAAGCCCAAAAGCAGGGCATGATCTCATGACCCTGAAGATCTTGACCTGAGCGCATATCAAGAGTTGGATGCTTAACCTATGAGCCATGCAGTTGTCCCTACAAGATCATTATTAGGCTATAGCTTGGACTATAGGACTCTTTGCATTTGGTATATGTTTATGTTTATCCATTTGATTATCTGTCTGCACAATATAATAGGAACAAATCTGTATCTAATCTGTTTTGTTATTATCAGGACCATCATAAATTCTGGGACATATTAAGGAATATATATATATATGTATATATATATATATATGTTAAATGAATATGAGATGGGTAAATATTTGAATGTGCAATCCTTTGTTGTTTCAATAATTCTGCAGAATCTTTATTTTGGGACTCATTCTTCCTAATGGGGAAAATTGTAGTCTTAATCAAATTCAGAAAACCTGAGTCAGTTTCAAGTTTATGTTACATCAATTAAGGGTTTTCTGCCTTTCATCCTCCACACTAAAGTGACCAATAGTTGTATAGATTTACATCAGTGTATAGATGTGGCATCGAGATGGTAAGTATTCATTTGGTGTCTGACGTACACTACTAATTTATCCTAGCATCCACTAAGATGTACATTGTCCTGTACATCTGGTCTCAGGTAGGATCATTCCCCATGAGGGAATCCACTCTACATGTCCACACATCCACATGTTCTGTCCTTGACTTAAACTTAATACACATGCACACCTGTCAGCCCACTTGGTGTATCCTTTAAAATTATGGAATACTTTTAGATGCTCTTCCACAGAAATTTTGCATTGTGAAAGGGTGCTTCAGGCCCTCTCTGACTAGACATCCACGCCATAATTTTAATCTACAGCTTCCTACCCAAAAAATGAACACTCCTTTCTCTGGAACAGACTCTGCCCAACAACCAAGGACATCCTTCTCAAGGACACAAGTCAGGATCTCTTATCTGTCCTATACCCAAGCCAGCGTTTTCAAATTTAAAAACCAAGACTGTGTCATCTTTGCTCTTTGTTTTCATGTTAATGATTTCTTCCTTGAGAAAATTTTCTCTTATCTAGTGGTACAAAAGGGTTCAGGCTTGAAACAAAGTAAAGAACTACAAGAATTCAGTAAGGTAGGGGAAGAATAGTGCATTAATGCCACTGCAATATAAATGGACAAATGCTACTTTTAATAAATCTCACAACAAAAAATTTCTAGAATATGTAACAAATTTGTCCACATCAGACTTAATTACTTGAAATAATTTCTGCTACCAATATTTAGTTCTTTTATACTTACATTGTTCTGTGTATTGTCTTCATATTCTTTGAATCTTCGGTTAGCTGCGTTAGCAGCTTTGATCTACTGGCATAGAACAATTTCTTGTCTTCTGCAAATCATAGGCTTAAGCTAGAAGATTTTCTATCTGCTCCATGGGAGCTCAATTCTCTAAATTATTTTTGCAAAATACTTCAGAGGACTTGCAGAAAACTAATTTAGAGTTCATTTTTCAATTTAGCAACTTTTCTACTCTTTTTTTAATGGGGGTGCTGAATGTGTAATTTGTATCTATAAAATGTGATCTTATATGTGAAGTGATTAATCAGGACCACAAAATAACTACTTCAATAAATACCTTTGTATCTGTTTCATAAAATTGGGATTTTAACTGTATATACAAACTGGTGTGTTGCAGTCTTTGGAAAAAAAGTCACATTAAACTGAAAGCATTTTATAGTAATCTATCAGGATCTTAAATGTGTTTTAAAAATATGTTTTAATAGGGTCACCTGGGTGGCTCAGTGGGTTAAGCCTCTGCCTTCAGCTCAGGTCATGATCTCAGGGTCCTGGGATCAAGCCCGGCATCGGGCGCTCTGCTTGGCGGGGAGCCTCCTTCCCCCTCTCTCTCTGCCTGCCTCTCTGCCTACTTGTGATCCCTCTCTGTCAAATAAATAAATAAAATCTTTAAAAAATATATGTTTTGTCAAGTTGCATAAAATTATGAGTTGTTAAATAAAGCGAAACACCCCATTTCTTACTGTTAGACATTGAAGCTTTAATGGGAGTCAGCTAATTTTAAATCATGTTGAGACAAACATTTCTTCACACACATCATTGTCTAAGGTATATTTTATTATGTTTTGCTCTTACTTTTTAATTAGGATAGATTTCAACATGTTTTATGAATCAAAGAGTAGAAAAATTGAGACCTAAAACATATTGGTTGCATTCAATGATATATTCTTTAAAAATATTTAAAAATATTTTTTTCTTTTGGTCATTACATCAAGAAAGAAGAACTATATAACGATAATAAAAAACTGAATTATAACCAATTTCTGACTTTCCCCTATTACTGATTAATCAGAAGAACCTTGGGCCAATGGGGTAATCTGTTAAACCCATTAAAAATGTTATGTGGATGCAACTCTTTTTTTTTTTTTAAAGATGTTATTTATTTATTTGAGAGAGAGAAAGCAGAGCAAGAGAGAGCACAAGTCAGTGGAGGTGGGCTGAAAAAAAGGAGGGAGGGACCAAGGGAGAGGGAGAAGCTGGTTGTCCACTGAGCATGGAGCTCAACACAGTTTAGATACCCAGTGTCCTGGGACCATGACCTAAGCAAAAGGCAGACACTTAACCGCTTAACTGACTGAGCCACCCAGGAACCCAAGTGGATGCAGCTCTTGTTCTCAGGGTCCTGAGTTCAAGTCCCACATGGGGGTATAGAGATTATTTAAATAAATAAAATTTTTTTAAAAAAAATGTTACATGGAGAACTAACATCAAGCAGAAAAAAGTAGACTGTGAAACTTATTCTGAATAGAGAAAATGTTCTTTTAGCTATTACTCATGCTTAACCTATACAAATGAGGATTTTTAAGAGACCATAATTATAATAATTATTAGATATTAGATTCTCTGATATTAAATATTAGAAAAAACCATGTTTCAATTATAGACTAAAATTTGATTTTCTTTTCTTTTTTTGTTTTTACTTACAAAACATATTTTTATCTCATAGTCAGATGGAAGCTGTGGATTGTTTTAGAATGCAAAGTATACACACACTCTGTATGTGATGTTTGTTAATTCTGTAAAACGATCCTTCTGAGATTGGAAGAATTGCTTGGCATTTTCATAGTAAAATTAACGGAAGAGTGCGCCATCTGGTGTTATGAATGTGGAAATGCAGACACGCAGTCCGGAGGCCAAGTAAGCATAGGAATTTGTGTTAAATTTATTTAATCCATCTTTTTTATTCATATTCCTATTTATATTGACATGAATATATTCTACATAACCTAAAGGGTGAATGAAAGAAAAAAAAAAACCCATGAGTTCTTAGGATTTCAAATTCTGGCTGCACAACATTTTTTGAACAAACTAGGAAAATCAATTCGACCATCCAATCCAGAAATCATCAAGATCATTTTTAAAGGATCCAAAAATATGTATTTACAATAAGGCCTCTTACCGTCTAAGATTTACAAACTCCCAGCAAATGTAAATGTAGCCACATATATGTATTTATAACTTCACTGAGATAGCCCTTTGCCATCCACAGAGCTGTGATATTAGCACAATACTAGATACTAGAGACAGAGAAAGTACAGGGAAGAGCAGAGGGAGAGGGACAAGGAGACTTGCTCTGAGTGCGGAGCCAGATGCAGGGCTCGATCTCACAACTCTGAGATCATGGCACGATCTGAAATCTAGGGTCAGATGCTGAACCAACTGAGCCACTCAGGTGCCCCCGTGTGGCTATTTAAGATAATCATTTTTATTCTGAACAACTCTGCATTTGATAGTGTGTCCTCCCCTTTTCTTAATATTATGGAAGTTAAGGGAAGTCATTCAGCTGAACCTGAATGAGGATTGTATATTCTTTATCAAGCAGTTGGGGTACGGGGGAAGGAGAGTAGATACATATGTAAGAAAGAGGGATTGTTAATATTTTTAGTAGCCAGAATACACTTCTAGTTGGTGAGGGAAATACAGGGATGTGGTTCTCATTGTATATTCAGATGTGGGTAATGTGTATACTATGTTCCTTCTTGCCTTTCACTTCTCTCCACCCAGGAACATTAGGTCCTCCTTGAAAATATCAGGGGTGATATTTACATAAACTGGAGTAAATGCCTGGATTTATCTTTCCCTGTTACGAGAATTCTAAAACAGTGAAATCTATGCAGATAAAGATTGTTCCTTTTTTGCATGGCATTTGTTTTTCTAGTAGTAGTAGTAGAGAGAAATAATGTTAAATTATCCAATCTTGATCACTGATTTGACCTGTTATTTAAAAAGCCCTAGTTCTTATCTAAATGCACACGTGTATATACATATTTTATGCATGACAAATATAATACAAATATGAACGCATAATGATTAAGGATATATAATCTGGGACAAGATTTCCTGGATTCAATTTTCAGGTCTACCACTTGTTGCCTGTGTAAACTTGATGTTGTTTAACCTCTTTGCTCCTCATGTCCTCAAAGTTACTACCTGGTATGCTGGGACTTATTGCATGGAGTTCTTCTATGGAACAAAAGTGTTAATATGTATAAAGTACTTAGTAAGCCTTGTGCATGGCTGAGTTCTCAAAAATATGTTTTAAAATGTAAGTCATTTCAATAGAGAGTAATAGGATAGCTGTGAAATTTATTGGGTGCTACAGGATTTGGGTTGGGAAATGTTCACTTAGACTCTTATCTAAATCTCATTTTAACTTAAGACAGAATGAGGACAAACCTTCTTGCCTCTTCAAAGTCACCAGACATCTTTGGTGACAGTTCTCAAGCTGGATTTTTACTAAAATTCAGTTAGCAAGATAAATAAGCTCTTATAAAAACTTCATATTAAATATTTCAAGCATATTCTTTAAGCTAGTGATTCACTGATTATTTAAACTATGATTTAAAACCTATCTTTTAAACTAATATGCTCTGTGATATTAATGATCAATTCTTTCATTAAGCTAAGGGATAATTATAAAGCAAGAAAGACAGTAAACATTATAGATGGACTTCTTTTAGAATCACTTCTTTGTTAAGAAATACATTTCATTTATATGTAATAATATACTCCATATAATACATAATAACTATATGCTAAAAGGCAGTAACATTACTTATCCAAATGCATTTTGGATACTTTCTACTTTCTGTAATTATCTCTTTATAAATTAGTTGACACTGCACTATTTTTCTACAAAGTTTATGTTTAATTTTTTCACGGAATTAGGTTGTAAGATTATTGATCTGAGCACAGTCAAAAATAACTAATTCTCTATGAGAGCTATTTCCCAGCTCCTCAGATTATATTCATGGTTCTTAGCAATTATGGTTGCAGCAGCCAAAATAGAAGTTTATTGAAGTGACCAAACAGATGGTGTAAAGAAACAATGTCTCATGTCCTTTGCAGGGGACAGTGGACATTGAGGGAAAATAGCTATTTATGCTTCATCTAAACTGCACACACACACACACATACACACTCATACATATCCACGGATCTTAGACACAACATACACACATGTATATATTTAAAATCTATACCGTCCAGTGATTGCCGTATATAGGGTAGGATCAATCCCCTACCCAAATTCAAAATTCATTCAGATATAGAGACTCATAACATTACAACAAGACAAAATCATTTACTAAAGTCGTTCCACAAAAAAAGAATAGTCTGCTACTTCACAATTTGACTTAAAATTTTTCTATAAATAAGCAGCGGAATCACAGGAAATATAATGGCACATTTCTTGAGCAAAGGAAGAGTAATACAATGTTGTAAGACCTGGAGAAGAGGAAGATGATCTAAAAAAAAATGTATTCAAAGGGGTTCAGGAATGACTAACCTGTATAGTAAGTCTGAGGAGGTGTTTTAGGCCTGCAGAATGTATGTTTCAGTATCATACTTAAGAGGGACGTCACAGATAGGACAGGAAGTCTGAAGAGCTGCAACTATCAGAATTCATCAGAAAGAGACAGATGTGTATACTAATGCTACATTTTGAGAATGACCGTTTCTGTTACTTCTGTATACTGTCTCCCACCTGTATGAATTATAAACATTTCTTGAATCTGCTTACAAAAAAAAATTATGTGTGTGTATGTGTGTGTGCTATTTCAAAATATCAATGAAGGAAAGGAAATGTATATGATTAAAAATTATATATTTGCTATACATTTTTTTCTAAAGCATCTCCCAAATTCTAATTTTTAGTCATAACCTCCCACAATGTTTTTAGTTTTTAGCAGCAGTATTGTTATTACTTTAATGTCTGCAGTGTTACCATTCACAGGTTGATAAGAATAAACCAGAACATTGTATCCTAAATTATTTTTAAAATGTTCTATACACTATGATGTTCTGACATTACCACATCCATTTCGAAATATACATAGGCTCAGAATTAATACTATCAGACCAACTCATGCTTCTTGCACTTGACTACCAGGAGACTTCACCTCCCAAGGCTAGTTAATTTCAAAGAGGATAACACAGTGCCTAAAAGCACCCCTTTATATGCAAACCAACCAATCCTGATACCCCCAACTATCTCCTTATTTAACTCTCACATGCCAGGCCAATATTTCCCCTATTCTAAATCATGTGAGGGTCAGGTACGAGGCACCTGGTTACCACCTCTACAGCCCAGCCCAAAGTCTGCTGGTGTTATTCAAACGAATCAGTCCTACACTGTTTACTCTGTCCAGTTTGGCCTTCCCACTGTCCCTGGCCTTTCTGCCTACTGACAGACACTGAGGTCTTTGCAGGACATTCAGGGGCCCCCCTCCCTGAAAGCTGTGAGTAAAATTAACTTTTTCCTTGCGAGTTTTATTTCTTCCTGGGGCTGTACTGATATTACCATACCCTAGCCAACAGGTGCACTCCTAAAGCACACATTGTTCCTCACATATCCATGGAATTTTAATGCCCTAGTGGATATTAATTCATGTTCCACAAAGGGCAGATTCCTATTATCATTTAAGGTAAGGATCAGCTAGATTTAATTAATTATTGTTGAAACTGTCACAGACTTCAGTGAGCTGATTTTACTATGAATTGCCAAGAGGTACAAACAAAATTCAGTATTTCACAAGTCTGTTATTACAAATATAATTAATAATGGTCATATTCAGGGTTTGGGGGGGCGTGTGTGTGTGTGTGTGTGTGTTTAATTTTGGGGGAGAGAGGTGACTTGAACAGTTTTGATTTTATTCACTTGTCACTGTGGAAACAATGGACTAGAAATGATGGGTGCCTAAAATTGTTTGACCTGAATGTTACCTAAAGTTTTATCATGTCCATATATGTGTGTTCACATGAATCCAGTTCCAAAATGTTATAAAACAATCTTCAGTGTGTCGTAGAAGATATAGCTACCCTAGCTTCCTGAGGGTAGCTATAACTTCCTTAAAGAGAGAAAAGAAAAAAAAAAACTTTAAAAGGAGAAATGAGTTTCCAAGGTCATGGATCATAAAATATTGACAACATCTGCAGTCGCATAAACCACGGGGGCTCTTTTCTCAGTACTAGTGTGGTATCCAGACTCGTAACTGACATATGGAATCAGCACTATTTATATTATCGGGAAACATATTGCCCGTCAATGATCTCACAAGCAGCTCTGCTCAATTAGCGCTCCTCTATTTCTTTATAAACATTGATGGAGGGCTTATCAAAGAGGATCCCAGTCTCCGTGCTTTTTAGCTGAGAGTCAGTGGCCAAGACTTAGCACCGGTCTTTAGAGTTCCGGGGTCTGATTATCCGGATTTTACCCTTTTCTGTTTCTGTAAAGGGTCTGAGATGGCTTATGGTGTATTTCACTAGTCAGCATAGTTCTTCTTCCATTCTTTTCATCTCATCTCAGAGATCATGCGAGTGACTGCGCCTGATAATAAACTCACACTGCCTGGCATCTTCTCAGCTTCGACTGAAACATTCATCCCCAAGAATTACACCATCCATCCATCCATCACCTGTGGCAATGGGAACACAGTGTCCTGAGTCCCTCATTCCCTGAGAAGGTATTGTGAACACCATCAGCACTCTTGATGAAGCCGCTTTCACCCCTTGGAACTATTAAGTTAACAGTTAAACACACTGATAAAATGTTCATTGCTGAGTTAATTGACGCTTTTTTCCCTGTGTAGTTAGAGTTCAACAACCCAGTACGACATTCTCCACACAGGCAATCCTAGCGCTAGTCCCACGATTATGGTGGGAACACTTCCATAATCTCTAAACCTTTAAGCACACACAAAATCCCGCAGAATGTCCAAGCATTCTTTTATTTCTAAAGCACAGGCTCTACACCAAAATGTGCACGTAGAATGATGAGGGCTTAGGAGCTGTTTTCAACTCTCTTTAATGCACCCACTGTCCCCAGCTTACATCTATCTGCACTGGGCATTAACTTTCGTTCCTGGAACTTGGGGTATGTAGTGGACATCACTGTTGTCATCTAAGATCTAATTTAGCCCTGCATATTGCAAATGTGGTTTGGAAAGAAGAGGCTTTGCGTGGGCATCCCTGCCATGGTTGTTGATTTGGAAATGACCCCAGGCAAGGCAAGTTTCTGATTAGAGTTAATGAGTATGAGAATTTTCTTTCTTCCCTGGATGTGAACATAAGAATAATGATTAATAGTAGCTAAAATTTATGAAATGCTTACCATGTGTCATATAGCAAATATCTTAACTGTATTGCCTGAATTAGTTTAATTCTTACATTATTTCTATGAGATAGATTCTGTGCTCACTCAAATAATCCATGTGCGTGAACAGATGTTAGATAAATGCACAAGGTCACGTGTATACTCAAAGGTTGAGCTGGACTGTGAAGTCCATGTAGTCTGAGACTAAGACCATGCTTATGTTCAACCTACTGTTGACATTTTCTTTGTGTGCAAATCGTGAAGGTGGCAATCTTCCTCTAGAAAAGAAGAGAAAATCTAAGAACAATGTAAGCTGAGCCCTAGTTGAACAGTGCCTAAAGTCTGCTCTAGCTCTGAACTACTCAACTGTAAAAATAAACCTTCTTGGGGCGCCTGGGTGGCTCAGTGGGTTAAGACTCTGCCTTCAGCTCAGGTCATGATCCCAGAGTGCTGGGATCGAGCCCCACATTGGGCTCTCTGCTCAGCAGGGAGTCTGCTTCTCTCTCTCTCTCTTTCTCTCTCTGTCTGCCTCTCTGCCTACATGTGATCTCTGTCAAATAAATAAATAAAATCTTAAAAAAAAAAAAAAAAACCTTCTTAATGTCCAAGCCAGTTTGAATTAGAGATTTCTGTGACCTGCAGCTAAAAGTATCCTCTTTCATCAATTAGTGCCAGAAAGACCTACCATAGAACCTCAAACAACATGGTTTGAAATGCACAGGTCCACTTACACACATTTTTTAAAAAAAATAAATACAGTACAATACTGTAAATATATTTTTCTCTTCCTTATGATTTCCTTAATAACATTTTACCTTTCTCTAGCTTACTTCATTGTAAGAATATAGTATTTAAAACATACAACATACAAAATACGTGTTAGCCGACTGTTCATGTTCTCAGCAGGACTCCGGGACAACAGTAGCTTATTGGTAGTTACGTTCTGCAGGAGGGCAAAGTTCTACACTGATTTTCAGCTGTGCTGAGATTCAGCACCCCTCATCCCTTGATTATCATCAACTGTAGTTACAAAGACCAGACTTTCCTGTGTCAGTTTGGTTAAGCAAGAAAGGGACCTTCTTTATTTCTGGGTCGCATCTGGTAATCCTTTTTACATGTTAACAGTGACTTTCACCCAGTTACGATAATGGCATTCCTCTTTCTTCAGTGATTATTTTGGGAATGCATCTGTAACAGTTCAAAGTCACTGAGTACATGGCTTTCCTCTTGTTTCAATGATTCAGGGATAGATCAAGTCAAAAACAAATAAGGAGTAGGGCTTGTCATTATGGAAGTGGCTGTCTCTGTCTTTCGTCATGTCATGAACTGTGCTGCTAGCAGCCATTTTGTCTATGGGGACAGACACCCAAAGACGAAGCCACGGTTGGAAACGCACAGAACCAAAAATTTTGGAAAGAAACAAAGGAACTCCCTACTTTGGACATTTTAGGTTACATGAGCCAACGAATGCCCTTTCTGGTCTGTGACACGGTCAGATGGGTTCTGTGGTGCCATCCAGAACATGCTAGGTGATTCAGTGTGCTCTCACTCCAGTTCTACAGAAAATGTTTCCCTCAGGCTCTCTTGTCTTTTCCTTCCCTGAGCCACCCAGTTGAATTTAGTTCCTCTCCTTCTCCTTCTGAGTTCTAATTATTGACAAGCTTAGCTTCCCAAGCAAGTTGCCATGGTGATAAGAAATGGAACAGTGTATCTTGAGTTGGGGAAAGGGTCAAAGAGGTGCTAGCCATAATATCCCATCCTATTATCCAAAAAATAAGTTTTCAGTTTCAGGTTGTCTATCGCATGAAACAAACCACTTCAAACTTTAGTGGCTTAGGACAGCAACCATCTGTTACTTCTTGTAAGGTTGTATGTTAACTGAGAGGTATCTCTGTGGTACATCATGATGATGGCTAAGTCAGCCCGGCAGCTGCATTCAACTGGAAGCTTCATTCATTTCTCTTTCAACGATCACCTTCTTCATGTAGAGTTTTTATCTTCCAGGACCTTTCCAAGTAGTTTTTCTCTTCAGCAGCAGTACCTAGATTTCCTAGAGCGTCTAACTGGTCCCATGGAAAAACATTTCAAGAGGGTGAGCCCCAATGTGCAGTGCTTTATGAAGCCTCCTCTTGCATCATTCATGCTAATTCCTGTTGGCCATAGCAAACAACATGACCAAGTTCACATGTCGGAACTACATGACGGCATGATGGAGTAAGTGCGCGTAGTTCGCTAAGGGGCACCACTGTCACCTCTATTTCGGATAATGAAATCTTTTACTCAGTCAGTATTCATTTCCCATTAGCATCTCCCAAAGGTTCTTATTTAAAGCCAGTCAACTTCTCTGACTTTGGTTGTGTCAAAGCTACCTTTTGTTATCAGAGCCATGGTACCATCAGTGGTTCCATGACAGTTAGGAAGCAGATCAAAATTCATTTTTACCAGACTCCCTTTCTATCTATCTGGTTTGAGTAAATTTCTGTGCTTGAAACAAAATATCCCTGAACAAAACAAAACAAAACAAAAAAAAAATAAAGGAAATGAATGTATTATTTGGGATTTAGCACCATATTAATTAGAATGTCTTATTAGTCTTGCTGTTTAAAAACTTATTGTTAATCATGCTCTATATCAAACAATAGGATAGGTGATTTCTCATGAGTTAAATCATCGGATTTTATCATCAACTTGGTGACATAAATACCACTTTTTTTCTCCTTTTACATTTGAAGAAATTGGGACTTGACAAGTTTAATAATTCACCAATGTCATATTAGTAGAAAGTGGAAGAGCCAATATCTGAAGGAAGACTAAAATGCATTTTTCTAAAATTTAATAACATAAAGAGGATAATCTAACAGATATGTTACACTAAGATTCACCCTACTAAAACCCTACTCCCTCATTTAAAAAAAAAAAAAAGTCCTCTCATTATGAGGTGATCTGACTTTGACATTTGTAATCCTACTGGCCTATGTTGATGGAAGTTGCGTGGTGGGCTCTGCGGTGTGGCTTGCTGGCTGAGAGCTCCAGGTACGTCCTTGAAAAGCTGTGTCTCTGTCTAAGAATGTTCAATTGCTGGAGGAAAGAGTTAACTATTCCCCATTCTCAAGATCTGTCAGCATGTGTTTATCTTTTCGGGCCGTTTATTTTTTAAATGTGACTACTGGACATGACATGCCTTTTTTCCATCTTTGAAAAAGAATGAAGATGGTGGTGGTTGTTATTATTTATTTATTTATTTATTTGAGAGAGAGTCGGGGGGCCGAGGGAGAAGGAGAGAGGGAATCATGAGCAGACTCTTTGCGTGGGGCCTGATGCGGAGCTCAATCTCATGAACTGAGATCATGCCCTGAGGGGAACTCAAGAGTCAGATGTGTAACCAACTGAGTCACACAGGGACCCCAAAATGAAGGTTCTTTATAAATAACTTCAGTTGCTTTCAGGATAAGTGGATCAAGGCCCATTGTGTCATGTATCTGTGTTAAACATCTAAGGTTCATAATCAAGCAAGAAAGCAGGTCAGGACTTGAGGCTAGGTGTGCAGGATACAGACTGAGGTCAAGGTATAAGGTGAGAAGCCAGAAGAAAACGGAAATTGAAGTCAGCCTAAAGGAAATATGACCCATGTGGCTAATCCACGTTCAGAACTACAAAACATCTCAAGGGGCCTGGTTGATTCAGTCAGTTCGGCGGCCAACTGTTAGTTTTGCCTCAGGCTGTGATCTCAGGTTCCTCGAATGGAACCCTGCGCCCAGTTCCATGCTCAATGGAGAGTCTGCTTGAGATTTTCTCTCCCTCTCCCTCTGCCCGTGCCCCATAAATGCTTTCTCTCTCTCCCTCAAATAAATAAATCTATCTTCAAAAAAAAAAAAAAAAAGAACTGCAAAACATCTTAATCAAGATTTTCATCTCCAGTCAAGAAAAGAGACACGACAGCTAGGATGGAAGACGTGAAGGTTACAGAAAATGGCATTAAGAGAACAGAGTTAGATCACTAGCAGGATGAGTGTATCTCATATCCTTACATGGCCCAGGAATAATTTATTTTCAGCTTCTTCACTACCTTTATTTCCCACAGGGCCAAAAATTTCTCAGATGAATTATTAAAGGTGAAATATTCCTTTAATAATTTGGTTGCTGGCATTTAAATGTTTACCTCCTTACCAAAATTTGTATTGCTTCTTGTTGCCTTTGCAGAGCAATAACTAAGCCATTTGACTTTCTTAACAAAAAGTACAATAGATGGCTACTGTGACCACTTATTAATCTTGGCATTTCCTTGCATATTTATAACATGTCATTTTAAAATACATACTACAGGGGGAAAGAAGTAAAATGTGTTCCTTGTTAGTAAAAAGGAGCTAGACTAGAATCTTAGTATTTTACCTCCTAAACGACCTTATAAATGTACTTACACTTTTATTCCTGAATGTAATTTTTACTATATAGTATGTTAAGAATATTTATATCAATACTTGTCACCTTAAGTAGGCTCCTTATTCAAGATTGAAATATCCATAAGTATTGCCAAACAAATGTGACTCATCTTTATTCGTAATCCAATATTGTTTGTTTTAGGGGACTTGCTCTAAACAGAAGTATCTCTCCTATGTAGTTAGATTAATCAGGATGTTATTTTGTATTGCCTAGAGCAGTGTGTTTAGTAATTGGATAATTTGTCTTCCCCATCACAATAATGGCCGATGGAATCAGTACACTTGCCATGAAAAAGTTTGTTTCTGCCTGAGCTCAGGGAAAATTTGAGTACTTCTATCAGATTAACATCCATTTGAAAATAAATTATTCCTGTAATCATCAACAGAACCCAAAAGCCTGTGGGGCCTTCCTGAGGGAATTATTACATTGGGAAGGAAAGGGAGGGCTGGGGAGACATCCAAAGGGGGGTGATGAGGGAGGGACTCTTGGAGATAGCTTGCCTCCCCTTCATGCCCAGGAGGGTAGATAGTGAGAATCGTTCTGCCTACAAATGGGGAGACAGAATTAAATCTGTACGATTATATGGGCATATGGCTTAATGCTTCTGAATGGTGTTGGGAAATGAAGATTACACATTCATGTGCCACGCAGGCCTACTGTGAGTAGAAAAGAAAATGCCGGGACAGTCTGCAGTGCTTTGGGAAAGCAACCCATTTGCAACTCAAGAAAGTTCCATCCGAAGTTCGCTCTGCAAGTGTGATTTTCTGCCGTAATCATTGTGGGACATAAGTAACGGCTGCCCCCTCGCAGGAAAGCCCATTTTCTGTCCAAATTTCCGTACAAACGTCTAGTCTCAGAATCCCACATGCAGACACATATCTGCATATATATTTAATTTCTTTTTACTAACTATGAACAGTTAAAATATTGTATTTTATTGTATTCATAGACCTTTTCAGGTCTATGAGCCACTCTTGTCTTTTAAAGTTCTAACATTTTTCTTCACAGCTGCAGGCCCTTCTGCAATCTCTATATTCCCTCATTTTGCTACTTGCAAAATAACTCCAGAGAAAAAGAAAATAATAGTTATCTTTTTATTCCCCTCCAGTTTTACCACCTTCTAGTCTCACCGCAGACATAAAAAGAAGGAAACAGTAAGACACAAAAGTCGACCCTGTGAATGAATCTCTATCGTTCTCCAACCGGAAGGGTTCCTGGCAATGTATGATTTAGCATCAATTTATGATGCCAAATTATGATTCTATTAAAATAAGAACTGTATCGATTAGTTTTCGATTACAGTCATTTCTATTAGAATTTTCACATGTAGCACCTGGTTCTATAGAACGCCACTATTTTTATGCTCTTGTTCTCCCAAGGAGAGGTTGCAGTCTCATCTTAAAAGAAAAGAATGGATCATCTCGGACATTTTCTTTCTTTCTTTTTTTTTTAACCTTCTGATTTCATATGCATAATTACTTAACTTTTTAAAAACAAAAGGTTAACATAATTAAAGAGAATTAAAATGGTTTTAATAAGCATCTTTTACAACCGTCTACTCTATGTCCTCCCTGGAACTCCACGAAAGCATATTTTCAGACCTATTTATGGCAAATACCTTTTGCTCAGAACGTCTGTGAACTAACAGTTCTTCCCCACTAATGCAAAGAAAAGGTACGGCTGGATTTTTGATCAGTGGATCATTCTGCCATTGAGTAAGTGCTCTTACTTTTGCCTGAAATTAGGTAATTTCTTTTCTTTTAATGACTTTAAAAAAGAAAGTAGAACCAACTGTTCTTTCCCACAAGAGCGGATGAAGTTTATATATTAATTAGCATTTATTGCCATGTCCACATTTTAAACTCTCTGCTGACTAAATCTTTGCTCAAAAAGAACATTTCCAGGACACTTGGGTGGCTCAGTCGGTTAAGCGTCTGTCTTTGGTTCAGGTCACGGCACCAGGATCCTCGGATCAAGTCCTGTGTCAGTGTCCCTGTTCATTGGGAAGCCTGCTTCTTCCTCTCCCTGCTCTTGTACTCTCACTCACTCATTCTTTTTCTCCCTCTCTACCTCTCAAAAAAATAAATATATATATATTTTTTAACAGAACATTTCCTTTCTTTATTTCATTAAGAGGACCACATCAGGTTTGATAATTGTCCAGGTCCATAGTTGGTTACAGTGATTCAAGTTTTAAATTCTTAAGCATTAGTTTTGTTTTTTGCTTGTTGCTTGTCATCTATGAACGCCTTTGCTATGGTTCAGGTATCCAAGCATCTTCCTTTCTGCAGGGACATACTAAGTGCAAGATACTCACTGTATTAGCACGTCACAGGAAAAGGAAATATTGCCTAAAATATTGCCTAAAATCAAGATGGCTGATGGGACAACATTACCAGTGGCACAGTAGCTATTACACACCAAACACTGTGTCACTTGTCTACAGGTATTATTTTTGTTCTTTGTAAGAATTCTACAAGGCAGACATTAGTTCCATTTTATAGTAGCAGAATCTAATGACTAGAGAGGTTTTATAATTTTCTACATCTGTACAGTAACTGAGAATTAGAGATGGACTAAGGACTCATTTTATACTTGACCCCAAACTCAAGGACACCCTCTAATCCTAAGATACAGAAGTCTACAAATGAGTTTAAAAAAATGGCAAAGTTACAAACAAAGCTAAGAAAAAGATCAATATAAGAGAAAATGCCATGGAAATGCAAAGGCAGAGGAGTTTAATTTTGAGTAAAGAGATCCAAAAATGTGTGTGAGAAAATAAAATTTTTAAGAAATGCCCTGGAAAATATGATAGCAGTAATTATGGGAGGATATGAGGGGTGACGGCTCAAAGGTAGGGTAAATATGATTTAAAACAGAAGGGAAGGAAATTTTGGTCTAGAGAGTAATCTTCCTTTGTAAAAGCATGGATCCCAATAATCTTAATATGAATTTGTCTTTAAGAACATTGTTTGAGTGAACAATCTTGATTTCATTCACTGGTGCATATACATATATTTTTTTATTTTTTTGTGCATATATACTGATACAAACATTACATTAAGTAGATAATATTTCCCTTGTAAAATTAACTCCCTTTTGGAAAAACATTCCCTAATCTTTTGCTAGTGTCCTTCACAGGCTTAAGTACTTCTGTGCATTATTTGGTACTGCTCAGAGTTATATGGGGCATATAATTTTGATAAGGAAAGGATGTGAAAAGGAACTAAGATTACCTATCATTTACTGCAGGCAGAAAGATCTTCACAAGAGTTTTCTCTCTTAAGTCTCAAAATTATTCTAAGACGTAAGTGTTATCAACCCAGTTTTGGATTCTGACACTGTCTTTAAGGACAGTCAGGAAGTGGAAATATTAACATGAGAACCCACATGTAGTGGACTCTTTCTACTGCCCCCAAAGGCCAAATATGAGAGTGTTAAAAAACAACTGGTCATTAGGATGTGGAGCAAGGAGAACCCTCTTACACTGTTGGTGGGAATGCAAGTTGGTGCAGTCACTTTGGAAAGCAATGTGGAGATTCCTTAAGAAATTAAAAATAGAGCTTCCTTATGACCCTGCAATTGCACTACTGGGTATTTACCCCAAAGATACAGTGTACTGAAAAGAAGGGCCATCTGTACCCCAACTTTCATAGCAGCAATGGCCACAGTCACCAAACTGTGGAAAGAACCAAGATGCCCTTCAACGGACGAATGGATAAGGAAGATGTGGTCCATATATACAATGGAGTATTATGCCTCCATCAGAAAGGATGAATACCCAACTTTTGTATCAACATGGACGGGACTGGAAGAGATGATGCTGAGTGAAATAAGTCAAGCAGAGAGAGTCAATTATCATATGTTTTCACTTACTTGTGGAGCATAAGGAATAACACGGAAGATATGAGGAGAAGTGAGTTGGGGGAAATCGGAGGGGGAGATGAACCATGAGAGACTGTGGACTCTGAGAAACAAACTGAGGGTTCTGGAGGGGAGGAGGGTTGGGAGGGATTGGGGTGAGCCTGGTGGTGGGTATCGTGGAGGACCTGCACTGCATGGAGCACTGGGTGTGGTACGTAAACAATGAATTCTCGAACACTGAAAAGAAATTTTAAAAATAAATAAAAATTTAAAAAAAAACAGCTGGTCATTAATGGTATCCATTTGATATTAAAAATAAGGAAGGAGGGAAGGTAACTATTAGAGGAGAAGCTTCATGAAGTAAAAAGTGAACAAGTACAAAGAAGTAGAGACATAGGATGTCATCTGAAAAGTTGGCAGAAACATCTCTGTGAGAGCAACAAAATTTATGAATTTTTTTTTACATTTCTATTCCTTTAGCATTAAGAAAAACATAATATTTTTGTAGGCAGATGCCAAAAGCCCATAGTGAGAGATGGAAGACGTGAACAAAGGGGTAATGATGGTGAGTCTGGCACATTGCGTTGGTTCTTGGGTCTCCAGAGGAGAGCCTGTAGGTAATCTGCAGTATGCACTAGACCTTCAAGAGTTGTTTGATTCAGAACTGACCAAGCAGCAGAAGCAGGATGAGTGAGGAAACACAGAAGCATAGAAAATGAGAAACTAATGGGGATCAGATCCTGAGAGATGGAGAAAGTTTAAGGCTTTGTTCCTGGCGGCACCTCACTCAGTTCCCAAGAGGTCTGAATGCTCACCCCTGTTGCAGCCCTCAACTTTATCTGTTGCCTAATGCCTCTGAAAGTTAAGGTCCCTCTACCTGGGCTTTTTGTTGTTGTTGTTATTTCTTGAAACAAAGAACTGTGGAACAAACAGGCATAAAATTCATGTCTCATGTAACATTTAATGAAACATAGTTCAGAAAAACATAAAGTCGCAATACAAGTTCATATAGCGGGTTACATGGCTTTCTCCATTTCTCAGAGAAAAGAAAATACAGTAAACCAAAAGGCAAAGGAGATGATGAGGCTCAGAGTAGCCATGGAATGGGAGAAAGGGGGTTTGGAGATGGAAACGCAGATGGAACAAGGGGCGTACAATTAAGAGATGAGGAAGGGGGAAAAAGAGTAAGAAAAAAGACCATATAATTAAGAGTTGGGCAATAATCTCTCTGTTTATCTCCAGTGAGGATGAGTGAAACAAGCTTCTCATCACAGTGTGTTTCTTGTGGTATGGAAATAAGGATGACTCTGTTTTATGTTACCTATATACACAATGGGCTCACATTTTTAACAAGGTCAGCTTCTCATAAAATCATCCGACTACCAAAATTATTAATCTATTCGGGCACCACTACTCTTTAATATATGGTAGAGGCTGAACATCTATTTCCCTTCCTAATAGCACCCCAAATTTCCTTTGGGGGTAATAACTGTCCTGCGTGCAATTTTGCTTAAAAAGTTGTTTTGGGAACCTCTTTCCACTACAGAAGACATGGAGGCCAGAGTTTTCTTTTGATGCAGCCTGTGTATGTGACCTCAACTTTGGCAAATGAATCTTTTCACCTGGAACTCTGTGTAAATAGTGACCACCAAAGGATAGGGTAGAATGATACATATTCTAAGGCAAATGATGATTATAGAGGCAGTATAGCAATCTCTTTCTGGAATATTCAAATTTCTAGAAATTGATATGCTGCTTCTTTTTTTCTTTCAGTCACTTGGTTCTACTATTGAACCCAACCATTTCTAAATCTCTCCACGAGCTGCCCAATATCCACCTAATAAATTATTTCTGCCTGAAGGGGATCCAACATAGCTTCCATTCACTACCACAAACTCATCTGTACCCATAATCTTTGTAGAAGTCCTCTGAAACTCTTCATTCATACTTTCTTGTCAGGGATCTTTGGAAAAGTGCATCATAATTTTAGAAATGAACCCCCTCTTTTATAAGACATTGCTATCTAAATTGTATGCTGCAATAGTGCACAGCAGGAGTATGATCCAGCTATAGTGTTCTTCATTCCATCCCTTGCATACGCTACGTTCCAATTCATTTGTTCAGATATACCAGAGCCACCAGGCATAATTCTGAGTAGGCTGAAGATGACAGTCTCTCAGTTATGCCCATGACCGTTCCCTGAAAGTAGAGTGTAAGATGCAGGAGTTTCTGTTCTTCTTGCTCTGACACCAAGAGCAAACATACTTCATAAAATATACATTCTCAAATTTGATATTAGGATGAGTGTTTTGAGCCATTTCTTTAGAAGAATTGTAGCCCTTCTTCTAAAGAAATGGCTCAAAACACTCATCCTAATATCAAATTTGAGAATGTATATTTTATGAAGTATGTTTGCTCTTGGTGTCAGAGCAAGAAGAACAGAAACTCCTGCATCTTACACTCTACTTTCAGGGAACGGTCATGGGCAATCAAGTTGGTTAAGAGTTTTGTTCTACACGGGAGCATATTACAAAATGGAATCAGATGCTTTCGGGACATTTATGCATATGGGGTGGTGGCACTACTGTGTTTTTTAAGACTTTCAATTTGGTAAAATTTCATCATATTTAGAAATATTACCTATTTATGTGTTTTCATCTTCACTTTTAAAGAAAGAAAATCACAAGTGTACATTTTGCGTTGAAGTTTCATTGACTGGTAAGTATCAGACACATCAGGCTTCCCAGCCTAATCCTTCAACACCCTCATAGTGACTTAGAGGACGTGCAGACACCATCTTTCATTCTGAAATCATGTATATATCAACTTTATAATTTTTGAGTAGATTTATGCTGTTATGGGTTGAATTGGGTATCCAAAAGGATATTTTAAAGTCTTAACCAGTGGTGCCTAAGAGTGTGACCTTATCTGGAAATATGGTCTTTGCAGTTGTAGTCCAGCTAAGATGGGCTCAGTGGGATGGGCCCTAATGCAATATGACTAGTGTCCTTATAAGAAGAGGAAAATGGCGGATGTACACAGATACAGAAAGGCAGACTGCCATGGGACCAGTGCTTCAGAAGTATGCCTAGAATGTGAAGGGTTGCTGGCAGCCAACACAGCTAGAAAGAGGCAAGGAAAGATTCTTCCTCATAGGTTTCAGAAGGAACATGGTCCTCCTGAGAGCTGGGGGTCAAACCTTAGGCTCCAGAACTGTGAGGCAACACATTTCTGCTATTGCAAGCCACTCAATCTGTGGTTCTTTGTTGCAGCAGCCCAAGGAAACTGATGTATACAAATCACCAAATGGAAATATTTTCTACCTTTATTATATGACTTCTTGCAAAGTCTATTTCCATTCATACCCTTCACAGCAAAACAGTAGTCAGAAATCAGTCTCATTTTTCCTTTCCCCTTAGAATAGCCTTTTCAATAAGTCAATTCACAATTCAAATAATCTTCTTATTTTTTTTAAGTCCTCAGGGCAAAGAAAAGAAATGATTAAATATTTTTGTATTGTTAGTATACTATTGTGTGGATTTTATTCTACCTTCATGAGAACATTAATTTCTCACTGATAACATAATCCTTATAGATTATTTAATAACCTCATCAGGCATACTATACAAAAAGACAGTTAACTCTATTAAACAAGCCAGAAAAGAAGTACTATCTCTGTATCTCAAATCCTTTATATGTATGCAACCAAACACCCTGAAATTGTTAATCTCTTGACTCCGATAGAAGATCTTAAGAATGTTTTTTGTTTTAATTATGAACTTTTGCTGTTTAAGTATCTAGAATTTTTAAAGAAGGAAGAAACAAAAGACCAAAAAAAAAAAAAAAACCACCCAATTTTATAAATACCAGACTCTCTATTTTCTGAGCTGTTTCCAGATTTTTCAGTCTAACACCTCAGCGTACAACAAGCTGATTCCCAATATGAAATATCAATTTCCGTAAATGACAGTCAAGTGTAAGAAACATAAACTGGTGTGATAAAATTAATTCCCAGCCTCCATACATTTGGCAGTTGGATGGACGGAGTCTGAGCACACTTCCCATGAAAATAATACTGTGATTTTCCACTAATGTGTAAGAATCAAAGTAGTCAACTGAACTCAACATTTATCAAACACCTCTTAAGAATACAAACCACTAATACAGAAAATAACAACTAATACACTGAACAACACCTCTGTCCTTGAGGAGTTCACAGCCTAGAAGTTAAGCATGGTAACATGAGTTCAGAGGCGAACTGTAGTCTCTGCTCCTAGACAACTTGAACCCAGCCTGCGGAGTGAATATGGCAGCCTATCTCTCTGTCCTGTGAAACAGGGCCAAGTTCACATCCTGAATCCGCCTCCCAGTGATCATGAGCAAATGACATTATTTTAAGCTACTTTTCCTATCTTTTGCAAAAGAAAAATGATACCCTGCCTTGTATGGTTTATGTGACAACTGGCAGGGCTTGGGCACATAGTAGTGAACGAAGCAACACCAAAGGAAAGAGAAAAATAATAAAAAAATGAACGAGACTTGATGATGTCAGCCAATAGCTCTAGGATAGCCAATGGCTCTAGGATAGGCTACAGACATCACACAGTGCTCCATAGGTATCAGTGATGGTCAGAAATCAAGCATTCTGAAGAAGATCCAGCAAAATCGATAAATGGATAACTCTTATAAAGAGAAAGTTACATAGGAAATGAAACTCTTATAAAAAGAAAAAATGCTATTATGAGCAAATTTAGGTTGTGACAGAGTCAACTCTACTACGTTGCTGTTCCCAAAATACGGTTCGTGGAAATGAATATATGTTAATTTAAAAAAAATTACCAATGTCAAGTAAGTTTGGGGAAACACTGGGTTAAATTCAATGTGATGGGTTTGAGGGCTTGAAGTCTTCCGGGAATCTTCAGACCAAGAAGGAAGGAAAGCCAGCCCTGACTGAGCAGCAGAGCACACATAACCCAAGGGTCCGTTTTCCTCGCAGGACATGCCAGCTTTCCTGGAGTGTCCTACAGGTTTCACGAGTCCTGCCTTTCCTAGAACTTCCCACCACAGCTCCCCAGAACTCACTTTTGGGAAATGCTATTCCGCTGATAGGAAACATTCACAGTTTCCTAGGAAACGAGGCAAATTTGTGACTAATACTTCTAATCAAATCTTTTTTTTTTTTTTTTTGGCACTAAAATAGTTCCCCAAATCAACTCAGTTTTATTTTACATGACACATAGTTAATGGGTTTCTATAATTAGCAACACATTCTAATTTCCTTAATAATCATGATGTAAGTCATCCTACAATTATCTATGACTCAATTTTCTTCCACTTGATTCATGAACAGGAATTAATCTATAAATTCTAAATGACAGGCATTTTTCCTCTGAAAATCCCAGAGGCACAACGAAATATTACATAAACCAGCACAAAACACAACTAAAATATGTATGTATGTGTTTTAGAAAAAACAAAATCATACTTATGACAGAATTTACAAATGGAGAAATTTAATAAAAACTACTTGTAGTATTGTCATCAAAGAATATTGCTAAGAGTTTTTTTTTTTTAAAAGATTTTTATTTATTTATTTATTTGACAGAGAGAGAGAGATCACAAGTAGGCAGAGAGGCAGGGGCAGAGAGAGAGGAAGAAGCAGGCTCCCCACCGAGCAGAAAGCCCGATGCGGGGCTTGATCCCAGGACCCTGGGATCTGACCTGAGCCGAAGGCAGAGGCTTAACCCACTGAGCCACCCAGGCACCCCTATTGCTAAGAATGTTACTGTAAAATCTACACTTGAAATGATTTCAGTCCTTAATCACATCAACAGACATAACTAAATCATCAGTTTATTCAAATTAATCAGGACTAACTCTCACTAAAATTGTGATATGGTTGAAATTATTATTTGGGCATATTCAGCAATATCAGAATTTTAGCACTTCTCCCAGGGCCCTAGTGTACTTAACGTTATATTCTAAAGGGGAAGGAAAAGCATGTTTTCCCAACTATGACCACTCATAGTTAAATGACACGTTAAATGACAGCCGATCACTACCAGTGAGATATTTCTGTAAATTCAAGAGCCCTCAAATTCTTTTTTTTTTAATTTTATTTTTTCTAAGATTCTATTTATTTATTTGACAGAGAGAGACACAGCGAGAGAGGGAACACAAGCAGGGGGAGTGGGAAAGGGAGAAGCAGGCTTCCCATTGAGTAGGGAGCCCGATGTGGGGCTTGATCCCAGGACTCTGGAAGCATGACCTGAGCCAAAGGTAGACACTTCACGCTTAACAACTGAGCCACTCAGGCGCCCCAGAGCCCTCAAGACAAGCCCTTAAGACAAAAAGACACAGCACCCATGACTTTTTTCCTTTTTTTCGTATCACTCAGTAGATGTACAAGCATTTGTGAAAACGCTGGGCTTTTCAACTCTCTATGACATCACAACATAAAAGGAAACAGATTTTTCGCTCATACTTTTTGAGCCTTAATGACAAAGAGGTTAATTTAAGAAAAGTTATCCTTTACTAGTACAATATATATACACATGTATATTATACCTGAAATGGTGTATGTATATTTCATACATGTAATACAAATGCATTTGGGATGTTCTATTTCTTTTCTTTAAAGATTTATTTAAATCTTTTTTAAATTGAGAGGAAGAGAGAGCACATGAGCAGTGGAGGAGGGGCAGGGAGAGAGAGAGAAGTGGGCTGACCAGGGAGCCCAACTTGGGGGGCTGGATCCCAGAACCCAGGCAGCTGCTTGACTGAGGCACCCAGGTGCTCCGGGATGTTCTATTTCTTATCTTATATTCTCATATTTTGTTCAGGTAGGTTTTTGTTTTCTTGCTTTTGCGAGGGTTTTTTTTTTTTCTTGTTGTTGTTGTTGTTGTTTTGGTTTTTTTTTGTGGGTCTGCTGGCCTGACTATGTAGTAAGATATGCTTTCCAAATACAAGTATTATGTCCTCACATAACTGTTTCCTTAGTTTTATATGACCTGGACTGATCTTTCAGCTTAGTTTTATCAAGATTGCACGGAGACAACCCAATAACTTTGGCACAACAGTAGTTCTCTCTCTGTCTTCTATTAAATCACCAGTTTGAAAGTATGCTTCTAAACACTAACGGTACCTTCACTATTGTATAGGTCATCTCAATCTTCCCTCTTCTAAAGAGACCTGAAATCCAAATAATTATGTATGGCTGAGAATAAATTCTACAAACTAAGGTCAAGAATGTTAATTGCCACCTCGTGGTGACAGCAGGATCCAGAGAAATACAGAATTTGACTGTTAGAAAAGCCAATAGGCTGCTGAGATACAAAGAAACCCAGCGTTTTACACCAGATGTAACTGACATCTCATAGACCTATTGGCAGAATAGCATTCTGGATGTGCAGTTTTCCTTTACGGACAGTATTGAAGGGAAACAGTTAAGCATTCAACTAAGGACTGTGAGGTGACGTACACTCACTGTCCCAGCTGTCCTTCCTCTCTCCACTCACTGAACAGACGTGTTTACACTAATTTATTGACTCTCTGAAAGATGATCCGCTTAATTATATTTTAAAATTACTTGCAAAATATTATTACCTATGAGATTTTAAGTAAAGTTAAATTACTCAATCTCTCTACATCCCTTCTTCCTCAAGGAGGGCCAATACCAGGGACCACATCTTCGGGATAGTGGGAGAATAATGCACTACTAGTAACGCCACTAGTGGAAATGTTCCAAGTTATTTTCTGGGTATCATATATCTTTGAATGTATCTATATGAAAAGAATTGGGGCGATCTAATAAGAGAGCAGTATTATTTTACAGGGAAGGAAATATTAATGTCATACAAAGCAATACCTTTTTGTTGTCCAATAAATTTATTTCTTTTAAATTATTTTAAATTACGTTCTTAATTCTTATAGTAAATGAATGTTAGATAAATATTATTTCATTGCATAAGTAGAAAACAAAACAAACTGTTCCTTCTATAACACAGCCTACTTACTCTACATAACCTCAGTATGCATCTTAAATCATAAAGCAAATATGTCTATGGGTGACATATGGTCATTAGCAGTTTTTGTTTTTCAAAAATCAGTATTAAATTTGAGATTTGTCATGTCTCTGACAATGCAATTTGATGATTGAGAACTTGCCTCTTTTATGCTGGGTAAATTTTCAAATAAAAAATGCGTTCTGTGAGACTTTCCAATTAGATGTCATAAAGTTAGAAGATAAATATACTAAGTACATACATATATTTCCATGTGTTTACACCGATATATCTTTATAAACATAGAGATATACTTCATATCTATGTTAAATAATGATATAAAATGATATTTACATAAGAATATTAAGTGGTTTTTGGAACAGAATAAAGAGCCCAGACATGAACGCACAATTCCATGGCCAATAATCGACAATAAAGTATGCAAGAATATCCAATGGGGAAAAGACAGTCTCTTCAATAAGCAGTGCTGGGAGGGCTACATGCTAAAGCATGAAACTGGACCACATTCTTATACTATACACAAAAATAAACTCAAAATGGATTAAAGACCTAATGAGAAACCTGAAACCATAAAAATCCTAGAAGAGAACGCAGGCAGTCATTTCTCTGACATTGGCCATACAAACATTTTTCTAGATCTGTCTCCTCAGGCAAGAGAAACAAAAGCAAAAATGAACTACTGGGACTACATCAAAATAGAAAGCATTGGCACAGCCAAGGGAACCATCAACAAAACGAAAAGGCAACCGACTGAATGAAGAAGATATTTGCAAAAGACACATGTGATAATAGGCTAATATCCAAAACATATATAAAACTCATACGACATCACACCAAATAAACAAAAGATCTGACTAAAAAATGGGCAGGAAATTCACAACAACATGGGTGGAGTTAGAGAGTAGGATGCTAAGTGAAATGAACCAGGCAGAGACGGAAAAATACAATATGATCTCACATCGGTGTGGAATTTAAAACAAAACAAACAAAGGTGGCGGTGGGGGGGACCAAGAGACAGACTCTTAACTGTAGAGAACAAACTGATGGTAACCAGAGGGGAATTGGTTGGGGTGGATGGGGGCAATAGGTGATGGGAATGAAGGAGTGCACTTGTGGGATGCCTGTGGGGCTCAGTAGGTTAAGCACCTGCCTTTGGCTCAGGTCATGATCCTAGTGTTCTGGGATGGAGCCTCGCATCTACAGTAAATAAGCCTATTTCTCCCTCTTCAGCTCCCCCCGCTTGTGTTCCCTGTCTCGCTGCCTCTCTCTCTCTCTCTCTCTCTCAAATAAATAAATAAAATCTTCTTTTTTTTTCTTTTTTAAATAAAAAAAGGAGTGGACTTGTAAGGAGCACTGGGTGTTGTAAGGAACTGCTGAATCACTATATTGTACTGCTGAAACTAATACTACACTGCATATTAACTAACTGGAACTTAATTAAAACTTGAAAACTCTCTGAAAAAATTAAAAAATGGACAAAAACATCTAAATAGATATTTATTCTTCCAAAGAAGACACAGAGATAGCCAACAGACACATGAGAAGATGCTCGACATCACTACTCATCAGGGAAAAAAAAAATCAGAAACACAATATAACTGTCAGAATCACTTTGTAACTGTCAGAATGGCTAAAATAAAATAAAATAAAAAAAACTCAAGAAATAACAAATGTTGGTGAAGATGTGAAGAAAAAGGAACCCTTCTTGCACTGTTGGTGGGAGTGTAAATTGGTACTGCCACTATGGAAAACAGCATGTAATTTCCTCAAAAAATTAAAAATAGAATTACTGTGTGATGTAGTAATTCTACTTTAAAATATTTACCCCCAAAAATGAGAACACTAATTTGAAAAGATAAATGCACCCCCCCATGTTTATTGCAGCATTACTTACAATAGCGAAAATATGGAGGCAACCGAAATGTCCGTCTGATAGATGAATGGATACAAAAGAATGGCATGTACACACACACACACACAGAGGAGTATTATGCAGCCATAAAAATGACGAGATTGTGCCATCTGCAACGACATGGATAGACTAGAAGGTATTATGCTAAGTGAAATAAATCAAGATAGGAAAGATAAGACAAATATCATAAGATTTCATTCATCTGTGGAATCTGAAAAATAAAGCAAATGAATAAACAAACAAAAAAGCTGAATCAGATGTATAAATACAGAGAACAAACTGAAGTTTGCCAGAGGGGAGAGGAGTGGGAGGGCTGGCAAAGGGGAGTGGGAGATAAAAGCTTCCATTTATGGAATGAATAAGTCACAGGAATAAAGGATATAGAATAGGGACTATAGTAAGTATTAGATTAGATTAAATTAGAGTTTTTATCATCTTTAATGAATAAATAAGTGAACAATGAAAATTTAACCAAGAATCAACATACAAAAATAGGTAATAAAAAGTTCAGATTCACTCTGATACAGTGGAATGTATTCACAGTCTCATGAGTGCTCAGGGGTTTCACCCAAAACTAAGGCCCTATTTTGTTAGGGATAGTTAACTATATACAGTAATATCAGCCTGGGAATCATCTCTCCACAGAATCGTTATTATAGTATCTTTCTGAAAATGGCAAGAAAAGGTTTTCCTTTTTTAATTCATGAAAGGTTGTCAATAACCCACTTATGCTAATGAAATAAAAAGTATATTCTTCAATGTTAGACTCTTAAAACCAAATTTCCCTCTAGCTACTTTCGTACTTATTCAAGTATTAAACATGCATTTATTTTTGTGACTGAGAGACATTAAGATGAATATTTTAGCAAATCGAGTAACTGAGAATTTACAAAGCTTAATTCACATTTAATAGGCAATCTCAGTAATAGGTTCTATATATGCACAGAAGAAGACTACTTATAATCTTAGAGTTTATAGACTTCTGGCTTAATTTGATTCCTGGACTAGTAAAACACTGATACTTACATAATTTTATAAATATTTACACGTATAAGGGTATATATAAGTGTTGGTATATATAAACCGTTATTTAATTATATACATATTACATTTGTACATATAATATGCATTTGTACATATAATATACATATCCAGTAAATCCTTCATCCTTTCATACCTCTCTAAATTTAAATATGATCATTTTAACTCTGGAAAAAAAAAAGACAGGTTTTTAAAAGTTTCCTGTGCAATCATTATTTTATAACAAGTAACTTAATAAAGCTCTTTCAACATTTACAAATGAAAGATCTCGTTTGTACAACCCGTGTCACCAGCCACTCAGCTTTCGTTCGCCACTGAGAAAATCACAGAACACACGGTGGCATTTGGTCAATATCATACGGGGGACGGCACAGACCTTGTGGTGGGGAGATCAGTGGAGGCTGCAGAATGGACTAACAGGGTGTCCCTGCTGCCATTTCAATCATGGACAAGGCTTGGGACTCATCTGGTTTTCCATTCTGCTTCCAACACTTCTACGTACAACAGTTCACCTCGTCTACAGTATTTCTCTTCGTGCAATGACAGATATTTGGATACAAAAAAAGCTACTTGCTTTCTATGCTTTTATTTGCAGCGAATGAGCTATTTTTCCAATGTTGATTTAGAGAATAAGTAATTGGCTTGATTCCAAATGAGGGTTCATAGTGTCTACGGCCATACCACCCTGAACGCGCCCGATCCCGTCTGATCTCGGAAGCTAAGCAGGGTCGGGCCTGGTTAGTACTTGGATGGGAGACCGAATGAGGGTTCATAGTAACCTCAGGTAAGAAGACGGGACTGCCTTCCATTTGCTTTTCTGGAGAACATTTTGGACACTGCATTCTACTCACATATTACTTCCCTCGATATCACTTTCAATGTCAACTGAGCTATCTTTGCAGAAAGACTGCGTAAAGATTCCCACTACTATGAAGCTTTAATCCTGCCTGAGATCCATGTGCCACCAAGGGCAAGTATGTCAGCGCTGTTTTGGCTCTACTCACAAAGCCAACTTTCCTATGTACTGAACTTCTTCACAGAATATTCTTTGAAACATTTTGTGCATTAGAACCCAATAATGCTTGATGTAAAAGCAACTGAATATAAATATTCAAAGGAAATATCTTCAACTGTGTGTGAAAATGGAATGGAACAGCCCATCATTCTAGGTAAGGGGACGCCCAAGAGGGTAATTCATGTCTGCAAAAATTCCTGACCCAGTTACCTCCATTACCACAACATTCCACCTCCCGTCCCTACGCACCACCACCTTGAGCCTGTTACCATCAACCATGATGACCCTAAGAAGAGAACTTAAACTTTCAATTCTTATATTTAAAACAACAACCACAAAACCCCACAACCCCTGCCCCCCCACATCCCAAATTCATGAAAAGTTACCTCAACTATTTGTCAACCTTTTGAACATCTGTTGCTTTGACAGCTCCTTATTTTTTAAAGCTGGTTTCACAGTACTTTACCATTTCTTTCCGCCATCTACATTTCCTCCACTTCCATGACACACAACTTTCTATTAGAAATCTTCACTCTCATTAGGGTAGAGGAGTTAACTTATCTTGGCACAAACCAAAACTGCACATTCTCTCTTTTGCCTTTCAGCCTCTGAGCCGCAGGCTAACATCTGAAGGTCTGACTCCTCTTCCAACCCTTAATAATTTCTCCAAAATACCTTACTCCCGTATTGAAAATAATTCCATGATATCCCACAGCCCTCATAAGATAAACTACAAGCTGTTTAGCCTAGCGGTATTCTGGTCTCATTTCTCACTCTTCCCCTGAGGCTACACAACCCCACAGGTGATTCTCAAATCTCGAGCCCATCATGTTTACACATGCGCATATGCTGCCTCTGTCACTGTGACCCATTCTCCCCCCTCCTCCCATTTTCACAGAAGTCATCACACCAAGAGTTTGTTGACTTCCCCGCCCCCCACACAAACACCACACATGCACACATATCTGTTTCTATAGCACCAGGGACTAAAGAACCCAGCACTCATTTCTGGAACCGGCTGCTTATTTCCACCATTTTCTCCCCTAGCTTAACACTTAGGAGAGGAGTGTACATATTTTCATTCATTTCGCACTGATTCTTAGTACTGTGCCAAATATCAACTAGATTTCAAAAAAGGTTCATCCTTAAGGACTGGACAGGAGACCTCACCAGATTAGTGGCCCTAAAAGAAGCAAACAAACAAATGATGTTTCATAATCCATCTCTCCAGGATATCTTGTGTTTTGATCATCTTTTTGGTAGATCTAGCCTAGCCTAGCCTTAATGGCTCTAGTTGATGTTTGGTGAAGAGTTCCTCAAAATATCAATTTTCATGTAATGAATAATGCATGCCTACATAATTTTTTTTTAAAAAGTGAAGTACTATTTGCATGAAATATGAGAGTTCATGGTTTTAAATGATTCTTCCCACAGGTTATCTCACTGTAGACTCCAGAGGTGCAATCAATTTTCAAACTGAGTGTGGATGTTTCTTTTAGTTCCTTAAACTTTTCTTATTTTGCTTCTCAGTGTCTGTCTTGGCACCTGACTTGAGTTAGTTTCTATAACCAGTTTTCTGGATATCAGCATAAAGGACGATTGTCCACATTAAAGATATTATTAAAGAAGAAATACTGCTATGGAAAAAAAAAAGGTCCTGAGTATCAGGGAATACTCACACATGTATAACATACAAATCAATATTCAACTTACGTATTCTATTTTTTTATTTTTTTATTTTTATTTTTATTTTTTAAAGATTTTATTTATTTGACAGACAGAGGTCACAAGTAGGCAGAGAGACAGACGGAGAGAGAAGCAGGAGGAGACTCCCTGCCGAGCAGAGCGCCCGATGCAGGGCTCGATCCCAGGACCCTCAAATCATGACCTGAGCCAAAAGCAGTGGCTTAACCACGGAGCCACCCAGGCGTCCCTGAATTCGATTCTTTTAGAAAAATAGTATTATTCTAATTAAATTTTTGTTAATAAATGTGCAGATCCAAACAATCAGAAATGATGGATTTATTTAATATCTAAAAACTTTTAAATAATACTACAGAATATAAGCTCTCTAGCTGATCTCCTGCTAGCTGAGGTAGTCTCAGCTTGCTACTTCTCCGCCATCTTGACTCCTCCCCCTCCAGACTCAATACTACAGAATATAAACAATTATATTCCCAAGCTACTCTTTTGGTTAAGTCTAGAATTTAGTTCTCTTGCTTCTTAAGCTTTTGAACTTTTTCTATTTTGCTACACAAGGAACATTAAAATATTATTTTCACATTGTTACATAAGACCTCTGAGAATATTTACCCCTTTAGGATAATAATCCCTGAATTGTTTGGCTTCATGTGGAACACAACAAAATTGTTACCCTAATATTGCTTCTGGTTTTTATTTAAAGATATTTTTGTTCCGACTTCATACTACCACATGCAATTAAAATAAACTATTGATTAATACTTATTATTTTTCAACATGCTTTACTTACTACAAAACCTGAGGCTTTATACATTTCAGGCATGACCTAGCTCTACAGAGCAATTATATTTTCCAGTAATTTGAGAGACAGTAGACAGTCCCATTGTAGAAAGAAGTCCCTTTGTCCCTAGCTGTCTTCCTCATTTCTTATGGGCTCTCTATTCTAGCATTCAACCAGCTGGAGTAAACAGTTAAACTGCTGAAAAGTTATAATTAATTTAGTCTGGTTGTGGTAATAGTAATATCCCGTGTAACTGAGAAGAAAACTTATCTCTGAAAGAAAGAGGAAAAGATAGGATCGCAATATTGGGAAGAACTATTCAAAGAAGAGAAGAAACTCTGTTTCACAACAGTCTTCATGGCCTGAAACTGAAAGTAGAAGAGAAATTAAAATGCTCAGAGGGGTAAGGGTGGATGAGAGTCAAAAAGCCAGAGGGAAAGAGCAAAGAGGGAAAGAGAGAAGACGAGGGAGGGAAGGAGAAAGCAGGAGAGGTAAAATGTTCTTACTTTCATCACTGACAATTTCTGATTAAGTTATTCCATATGGAGGAACACTATAAGCGAGGTTCATTTTTATTGACATTTTCCTTAGTCAAAGCATTTTTTCTTTATTTCTTTAGCACTAACCTAATTTGTTCTCCGCATTAGGCTTCTGGGTAAAAGATAATTTGCATGAAGGCTAAGTTAAAAAGATAAATGATGAGGATTTGTAGAGTAGTGAGTTTTATTTTGTCGTTAATATCTACAGAGATTTTTTTTAAGAGGGTCTATATAATATTTTCTCTACTGAGAAAAGAAACAGCCTGTGCAATAGGAGATGTATTTGCTTGAAATGCTGAGGATTAGAAATAGTTCTGTGTGGCGCCTGGGTGGCTCAGTGGGTTAAAACCTCTGCCTTCGGCTCAGGTCCTGATCCCAGGGTCCTGGGATCGAGCCCCACGTCAGGCTCTCTGCTCAGCAGGGAGCCTGCTTTCTCCTCTCTCTTTCTCTGCCTGCCTCTCTGTCTCCTTGTGATCTCTATCTGTCAAATAGATGAGTGAACTCTTTAAAAATAAATAAATAAAATAAGTAAAAATGGTTCTGTGATTGATAATTTATTGAATGGGAAACCATATTATGTTTTAAACCATGATTTAAAAATCTCTCAGTGCAGAGGAGGGAAATGCAGGGATTTACTGAAAGAACGTTGTTCCTCTAGAGGAGAATTTCTAGAAGGAGCCAGTACTGTAATAATGCAAGGACACAGATCCCTGGATTCCTTGACTTTGCTTAAGAGAGGATTTAAAGAACAACAAAAAACTTTAGTTAGGGATATCTAAGGGGGCACCTCGCTGGCTCAGTCAGTGAAGCATGAAACTCTTGATCTCCAGGTTGTAGATTTGAACCGCACATTGGGTACAGTAGAGATTTCTTAAAATATTAAGGGTGCCTCGGTGGCTCAGTCCTTGGGCATCTGCCTTTGGCTCAGGTCATGATCCCAAGGTCCTGGGACAGAGCCCCACATCAGGTTCCCCACTCAGCAGGGAGTCTGCTTCTCCCTCTCCCACTCCTCCTGCTTGTGTTCCCTCTCTCCCTGTCTGTCTCTCTCTGTGTGTCAAATAAATAAATAAAATATTTTTAAAAAAATATTTAAAACGGTAACTATTAAATAATTAGATAAATGAAATATATCTAAAAGTTACATGATGTGTTATACCCTTTGTAAACCTAGAGATATACCTAAATGACCATTTTTAATGAAATAACGTGGTTAACATTTTATGCAAATAAATTTTAAAGTAATTCCTTTAGAAGGAGTTTATTCTGTGGAGATGAGAGAAGCAGGAAGAAAAGTCTTTTTAAAGACTTAATATTTCCAACATCTACAATGCCTAAATAGCAATGTCATAAAATAAAATGTACAGAATAGTATGGTTTGAAGGATAGCCAAGTCACTGAACTTTTACTGGTAATCATATTCATGTTGTTTTATGGCTGCCACTTAATTTAATAAGCTGAACACTGAATAGATGGCATTACTTCCATTTTCTGGTAATGAGACTGGAATATAGAGAATAAATAATTATCCCATTGACATACCAATTCATCCAGCAAATGGGCATTGAGCGCCAACTCTTTTCCAAGTAGTGTTCTCAGGGCTTAGGACTCAACAATGAATAAGACAGACTCATCTGTGGCCTGTTTTAAGTTTATATAGAAGACGTGCTTATAATCATCTAGTAAACCGATATACCCCAGGTCTGGTGTCCAGATTTCCAGCCTGTAGCACACAGATACTTAAACTCTTAAAAATAAACTACTTAAACATACATTGACAAAGTAACAGTAACTGAAAAATTATATCTAACATAACCAATAATCTTAATGAAATACATAGTAAACATGTTATTTGTTTATTAATAATATTTAGGTCAACCCTTTAAAAACTTTGTTTAATACTTATTAATTACTTTACTATAGTAAGTAGAGTCTCTATTCACACTGAGTGAATTATAATTTCCCAAGTCTTCTAAAGGAATGACTTCTTTTTTTTTTTCTTTCAGTAACACAAATCTGTGTACGTGTAATAGGGAAAAAATTATTGTATCATTCTCCCTAACCTCTCAAAAGTCTACTGAAGAATCCTGATATAGATTTATTCTGGGTCAGAACCCTATAAATATTCAGTCAACAAATATTTAATAAGCATCTATAACATCTCAGGAACTCTACTGGACCCTCGGGACGTACCAGTGAAAGAAAAACAAAAGACTTCTGTGTTTGCGGACTAATATTTCAGGACAGGAGAGAGACCATGAGCAACGGTCATGAAAGTAAGCACCCCGCACAGTAGGTGGGATCACGACAGGTATGAGACAGGAAACATTTAGAGCAAGATCAGGAAAATCAGGGGTGCAGGGCAGAGGCACAGGTTCCAATTTTTTAAAAAGTTGGTACGGGTGAGAAATGACACTGTAAAATGACATTTGAGCAAATACTTGAACGATGTGGGAGTTCAGTTAGCCTTGCCACTAAATATTTTTTTAAATCTTTTTTTTTTTTTAAGATTTTATTTATTTATTTGACAGAGAGAGATTACAAGTAGGCAGAGAGGCAGGCAGAGAGAGAGGAGGAAGCAGGCTCCCTGCCGAGCAGAGAGCCCGATGCGGGACTCGATCCCAGGACCCTGAGATCATGACCTGAGCCGAAGGCAGCGGCTTAACCCACTGAGCCACCCAGGCGCCCCGCCACTAAATATTTTTGAGTTTGGCTGTGAGGGAGGACTCCTGTTTCTTTTCCTTTCCTTTTTTTTCTCCACATTGTTCAGCAGTTGCCTCTATATCCTTTATTCTTCCTTGAACTACAATGCTAATTCAGGCACAAACCAATTTTCTATATCAGAGTGGGCTGGACTACAATGGGATGGGACACTTGCCTCAGGAATGCTATGCTGTAAGGCTTGAATGATACCAGTCATGTACAATGCTTAGAATAGTGTTTGGGGGGGCACCTGGGTGGCTCAGTGGGTTAAAGCCTCTGCCTTTGGCTCAGGTCCTGATCCCAGGGTCCTGGGATCAAGCCCCACATCGGGCTCTCTGCTCCGCAGGGAGCCTGCTTCCTCCTCTCTGCCTACCTGCAATCTCTGTCAAATAAATAAATAAAATCTTAAAAAAAAAAAAAAGAATAGGGTTTGGTACTTAACAAGCAAGTAGTAAAGTTCACCAAGAATAACATGGTTGCTGTTTGTGCTAGTTTATTTTTTTTTTAAATTATTTTTCTTTATTGATTTCATGCAACTATCTACCTAAATTTTTTTCTATAATTCCTGTGCTGTATTTTCTATACAAACAATCTTATTATTTGTAAATATGGACATTTTGTTTTCTTCCTTCTCAATCGTTATATATTGAACTTATTTGGCTTGCCTTAGAAACTGTTAAGAGCGTCTGAACACAGCTGAATAGTAACATTGAAAGCGTGCATCATTAATTTTCATGTCCTTGAATTGTCATGGTGTTTCCTGTCAAAAGTAAATAGCCAAACATTTTTTAAAAATGTATTCCACATTTTTGTTTTTACTAGGACGTTTAGTCAATTTAAGTTTAATGATATTTTTCTCTACCAAACTGGAAATTATAAGTTATTGTTGTTTACTCCCCAAATTTTACAATATATAATTTATTTGAAAAAGTAAAGTTAATCTATGACTTCATACCTGTCCAGAAAAGCATTGGGATGATAGTATACTGTATAAATACTTCTTCTGATCTCTATGACATTATCATTTAGTACTTAAGTAGACAAAATATAATTTTAGGTTATTAGTGTTTCATAAATAACGTTTGTTGAATATGTATAACAACATCTTGGCTCATCGGCTTTTGAAGTTATTTGACCAAAATTTGATTGGTGGATAAACTGCTCTTTTCAATTTTTTAATAGATCATGACTTGGCTTGGAATCCTCTTACTTTGAAAACACTGCCCAGCACACAAGTTCAGGTGGACAGTTAATTTACCTCAAAGCTTTAAAGATATTACCCTACTAAACTTAAGTTTCATCCGTGCTGCTAAGAAGTATACTGTTGGTCTGATTATCATGGATTTTAGGTCATCTCTATTTTCTGCCTGGCAGTTAGTATCTCTGTCAAGGATTTTCTTCATTTTTATTATGTTGTGTTTTATTAGTTTTTTTTTTAAAGATTTTATTTGTTTATTTAACAGACAGAGATTACAAGTAGACAGAGAGGCAGGCAGAGAGAGAGAGGGAAGCAGGCTCCCCGCTGAGCAGAGAGCCCAATGTGGGACTCGATCCCAGGACCCTGGGATCATGACCTGAGTTGAAGGCAGCAGCTTAACCCACTGAGCCACCCAGGCGCCCAGTTTTTTTTTTTTTAAATATACTTGTCCTATTTATCTTATTTTATTCTTCCTATATCTGAGGATTTTTAAACCTTAGTTCTGGAAAAACACCATTAGTTTTGTGATCCTGTATTATTTCTCCCATTCAGCTACACTTTCTCCATGTGAAAACCCAGCTAGACATATGGTAGACCTCCTCATTCCCTAGTTCATCTCCACCACTTGTTAGAACATATTTTCTTTCATCCTAATTCTCTGGACTGTATTCTTAGAAATTTCAGGGACTCTGTGATTTGGTTCATCAGGGTCTCTCTCTTTTGTTGTGTCTTTCCAAGTGTTTGGTATATACTGAGTTTAATTCCCAAGAATTTTTATTTTTCATCTTTGAAACTTACTTTTTTCCAAACTTCCTGGACATTTTTGTTAGGTTCTCACTTCCTGTTTGCTTTTTTTGTCCCATCTTTCTTTTTTTTTCATCTTTATTTTGTATTTTTAAGATGGTTACAACTCTGTCACTAATTCTGAAATCAGGACTTTTTTTCTCACACATTTGATCATCTTTTAGTCACAGCTCAAAACCTTCCTTAACTCAAACTGTAAAAAATCAGAGGATTTAAATTTAAATAAATTTAAATATTCTCCTCCAGTACAGATTTCTGTGTGCCCTTCTGCCATACAGAGTGATCTGTTCACTTTTTCATCTTCTTCAGAATCTGGGTTTAATGATAACTTCAGTTTTATTCTAATATCTTGCCCTGTCTCAAGGCTTATTTTAAGATCATCACTGGCCTGAAGGAGAGGAACCCCTTCTCAGTTTGCTTTCTTTCTACAGCTTCCTGATACAGTCTTGAGTTCCAGAAATTATTTATTTTGATTTTTAATCTATGGTACATTCCATTACGTTCCAGTGAGTCCAATGCAGGAGAAAGCACTACATATATACATATTTTTAAGATGTTATTTTTGAGTCATCTCTAGACCCAGAGTGGGGCTGAAACTCATAACCCCTAGATCAAAAGTTGCATCCTAGACCAACTCAGCCAGTGAGGCACCCCCCAGGAGAATGCATTATGACAGCAATATATTTGGAAATACCTGAATTTTAGCAGGCACATGTTTCTGACCTAGACCACTTTATTGTCAGAATGAAAATACCCTCTTTAAATAGTCTATACATAACTTCATGCAGGTTGTTAAAGCAAGTAATTACTTAAAAATAAGCAACAAGAATAAGCTTATGGCCAACATTTTTCATCAAGTATATTTCTATAAAATGGTCATAGCTATCCTCACATAATGATTTTTCACTGTTTACTTTTTTTTATGTTTCATTCAGAAAAAGCATTATCTAAAATTTTGAAGAATAAAAAAGATTCCATTTTGTGGAAGATTGCCATCAATATACCTACTATTATGAAAGTAATAACATTTTCCTAATTGTTGACTAAAAACAATAAGTGTGACATTTTAAATAAATGAAAGCTAACAATAAAATATTTTCTCACCCTCTAAGTCAACAATCACAGCATAACCAGAACAAAATATCCATTTTTGTTTCAAGCAGCCTATTAATTTCAGAAAAATGTGTCAAAGTCAGGCCCAGAAATAGATCTGATGAGCCAATGACCAAATAGTTGTATTTACAAGGTTCTGATTGGGTAAAACCAAATTCCAGATACTTATATACCAGAGCTGAAACATGTATAAATATTTTACAAATAAACAGATTGATATATACACATATACAGATATGATATATATTCTACAGAGATATAATTCTAATATATTTAATAGTAGTAGCTAAAATATAATTCTAATATATGTAATTTTACTGTTGCAGCTTTTAACATAATTGATACTTTCATATTTTCTTTTTCTCTAATGAGATACTTTATTCATTTGTTCTTCAGTTAAAGTGGTTGTTTTTAATGTTTTAAATGTCTTGAAGCAAGCATAAACAGTAAAATAAACAGACATAAATTTCAGTACCTATGAGAAGGCATGTGTATATGCTTTGTTTGTGTGCATATATCACACAGGGGAGTCTGTTCCCATTTGAATGCATTTCATTTACTTTTAAAACACTAACTTTAAAAGCATCTTTATTAGGCATACACAGTGCTTTAGAATTATAATAGAAGAAGCTTCATTTGCTTTTTTAAAAAACTTTCCAACAACAACAAGGAAAGGAAAGGACTGGAAGAGATTATGCTGAGTGAAATAAGTCAAGTAGAGAGAGTCAATTATCATATAGTTTCACTTCCTTGCGGAGCATAAGGAATAACAGGGAGGACATTGGGAGGAGAAGGGAGTTGGGGGAAATCAGAGGGGGAGACAAACCACGAGAGACTGTGGACTCTGAGAAACAAACAGGGCTTTGGGGGGTTTGGGTTCCCCTGATGGTGGGTATTAAGGAGGGCACCTATTGCATGGAGCACTGGGTGTGATGCAAACAGTGAATCTTGGAAGACTGAAAAAAAATTAAATTAAAAAAAAAAAAAAAAAGAAAACTTTCCAATTTGTGCATAGACAAATTTATATTAACAAATCTTATTTGCGGTGGAAAAGAATACAAATTATTTGGTTTGGGACTCCTGCCTGTATTACTTTAGTAATCTCTAAATTATATTCTGACATGTAACTTCTAATCCCGAAGTACATGTCTTACTATCTCTAGAAGATTCTGTCTTCCTTAAAGGCATACAGCACATTCCTTATTTCGAAATGTATGACCTTTTAAAGGGTATTTTTTCCCCTAAATACTGGTCAAATGAAGGAATGGATGAATAGAAGAATTAACATTCCAAAGTCATTACAGTATCTAAAGGCAAGAATACAGCAATTGCACTTGGGCTCTGGAGATGAGGTCTTCTTTCTCTAGTTAATAACAAAGATCTTTACAGATGAAAAGGTGATGGTACAATGCTTTACGATACACGAGTTAATAATGGATGCAACAGCAGGCTGAACCATATACACATTTAAAGAATTTAAAAATTACTTCCAGATTTCTTAATTTGTTGGCATACAGTTGGCTGGTAATAATTTCTAATAATTGTTTCTATTCCCTTGGTGTTAGTTGTGATCTCTCCCCTGTCATTCATGATTTTATTGCTTTGGGACCTTTCCCTTCTCATTTGGATAAGACTGGCCAGAGCATGATCAACCTTACTAATTCTTTCAAAGAACCAGCTTCTAGCTTCGTTGATCTGTTCTACTGCTTTTCTGGTTTCTGTTTCATTGATTTCTGCTCTAATCTTTATTATTTCTCTTTTCCTGCTTGGTTTAGGCTTTTTTTTTTTTTTTTTAAGATTTCATTTATTTGACAGACAGAGAGCACAAGTAGACAGAGAAGCAGGCAGAGAGAGAGAGAGAGGAGGAAGCAGGCTCCCCGCTGAGCAGAGAGCCCGACGTGGGGCTCGATCCCAGGACCCTGGGATCATGACCTGAGCTGAAGGCAGAGGCTTTAACCCACTGAGCCACCCAGGCGCCCCTGGTGTAGACTTTAATTGCTGTTCTTTCTCCAGGTCCTTCAGGTATAAGGTCAGCTTATGCATTTAGGGTTTGTCTAATCTTCTGAGAAAGGCAGCAGCCATGTCCACAATAGCCAAGCTGTGGAAGGAGACAAGATGCCCTTCAACAGACAAATGGATAAAGAAGATGTGGTTCATATATACAACGGAATATTACTCAGCCATCAGAAGGGATGAATACCTACCATTTGCATCAACATGGATGGAACTGGAGAAGATTATGCTAAGTGAAATAAGTCAAGCAGAGAAAAAGAATTATCATATGTTTTTACTCATATCTGGAATATAAGGTATAGTATGGAGGACCATAGGAGAAGGGAGGAAAAACTGAATGGGAACAAGTCAGAGAGGGACACAAACTATGAGAAACTCTGGACTCTGGGAAACAAATGAGAGTTACAGGAGGGAGGGGGGTGTGATGGGGTAGATGGGTGATGGGTATTAAGAAGGGCACGTGCTGTGATGAGCCCCGGATGTTGTGTGCAACTGGTGAATTGTTGAGCACTGTACCAGGGACTAGTGACGTGCTATATGTTGGCTAGCTAAACATAATAATAATAAAAATTAAATTAAATTTTACAAAAGAATTTATAAATGACTATTTCACTTGATTTAAGAATTCAATTTTTAAGATTAGATATCTTCCATAATCCTTACCACTTGCATGTCGTTTTTGTAAAAGCTAAATTGACTTTCATCTGCAAGTGTAGAATACCTCGAGTCTCCAGAACAAATCTAACCTTTGGACAGTGGGGATTTAGGAAGAATCACTAACAATGGAAAATGCCCTAAGATTTTTATTGACGCCAAGTACCCATAACTACTGAGACTTTGTCCCTATCTGTATCCCATTTTGATTGAGAGAACCTATCCTCATTCTGAGACCCTATCCTTTGGGTCTAATGCTGTTCATTGCTCCTGATAAACTCCTCTATAAATCTTAGAATCCTGTTCCTGAACTCAGGATTGTGATTATAACCTCATCTGCTGACACTATCCCTAAGGTCTTCTACACAATGTGTCTTTCCTCCTGTAAATCCATGGAATTGGGGGCCAGACATCCCCGAGACAGAGTTCTGATTTAGTTCCTTTCTAATTGCATTACTTCAGATCCATTTATTAAATTACATGAGCTCCTATTGTCTGTAAAAGACAGCATCTGTAAAAGACGGTTACCAGTGTTTCTATTAATTACAGCAATGTCACCATAGCTTATATGTGCTAAGACCTGTTTTTAGCATTTTACGTGTATAAATAAATGCATTCTCATGGCAACATTTTAAAGCAGGTTGTCTTAGCAATTCTGCAGTTATTCAATGTCTGCAAGACAGTAAGCATTCAACAATTCAATCAGTGTTATGCCATTTTACTAAAACAATTGAAATACATTTGATAACTATATTAGTCTGAATGTCATTATTGAACTTTGAATAGACAAAAATAAATAAATCTATGAAAAACCTAAGTTTCCTTTCTCCTTTCCTTTCTAATCTCTAACTTTCTATTAGCATTTTTCATGAACATTATAGTTTCCTCATTAACACACACACAAAAAAGCAACAACAAAAAACTTTCTTTAGGGATTTTTCCCCCTATATTTCTTAATTGATTCCTTTATTGTTTTCTAATATAATGATTAAAATATTCATGTTTCTCTCTACCTTATATACTCTTCCATCAATTAACAAGCAATAAATCGTGATATTTACCAGAGTCTACTAGAATTATTTTTTTCTCAAAAGGCTGACATTGTGAAAACAATGACTTTCTCATTTTATTATTATTTTGCAATAGTGATCCTGGCATTCCTCCACAGCATGGGTGTCTATGACACAATTTGCTCTTGATTTTGGTCTTAACTTCACTAGCCACAGCTAACTTTACTTTTATTGCCATCCACACTTTCCTAATGAAGGTATTCTCAAGGATGGTCTTCATCAATTCTCTCCTCCTTTATTGTACATTCATGTACTCTGAATTGTAACCATAATCTGTGTGAATAATTTCTAAAACCATGTCTTGACCTATATCTCTGCCTTTCTTCTTTTTCCCATGGTTTTGATTGTTTCTCAGTACCTTTGGTTAACTCTCAATGACCTCTGCTTTCTTGTCCCCATGAGATTAATCACCATTGTCCCAAACCTCTGTGTCTTTTATTGCCTATAATTTCCTTCTACTATCTCTAACACCTGAGGTGAATGAAGTATGTCCACCTCTGAGGGAAGTAATCTTTGGTTCACCCAATATACCAACTCACCCCTTGATTCATGCTACCATGAAAGCTAAAACTTCATCCTTCTCAAATCTCTTATGGCAAGGGATGTTCATATAACATAGTTCTGAATAATGAGGTAAAAGTAAAAGTGTCCTGGACATTTGGAGGACAATCTTATCTACTAATAGAAGTGCCAAACTTTCCTCTTATTTTTTTTCTTTCCTGCTTTCTAAATAATGTTGTAATGGCTAGAGTTCCAACAGCTACTTTGAAGAATGTAGAAAAGAGAAGAGAAACCTTACCCTAGCATCCTCGAGGTTCTGAACAAGGCTATGAACATTATTTTATCAGAGTGTATCATATATCATGTGTATCTATATATTATATACCTTGAGTATATTATTTTGCTTTTTGAATACAGTGACCACATTCTGGCCATAATTTATGATTTATAATCATTTATTTATGATTAAATAAAATCATTACATAATATAGATTACAATGATTTAGGGATGACATAAATTCATTCCTAAAAGAAGGTTTCTAGTTACTTTTAATATTATTGTGTTTCATTAAAATTATCAAGCTAAAATCCGTAACAGAATATTAGCAAATTCAATTCATCAATACATTAAAGTGATCATTTCCAGGATGGAATGGGATTTATTCTAAGAATGCAAGGATGGTTTATATCTACAAATCAATCAACAAGATACATAAAGAAGTAACCCGTTCTGACAGGGATATAGAGAAAAGGGAACTGTAGTGTACTGTTGATGGGAATGTAAATTGGTATGTTCGCTATGGAAAACAGTTTCATAAAAAATTAAAAATAAAACTACCATATGATTCGGATGTTCCACTTATGGATATTACCTAAAGAAAAGAATAATACTAAATTGAAAAGAGATATGCACGTCCATGTTCACTGTAGCATTACTTACAATAGCCAAGATATGGAGACATCTTAAGTATCTATCAGTGGGTGAATGGATAAAGAAGACATAGCCTGTGTGTGTGTGTGTGTGTGTGTGTGTGTATACACACATTAAAATATAATGTATCTATGCAATGGAATACCATCCAGCCATTAAAATAAGGGGATGCTGTCATTTGCAACAATATGCATAGAACTTCAGGATATTGTGATAAGTGAATTAAGTCAGACAATGAAAGATAAATACAGCATGACCTCACTTACATGTGGTATATAATGAACAAACAAAAACATGAGGTCATAGATACAGAGAACATATTATTTGTTGCCAGAGGCAAGGGGTAGGAGATGGGTAAAATTGGTGAAGCAGTGAAAAACAAATACAAAAAACCCCAAACTATCAAGGTAAAAATATAAAATACATATATGAAATATGTAAAATAAAAGATATAAAAAAGCAATATGAAATAAAGTGAATTTAGCTTGAAATAATATTTTTTCCAAAATATGTGGTCATATATTGATGATTAAAGATTATTTAGAACCCTTTTGTATTAGGCCAATTTCTGAAAAGAGTCTGAAGAAAAGAATGTTTTGTGTGTGTGTGTGTGTTTTCCAGAATTCAGCCTTTATCCACAAAATAGTTGGTATATAAAATACTTTAGGTAAACCTATATACATAACAGGCATAGCTCTAGCTACGCACTCAGGACTTAATAATCTGCTGAATCTTGATATAGCTTTAATTTTAGTCACATTCTTGAAGTCTGCCTTTGGATTCTGGTCATTTGGTTTTCCAATTTCTCTTTATACTTAAGAGTCCTGTGGAAATTCATGTAAAAACTCCCTTCACAGTTATGAAATAGTTGAAAGATGCCAGGATTCTTCGTGGACCTTTTTCACAATTCATTATAAATCCAATAGACTAAGAAAATGCATCTATTCTACTACATCCTACAAAAACCTTATATAAAACCTTTTTTCCATTCCTTTACAGAGTATTTTGCCATAATGTATAGAAATATTTTGCTATAATGTATATTATTATCACAGATCTAAATTTTAAATTTCTTATCAAGTCAAGATAACTATTTCATATATTTCTGAATGGGTCAGTAACTACTCCATATGATTATGATTTTGATTAATAGGATCACAGAGACATCTCTAAATTTTTTTGAATCAAACAATTCAGCTCCAACAAATATTCCATTCTCCCCCCAGGAGCCAGAAGGGAATGTAGGTCAATGTTTAAGTGCCTTTGTTAAAGATGATACATGATATCTTTATCATGTATCATTGTATCATGTAACACAATAAACAGCACACTTACCATATAGAGAACATTCAATTGCAATGTCTGAGTAAATGGGTATCTAAAATGCAATCTCCTGTCTTCTGAATTTTAACTGAGAACCAAAACTGGGAAAAACTGGTGATAAATATTCTCACATAAGAAAAATGTTTGCTCATCTAGGAAGAACTTCCTAAGGCTTTAGCCCAAAGCTGGGTCTTCAACCTTTATCTCATTCTATCTAGATCTTAAATATAAAGAAAGAAAAATGGGCAGTAAGTAATTTTTGGAAGGAATTGTTAGAAGGTTCTACATTTCTGCCCCACACCTCCAACTTCTTCAGACCAATCAACTCAATCACCCAGAGGACTTGATGTGGAGACCCAGAAGTCTGGAATACAAGAGTGCATGACGCTGGCTTAGACATTTTGTTTTGTTTTGTTTTAAGTGAAGCTAAGTATAAAGAAGAATAGAACAGAGGATTAAAGAAGAAGCAAAAAACACTATTAAAAAGGGTGAGGACCAGGAATATACTGGGTCGGGAATATGCTACCACAATCAAAGGAGAGAGGCATGAAGATGTTGAAGATGTTGAAGAGGTTCAAGATGTTGAACGCTGATGGACATTATGAGAGGGTAACACCCCCCAAAGGAGACTTTCCAGGCTGTAGTACCAGAAGCAGGAAGTCAGAGAAAGGTAAAAATGGATTGTTGGGGGGTATAACGACCTCATTACAAAATGTTGCATTGTGAGACCTCCCATGCGGGGTGGAGAATTAGCGAGCCCACTAAATATTCCAAGGGGCACAGAGATGCATTCAGTCTCCTACTGCAGCTCAAACACACCATCAGATTATACATCCACTAATCACCTATGACCTTGCCTTTATCTTTAAGAAACCTCCCTCTGAATCTGACCATAAGAGAAGGATGAAAGGACAACTATTACTGAAGAATAGAGTCAGGAAAAGAAGACAGAAGAAAGTGACCATGCATCCCTTCTTTAAGCAAGTTTCAGGTTCAAGTTGAGGTAAGGGCAGGTGTACAGAACTAAATTAAAGATGCACATTTTGAATTCAACAAGACTGAACGCTGTCCTCTCTGAAAATTAGATTTTAATATCTGAAATAACTAAAAATGCTGCAGGGCCTGCCACAGATATTGTCCCCAGAAGAAAGAGAGTTCTACTATTAGGTTTCTACCACTAGGTATGAGGAAAAACTGCAAGCATATATCTAAAAATATGGCATAAAATAGAATGAATATACAGCAAATAATAGATGCTTCCTTGTCTTATCAATTAAGTGTCTGCCGGGGCATCTGGATGGTCCAGATTTGCTAGCATTCTTCAGTTAGTTTACTTACACTGTTCAGTCAGATGGTGTGAAATGTCTACATCTGGTGCTTACTCTCTCTGCACAGTCATGTCCACAAAGATGCATCAACTGATATTATCTTCAGGGAATGGCTTTCAGCCACCTCTTTGAATCCTTACCCCAAAAACCCTGTGAATAGTACACAGGGGGTTCCCTATTACCACACTCACTGCTGCTTCCAATAGATCTCTTTCCTCTTTTCTTCTGTTTTCTCTCCAGAGTGTTCTCTGTTAAAGATTCTCCAAGGGAACGGTTCCAAGCCAATTAAAGACCGTCAGAGAATCAAGCTGCACATTCTTGAATGTAATAAATCGCCTTTTAACCTAATATTCATGATGCAATACTGGCATGGCCTCATGTGAAATTTATCAATAACTTAATCACAGGAGTGGTCCTGCAATAACCCTAGAAATACTTGTGTCAAATAATCACAGTATATAACAACCACTTAGAATAGTATCATGTTCATGAAGTGGGGTGAATATCATATGAGAAATTTAAATTGGGTTGAGGGAGCACTTAACAATAATATTCAATTTGCTTCATTTTGAGCTAGAAATATCAATTTTTCTACTTCAATGAGAATTTTATTCTATTTTTCTAACATAATTTCAGAGGTGTTTCCTCAAGAGCCTAGAAAATTAACTACTTTTAAAACACTGAAATGGATTATACCCAATATCTATGTCAACATTTGCAAATACTTAACATAAGAACACTGAAAAATAAGAAAATAAGCTAGTAGTAATCATACTAAAGAAAAAATAAGCTAGTAGTAATAAAATTCTAGCACTGCCAGGAAACTTCACCAGTAGCAATAAAATTAACTTCCCGAGAATTAATCCAGGATGCTTCTTGTGCAGTGTCCACTGACTCGAAGTCTAAGCTTATGTGGAAAATCTGTTACATCTTCTCTTCTTCTAGACTTCTAGACTATTCAGCCCCACTCACCCCATGCTCGATATACAAAAGCAAGTCAAGTGTGGCACTGTTTAAAAGGATTTAGGGCACATGAGTGGCTCAGTCTGTTGGCAGCCGAATCTTAGTTTTGGCTCAGGTCATGATCCCAGTGTCCTGGGATCAAGTCCTGCTTCAGGCTCTGTGCTCAGCGAGGAATCCGCTTGAGGATTCTGTCTCCCTCCTCCTCTCCCCCTACTTGCACACACCCGGGCTTTCTCTCTCTCTCTCTAAAATAAACAAATCTTGGGACACCTGGGTGGCTCAGTTGGTTAAGCGGCTGCCTTTGGCTCAGGTCATGATCCCAGCGTCCTGGGATCGAGTCCTACATCGGGCTCCTTGCTCAGCGGGGAGCCTGTTTTCTCTCTGTCTCTGCCTGCCACTCTGTCTGCGTGTGCTTGCTCTTGCTCTCTCTCTCTCTGACAAATAAATAAATTTTTTAAAAATTTAAAAAAAAATAAAATAAACAAATCTTTAAAAAAATAAAAAAGGGACCTAGAAATAAGAGTCAAATCTTGAACCCAAATGTGCTGTGTCACCATTTGTTAAAATTATTCTCTTCCTCCATATACATACTGGTGATAACCTTGTATGATCACCACAATGATTACGGAATCATTGTGGTGTAAGAAATGGGAAATACAGGGGTTTGTATAGAAGAAGGAGCATTTTCTTCTTATCACTAGGCAATAACTCAGCTACAGTAAAATGTGCATCAGCATCTGAAATGTATCTCCTCTTACAGGCAGAGCTTTGAATGAAAAACTCATACAGAAACAGAACCATAGGCATATCTGTTTCTCAGAATGTGTCTAAATAGGCTTTAGCTGCATTATTACAAAAATAGCGGAAATTTACCAAATATTGACTATACGCCACAGATGGTTATAAATGTTAAAGCATGTTTAAGTGATCATTTTCACTGCCTAATTTGGGGCATTTCTTTGCCTTTCTTTCCAAAACATTTAGTTGATATACAGCCTAATTTGTAAGGCTTTTGTCCTCAGAGTTCTTAATGACATCAGGAGAAAAATATGCACAGAAATATCTAGAGTTGGTATTTATTTTAGGGTATAATCTGGTAGATGTATTATGAGTGATAATAAGTGGGAAAAAAGCAGAGAAGGAGGGCAAAGTCCCTAGGCAGATTAGGGAAACTTCATACAGATGCTATTTCAGCTGGGCCTTAAAAGATGAGCACAATTTGCATGGGCAAATATGTGCACAAAAACTTTTCAGACAGAAGGAGCACCCTACGTACAGCTAGCTGAGCAGATAGAAAGTTCCACGCACACACAGGGCAAACGGTATTTTGTAACTAGAGGGAGACACTCTTCTCTTTGAGGATATTGGGAGTTAAGGTGAGAAATGCACTGTGGGGTTAGTGTTTTCAGGACCACAAAGTCACAGGGTAATGGGATGGGCGGTATAGTGCTTTATTGAGTCACTGGAGAGATCTGTGATACTTTTCGGAAAGACAGGAACAAAAGTGGCCTGCAGAATTTATTGTGCTAGGGATTAGCTCACAATGAAATGTTATTATTCAAAATGGGAGATGAAAGGGACCCAGCTCTGTAAATGTTAAGAAAGGAGGTAAATGCTCTATTAATGAATGCTTACAAATTGGCTAACGTTCTTAATATGCCTACAGAATTAGGAAGAATGTTGTTACGTCTATTATAAAGTCTTGATTCACTCCACCATTTTAAATAAATGGAACCAAATAGTAAGAAACCACATGTTTGGAATATACATCATCTTTTTTTTTTTTTAAAGATCTGGAATATACATCATCTTTAATCAATTTGTCCCTCCAGATCTATACCATATACATTGAAGGTTTTCACCAAAGATTTCTATATTTCCTGATGAACCAGAAAAACTGCACAGTTGATTTAAATATATTAGAATATTTAAGAGTGCCATAAGTATGTAAACAAATTTCTTGAACAATTTTAATAAGAATATGTGTAACTACCGTATCCTATTATCTAGCAGTCTGTTAAATAGTCTTTAATGGCATGTGGTGAAAATGTGGTAGCACAATTCTATAAAATTTCTTAAGAATCACTGAACATGAATGAATCATAAGATATAGTATTTTGATAGTTTCAGCATGGAAAACAATATTATTTAATTAAATCTGGTAATTTACACATATACAGAAGGCAAGAACACGGAGGCAGCATGGGGAAGACGATGCACTCTTCTGTCTCAGGCAAGATTTCCTTTGCTTCACTTCTGCAGAAAGTGCATCCAATAGCATTTCAAAACATGCGATTTCAGGGAACATATATTTAAGGAGAACTGTCACAAACAAAGTGAATTTTTTTCCAGAAAGACAATATATTCTACTAAGAATAAAAATGTACTTTAATTTATCAACTGGGATTGCAACCTAACAGAAAGCTGAGAAAGGATTATCTGCTTATGAGAGAAAGGCTCAAAACACATCTGAACCTGTCAGAAGGACAAGAGTAGACATATTCTTAGTGTAGGGAAACAAAAGATTAAAATAAAAAATTTAGCTATCTCAAATTTTGACTAGAATCATCTCTGTTTAAAACAACAAAATTCTAAAAAGAGTGAATTTCATAATGGACAGTATGTTCTCTTAAAAAAATACTGCTATAAAGTATGATTATCTCAGACATTGACCTTTATTTTGTCAGTAAAATTGGATAACTTCACATACTATTAACAAAATATATGTTGATTTTAGAATAATAAACCTGTAAAAAATATTAAAACTTGGAATATAGGGGGGACAAGATGGCGGGGTACTAGGAAGAGGCGTCTTTTCAGCTGGTACCCCAAAGTGAGCTGATTACCTAGCGGAGAACTCCGATCACCCATGAAGTCAGCCTGAGATCAGAATCACACACGTCTGGATCTCTACAGGGGCGGAAGGCGCCAGTGAGCAGGTAACGCGGATGGGAACGGCGGACTGAGATCGGAAGACAAACAGAAGGGGGAGGGAGCCACCAGAGGCGACCGGTGGGAGAGTCACACCCCGATCCGAGCAAGAGCGCCCCGCGTCTGGGGACCAGCAGTAACTCGGAGACTGGTGGAAAGCACTCCAAAAGAGCAAAGGATCGCGGGGGCAGATTGTGGGAATCGGGGCGGCTAGGGACAGGGGCTTGAGTCCCCGGTCCCAGACGGCCTCCCCGGCGCGGAGGCAGAGAGAGTGCGGCGGGGAAACCGGCTCCTGGTCCCTGAGCCGCCAGCGCGCCCCAGAGCGCGGGGTTCCGGCTCCTGTGAGCGGATGGGAGCCGCGCCGGTCTGCGGAACGCGCGCTCGCCCTACCACAAAGCTCGAGATGCGCGCGCACGTCGCTCCAGCTCTCCTGGGTTTCTAAGGCCCGGGGGTGCTTCTTGACCCGCGCCATTGTTTCAAAGTCTAAGCCGGGCGCGCGCGAAACTCTTCCCCGGACAGAGGCGCACAAAAGCCCAGCCTGCGGCTCACGGACCGGCGCCCCGTTCTCAGCGCCCCAGACACGCGCCCGACCCACGGCCGCCTCTGAAAAGAGGTGCGCGCAAGCCGGGCACTCCCAGCCCCCGCCGGCGGCAAAATCTCAGGGTGCGATCGCTGCTTGGAACCTCTCTGGTGGTCAGGAGCTCCCAGACAGCCGCCACTGCCTTGGCTTTGGGGACGAGCGAAAGATCCTGCGCCCCCAGGGTCTGCACCTTGGAACCTGCGCTGCCAGCGGCCAAGGGGGAATTTATACAGCTTCTGCAACAAAACTGAGGCTTCTCTCTGAGACGGAGATCAGGAAGTGTTCCAGGGTGCACCTTGACTGCACCAGAGTTGATACATCCAGCTACATCTGTTCAGTCTTCTCCCACCAAAATGACTAGGAGGAGGAATGCCCAACAGAAGAAAAATACAGAGGATGGACCTTCTGCAACAGAGCTAACGGCTATCAACATAGACAATATGTCGGAAAGAGAATTCAGGCTAACAATTATCCAGGCAATAGCTAGGTTGGAGAAAGCCATGGATGACCAAACAGAATTGATTAGGGCCGAACTGAAAGCGACCAGACAGGATGTTCACAATGTTAGGGCGGAGCTCAAAGCTACCAGGGATCCACAATGCTCTCAATGAGTTCCAATCCAATCTAAACTCTCTCAAAGCTAGGGTAACTGAGACAGAAGATAGAATTAGTGATCTGGAAGACAAACAGATAGAGAGAAAGGATCAGGAGGAAGCCTGGAACAAACAGCTTAGATCCCACGAAAGCAGAATCAGGGAAATAAATGATGCCATGAAGCGTTCCAACGTCAGAATTATTGGAATTCCTGAAGGGGAGGAGAAAGAAAGAAGTCTAGAAGATATCGTGGAACAAGTTCTTCATGAAAACTTTCCGAATCTCGCGAATGAAACCAGCGTTCATGTACTAGAGGCTGAACGGTCTCCACCCAAGATTATACACTCCACTAAAACATCACGACACCTGATAGTCAAATTGAGAAATTATAATTGTAGGTATAATCTCCTGAAAGCCGCCAGGGCAAAGAGGCTCCTTACTTACAGAGGGAAGCCCATCAGAATAACGTCAGACCTGTCCACAGAGACCTGGCAAGCCAGAAGAGGCTGGCAAGATATATTCAGTGCACTAAATGAGAAGAACATGCAGCCAAGAATACTTTATCCAGCAAGACTGACATTCAAAATGGATGGAGAGATAAAGAGTTTCCAAGACCGGCAAGGCTTAAAAGACTATGCAACCACCAAGCCGATACTGCAGGAAATATTAAGGGGGGTTCTATAAAAGAGGAAAAATCCCAAGAATAGCATTGAACAGAAATATAGAGACAGTCTACAGAAAGAAAGACTCCAAAGGTAACTCGATGTCAATAAAAACGTATCTATCAATAATCACTCTCAATGTGAATGGCCTAAATGCACCCATAAAATGGCACAGGGTTGCAGATTGGATAAAACGACAGGACCCATCCATATGCTGTCTACAAGAGACCCATTTTGAACCTAAAGATACACGCAGACTGAAAGTGAAGGGGTGAAGGGGTGGAGAAGCATCTTTCATGCCAATGGGACTCAAAAGAAGGCTGGGGTAGCGATTCTCATATCAGATAAATTAGACTTCAAACTAAAGACTGTAGTCAGAGATACAGAAGGACACTACATAATCCTTAAAGGGACTATCCACCAAGATGATCTAACAATTGTAAATATCTATGGTCCCAATATGGGAGCAGCCAATTACTTAAGAAAACTGTTAATCAAGATAAAGAGTCATATTGATATGAATACACTAATCGTAGGAGATCTTAACACGCCTCTTTCAGAATTAGACAGATCATCGAAGCAGAAAATCAATAAAGAAACAAGAGCATTGAATGACACATTGGACCAGATGGACCTCATAGATATATACAGAACATTCCACCCTAAAACAGCAGAATACTCATTCTTCTCAAGTGCACACGGAACCTTCTCCAGAATAGACCACATACTGGGTCACAAATCAGGACTCAACCGATACCAAAAGACTGAGATTATTCCCTGCATATTCTCAGATCACAATGCTTTGAAACTGGAGCTCAATCACAAGGAAAAGTTCCGAAGGAGCTCAAACACCTGGAAGCTAAAGACCACCTTGCTTAAGAATGCTTGGATCAACCAGGAGATCAAAGAAGAACTGAAACAATTCATGGAAACCAATGAGAATGAAGACACTTCGGTCCAAAACCTATGGGATACAGCAAAGGCGGTCCTAAGGGGAAAATATAGAGCCATCCAAGCCTCCCTCAAAAAAATTGAAAAATCCAGAACACACCAGCTGTCTCTACACCTTAAAGAACTGGAGGATCAACAACAAATCAAACCAACTCCACACATAAGAAGGGAAATCATCAAGATTAGAGCTGAGATCAATGAGGGAGAAACCAGAGATACAGTAGAACGTATCAATGAAACTAGAAGCTGGTTTTTTGAAAGAATCAATAAGATCGATAAGCCACTGGCTACACTAATCCGAAAGAAAAGAGAGAAATCCCAAATTCATAAAATTATGAATGAAAAGGGAGAGATCACAACTAACGCCAAGGAAGTAGAAACAATCATCAGAAGTTATTACGAACAGTTATATGCCAATAAGCTTAGCAACCTAGATGAAATGGATGCATTCCTGGAAAAATATAAACTACCAAAATTGAACCAGGAAGAAATCGACAACCTGAGTAGACCGATATCTAATAACGAGATCGAAGTAGTGATCAAAAACCTCCCAAAAAACAAGAGCCCAGGACCTGACGGATTCCCTGGGGAATTCTACCAAACCTTCCAAGAAGAAATAACACCTATTCTCCTGAAGCTGTTTCAAAAAATTGAAGCAGAAGGAAAACTTCCAGACTCTTTCTATGAAGCCAGCATTACCCTGATCCCCAAACCAAGCAAGGACCGTACCAAAAAGGAGAATTTCAGACCAATATCACTGATGAATATGGATGCTAAGATTCTCAACAAGATCCTAGCCAACAGGATCCAACAGCACATTAAAAAGATTATCCACCATGATCAGGTGGGATTCATCCCTGGGCTACAAGGATGGTTCAACATTCGCAAATCAATCAATGTGATACAACAAATTAATATGAGAAGAGAGAAGAACCACATGGTCCTCTCAATTGATGCAGAAAAAGCATTTGACAAAATCCAATATCCGTTCCTGATTAAAACGCTTCAAAGTATAGGGATAGAGGGAACATTCCTGAACCTCATCAAATCTATCTATGAAAGACCCACAGCAAATATCATCCTCAATGGGAAAAAGCTTGCAGCCTTCCCGTTGAGATCAGGAACAAGACAAGGATGCCCACTTTCACCACTCTTGTTCAACATAGTATTAGAAGTCCTAGCAACAGCAATCAGACAACAGAGAGAAATAAAAGGTATCCAAATTGGTAATGAAGAAGTCAAACTCTCTCTCTTCGCAGATGACATGATTCTTTATATGGAAAACCCAAAAGACTCCACCCCCAAACTACTAGAACTCATACAGCAATTCAGCAGCGTGGCAGGATATAAAGTCAATGTGCAGAAATCAGTGGCTTTCTTATACACTAACAATGAAAATACAGAAAGGGAAATTAGAGAATCGATTCCATTTACTATAGCACCAAGAACCATAAGATACCTGGGAATAAACCTAACTAAAGAGGTAAAGGATCTATACTTGAGGAACTATAGAACACTCATGAAAGAAATTGAAGAAGACACAAAAAGATGGAAGACCATTCCATGCTCTTGGATCGGAAGAATAAACATTGTTAAAATGTCTATACTGCCTAGAGCAATCTATACTTTTAATGCCATTCCGATCAAAATTCCACCGGCATTCTTCAAAGAGCTGGAGCAAATAATCCTAAAATTTGTATGGAATCAGAAGAGACCCCGAATCGCTAAGGAAATGTTGAAAAACAAAAATAAAGCTGGCGGCATCACCTTACCTGATTTCAAGCTTTATTACAAAGCTGTGATCACCAAGACAGCATGGTACTGGCATAAAAACAGACACATAGACCAGTGGAACAGAGTAGAGAGCCCAGATATGGACCCTCAAATCTATGGTCAATTAATCTTCGACAAAACAGGAAAAAATATACAGTGGAAAGAAGACAGTCTCTTCAATAAATGGTGCTGGGAAAACTGGACAGCTATATGTAGAAGAATGAAACTCGACCATTCTCTTACACCGTACACAAAGATCAACTCAAAATGGATAAAAGACCTCAACGTGAGACAGGAATCCATCATAATCTTAGAGGAGAACATAGGCAGTAATCTCTTCAATATCAGCCACAGCAACTTCTTTCAAGATATGTGTCCAAAGGCAAAGGAAACAAAAGCGAAAATAAACTTCTGGGACTTCATCAAAATCAAAAGCTTCTGCACAGCAAAGGAAACAGTCAAAAAAACAAAGAGGCAACCCACGGAATGGGAGAAGATATTTGCAAATGACAGTATAGACAAAAGGTTGAAATCCAGGATCTATAATGAACTCCTCAAACTCAACCCACACGAAACAGACAAACACATCAAAAAATGGGCAGAAGATATGAACAGACACTTCTCCAATCAAGAAATACAAATGGCTATCAGACACATGAAAAAATGCTCATCATCATTAGCCCTCAGGGAGATTCAAATTAAAACCACATTGAGATATCACCTTACACCAGTTAGAATGGCCAAAATTAACAAAACAGGAAACAACATGTGTTGGAGAGGATGTGGAGAAAGGGGAACCCTCTTACACTGTTGGTGGGAATGCAAGTTGGTGCAGCCTCTTTGGAGAACAGTGTGGAGATTCCTCAAAAAATTAAAAATAGAGCTTCCCTACGACCCTGCAATTGCACTCCTGCGTATTCACCCCAAAGATACAGATGTCGTGAAAAGAAGGGCCATCTGTACCCCAATGTTTATAGCAGCAATGGCCACAGTCGCCAAACTATGGAAAGAACCAAGATGCCCTTCAACGGATGAATGGATAAGGAAGATGTGGTCCATATACACTATGGAGTATTATGCCTCCATCAGAAAGGATGAATACCCAACTTTTGTAGCAACATGGACGGGACTGGAAGAGATTATGCTGAGTGAAATAAGTCAAGCAGAGAGAGTCAATTATCATATGGTTTCACTCATTTGTGGAGCATAACCAATAGCATGGAGGACAAGGGGCGTTAGAGAGGAGTAGGGAATTTGGGTAAATTGGAAGGGGAAGTGAACCATGAGAGACTATGGACTCTGAAAAACAGTCTGAGGGGTTTGAAATGGCGGGGGGGGGTGGGAGGTTGGGGTACCAGGTGGTGAGTATTATAGAGGGCACGGCTTGCATGGAGCACTGGGTGTCGTGAAAAAATAATGAATACTGTTTTTCTGAAAATAAATAAATTGGAAAAAAAGAAAAGAAAAAAAAAATAAGACAGAATCTGGAAGCTAGAAAAGACAAGGAACAGATTTTTTTCCCCTGGAGCGTCCAAAAGGAATATGTGCCAATACCTTTATTTTAGCCCATAATATCCATTTCAGACTTTAAGACCTCTATAATATTACATAGTAATTTTGTGTTGTAAAATATGATATATTTTTAAGCCACTAAGTATGTAGTAGTTTGTTGTAGCATAAGTAAGAAATTAATAAAAAGCATTAGAAATTAAAAAAAAAAAAACTTGGAATATAGTTACCATCGATTACTAACTATAATTGAAACTTTCCAATGTTCCTGAAAATAAGCAAGATAGAATTTACCTATTTTCCTTTTTACTTTCAACCTACTTAATTAAGGAAGTTGAGTAAAATTAATGATTATTTGATGCAATAGCTCAGTTAAATATCAGGGGCACTGGAAAGCAAGATTAAGCAGAAAAGCTTTCTAATGTTTTAAAAACCCATTGGTCTTGTACGCAACTACCTTTTGAATAATTATGGGCACGTCTGGTGTGGCTCAGTCGGTTAAGGATCCTACTCTTGATTTTGACTCCGGTCATGATCTCAAGGTGGTGAAATCAAGTCCCATGTCAGGGCTCCGGGTTAAGTGCGGACCCTGCTTGAGATTTTCTCTCTCCCTCTCTATCTGCCCCTGCTGTTCCCCGCTCTCTCTTTCCCTCAAATAAATAAATAAATACATAAACAATTTTGGAGTTATTTACAGTGAAACTCTCAATAAAGTGTTTCATACCATCACAAAAATAATTTTGAACAGAAGTAATATTCCCATATTATAGGATGCATATGGGACAGAGTATTTTAGTCCTTTTTATTGAATTTATGGTAATTTTTCTTAATCTGTACATGTTCAAATTGATTACGTCTTCAGGAATTGTTACCATTGTAAGGCTTTACTATGGCTCTAACTACCTGTGCCCACCATGCATAATTTTTATCCCTTTGAATAACTTTAATCTTTGTATTAATCTTGGGTACACAGAGCATGACCGTTCAGGCTTTTCATTCCAGACTCTCTGGTAGTGATCCTTCCTCTATGGTTACAAAAATAAGACTCTAATTTTGATTTCCAGGAAGACATCTATACTGAAGTTGAATAATGGAAAGTGAGGAACAATGCTAGATCCTTTCTTCATCTTCCTGGTAGAATAGATTTATAATAGAACATGAGTCCCAAACCATTTCTGACCCCTGTAGATTTTGTTACCATTCTTTTTGTTCTACATAAAATCAACCTATTCTTTGAATGTACTCATACCTCCCTGGATAACTTAACTGTGTTTTATCTTTCTTCCAGTCTATGTCAAAATATTTATCTTTTTGGCAAAGAAAAATAAACAAAAAACAACCTCAAATGATCCCTTGCTAAAACATGGAAATCTTCCAGAATGTGAGAAATAAAATAACAGAAAAAGTATATTATCATTCTCACCAAGTAGCTATCATCACTCGTTTCATATATTAAATGGAGTTGGCAACTGAGTGTTCATAGGTAATGTATATTTTGGGTTTTCACGTTGCGGGTTATGGACTTCATATTTATTGTCTTCATAATGATATTTATAAATCACCTTAATGTGATCTTGAAATGCTTGTGTTAAAAATAAATTCTACTACATAGATTATTTTGTTTGTAGGCATCTTACCATGTGAATCAATAAACATATATTGAACTAGTAACACTATAATTGAACCAGTAACACTATAAATCAGTTCAGCACATCACTGTACTACCACCACCAAATTAGGAAAATTAAGGTTACACTGCTTTAGACATAATTTAAATATCTAAGGCAAAAGTTATCCTCAGCCTTCAAATTTTTTAATGTCCATTTCTCTACTCTTCATATGACTCCATATTATTAAGGTTATATTAATAGGAACAGGTTATATTAATAGGAACAGATTTTTCCCAGAAATTCTAGTTTTATTTCACATGTTGGCTATTAAGATGATTTAGGTTAAAATTATGTATTTAGCCATCCCTGAGACTATCAGATATAGAATAGGCATGTGATTTCTACCACTGATAAAATTATGGGAGAATGACTCAAAGCAATAAGTAAGCATTTATTTATATTTTAACAAGAGTAGTAAACTTGAATAGAGCCTTAAACTTCATATAAAGCTATATCTATATATAGCTAGTTAGCTTTCTATGTATCTATATCTCTGGGTTGGACAAAATATTTTAATAAATTACAGTAAATAGTTGATATTTGACATTGTATTGTGAGAATCATCTATGTGTTCCAACATACAAAAAGTTTAATTTTTTATACTTGATATTTCAGTGATTAGTGTAAGTCTATATAAATTATTCTGGAAACTTGCTATGATATTTTGTTTGTTGTTGTTGATACTAGTCTGGTAGCGTGAAACTGAATTGAGGATTGGTCTTTGACGCATTCATCCCCATATTTTTTGTTTTGTGTGTGTGTGTGTTTTGGTTTGTTTGGAGGGATATCTTTTAAAATGCCTCAGAATAGAAATTAACCAAGGCAAAATAAAATAATTTTGTTTTACTATCAAGGATATAGAAAAATGTAAAAATAATAGTAAAGATTCTTGTTGACTTGAGCTGAATTCTTAGAAAAGTAGACAGGTTGAGTTGTCAGTCAACTTTGTGTCAAGTTTACACAAAGTGATGCTTCTTTACCTTTCATTCCAATTGGCAAAGTGGTATGATACACCCATTTGTAGATAATTTGAAAATTTTTTAAAAATATAAAGAAACTTGGGCGCCTGGGTGGCTCAGTGGGTTAAGCCGCTGCCTTCGGCTCAGGTCATGATCTCAGGGTCCTGGGATCGAGTCCCGCATTGGGCTCTCTGCTCAGCAGGGAGCCTGCTTCCCTCTCTCTCTCTGCCTGCCTCTCTGCCTACTTGTGATTTCTCTCTGTCAAATAAATAAATAAAATCTTTAAAAAAAAAAAAAGAATTTAAAAAAAATATAAAGAAACTTCACTTCACTCCCACAAATAATAAAGACCTGAAATAAAGTACTGTTAACAAATTGGTGTTTTATTTTATTCTTCTATTTTTATATTTTAATTTTTTTGGTAAAAATATTTTAAAAGAATTAGTATTTGGTTTAGCTTCTCCTCCCCATGGTTTTGTTTTGTATTTATTATATTGTGCTTTTATAGTTACAATTTCCTTATTTCTAGTGTCTTTAGGTATATTTTGATATATTTTTCTGCTTTATTGACATGAATATCCACATGATTACAATCAATTATTTTTTAATTAATGCATTTAATGCTCTAAATTTATGTATAGCTATCACTTTCACTTCTGAAAGGTTGAATTCCAGACCCAGATCATTATTTTTTAACATTTTATGTATGTATGTATGTATGTATGCATTTAGAGCGTGTGTGCGAGCAGGGGAGAGGCAGAAGGAGAGGGAGAACCGCAAGCAGACTCCACGCAGAGCCTGGAGCCCACCGCAGGACTCAATCTCATGAACCCAAGATCACACAATGAACTGAAACCAAGTCACCGGGTCAACCCACCACTAACCCGCCACCAGCAAATTACTGTTTTGTTATTTTTACCTTGTTTCCTTTTTGCCACAAAAATGAGTTAATATTTTGTCTAACGGCAATTAAATTTACCAATACCTCATCTTTACATTAACTTTTATACTTCATTATGGCTTTGGTATTCTCACAGCTAAGCCACACCTTAAATAGTTCTTTCAGGAAAGGTCTTTGCTGGCTCACTCTCTTAGGACTGATTTCATCTATATTTGGTAGAACTCTTGAATGATACTTTAGTAGAGAACATGTTTGATGTGGATCGGTATTTTCCCTCATTTCTTTGAAGCTATTACATCCTGTATTTTGACAACTATTTTACTTCTGAGAAATCTGTTTCAATCTCATTTCATTTGTTTACAGGTAATTTTCTCTTTCTTCGGTGCCTTGAAGATCTCTTAATTTTTGGTAATCTGTGTTTCACGACAGTGTGCCCAAGAAGAGATGGAAGTTGATTCATCTAGCTCAGTACTTTCAACATGAAGATTTACTTATTTCCTTAAATTTAAATAAAAAACAAACCAACAAAAAAACTAGTCTTGGCTAGTATTGTTTCTCCAATATTTATTTTTATACTCAGATATTTCTACTATTATTTTAATTAAGGTTGTCACAATATATGCTTTTTTGATATATTTCTTGTTGGATGTCATTTGTTTATATTCCATAAATATATTTTTTTTCTTTCCAAAGATTTTATTTATTTTAGAGAGAGAAAGGGAGAGAGCACGAGGAGGGGGAGAGGCTCAGAGAAAATCCCAAGTAGACTCTGTGTTGAGCACGGGGCCCGACAGGCAGCTCGATCTCACCACCCTGAGATCATGACCTGAGCCAAAAATCAAGAGTCAGATGCTTAACCAATTGAGCCACCCAAATGCACTATATTCCATGAATTTCTTTCCTTTTATATATGTTTGTCCATTTATAACTTTGGGACATACACATACTTAAAATTTTTTTTTTCAGGCTGTCGGATTATTTTGATTTAATGTTTAATTATTGATATATTTGCCTTTGTAGTATTAACTGTCTTTATACTTTAAAATCATAGCTTATAGGAAAATTTTAAGTTGTTTTATTCTCTCATTCACTCATTTTGCATTGTGTTCTACCATCTCCAAAGTCCCCTTGAATAGTGGTTATACATCTGGCCACTCAAGTTTCCAAATACAAACCCAGCTCTCATATGAGCAGTTTGGTGTCCCTGCACTATGGTAATATTGGGAAATTGATGATTCAAATGATCCATCCAACTATTTGGCTCAGCATCTAATTGCGAGCTTGGGCCTGTCTTCCCACCTGCTAAAAACTGCAGCCTCAATCAACAGCTTTCTCACTCCTCCTGTGGAATATCATTACACCAAACCCTGGGTTTAAACGTTACTTCACTCCTCCAGCCTACAAAGAGCAACGTTGAACAGTCTATGAGCCAAACTCCCGATCATAGAATTCCTCTGCTTCAGGACCTAGAACACGTAGGCTTCGGTCTTCAGCCAGATTTATCTTACTTTTATTTGGTCTCTGAGACATAGCTTGCCTATCATGTTTAAAAATTGATCTTTCATTGCTATGGGTTTGCAGTTGGGGTAAGAGGAGGTATTCAAAGTATAACCCCAAGTAACATGATCTTTAAACACAGACCCAGAACTAGATACTTTTCATATTTAAGAAATGTTGATTTCTTGGTTACATGTACTTTTTCCAGTCGATATTAAGTACGTGGTTTAATTTTCATGTTTTATTATGCAGCGGAGAGTTTCCTCTCATTGCACGTTCATGCATACTTTTCAGGATTGGTCACACATATTTATCCTTGTATTTCCTTGTTGCAAAATTGCTTCCTGTAGTTCTAAAGATTTTATTTATTCATTCACTCATTCATTCACACTCTTCCTGTCATAATCGACAAATTTTTAAATCTATTTTTTAATATTTATTTATTTATTTGAGAGAAAGAGAAAGAATGGGGGAGAGAGCATGAGAAGGGGGTCACAGGGAGACGCAGACTCCCTGTCGAGCAGGAAGCCCGGTGTGGGACTTGATCCCAGGACTTCTGTACCATGACCTGAGCCAAAGGCAGTTGCTGAACCAGCTGAGCCACCCAGATGCCCTAAATCAATTTTTTAAAAATATTTTATTTACTTATTTGTCAGAAAGAGAGAGCGAACACAAGCAAGGGGAGCAGCAGGCAGAAGGAGAAGCAGTCTCCCCACTGAGCAGGGAGCCCAAAGACAGGCTCAATTCCAGGACCCTGGGATCATGACCTGAGCTCAAGGCCGACACTTAACTGAGTCACACAAGCATCCTGACATCTTTTGTAAAATGTAATTTTCCTATCCAAAAGTTTGAGATGCTTCTAATTTGCTCGAATTATCTTCATAATGTTTATATAAATAACATCACAGACATAGATACAGATAGGTAGATACATTTCCAAGTATATATATATATTTTTTTTAGATTTTATTTATTTATTTGACAGAGAGAGATGACAAGTAGGCAGAGAGGCCGGCAGAGAGGAGGAAGCAGGCTCCCTGACGAGCAGAGAGCCTGATGCAGGGCTCGATCCCAAGACCCTGGGATCATGACCAGAGCCAAAGGCAGAGGCTTTAACCCACTGAACCACTCAGGTGCCCCTCCAAGTATTTTTGTTTGCTTCTTATTGTGAAAAATTATTTACCTTTATGTTTTCTAAATACTTTTTGCTGTTATTTAAGAGAAGTATAAATGTTTTGTTTCTCTTGTCTTAGCAGTAATATCTATATTAATTTGCTTCATAAACGTTTATTTTATTGAGTTTTAAGTATCTAATGGTATTATCTGCCAAAATGATGATTTGATCACCTTTTATTTGTTTCACCTCTTATATTGTTTTGCTGCCTTATTTCAACCAAGACTTTCAGAAAGAAATAAAGTTATGATAGCAAGTATCTTTCCCTTTTACCTTGCTTTAAAGTGATTATCTTTACTCTCCATTTTCTAGAAATATGACAAAGCAAACCTTTGAGTTGGTTGGTTCACTGCCCTTGTTAATTATATTTCTTTTCGATATTTACAGTTTCAGATTAGAAATGGATGAGAAAAAGAAATATAAATAAGTGCTTGGATTTATAATTATTATCAGATTCATATAATTTTAATGACAGTCATGGTACAGAAAATAATAACTAGTAACTTGGGTCTTTATCATGTGCCAGGTGGTGTTCTAAATTATTAAAATGTATTAAGCCATTAAATCCTCATAAAATTTCCACGAGTGGGTATAATTATTGGCCATGTGTAAGATAAAATAATGGAGCACAGAGAGTTAAGTACCTTTTCTAAGACGACAGAGCTGCTAAGTACTAGACTGAATATGTCTTTGTGATTAATAGAGATCTTGCCATCCAAACACTCACATACACACATGAAATTTTGTGATTATAAGATGAAATAATTGTAAACAGTGTATGTTCAATGTTATTTTAATTGTAATTATTTTCTTCATAAAGTTATGATTTGGAAACTGGTGATTCATTCAATTGGATTAAAAGAAGTAGTATATGTAAGCTCAAATAGTGAAAATGTTAAAATTCATCAAGTTACATTCTTTTAGGAAGCAGAGAGAATTTCAAAGCATGAAGCAGTGCTGACTTCATATTTCTTTAAAGTAAAATCAGTGTTGAAATTGCTAACAGGTTCACTAGTCAGATCTACCTTTGTATTTTTAGTTATTTAAGTTTCTGTACAATTTCACCATGATCTGGTCCACTGTCAATTCATAATAAGTGATTTTGGGCACTGGACAAGTAAATCCCTTCAGGGAAAGAAAGAGAAAGCAAAAGTTAGAAATTAAGAAAATAGTCTGATTATTCTTGAAATATTCCAAGCAATTCATGCTAAAACTGCATTACCAGCACACTTGTCTCTCAAAGCATATGAAGCCATCCCCTTCAGCCTGCTGACATTTCCAATACTTTAATTGGGACACCAACCCCTTATTATATTCGGCTTCAGGGACCCAAGAGCACGTCTGGAAGATTTTAAACTGAATGCCCTCAGGCCAGTTTCTCCACTGTGCCCACAAGGTAATTGATGAATATGCTTGTCTTAATTCTTTATTTTAAATGGTCCTTTTCTCTTTTACTTCTCATTTTAAAAATTATTTCCTGCATCATTCCATTAGGTAGTTGGTATCAGATTATTAGATTCGAGGCATTATGTTATTTAACTATAGTTAAGTGGTATGTTGTTTTTTTAAAAAAAAGTGGTTAATTCAACCAAGATTCAAAGAGGAATACCTTTTAGATATAAATATCTTAATAGTCATAAGTGAATTTTGTTAACTTAAATTAGATGATATCTGCATTGTCAAATGAGTCATGAGAGAACAATGATAATTTGGTAAAGATTCTGAAAAGATCTTAAATGTCATTATACTATATTGAACTCACTCGGATTTCCTAATACAAAGGCCTTATTTAAACATTCATTAAGCAAAAAATGAAAACAGAAGTGACAAAAACTCAAGAGAGACATCACAATGTTAACATGATAAAATAAAAACCAAATAAAACTAACTTAGAAAAATCACATAGTTGACTATATTCTTTTAATTATAACTATTTAACTATTTTTTCTAAGAAATTCATTCTGAGCAAAGCCAAAATAAAGTTGATGTATGAGGCACAAATGGTCAGATAAAAGGAAAAGCTTAATATTTTGAATGACAATATAGTTCATTACATATATATAGGCTAGAAAACACACAAAACTGTTCAAACCAGCACTGTTCATCAGTCAAAAACAAATCATATGCTATGAACAGGAGAATAGATAGACTGTTTCATATTCCCACAATGAAGTATTAAACAACAATGAAGAAGTGAATTGTCGCTATATATAAAGCATGAATAAATGTGAGTAACAAAATACTGATTGTAAAAAGTAAGTCTCTGAAGATTACATGCAGAGTAGTATTTGTAATAAATTTAAAAAAAAACGGGAAAATAAGCAATATATTTTTAGGTAAACATATACCCAAGAAAATTACAAAAAATAACGTATTGATAAACACAAAATTCAAGATGGTGGACACGGGGGTGTGGAAAAGAAAAGGACAGACTAAGGAAGGGTATGTAGGTAGGTGTTAAGTTAGTGGTCAGGTTCTAATTGAATTAAATTAAAAGGAGCCAACTGTTGTCCAGTGTTGATAACAAATTAACAAATAAGGATTTGATTGAAATCAAATTTATGCACCTAAAATTTATTCTATTTTATTTTAAAGATCGTATTCATCTATTTGACAGAGAAATCTCAAGTAGGCAGAGAAGCAGGCAGAGACAGAGGGAGAAACAGGCTCCCCGCTGAGCAGAGAGCCTGATGTGGGGCTTGTTTCCAGGACCCTGAGATCATGACCTGAGCCAGAGGCAGAGGCTTATACCACTGAGCCACCCAGGCGTCCCTGCACTAGAATTTAAAAAGGGAAATTGTTACTGAGAAATTTGAAGAGAAAACTTACATATCACACTCTGAAATAGAAGTTAAATGCAACCAAAAAAAAAAAAAAAGTTGAGTTTCTACAGACGATAATCTGAAAATGAATCTAAAATGTAGTTAAAAAAAAATCAGACTTTTAAATTTTAAGAGATGAAAGAAACCTAAGAAATCTTTCTAATCACATCATTTTCAAGATAGGGAAATGACATTGGAGATTTGGGTGGTAAATTAAGATATGTCATGTTTCTCAGGTTAACAGAAGATAATTTAATAGCAGAAGAGAATGTCTAGGGTTTATGTTGAAATGTTATAACTCTATGAATCATCAGCTAGTTTTTTTTAAGAATACTTTCTAGTAGTTAGGGTCTACTTTGTTATAAGCCTCAAAGTTCTTTCTACATGGACAGAAGATGGGTTCACTTTTCCCATTAAAACAAAAATAGGATCGGTGCATCTGGGTGTTTTAAGCAGTTAAGCATCTGATTCTTGATCTCAACTCAGGTCCTGATCTCAGGGTCCTAAGTTCAAGTCCCACGTTGGGCTCCACACTGGATGTACAGCCTACTTAAAAAGAAAGTTAAAAAAATTAGGATAGATGATGAAAAACATAGGGCACTTGGCTGGCTCAGTCAGTAGAGCGTGTGACTCTTGATCTTGCGGTTGTGAGTCTGAGCCCCACATTGACTGTAGAAATTACTTAAAAATAAAATCTTTTAAAAGAAGATGAAAAAAATAAAATTATAGCTCAAGGAGTTTGGGTAACATATACTTAATGAAACACTGTATTGAAGATTAGTAGCCATCAAAATTAGTAACTAAAGATGTCCTAGAATATAATATACAACGTATATATTTTACAACTATATTCTTCACAACTTGAAACTGTTCATGGAGCAGACAGATGGGAGTGCCTAGAACTCTGTCCCTTGTTCCTACTTTTCTCAGAAAAGAAAAATCAAGACACACTGAAAATTCCTGAATTTGGGGCAAAACCTAAATGTATTCTTTGATAAACACACACCAAGGTTCAATTGTCTCTGCAAGGTCCTGCTTTAAAATAATGACTAAAACGTGAATTCTACCTCTGCAAATAACATATACATTCACTCCGAAAGGGAAAATCCATACATGCATATGTGTATTTGTGTGTTGTCTATACAAATATCTATAGAGAAAAGGTCCACAGGAAAAGGACAGAAAAAAGTACCATTTTTTTTAAGAACAAGGACAGCTTCTGATGAGTTTAAACAGGCAAATTTTTGCCAAAAGCATGGATGCTCAGTCTTAGAAGAGATGGAAGTAGGGTATCTGTCAACGACAGAGTGCTGAAAGAAGAGAATGGGGTAATTACAGCAGGAGGCACAGAGACAGGAGACTGAATCATGGAGATGCTTCAACAGCAAGTAGTGAAATCATTCCCTCAATGCCATTTGGATTTGAGTCTCTGGGCTCTTTCTCTAAGAATATTTGAGGTTTTAGAGGAAGCCATGTGACACAGACAAGATTTATACCTTAACAATAATGGATCACAGACTAGAGAAGAGATAGACGCTCCCCAATAAAAGAAAAACAAAACAAACAGGAACCACCTAGTCAATTTCCAACAAAATCTCAAAAACAGAATATATTCTCCTCAGTCAAGATGAAGAAAGAGCCGACGTCATGACTCATTTCCAGCTCTACGATTCCATTTGAGGACTTGAATATCCAATAAGGTTGTTAGGAAATCACACGTTCCTTCAGTATCAATAACAACTAAGCATAAAAATTAGGACTAAGGGAAATAATTATCAAAACATAAATAAACTTTTAAAAAGTGCCACAATTTTAAAGATAAAAGAAATGATATTATAAAACTTTTTTAAAAAAATAGGGCTTCAAACTCTAACTCAAATTCTTATTACTACCATTGCAATAATCTTCCCATGATTTTGAACATAATATATTGCCCTAAGAAATGGAAGGTATTTTAAGAATATCATATACATTTTAGAAATAGGTAACAAAGGGGCACCTGGGTGGCTCACTTGATTAAGCATCAACTCCTGATTTTGCTTCAGGTCATGGTCTCAGGGTTGTGAGATGGAGCCCTACGTTGGGCTCCACGGTTAGCACAGAATCCACTCGAGATTCTCTTGCCCTCTCTCCCTCTCTCCCCCGCTTGTGCATGTGTACTCGCTCTCTCCCTGTAAAATAAATCAATAAAATCTAAAAAATAACATTTAAAAAATAAAAATAAGTAGCAAAGTCATTAACAACGTATCAAATTCTATTTGTACTGGATAATCTCTGCTTTTTTGTGTGTGTGATCGGATACCTTTGATGACAAGGACTAATGTATTCTAAGCATTCACCATTTGTTGAATGAAGGAAAGAGTAAATATATAAATAAATTTATTGAGATAATTTTCATTTCCACGCATGATCATTGCATGTTTTGCTGAACAAAGTACTTATGTGCTGCTTCTGTGACTTTGCACATCCTGTTCTCTCAATCATTATTGCCTCTTTTATCTCACCTCTTCCAAGTTTAAGAGGTCTTTTCCTCCTTTAAAAGCCAGGTCAAAGAAATGTAATCGTTGCCATTTTGTTTGTTTTTTTAAGATTTTATTTATTTATTCGACACGGAGGGAGAGAGATCACAAGCAGGCAAAGGGAGAGGGGGAAGCAGACTCCCAGCTGAGCAGAGAGCCTGACACAGGGCTGGATCCCAGGACCCCAAGATCATGACCCTGAGCCGAAGGCAGAGGCTCAACTCACTGAGCCACCCGAACACCCCGATTTTTGCCATTTTATTAGGAATTGAGAGTTTTATCTTTCGTATTAAACCAGCACTCTATGAGTACTATTGCCTTGAACTTTGGTTATCTGTGTATACATTTTACTAGACTAAATTATTTAAACACAATAAACTATCAGAATCATACCTGCCTCCTCTATTATCTACCATAGTGAAATGTTTCTGTGATGAGGATGCGTGTCTGGGCATCTATGTATATGTATGTACATTTATACACACATGAATATATACGTGTCTCTATTAGTTTAACTCATGTTCATACATATGCCTGTGTAGTCATATATCTATTCATTTTATTATATATACTAATAAGAGCCAGAATAAAATGTATTTGACTTAAATATTGATATGCAGATTGGAATAAATGAATCGTAGTTCTCTCCAGCTATAAAGTTTTATGGTTATGAAGAATAAATACATTTGGGAGCCTGGGTGGCTCAGTTGGTTGAGCAACTGTCTTCAGCTCAGGTCATGACCCTGGAGTTCCAGGATGGAGTCCTGCATCGGACTCCCTGCTTGGTGGGGAGTCTGCTTCTCCCTCTGACCCTCCCCGCCAACCATGTGCTCTCTCTCTCTCTCTCTCTAATTCTCTCAAATAAATAAATAAAAATCTTCAAAAGAACAACTATATTTATCAATGGTTTTCAACACTGAGCAGAGAGCCTGCTCTCTGAACATTACCATTGTTTATAAAATGCTTTCAAAATAAAAATTTTCATGTCACTTTTCTGGAGATGGTGAGGTAGTAAGTTCTCAGACTTTCAGATTTTGGAACTTCAAGACTCTTTTGTAAGATGCAGCCAGGTTTCATAACTATTATCAAAGAGTTACTACCGATATACGTATGCCTGTGATACTTCATCAACTTCTCATTAATTTTACATTAATGTTTCAGGGCTCTTGCACATTGTAAGGGTAAATACACATTTTTCTGCTGCATAATTTCTTATTTATAAGATGCTTTAGCTGGGTAAGAGTAGTTGAAATAGTATAAAATGCTTTCAGCTGAAAGAATAAGGACTTATACCCGATTACAATTTATACCTCTTCAATGGCTCTATCAAAATTTCAAAGCTTGAGTGCCCTGGTGTGTTCAGAGTCTGGTTTGGAGAATTTATGGGCATAATTTTCTTCCATTTATTTTTTAATCTAGATATCTCTTCAAAACAAGATAGGAAGTTCAGGAATCTAAATGCATATACACATATTACAAAAACAACATGTCTGTGTCTACTTATAGTTTTGAGCAATATTTGGGTTTTATTACAAATGCATATTCTTAGCCGCACAATAACATTACAGTCTTTAGGAATATACCTCCAAGTTATTAGCATGTTTTATCATGAATGCTCTTGCATGTTATCACAAAATATCACATAAAAGGGATACTTGCTGGGTCCCCTTAAATCAAGATCATTTGCCTCTTAACAAGAAAATGATTATGTAACTGATACACAAGGATCTTTCTAAAGTATGAACGCGCATTTCCGAAGTTCACACATTATTCTTAGTAAATAGGACTATTTTCCTTCACTGTAGTTACCAGATGGTGGCTCGCTGTCAGATTTACTAAACTAGAGAGTTAAATACATGCATTCTGGCACAATATTCCCAAGGTAGTCTCTTTTTTCATCTTTTCATTTTCTAATTTCCATCCCTTTCAGGTGGAAATCACTTCGGTAAAAAAGATAATTGGTTGTGCTTTTCAGCACTGCGATGTTTGCCTCAGGTTCAGACTGTCTCTTAAATTAAGACAGACAAAAACAATATCCTAACTTTTCCTCCCCCCCCCCCCCCGCTAGCTCATCATTTGTAAATGTACTTTCATGAGATTTCTTATTATCATTTTCAATAAAACCCAAACTTTCTCTTTCTCTGCATATTATTTTTATTTAATGTTGTTCTTTTACTTCTTGCCTCCCGTTCCCTCCCCTGATCTCATTTCTTTCTAAAGGAATGTTCTGCAGCCTAGTGTATAAAACTCAGAATTACAGTTAAGAATCTCCTCAAAAGGGGCAGGAAAACAAAACTCTTTAGATAACAATGTCTTCATCTGTAATAGTATCTGTAAAAAGAATAGAGCACAGTTTTTCAGGTATGCTTCCTGAAAGATTGTTTTATGAGAATGTCGATTTTTATTACTTGTGTAATTTTAAAATTCCTACTTATAAATGCATGGGTCCTGCCATATCCTTCCATTAGTATTTTCTTTCTTGTTTGTCTCTTCATTTTTTTGTTTTGTTTTGATTTTCTCTTTAGGGCTCTATATTATATTCTCGTATCTGGATCTCACAGAAAGGATTTGTCTCTCTCCTCATTGTGCTTTGTGAATGAAAAGTAGAAGTAGAGCACAGTATAGAAGATACTATTACTCATCAGTACAATGAGGAAAAGAGGAGCAAAAATAATCAGAGGAGACTTTGGATTTTGACATCTTGACTTGGCAATCTCTGGTCTATGCAGAATTTGTTACTCACCAATCAGAAGTGAAATTAAAGATCATTAGTAGTAATGAATGTGCTCTCCATCCTCTCTCTCCCTTTGTTCCTGAGATGACCAATGCCAACTGCCAACAAACTGACCTGGAAACCCAGGTCAACCAGAGAGACTCCAGAGTGGGAAGTAAAGAGTAAAGAGTAAAGGCACATTGCATAAGATCATTGCTACTCAAGAGACAAAGTTCCTGTAATTAAACAGGAGGATCCAGTTTTATGCATAAGAAGTTGTAGCAGAAAAAGAAAGGTGAGTTTCAGAAATATAAATGTGTGATGATTATTGTGTAGCCTATAAACAGACACAGAAGTCAATATTAAACTCTCAATGCATGTGAAAGTTCTGTCCATTCCCAGATCCTTTGGGAGAAAAGCAAAGCAAGTCATGTCTCTTAACAATTATACTTACTAAAAAAAAATTAAAATTAAAATAAACAAACTTACATCAAACAATCTACTAAAACGAATCAAAATATCATATGTGGTGCTGAATATAAATAAAAAACATTAAAAAAGAATTCTCAAGAATGTAGTAAATACACTATAGATTTACTAATTCTTAACTTACCAAATATACAGCCATTAACAAGTGAGATACAAACTGAAATGATTCTATATATTAAAATGAATTGTACACTTTGATGATAACTTTAATTCCTTAACTCACATTTGTTAACCTTTAAGAGGTCTTAAGTAGATAAATAAGGCACATATGATAATTCTTCTGGAAAGAAAATGGCCAAGCATAATAAGAAGATATACCATATGTAACTGTCGAACAGCTTTCATTCATGTGTAAAATGCCAACAGCCCTAATTTGAATTCTAAGTTTTAGTTTAGAACTAGTTTAGTGTGTTGACTTCTAAAACTTGGTTTAAAAAGTTAAACAGAAGGGCACCTGGGTGGCTCAGTGGGTTAAAGCCTCTGCCTTCAGCTCAGGTCATGATCCCAGGGTCCCGGGATCGAGCCCCGCATCCGGCTCTCTGCTCAGCAGGGAGCCTGCTTCCCCTCCTCTCTCTCTGCCTCTCTGCCTACTTGTGATCTCTGTCAAATACATAAATAAAATCTTAAAAAAAAAAAGTTAAACAGAATTGTTCATCCATTCTCTACTTTTTACCTATTGGAGCCACATTATAAATGTTACTCAATCCGTTCTTTTGTTCAACAAACATGTCCAAAATGCTTACTACCTTAGATGGGGGCAACAATAGTGCTGGGGATAAAACCACATGGAAGGTTGACATGGTCTCCTGTATACACTTTGTTAAGATATTATTGGCATATTAACAAAATACTACATAATTGTTTTTAGTATATAATCATAGATTAAAATGCCTGCATAATAAAATATGGTCCTACACTTCGTAATGCCATGAAGACATTTCCTACTTCTGCAAAATCCGGCCAACATTTGGATGCCCAGGTGATAATTACAACACAGCCGGGCAATGGGAATTGAGACTTTCATAGTTCCGCAGAGTCTATAATATCATTGGTTGAAAAATAACTTTTGACATTCTAGTGAAAATGAGGATACTGTACATTTTTGTTCAATCTGCCTCACTCAGTGACCTCCCATCCTATGAAAAAGGCATTTCCCACCTACACTGGTGGCCCGTACCACCCGTGACCCAATGCTTATATCCTGTTGCCATAATTAATTTGATTAGGGATGAAAAAGCGATTAAACTGAGCAGAAAATTCTAAGCAACTCGGCACTTTGAGGCAGTCAGGCAATCTGCCAGGGACTGAGAAGTCTTCACGGCTTGGATAAAAAATTGTGTGATTCCGGATTCATCAGACTCTCACTTAATCTCCCAACATTTTTCAGCCTTTTGCCACGTATCTGTGGCCTATGTAAATTGTAGCTCAGTCTTCTGTCCCTGGAAAAATGTTCATTACATATTATTTTTCCTAGCACTTAATCTTTATCTGATCTCTGTTTTTCTGTCTAATCTCCTGTGCTTTAATGGTAACTCAGTTCTCAGGGGTTCTGGTATCAGCTCGTCAAGCAGAGTAAATGCTTTGAACTGGTCCAATTTATTAAACACTAAAGGTTTGTGAAGGTTGAATTTAAAAAATTCATAATTTATAGCATATATTGTCATGAGGGTGTTGCTTAGACCTTTTCATTTTTAAGTAACAAAATATTCCCTATATGTAGTCTCCATGTGAAAGCACTATGCATTAACACAAAGATTATGATTTTCATAGCATTCCAGATTCTACAATTCTCCTCTTACTTAGAGGGGCTTTCCTAAGACTCATCCTGGCTTTTTCTGGGTAGTTCTGTGCTCTCTTCCATGACAATAATCCAAAGGGGGTCATTGTACTCAAGGATCATTTCTACATAACAATGCAGTATGAATTTTGCTTTGCAAATCCCAAACCCAAGCAAAAAGCCCAGTGTGCTACCGAAGCATGTACCCCTAAAATGGTTTTTGGCCTCACTCAGTTTATCCAATCAAAAGATATGCCTTTGCTCCACTCAAATATACAATTAATTTTTTTCAATGTTTTTCCAAAAGAGCTGCCAAAGAACGATTCTATTTCATGACACACAGTAAAATGTCCTAAAAATCCTCGAAGCAACTGGTCAGAAAACTTGTTCCTCCTTGTCCTTTCTCTTCTTGCCAATGTCATTCCATACTGTTTGGGGGGACTTGGGGGTCTTGCTTCCAACCTTTGTTCTTATCTATGCGCTTCATTCTGTGTGTAATTGTCCATATGCATATCAGAGCTGTAAATACAGTTCTTCATTTATTTTGGAAAATTTTTCTGCTATTTTATCTCTAAATTCTTTTACTATTTCATTAGTGTTCTTTTGGGTTTTTTTTTCCATGTTGATCACCTTCTCCCCTGATGCATGAATTGGGAGATTTCTCTGCTTCATTTCTGTAATTAACTCAAGATGTTCTTTCCATTGTTAATTTGGTTCTGGCTCTGGAAAGTCTTCTGGCTAACTCAGCTGGCTCTCTCGGACATTCTGTGTGCTCTGGTAGAGCGTACCGTCGCTGTCATCACCTTCTTCTGACTGCCTGCACCACAGTTTCCGTTAAACCGCCAAGGGAACTTGACCTTTTCTATAGCTGGAAAGCGTGACAGTGAGGGAGTGGGAATGAGGTTTCCTGCGGGAGGCAGTTCGGGCTATGATGCCTGGCTCTGTCTGATCAAGGACCTAGCGTGTAGCCAGTGGTGCGCCCCTTTCCCAGTCTGGCGCTATGTCTGGAAAAGGATGAATTGGCTTTGTCCTTGGGCACTACCTGCAAAACGGAGATTCCCCCCGTTTTTCTTCGACGCTACAGGCTACCTACTCAATCCCTTCTTCCCCTCTCTCTGAATTATAGTGTCTCGCTATGCTTGCGAGATCTTGACAACTCACATTCCTTTCTCAGTACCGCCACAGAGATGAGGCATAACTGTTACCTTATGATGTTTCTTCTTAAGTTCTTTAAGCCTTGTGTCATTTTGTTAATATGACTTGGGTCATTCTGTTACTACAATTCATCCAAAGCAACAGATGAGGCTTGCAAGCCCGTTAAGCAACAATTATTGCAACCTATTGTATGCTCTATTACATCATTTTGATTAACGGAAATTGTGATATGATGCCTTTTAATTTCACTTAAATGAAATTGGGAGTTGATTGTAATGACAGTAGGACAATAATAGGTAACTGACTATACAAAAATACCACCTAGATTGAAACAGAGAGTACGTATGCCAATAAATATCTTCAGATGAAGTCATTACAAGAGATAGTTACACACTGCTAAGTGTCTAAACTGGGAATGAAAGTATTCCGTTCTGCCTGACAAAGACCTCATACAAGTCGCATAGAATCTCCACATCAGTTTCCTTATCTGTAATGTGTACAAAATGTCCCACGTGACCTGAAATGATTCAACAGATTAAAGTTCTATTGTTTGAATTATTTACTGCTTTTGTGGCTTCATTCATTATTATTCTTAAAATAGTGAAATATATATGTGTGTGTATGTGTGTGTGTGTATATGTGTATATATATGTGTGTGTGTGTGTGTGTATATATATATATATATATATATGTATGTTTTTTTGTTGTTTTTTTTTTTGAGAGGGAGAGAGAGAGAATCTTAAGCAAGCTCCATACCCAGTTCAGAGCCTGACACAGGGCTCAGTTTCACAACCCTGAGACCATGACCTGAACCAAAGTGTCCAGAGTCAGACGCTTTACTGACTGAGCCACCCAGGCACCCCCAACCATATATATCCTTCACCTTATAAGAACTTCACACAAGAATGGATATATTTCACAAGAAAATTATATCCATATTTTTACTGATGTTTCAATTCAATATGATTAATCATTATCTCAAATACTATATTAGGTTTTAAAAAGTCTGTAAACATAAAAATTTAAGCTCCCACGCTTCCTTTTACAAACTACTTTGCTAATAACCCCCACTTTTCCTAATATCATAGAGTCTGAAATTTGTATTTACTACTACTACTATTACTACCATATACATGATCTATGTAATATGTTTCATATTTCTGAAAATTATTTTCCTGTGGTGTTTAGACTGTAAACAGAATGTAGGATTCATTTTTCATTTGGTACCTTCTGTGCAGATATTTAATGCAAGCTGGAAATAGAAAAAGTTAAAAAATGTGCTTGCTTGACTTTGGAACAAACGTTACAGAGAAGACAGGTCCTGTGTTGCCTGCATAGAATTTCTTTTGGGACATGTAAGAACAAACAGTGCTGCATCAGAAGATGAAGACTTTCTTAGATTCTTATTTTAGAAAACCATAGTGAGGATGAAAATGAGACTGGTTGGAATGGTGGGCTTGGGCTTCATTTATTTTTGAAACTGATTTATCGTATTTTCATTATTCAGCTTCTCTGTTCTGCTTTTACCATTCGGTGATGATTTTAATCTTCCTCCAGGTAATGAGATCACAGGTCAATTCTGAGTTTAATATCAATATGTTACCTGGTAATATGGATGTAATAATAGGTGCTTAGTCATTTTGTTTTCATACTGAAGAGAAGTGATGATCATACTAGACATGGCATGAGACCTGTGTGTGTTAAAATTATTTTCAGAAGCCAAATAATTTTTTTTTCTTCACACAATTTTCAGAACTGAAAAGACACTACAGATATGGTGTTGATCTCATGAATACCGACAATCTCCTACCGTAACTAATATTTTTGTTAGTTTCGTTACGTTCTTTTCCTAATAATCAAATAAGACTATCACAGCGAGGTGAAATTCAGTAACTACATACGTGAGCTAAGAGTCACGCACAACCACTGGACAGCAAGTTAGTTAAAGATGAAACAAGGGACAGAGAGGCACTCAATGAATTACAGACACTTTTGTGGGCTGTTCTTTTTTGTTGTTGTTGTTGTTTTTTCCTGCGGGCTTTAAAATGAACACGGTCAACCCAAGTTTCTGTTAGAGTGGTCTTCCAAAGTGAAAAGTCCTCCCACTTAATGACCGTGTTTGTATTGAAATACCTCACCTTTTCTAGACTTTCATCCTAAGTGATAATCTTGTGTCCAAACTTACCCCACCTTTTCAGTGCATCTATTAATGTAATTAATGTAATTACATGAGGGGTGTTCAGGTGTTTTCTCATCCCTCTTGCTGCGGTTCCTCTCAAACTGTAAAACCGGCACCTGTTAACGTTGCACATTTTCAAACTAATGTAATTGACTTGTCTGGAGGGATCTCCTATGCTTTGAACCATTTTGAGATAGAACTCCTTTTGTTCTAATTACTTTCTTCCTTCTCATCTCAGTTCAAGCAACCAACTCCTGTTCCTCAGGCGTTCTAGGTTTTTCCATATTCAAATAGTGTTACTGATGGATGTGTTCAAATACCTCCCAATAGGACAGCAGAGGGTGTGACCAACAGGCACTTTCCCTGCGTGGTGTGTTTAGTTGTTTGCTTGTTTGCTTTTGCTGTTGCCTCCTTTTTGGTTTCTACACTGTCTTTCCTGTACAGGTCGGGGTTGTGTCTGCCACCATTATTCTTGCTTTGCTCCCTGAGTTCTCTCTTCAGTGACCCTTCTCTTTCTCTGTAGGATGCACCTTTCTCCAAACATTAAAAACAACAGGCAGCCATTATCACCATAAAGAGACACAATTTTCCTGCAATGTTTCAAATGTTTCAACAGTGTTTCATCAACTGTTTACTTTTTATTTCTTTGAAAGCACTGCTAAATAATTGAATAGAACTACTACATTCAGACTCTGTATTTATTTCCCTTGCAGTACTCTGAATCATCTGCTTAAAGATAATACTCTAAATCACCCCAAGGTACTCTTTTAAACCACATTAAAATTCATCTTGTCTGAAACCTCTTATTATCAATCTTTAGTCAACATTATGTCCATGATTCTTTTTTTTTTTAAATTTTCATTTTTAAATCTTATTTATTTATTTGACAGAGAGAGAAAGAGCACAAGCAGGCGGAGTGGCAGGCAGAGGGAGAGGGAGAAGCAGGCTCCCCGTTGAATAAGGAGCCTGACACAAGGCTTGAACCCAGGACCCTGGGATCGTCACCCGAGCCAAAGGCAGTTGCTTAACCAACTGAGCCACCCAGGCGTCACACATCCACAATTCTTAATGCTCATTCTACATTTATAACAATGCCCGATTACCAATCTAGCCTGTCTTATAGCTTCCACATTTGCAGTCAGCTCCTTAGCTAATAAAACAATTAAAATATTGACATTAATTAAGAAAAGACTAGATTTTAGCAAAATAACATCTTATTTTATTGTACTGAAATATGCATACTTACATGCATACCTATATATATTTTTTCTTTTTGTCAGAAATAGCAAAAAGAATTGCTTTGTGTTTCTTTTGAAGAAACCTCAGAAATGGCTGAAGAAACCAAACATTTAAATAGCAGTTACTATGTAGTGATACATTTTGTGATAAGAGGAATGATGCTCTGATCTCACTATACTTTGATTAAATACAGAACGACACATATCAGGTAAAGGTTCTTTATCACCAAGATAAAAACTATTCAAATCCAGAGAGAAACAAACTTGTCTACTGGGTTTACCTCTCTGCAGCATTCTTGTTTAACTCTAGTGATTAAGCAAACAGTCACAAACCAGATGAGAAAAGAGTTCTACTACATTGAAAAAGTAACCATACATTCACAGCTATTTTATTTAAAATATTAAATGGTACTACTTACTTTCCTTAGTCTCAGTATGGGTTTTTTTTTTCCTCTAGCCAGAAAGAAATTTTCCATTCAAAATTGCTCATAAAACTTCTTGTCTTTGTAATCAAGTTAAAACTAGAGGAAATGACTTGCCTCCATCAGCAGGATACCATTTTATTAAATTCAATCAAATGTTCTATTTACACACTTCAATCCGCAATAAAATCCAATTTTATTATTTGAAACCTATAATCTTCGGTGAAATTGAATAAGTGTATTTCACCAAAGCTCAAGTGCTCTGTTATATTAATCAGCTAGACACGATTTTATAAAAAGGTGGGAAGGGATGGAGCAAAGGCATCATTGGGGGTGGTGTGAATTTTGCCAAACTGCTTTAGTCTCCATGAAGTTAATTTTTAGATTTAATGTCAAAATTTTTATTAGGTCAATGGTTCACAATGGAATGAAAATGTCTGCATTTTAATCCAGGTTTTATGTTCTATGGGAAGAGATTTTCCTTGAGCATATCTTAGTATATTTAATTTACAGAATTCTATTTATTGAGTTTATAGGCTTGGAAATTCTAAGAAAAGACAAAGCATAAAATACATGAAAAGTAATTAATAGAAGACAGTGCCTAGTTACAGTGCCTCGGAATAACCGTAAGTAATTTATACCCTGGAAACAGTACGTCTCAGTAAGTTGAACCCACAAAGGCATCAAAGCAAGCAAACACCATACCCTGTGTGGCTCTCCTTCATGTTTTCAATTGAGTTTCCTGAACGTCTCTGGATTTACTCTGAGGAAGCCTACTGGGTGTGTTTCTACTTTATTATCGAATGGCAGTGGATTATGAGTCAGATGCCCTGTTTATAGCCACGGATTCAGAGTTAACTACCCTTGCAACTTTGGGCACCTGACTTCAATTCTCTGAGCCTTGGCAAGTATGCTGCCAATCTCTGTTCCTCACCTGTGGTAGAAAGGGCTGATTGATTAGGACATGCTTAGTATATCCATATTCTTACACTGTGGTTCAGGCAGTAAGTGCCAATCAGTTTAAGGCAATATTCCCTTTTTCAACTACTGCCATCCTAAAACTGGTTAATTTCTTTATTTTTTTAAGATTTTATTTATTTATTTCGGAGATCACAAGTAGGCAAAGAGGCAGGCAGGGGGGGGGAAGCAGGCTCCCCGCTAAGCAGAGACCCTCCCCTCCCCCATGCGGGGCTCCATCCCAGGACCCTGAGATCATGAGCCAAGCCCAAGGCAGAGGCTTAACCTACTGAGCCACCCAGGTGCCCCAAAACTGGTTAATTTCTAAGGTCATTACCATTTGTAACATTCTGACTCCAAATGCCCCAAAGCAATTAATTGATTCCTGGTATTCATACTCATAATGGCTCCTAAAGGTCCCAGCTCTCCAGATGATCCTCCTGCTATTTATAAACGTTTTCTGGTGCTTCCTAGCTCAGGGTCCCTTAGTCTGACTGCAATGGCTGCATTCTGACTCATAAAACTGAAGTGTATTAAAAATATATATACACATATACAATGCGTACAGCGATCACATGCTTCGTGTTTGCTTATGTGTGTACATGTGCATACAGTTGGAAAGAAAGCTGGATATTTATAATTTTAAAAGTGCTTATGTCATTTATTTCATTTGGCAGGAAATAATAACTTGGCAATGTTTACGAATGATATGTAATTGAAGGAAGAGGAATTATGAGATAGGATGTCTTAGGCTTTGAGAAATGTTTTCTGGAGTCATTACTCTGTGCAGTAGAATGGTGGAAATGTTATCCTGAACTCAATCAATCTCTTTCAGCATTCATCTGTCTCTAAACTAATTCTGAAAGAGAAAGGGAGTAAATGTGACATAAGTGACAAAACATCCAATTAAATAAGTCCCCTTCCATATACGGTAACTTAGGCTTGGCAAACTGTACTGTGTGGATCGTAGCATGTATACTGTTGGATGTAAAGTTCAGACGTTTATCAAGACGCAAGATGACAGGGTAGATAGAGCAATGGATTTGGGTTTAAGACACAAGGATTCAAATCATGTCATCGGTCAAATGATGTATGGATTTAAAAGCAATTTTTAAAACATAAAAATTATAAAAATATAATTAGAAAAATACATTTAATTATAACAATAACCAGTGAGAACTCATATTAAGAAGCACAAAAATGTGATATATGAATATATGTATATATCCATTTCGTTAGTTGGCTGCATTTATCATTTTTAGTCTTAGACATCAAATGTAAATGTAAACTAAATGTAAACAGAATTTACTAGATTTCATTCCCTACTGGTGGCAGTAGGTTTACAAGGGCTGGCTATAAAGTAGTAAGACTGATCTATGTGATTTTTTCCAACAATTTAGTGTTGATCCTTTAGCAATCTAGAGAAAACAACCAACTGTCAAGAAATAATAATTTTCATGGTAAGAACCCTGGCTTCCCCTCCTTTAGAGAAAAAAAAAAAGTTAGTTTGAAATCAAACGTTCATGGTTCTTTCCATGTTCCTTTTCAACACCTACAAATGGTGCCCTTGCCACAACTTTCAGTTGGTTTATTCCCATCGAAGAAAACAGACACTCAATTATAGAATAGGGTATCACAAAAATTCCAAAAGTATGTCTTTGGCTTTGAGAAATGTTTTCTGGAGTCATTACTCTGTGCAGTAGAATGGTGGAAATGTTACCCTGAACTCAATCAATCTCTTTGAGCATTCAACAGTCTATGAACTTGTATGTAAAAATATGTTATATGTAAAATATGCTCTATATAATTTATGTAACATATGTAAATATGTTATATGTGGTGTTTAATACATACACATAATTCATATACTATATAGTATCATATGTAAAATATGTTATATGTAAAAGTGAATTTTATTATAAAATTGTTATTATATAGAGTAGATGTTCTTAGATTGTGTCTGTTTCTGTGTGAACAAAGTTGAAGATTATTATATAACTTGTAAGGGTATTTCTGTTGGTGAATGAACTTGTAAAATGGTCACGATGTCTGGTAGGAGATGACTAGGCAAAGGAAAAGTAAAATAATACAGTATATTTTTAAAAAAATATTTTACTTTTAGTTCAGTCATATAATAGCTATGCATGACTTTGGGCTTCTTAGTTGCATCTGGACATTCTTTTATCTTTTTTTTAACAGAAAGTTTCCAAATAATATACACAAGGAATTGAATAATACTCAGTATTATATGTACTAGCATATTCAAAGTGCAATGAGAAATCTAAAAAGTTACTCTTCTTAAGACGGAGACTATTGAAAATTTGGACAACTGTGTGCTCATGGATTTTCCAAATCACCACAAAATATAAACATGTAGTTATTAATAAAAAAATTCAGATGCCCATAATTTTCTGTATTCCTAAGCAAAAAGATGTGAAACAGGACTTTTTTTTTAAAAGATTGTACCTTTAGTCAAACTATTTTAAGCCCTATTACACAAACGTCAGGATAAAGAAAAGGTATCATCACATTGACTGGTGCTTATGGGGAAATTATACCATAACACCCCGAATTTCTTGCCAGAAATGCACATTTAATGAACAAATACAGTGCTAAAATACTATAGCAGAGGTATGAGTATATTTTATTAAAAATAAAAAATTCCATCCCCAAAGCACACAGAATATGAATATTTTTATTAGTATCACTGTCTACATATTCAAAGTGCTTTCTCAGCCCATGCTTCTGCATGGTATGCGTGTGTATCAAATCATCCCATTGTATACTTTACACAGCTCACAGTTTTATTAGTTAACTATGCCTCAAAAAACTGAACGAAAGAAAAGAAAAATGGGAATTCACGCAGAGAGAGCTTCAAGGATTTGGCCAATACCACAGACTTCATCAGTCACCGACAGGGGACTAAGAATCTCCTCTTTCTCCCTTCCTTCTCGCTTTCCTCTTGTCTCCCCCTCCCCTTCCTCCTTCACAGGATATTCATTCATGCGCCTGGCACCTGACCCCCGTGCTGGGAAATGCACGCATAAACAAGGACCTCCAGAAAATGACCAGATCTACTGCCTGTCCCGCTTTGGTAAGTGAAATAAAGCCTCTGAAATGTAGGACTGAAGGCGGACTCATCAAGAAGGAGGTTCGGTCTCCATCAGAAAAGACATGATGTCGACAAATACGGAGACGAGAAGAGAACTCACGGGACGCATGTTACAAATCTCACTGTGGGAAGCACACATGGCCAGGTAGGATGGATATGTTCCCTTGACAGCATAAATAAACCAAAGTGAAAAAGCTTGACTTGGGAGGACTTCATGGTCCAGCCCCTACAGAAGTTAAGGAAAGAGGCCAGGATCCAAAACATATATATATAGATATATTTTTACATATTTGTTCTCAAAATAACCATCTTCTTTTCTAACACATGTTCTGGAGTTTAGAACATCGCCTTCGTCTGTAAAGAAGGTTTATAAAATGCAATAACACACCTTACTGAGCAAATTTGCTTAAAATGATATTATCTGCTATTTGTCTTATTTTATATTGCTGGTTTCCACCGAGTGCTAATAAGTGCTGCCATTGAAGAGCGTCGCCTTGCACATCTGTCACCAGCATCCAGCAACGGCACCTAGGGGGAACTGTCAGGGAGATCGCTGCTCTCCTTTGTAACACCCCGAATCTGTCTCACATCATTTACACACAGATAGTTACAGGCATTCATCATTTCATTATGCTGACGACTTCACTATTCTGATGTATAATGTCTCTTTAATGAGCCTCAAAAAATACAATATTCCTTGATTTATGACTGCTTAACTGAAAAATTATACAAATTGGCAGAAAAAAAAACCCCTCATAATGTATTTTCCTTTTTCATCCACATTACACTTATATTTAACAGTGACTCATGAGTTAAGATCATGCTTCTTTGACAAAAGAAATGATCAGAACTTGACTTCCCATGTTTTTAGTGCCATGGCGTTTTATGTGTATATTTAAAGCTGTAGAGTAAAGCCAGGCTGACGCTAAAAGGTAGGAAATTAAAAGCAATCTTTTTTTTTTCTCCCCAACAAAAAACGTGTATTGGACACCCACTTCCAAAATCACTCTACGTTTCATAAGGCTTCTTCAGTATTCCTTTTCCCTTCTACAAGTAAATATGAAGAACCTTGATACCAGGGGCACCTGGGTGGCTCAGTGGGTTAAAGCCTCTGCCTTTGGCTCAGGTCAAGATCCTAGGGTCCTGGAATCGAGCACCGCATGGGGCTCTCTGCTCTGCAGGGAGCCTGCTTCCTTCCCTCTCTCTCTCTGCCTGCCTCTCTGCCTACTTGTGATTTCTCTCTGTCAAATAAATAAAATCTTTAAAAAAGAGAGAACCTTGATACCAGAGAAAGCTTTGTCTACCAACAAAGAAGTAGTAAAGAGAGAAGGAAAAAAAAAATCCAAAAGGAAATCTGAAATTGGAACAGAAGCTTGGGAAAAGGTGAAGTTGCTATTTCTTTCACTGACTGCTAAATTGCAGCCCCCTCTTGAGATGCCGAGCCCCCAAAAAAGTGTCATCAGCCTTGTGTCCTATTCTCTTAAAGCCTATGCCATTGAAGGTGATGAAAAGTGTCCTATTTATTAATTAAAAATCATTTCCCAAAAGGATCTGGTTATGCCTCAAACAGGCAAGAGTTCCAAAGAAGTATAAATTGTTCATGTGCTGCCAGTTTTTGCAAAAAAAAAGCCTTTGAGTGTAGTGTAAATCATATCCGAGTGAACACTACATACAATTAGGAATAAAAACAGATCTTGAATCTCAGAAGAGCTCATAAATCAGCATGAGTAAGGCATACAGAAATAGAACAAAATTTAAGAACTTGCATACTCAGATTTGATATCAGCCTCTCTTAGGGTTAGCTTGCATTCAATGTACCTGAGATTACTGGTAGCTTTCAGTTTAAAAAAGAATGGAAGGAAGGAAGAAAGGAAGAAATAAAACCAAGCTAAATTAACCCAGAATCATCAGGAAAAGAGTGGTTCAGGTTGAACGGAAGTAAGCACAGGATTGTTCTCACGTAGAACAAGTGATAGGAGATAGGATTGCATACGGAAATCCCAATAAAATACATATGACGTATGGAGAAATATGACCTAAGAAAATGCCCTTTTATAAATAGAGAAAAGAAAATTGGTTCTATTACTTTAACACTACCTTTTTATTCCTGAGCTTGATTACTCCCTCTCAGGCTCACGATAAGTTACTTTTGGTTGTATTTAAATATATGACTCACTAGAGAAAAGATAATAACCAAAGTTGGGGGGGGGGATGTAATGTGATTGCATTTATTTGGGTATTCTTAAATAGAGGCATTCTAAAATATATTTAAACCAATTTAGCACTATTCGCAAAAAGACTTTTTAACTTTTTAACTCCTTCTAGTAACTACATGGAAGGTGGGGGTGGGGGGTGGGAAGGGTGTTAATGGTTTTCCTACTCCTTATATGTAGAAACTGTTTCAGGAGGAATTCCTTAAAGGGCCATACAAGTTGTTGGCCTGTGGTAAGGAAAGAATACAAGTTGTACGTTTAAATTTGAATAATAGAAGATTCTCACCTCACCAAAAAGCAAGATGTATCATACAAGGTATATATAAAAATACTCCCAATCAGATGCTTATAGTTCTAGAATAAAATGGGTCTTAATGCCAAACATCTTTGAACTGACCAGGAGTTTATATTTCCGAGGCCAAAGCAGGTCCTTGTTTCTTACTTTTAGTTTTTGCTTTAAAAAAAAAAAATCCAAAGGCACTGAAATAGTAATCTCCCTGAGCATCGTATTTACAAAACTGCCTAAAGAAATATCAATCATTTCCTCTTTATTCGAGTCTGGGATGATGTGCTCATGTACGGGCCTCTCCATCAATGAGATCAACCAGTTTACCCTAAATAAAAACAACACCAAACCGGAAAATGAGGTCTCACTGTCAATTACTTATACGGGTAACCTGTACAATTACTTGTACAAGTCACCTGTTTTGTGAAGACCTGTTGCCTTCACAATAACCCTCTCAGATGGGCATGATTTTATCCGCGTTTTAAGGATGAGAAAGCTGAAGTCTTGGGAACTTACATGACATCGCCAAACGGGTCTAGTGGTGCAGCTGGCCTTGCAGTCGCCATGCCCTTGGTCTCAACCTCAGATCCTGTGGGAATCTGGCTTTCTGCCTTTCCCCATATCTAAGCTTTGTATCACGCCCATTAACAACAACAACAACAAAAATCCAACTGACCAACAAGTTCATCAACAATAAGAAAGCCAACTTCCATTCCTTCATCTCCTTCCCGTCCCACCTAGACTGAGTCTGTCCCATTGTCTTCTAAGCACTCTTCAATCCCGTGCCACCTGGCCTGGGCCTCACTGCTCTGCTAAGCCTTTCCCTTGCCAAATGGTGGAAACTGGGGGCCTCTTGGCTTCAAGAATCAGGTCAGCTCTGATCTTCACTGTTATCTCTCTTTTGTACTGAGCTCCTCCTCATGATGGATTTCTCCTTCAAATTCATGCCCCAATGACTTTACCAGCTCCCCTATGTCACTCCTTCTGAGCTTTCCCCAGACGCCTCATTTGGGGGCTCCCTTTTCTCTACCTTCTCATTAAGTATCATCCTCCCTGGGGTTCCATTTCTCTTCCAATCATTGACTCACATTTTATTTTATTGAAATTCAATTATCCAACGTACAGTACAGCATTAGTCTCAGATGGAATGTTCAACGATTCATCAGTGGCAAATAACACCCCTGACTCACGTTTTTAACTGTCTGCAAACTACTTTTACCCAGGAGTTCCGCAGGCATGTGTTCGAGATCCCCAAGGCAAGACATATCATTTTCGTAGACCTCCTCCTCCATCACGACCTCAGGATGAGGCAGCAGCGTCCAACCAAAATGAAAAGACACGCAGGCCACACTTCTTGTTTCTCCTCTCCCCAGTTCTAGGTCACGAACACCCAGTATAAAATGGTGAGCCATGTGCTTGTGATCTCGCCATCCCCATATTTCCATCTAGTATCCGTCCATCCCTTCCTACGTTCACAGCCTCCGTTGTATTGCTCACTGTTTCACTTATCTTCTGAGACACTCAAGAGCTGCATTTCACAGCACCCATGTCCTTCTCCTGCTTTGAACCCAGCCCCTGCTCCACCACACACCCCGCATCCACTCAGCTTGGGTAATGCTCGCTACTTCCCATGGAAACTCAGGGCCTCTTCTCAGTTCCCCCTGACAGGTTACACACGCCTCCAGCCTTCGGATGTATTTAAAGAGGAGAGAATGCAGGGGTTACGTGTGTGGCCTCTAGACCCGGCTTTACCACTCACCTGCAGGTCACTTACCCTCTCTGAACCTTCTTAATGGCTGCCTCACAAGCACATAATGGAAGACAACCAGAGTACATAGTAACAGAGTGGTTGTAAGGATAAAGCAGGGTATTTTGAGCAAGGCTGGCATATATTAAGCAACTCTACAATATTGTTACAGTAGTTTATAAATATCGCCCAGACTCCCTAGTAGACACCATGCTCCTGGGAGGTGGGACTCACCTTGGTACAACCAGCACCTCACACCAGGCCCAGAGGAAGGGCTTGGATTGAATACGGCGATGTGACATAGTGTTCCAAATAAAGGACCAATTTTACTGGCTTTTGCTCCCTAATTTAAATTCAAGGTGAATTAAGCAAGTAAGATGATAATCAGTGATGAATTTCACTCCGGATCAGAGCCGATGTGTGATTTTTTCAGGACTGACCATAAGCAATTATGTGGGTCTTCCCTGGCGTGCCTCGAAGGGGACAGTGGCTGCCATCTTCCCACTTGACTGGATGCACCCCGTCTCTCCAGGGAGGTTCAGGACACCCTCCCCAGCCCTCACCAGCCTTGCTCTTACACACATCCACAATCCTAGACCATATGCTTTCAGCCAGAAACCTCTTTATGTGGTGTCTTTGGCAGAAGCCCTCCTCCAGCGGCTCTGCCGTGACCTCCTTATGTCGGAAACTTGAACGCACATCTCTTCTCTCTGACTCCGTACCCTCTACTCCTAGCTCTACCTCCATTACCTCCCCAGCACCCTGGTCCTCTGAACTGATGGAACTTTTCGTCCAGAGCTCTAATCGGCATAAATAAGCCCCACATCTGTGCTGATCCCCCGACTCCCAATCAGTGTGTCCCATGAAGGGAAGTAAATTAGGGAGGAGTCAGAGGTTCCTTCAAATGAGCTTTCTGCTTATATCACCCCAGCAAGTGATTGAAGGCTTGAGTGTTGCTTTCCTTTTGGCTTTCTGTCTTAATTGACCACTCAGACACCTGGCAGCTCAGTTCTCTCCAGATCAGCCCAACTCCTGACAACTAAAGAAGAGACTCAAAAAGGTAGGAGTTGCAAAAGGAAAATAACCTGAAATACACTTTTTTTTTTAATACCCCTCACCTTATAGGAAGATCCCTTTGATTGCTTCCATGATTTAGAAACAGGATGCTCTTGGATTACAAGACATGTTAGAGAGTTCATAATATCATTTGTTCATGGATATTATGGACCTGGAATTCTATTTGACCCTAGAGCACAGTTCAGAGTGATGACAAGGCTTTACCGACTCCTAGTTTAAGAATCAAACTTCCATAGTGCTATGTATTATATCGGGTTGAATCTGGAAATATACCAACTTCCAGAATATTCTGTATTTTGTGTTCCCTTTTTGGAGTAGGTGTCTGTGATGTCCCTAAATCACCATCATGACGATACTCCAAACCCCAGTGGTTGGAGGAAAATAAAATCAGAAAAATCCGAAAGCAGAAATGTAACTAACTCCATGCGTTTGGGTCACACAAGTCTGAAACATTAGATTCTTTGGGTTTCCAAATGAATTTACCTCACAGTGAAAGCTAAAGATTTAAGAATCCATCTATCACCAGAGATTTAAAATTGTCTAGCTTTAAACAGAGGAAGAGTAGATATATTGGCTAACAGGATTTTGTATCCTGTTTTTAACTGGTTTTATTCGGAGACTTCTAAGAACAAGGGGGCACAAACAGGAAGAAAGAGAGATGGGTGCCCCTTCATGTGTGTCAATCTCTTGATGAGAAGCAGGGACAATACACACATTTCCCAAAGCACGGTCACCGGCCAGGCAGTGCCCGTGGAAGGGAAAAGGCAGGACGATGAAGACTCACCTCACAATAAAGAACATCGATTGAGTCTGAGAGGTAAGGCAGACCCTCAAAAACCTAGCACAGCACCTTCTACCACAGCTAACTGGCGGCTCCACTCTGGGTCTAATTTCAGAATCTAAAACAAAGTTGAAATAAAAGAGAGGACATCAAGGAATTCATCTTGGAGGCTCGATGGTCTCTGAGAGTCATCATTGCATCTCAGCGTTTTCCTTCTTCTTTTTCCATTTCCACTGCTTGGTATCCTCAGTTTCCTCTGGCTATGTATGAAGCATTAATATATTTTTTTCTTTTTTAAGAAAGAAATACAAGTCCTGCTGGCATGAAGGTAAAACCTGTTCCTTAATAATTGAAACACACTTTGTAGATCTGCCATTGAAAGCCCCTACGTGCAGGCTTTTGATAATAAGAGCCAAAATTAAAAGAAGGGGGAAAAAAAACTCGTTGAAAAAATCCCTAAGTATGAATAAGACCATTTCCTTTAGACTTTAAATAGTATGAAAGAATGAAGGATCTCAGTGAGAATTGTGAAGAGTGAGACATGAGTCATGGTATACTCTTCATTGTGCTGTTTATTTAAATGAAGATCCTACCTGATGCAGGTTTTCCCTTGAAAACTCTTATTATTATTATTATTATTACGATTATTATTATCATCAGGCTACCATCATACATATGGAACATTATAAATATCTTTCAGTATTAGACTTAAGGACAAAAGCAACTGATTCAAAAAAGAAAATGTGATTTATCACCTACTGGATTATTTATTACTTCAGTCTTAAGTCTATGCATTTAAAAATTTTATCCCAAGGTAAAGGTAGAAAAACCACCTGAAGTACAGTACAAATTATCTGCCAAACAGAGCAAATGGAAATTTGCAAAAAGCTGATGTCAAGAGAATGTTAAATACCTATACTTTAAGAACAAACAAACAAAACAACTGCTCTTACTAAGTAAACATCATACATCACAATGAAATATTTTATAAATTAATACCACTAGAGGGCTTGATACATTTTGCTTAATAGAAAGAATTTCTTATACCAGGCTGCCTTCTTGGTAGAAACAAATTTCTGTATATTCATCCTTCTGATCATAGTTCTTAAGAAACACCCGTGTGGCTCATCAATACAAAATATAATAAAATGTTTAGAGCCAAGGGAATTTTACAGACTGAACATTATGTTAAACAACTTAAGTGTGTTAAACTCTATGGTTTCCAGTATCACTTAGCCTTAAGTGACACTGAATAGTATTTCTGATTCTGATAGACAGCCTAGGACATTTTGGAAGAAGATTGAAGATTGATAGCTTTAAAGCAACACACAGATTTCGCTCAGTAGCAAGTCACCAACAGTATTAATTAAAAATAATTTGCTTCCAAGTAGTCTCTATATTTTACAGGAATATTTACTTCCATGAAAATTTTTTTATGGCTCTAACCTAGAAAAATTTTATAAAATTGACTGTCTTTGAATTCTTTTTTTAGTAGAACAAGTAACATGTTTAATAAGTTTGATTTTGTCTCAAGGGATATTTGGTTTTAAATCAATTTCATTATTTAGTATTATTGTGAATACATATTTTTATGAGACAATGAGAGAATAAAAATTATTAGACTCAACCAGAAGAAACCAGTCTTAAGACTGATTGTAAAACTTTTACTTACCCATTTAAAATATGAAGTAGATCCATTATCTTCGAACGATGTAAACTACTACCATGAAAAAAATGTTCAAATTTTGATGTGAAAAATCTAAGCTATCACTACATTCTGTGAAATACTTCTGCAATTATGAATAATCAAATGACATATATATGGTTTCATTTGCAAGAAATTTCCCAAGCTGTGGATTCCATTTTAGGAAAAAAAAAAAAAAAAAAGCTATATGTCATAGAACATTTAAAAAGATCTTTCATTATCTGAGTTATTTGGGGAGGGCGGGTTAATAGCACAAGTCAAAACATAAGACATATCTGAACAGATACTGGGGGAACATTTAAACTGTGTATCCATCTGTAGAGCATGGACCTACCCAATGGGAAGACCTACCAGTGAGCTCTGAGTATCAGTAGAGATATCTACATGTGATTTTAAAACATAAAGAAACCCTAGTTGTCTGGAGGTTTTATGATTGAATACACTCTCCCCCAGACCTTATGTTTTTTTGTGTAATTCATGGGACTATCAAAGACATTGCAACCCAAGAGTGACAGCCAACAAACCACCTCTAGTCAGCCAGCAAAATGGCCATCATTCCACCTCCTTTACCAATCATAACAGCACTTGCTAGTGAAATTACAGTAGAATCGCGTGGAATATTATGTAGAAAATATATTTCTTCATTTATATGACCAAACCAAGCTCTCAGGACAGCTGACAAGGTTTTTGCAAGGTTGTGTCTGCCTTTATTCTTTATGTACAGAATAGGTCTGTATGACTAGACTGCACATGGGTGAGGAAAGAGCCCTTTATAAGGTCCAAAGTAAGCATTCAAAAAACGGAACTCACGGCTATTATCGCTGATAGTTTGATAGATTTAAAAATGTCACCAACATTTAAGCATCCTGCCTTATAAAAGTTTCTCATTTGTTATTCTTCTCATCTTATAACTCAAAATCTATTGATTGTTCATGGGAAGACTATCATTCTTCCCAGCCTGGATTTATAATTATTTGACTTTCTCATCAGAAAACTGCCACACTACTAAACATCTCCTGGCAAAGATCATCATGACATAGTAAACAACTGTCATGTTGTCCTTCACTTCACATCTGTTTACCCCAAATATTTATATACTTATAGAAATGAAAAGCTTTTAGATCCAGGCTATTTTTTTTTCCTTTCCAATTAGCTATTCTCTTATCAGGCAGTGCTCTGGGAGATAGTAGTATCTGCCTATTACTATTCCCACGTGACACACATTATTCATAAATTCTGTTAAGGTGTACCACACAGAACATTATCAAAACACACAAAAAAATAAGCATTCTAATGTCATTAGAAAATACTTACTGTTATACACCTCTGTGAGTGATCTTAATGCTTCATCCAGAATAAACATCACATGAGAAGACTATTCAGAGGTTATTTTTATCTTTCTCTAATTTACATGATCGCTGCATTCAAGTCTGAAAAAAAAAATTAAATGTCTCACTATTAAATACAATGGCATAATTTCTATGTAATTTGTAAAACAATACGAAAATGCGAGAATATTTTCCCAAACACGGTGAAGTTTCTGAATACTAAATAACTACAAAGAATTTTAGAAATGCGATTTATATATGATGCAAAAATCATCAGGCCTCCCAAAATTATATGAAACGTGCATTGATCGGTGCTAAATATTACTCCTTTTGCTTCTCAATAAGATGGGAAATGAATCTCTACACACTCCAAGTGATCTCAACTGCATATATTTCTATTAAAGATAAGTATGTTTAGGATACTAAGAAAGGTAGAAAATATATTCTTTTTTTTTCTACCAGTTAAGTGATTTTCAAATGACCAATCTAGAGTATTTTGCTGAGTTAAACTAACTCTTAGTATTGAGGCAGTCATAGGGAAGTCAATTTTATTCCTCTAAATCCAATTAAGTTATGAATATTCATGTTATATTTAACAAAAAGAATCTATATTTGAACACTGAATGAAAGTGAGTAAGGAGAGGGATTGCCCATAGCTCAGTGATCAGTGGAAATCAAACCAACAGACTTTAATGCAAGGGACTGCCAATGGAAAGACTCTTTAAGGCTACTGACTTCTTTTAAGTTGTTTTAAGGGGAATAAACTTAATATCTAGCAATAAAAGGGACAAAGTTTCAAGATACAGTTGCTTTAGTTATTAAACAAATAACAGCTATTTTAGGTGCAAATGCTGTAAAACTCTCAACCCCACCACCCGAAGTCAGAATATGGTGCATTCATTGTTTTGGTTTCCATGAAGTTTGGTATTTGAGGTTAGCTGGAAAATTTACAGGTCCAGGTGGTGGTGAAATATATTGATATTAAACTTGAATCCACTTAAGCATTCCTTTTCAAGACTATTAGAGATCAATGACAGTGCTATCAGAAATGTTTGAGAAAGTTCAGAAATTAGAAGCTTCAATTACTATGATGGATTTGACTATTTAAAATGTCAGACTTCTGGGGGCATCTGGGTGGCTCAGTGGGTTAAGTGTCTGCCTTCAGCTCAGGCCATGGTCTCGGGGTCCTGGGATTGAGCCCCATGTCAGGCTCCCTGATCAGTGGGGAGTCTCCTTCTCCCTCTGCTCCCCCGCCCCCGCCATATCCCTGCCCGTATACTCTTGCTCTTGAGCTCTTTAAAATTTAAAAAAGGAAGGAAGCAAGGAAGCAAGGAAGGGGCAAAAAAAATTTTTTTAAAAGAAAGAAAAAGGATACCATTACTCCAAATTTCACAAAACTACTATCAAGTCCTGAATAATTTTGAAACAATTTTTAATCCTGACATTTTGATCCAACTTCGAAGTGCTCAATTGTTTTGTAAGCCTTGAGTGATACGCTGGTGGAAATAATTACTCCCAAGGGCCACCAGAGGAACTTCATGTAAAATCCCTGTACTCGTTTTTTTGTTTCTTTGTTTTTTTCAAGCATGGAAGATCGCTTTTCTTGTTAAGACAACAACCTTATAATCTACGTGGTTACCTGCTGGAAAATGCAAGTTATAAGCTTGGATTCAAGCACAGAAAAGGTGGAGGAAGACAGGGATTCTTCCGTTCAACATCTGTGACTTCTTCCTTGTAGCCCCACATTCTTGCTCATGACTTGTGCTCTAGCCCTGTCTTTCTGCTCATGGAGAAGCAATCAATGGAAATCAGGTCTATTTTGCTCTTTGCAAGCCCCACTCCCCCAGCATCCTCTCCTGTTCTTGGAGGACATCGTGCTGCTCCACAGGAATGGCTGGGGTAGAACCCAAGTCCTCCCAGATTTGCTACCCACACCCAAAATGGTTCCTAAAACCCCATGTGCTAAGTATAAGGTTCTTGCCAGTATGTAAACGTCCCCCTTACGCCATATTTAGACTTGCCTTCTCTGACCAAAAATAAACAAGCCAAACCAAAACAAAGATGAAAGCCCAGTAGGGTCCGAATCATATTATAAACCAAATACTCTGTGATGTGTCCTTTGATGCTTTGTGCAGTGATTACTGGACCTAGGTTTTTTGCACAAGTAATTGTTGAGAGGGTTATGTATGAGACGAGATGCCTTTTGCCACTAGGCATACATTGCTAATCCTTCCTCATTTGATTGATTCAAAACAAATTACTTAAAAATGTCTTGACTTGATTAGCCAACATTTAGTGTTACTTGTTAGTTGTTATTTAATTTCAACATTTACTTATCAAGCCATATGGATAAGTGTCTTAATGTGGCCCAGTAGTATTTTTCCGTGTTAAATTTTCTGAAGTTAGTATCCATATTTTATTAAGAAATCTGTAATGTGTAGAAACAAATAAGTAATTTCGGCAGAATTTTAGAATTAGCCCCTATATTATGGTTCAGTAAATTCACATGGAAGAAAGAGATCAGATTTCCAGGACATATTTGCAAGCTGTCTGCCTGATATTTGGGCATAGTAGATCATCTGCTTGTAACAATGTTCTCAATGGTTTTTAAATTCCCAGAATATTCAACTAAAGTATCTACAGTTTGGCTTCATTATATTTTGGTAAGCATGTCTGGGAACCCAGCCACCACTGAAACCACAAATAATGGTCAGAAATGAACACTGCATTCTGACTTCTAATTTGGGATTCAATATGAAGCATCCTACTGTCCATTTTCCGTAGTGACTCTTCGGGGGAAGTCACTACTATCTTGAAAAACGTCCTCCCCAATTGCACCCACCGAAATGCAAGACAAGAGCCACGAAATGTTTGGCTAAAAGAGATTCTACACGATCGGTAACAGTAACAACAAAATAATAGTAACTAACACCTATTAATAAGCCATGATATGCCAAATCAAACATACATATCCATTTTTTATTCATATATGAAATAAGAAGTATCATGGTTAACTTCAAGTTACGTATTAGGGAAATGAGGCTAAGGGAGCACTAAGTGGTTTTTCTCCAAGTCCTGTACCTGGTTAATAGAGTCAAGTCAGTCTCAAGACCGTGTTAATCCCACATTTTTTCAATTAAGTTACATTAGTTTGTGACTGAACTGTTGACAGAAAATGAAATGGTTTTTAACCAACTCAGTAGGAAATGTCATGATATATAACACATGATAGGCAATGCTTCAATTTTTAAAAATATAGTATACAGATCTATGATGCTTTTTTAACTATTAAGAAAAAATACTGAATGAAACTTGAAAAGGCTTGGGTCCTATGAGGTATCATATTCACATTAAATTAAGTAATAAGGATATGAGTGTCAACATGTTACTGCTGAATTTCTGAGTTATGTCATTAGAGAATGTACATTGGAAATAAAAATGAGATATTTATATGACTTTCAGAAAATAAATACAGTTCAATATATTCTGTATTTCTTACATTTCCACAAAAATGAAGAATGGTATATATAATATTAAATATACCTATTATATACATATTTGTATATATTATATAAGTTATATAACATATTGTATAAGTCATATAACATATAATATGTTATGTAATATATAATAAATAAAAATTCCTCATTTTCCAAAAGTAAATGTTAAGGAAGATATAAAACAAAATGTAAATGTATAAAAATGTTTTACATTGAGCAGTTTAAATCCATATCTAAGTAAGGTGATTCTAAGTGATCTGATGTCATTTGTGTTAAAACAAATAAATACGTGTAATTAGCACTGCCCTTGCCCACACTGGATAAATTCCTATTTTGGTCAGGAAACATTTGTAAGATTTCAGATTATTCTTACAAGGTAAACCAGATTAACGGTGTATACTGTACATATATGAGAAGAAACTGGGTAGACGGAGGTAGATTGATTCTTAACAATGCAAATAACTTCATCCTACATACATTGTTTTCACATCACTATCTCACATAAAATCTATACAGAATATATTTTACATAACCATTAATTACAACTAGTTTTACAGAAGGAATGTCTGCTAGCTCTTCTTGGCTATAGTTTCTTGTTTGTCTGTATGTTTACTTTATAAGCTCACGATATTTCTTTTAGTTACTCAAGAAACTCTAGGCTCTCCCCAAACCCGGCATGTCAATCAATGATGTAGAGATTTGCAGACACACTTCAGATGCCACAGAAAAAAAGAATAACGTAAAAATATCTGCCTATTTGAAATCAAAGAATAGGTTAAGAATTTGGAAGAATGTACAAATTATACCCCTAAGAAGGATGTCACTTCCTTAGTAAGAAGTTTTAAAGTTAATCAGGGCTTATTCATGGGAATTTTTCTTTTCTTTTTTTCTTTCTTTTTTTAAAAAATTTTTAAAAGATTTTTATTTATTTATTTGACAGACAGAAATCACAAGTAGGCAGAGAGGCAGGCAGAGAGAGAGAGGAGAAAGCAGGCTCCCTGCTGAGCAGAGAGCCGGATGCGGGGCTTGATCCCAGGATCCTGGGATCATGACCTGAGTCGAAGGCAGAGGCTTTAACCCACTGAGCCACCCAGGCACCCCTCTTTTTTTTTTTTTTAAGTTCTATGCTAGATAGTAGTTTTAAAACCTAAATTTCATCTAATCTTCTTACTTAGGCCAGAAATTGATAAAATCTTTTAAATGTGGGGGGTGGGATACTTGAAATTTACAGTTTACTTTATTTTTAAAGACTTTATTTATTTGAAAGAGAGAGAGAGAGAGAGCGCACAAGCAGGGGAAGGGGCAGAGGCAGAGGGGGAAGCAGTCTCCCCGCTGAGCAGAGAGCCTGATGCAGGGCTCCCGATCCCAGGACCCCGAGATCATTACCAGAGCTGAAGGCTGCGCTTAACCAACAGAGCCACCCAGGCACCCTGAAATTTACACTTTAGTATCCAAATTCCAAATCAGCACAATGAATTTGTTTGCAAGGATGAGACTGTAAAGACACAGCACTGACAAGACTAAAAGTGGGACGGAAAGGCCAAATGAACATTGGTCCAAAATGATAAAGTTGTCAAATTGTTGAATTGGTTGAAGATGCATTTATTTTATACAGAAAAATAATTCAGCGGTTTTAACAAGTTACAGCCAGGGGTGCTTACTTGAAATCGGAATCATTTGAAGGAAGATCATTTCCTTTGTGTGTGCGCAGTGTGTGTATGGTTGTGAACCCTTCTGTGCTCTTTACGTGTTTGTGCACTCACTAATATTGCGTAAGAAGAATGTGTAAATCGTGATTTTGGAGGATTGGGGAAATTTTTCAATTTTCATGCAGTTTCCGTCATCTATATTTCATTTTCTGCCAAATATGCCAGCACAATTTTCTGGATAATGTTGTAACAGAGTTCATAAAAGTTTGGTGACTTCAAGTAATTGCTCCAAAAAGGTTGTTTGAAAATGAGTATTTCCAAGCTTCAGTTCATGCAGTGATAAAGTTTTCACATTCTATAGTGAGCTTTGGAAACTGGACTGCTAATTATGCCATTATACCTACTTTTTTGAATGTTTACTTTCAGAAAGAGATAAAAAATTTTATGTCATTTCACTCAATGATGTAGGTAATAATCTGTTAACCATCTTTCACTCAAATTATGTATTTCTTTTACATTTAATAAAATATTGTCCACATAAAAATTTTTAAAAAGACAATTAAAAAGCACTTCATGAGAAGAATAAAGTGATGTTTAAAATTTTTATCAATTTTCCCACAGAAAATTTCACATGTTAAATGTCCTTTGCATGTTAAAATCTGAAATTGGGAAGTGATATTTATCTCAATCATTTAATTTAATTGCACAATGTACTGCTCATACTCACTATCTTACCTTTTCCTTAACCATACTAATACAAAATTAGGTAGTGCTGCTTCTTTTGTGTAGGTAATCATAGGCATTATTGTGCCTTTTAACATAAGAACACTGCCTGCACAATTAGAGAAAGCTATTTCCTTAGTGAGAATGATCATTTGTTTTAAAAGTTACTCAACATTACTGTGTGATCATTATTTTTAATTGTACAGATGACACTAATATTATACTCTGAGTCTGATGAACTCTTTTTTTAAGTATGGACTACTGTTGCAAATCTTCCTAACCAGTACTTAGGAGTCTTAATTTTCTTCCATTTTATAGTTTAAATATTTTGTCTGTGTTGAACAGAATGGTTTGGATCATTTTTAACTAATGCATGTACTTCAAAAATGATGAAAAAGTGGTAAGAATAGAATGACATTTAAAATTAAAAATGCCTAATCTTTTCAATTACAAAAAATACACTGTGTCAATTATTCATACAGAAATATGAAAGGCAGAGAAGTATACCTTTAAGACTTTGCAATCCAATCGATGAGGAAGGGATGGGAGCCACACTCAAAAAAACCAAAAAATCCAAAAAAACAAAAAACAACAACAACAACAACAAAACCCAAAAGGCTAGGTTCCCTCTTCAAGTGAAATGAGGCATCGTTCCCTATAGGTAAAGTCACAAAGTCTTCCATCCTTATTAAATGCATCATCTGACATATGACATGACTTATAGCCAGCTCTTGGCACAGTAGATAAGTCCTCTCCTGAACCCATCCTGGAAGGGTTTCTTCACTGGACCTATGGAACCACTTCCTGTCTTAGTTCCTATCCCTCACTGTCATCTCTCCTTCCCATCTGCCTCCAGGTTTGCCCATCCTTGAATCTAAGTTCTGAAACTGGAACACCCAGGAATACAGTCCTGGACTTCTCCCCTTTTCATCACTATTGCCTAGAGCTGCTCTCTCCAGTATGGTAATGGTAGGCACCAATGGCTTTTTAAATAAAAATTTAAATGAATTCAACTGAATAAAATTAAGAATATAGCCACTTAAGCCAATGTTGGCTTATTCTTGTTTTTCTTGCATCTCCTACATCCAAAAAAAAAAAAAATCAGCATTCCATTTGGAATCTGCATTCAAAATATTTTCAGAATTCTGTCACTTTCCATCACTTTCAAAACTATCAACATGGAACAAGCTGCCATTCTGTCTTGCCTGGAATGATACTGTAGTCTTTTAAAGCTGTGAGGAACGGCTCTGTCCTTGTCCATAAGTCCTGTCCTAAAACACAGCGGTCCATAAGGGCCAGTGGGATCATGACACCCTTTCTGTTAAATCTGTCTAATGACTTCCAATCTCCATTAGTATGGCATGGTAGACCTCTCTTCATCAGACCTGAAAGTCTTCCGCTCACTCCCATCTGTCCTCTGAATGCACCTAAATCACAACAAACATGTTCCTGCCACAAAGCCTTTACGCTTGCTTCTTGTTTTTCAAGCACTCTCCCCTACTCCCGCCCTCATGCCTAACTTCCTGGCTTCTCTTCTGTCTCTGCTGAAATATTCCTCTCTGGGACCTGATCCCATTATCATAAAATATGACCTTTCTCCCTTGAACATCTCACCTTGATTTATATTTTGAGTAAAAGTATCCCTTCCCTCAATATTCTGCCTTATTCCCTCACTTATCACAGATAATCCTATTAATAATCTTACTTTATAAAAATGCAACTGTTCTATTTCACGGTGTGTCTTTTTTACACTAGGAAGTGTAGTGTGGTCATCATTCTAATTGAACGAAGTTTGATCTACATAATCCAGTTAACTAACCTTATAATTGTTTTTATTATGTGTATTTTCTCACATAACAACATTAAATTTGTTTCTGACTTCAAAGTATTAAAAATAGCATGAAATGGGGGCACCTGTGTGGCTCATGTGGCATCTGACTTCAGCTCAGATTATGATCTCAGGATCCTGGGATTGAGTCCTGCATGGGATCACTGCTGGGCATGGAGTCTGCATGCCCCTCCCCCTCTGCCCCTCCCCCCATTCATGCTCTCTCTCTCCCTCAAATGAATATATGAAAATCTTTTAAAACATAGCACTGAAATAAATGAACATTCTGATATATTTTCCTTTGAACACTGATTCAGTATTTTACTTATTTCAAACACAACTCGTAGAATATTCTTGATATGGCAAATAAAATCTATATTTTCCATCTGGATAAAGTATTACAAAATTCAATCTGCTTTCTACTTAAGACCGTAAATACAATCTCATCTTTTAAATCATTACTAGTCACTGTGTTTTTTATTTAATGTTTTTGAGGTTCAATATTTTAAATGATGCAGTTGTTTTTTTTTTAACCTTCTTACCCCATTATTCTGCTTATCTTTCTCTTAAGTTATTGGATATTTTTCCATTGTTTTGTGTGAATTATACATTATTTAACTCTACAATCACTTTTCTGTACATACACACATACATACATACTATGAATTAATACACATACATGTATAATTTTATTTATCTTTCAAATGTATTTATTATATGTACTGCTTTTTTTCCATAGAGAAGTTTGACACTTTATTTACTTTTTTTTATTGTATTCTATCTTATTTTTTATCTTTTTTTAATTTTTTATCTTTTTAAAATGTTTATTTATTTGAGAAAGCGAGCATGAACAGGAGGGAGGGGCAGAGGGAGAAGGAAAAACAGACTCCTCCCTGAGCAGGGAGCCTGACACAGGGGCTCAATCCTACCACCCTGAGATCATGAAGGGAGCTGAAGGCAGACATTCAACCAACTGAGCTACCCAGGCACCCCCCGAAATCTGACATATTATATAGTCAAATCCATCATAGTAATTTAAGTTTATAACTCCTGAATTATTATAAGCAATGAGTTTTCTCCAGATATTTAAATATAAATTAATTAATAAATATAAGTATTTATATAATATAAATTTATTTTATGCATATGTATGGATTGTAGTTTACAAGTAATGTAAGTATAGCATACACTTTACTATTCAAGCTCTTTGGAACTAGCATGCAAGTTGGGGATTCAACACTGTGTGTCTTCCCTGCTCACCCTTCCCCAGTGAACAGACAGAAAGGTGTCTTGAATATAACCCAAATCTCTCTAAATGCCAGAGTCAATTTCTTGGCTTCCTGTTTTGTTGTTGTTGTTTCCCTAATTTGTCTTTCTACTCCATTTTCAGATTTTTTCTTTTCTTGTTTTTTTGTTTTTTCTTTCTTTCTTTTTCTTTTTTAGATTTTTCCTTACTATTCTTAAATAGTAACAGTTTATTTTTCTAGTCCAGAGATCCCCAGTTAGAGCGTGGATGCTGAGGCTAATCTACCCCCATGTTAAGGGTGATGGAAGAGTAAACCACACATGTTCTTCAGAGTTTCTGATACTTTTTTTAGGTACAATTCTTTGAAGTAATCTTGAAATTGGTGATCTCCAGAGGCCCCTATTACTTCTTTCTTGAGTAAGTTACAAAGTTAAACAATATAATCCATATTTAAAAATTTATTAGGAAAGAAGTATTCCAAGTTTTCCCAATATTTTGAAAATACCATTTCCTGTTAATATATTTTAGACCATTGCCATAAGCATATATGTTCATATATATTTATATAATATACATATAAAGAAATCTAGAAATCTTTAAAAATGATAAATTAGTAAAAAGTTTCAGAGTACTGCCTTATACCAGATCCCTTATGTTTGTTTCATTATGAAAAGTGTTGATTATAAAACAGAGAGGTTTTACTTAGTATAATTAACCAAAACTTTGTAACATCAGTATTAAATGGCTGTGTTACACAAATATAAACTGAATTAACACAAATATTACATTTAATACTATGATCATGTTTAAACAAAAAACAAGAAGCAAACTGGAGAGTAAAATGTAAATTTACAAAATATAAGTTTAACCATCTACTATACCTCTCAACTGAAACATGTACTTACAAGCATTAAAACGTAAAGAAAAATTTTGTTTTTCTAGTGAATATAATACAGCTAAACTAGATTAAAATATTCTCAGCATATATTTTTAGTTTATCCTTTTCATTCTGCTACTTCTTACCGTGGCACTTCCCTGCGTCTGAATACTGTATCATATGATATTTTATTTCTTTTTTAACCTTGGATATCTGGTTAAAAAAGATATCTTGTTTGTTTTTTGGTAACTGCTATTACATCACTTTAGTTTTCATTCAAAAATCCAAAATACCCTGGCTTACACATGCAATCAATAGAAAGAGTTAAAACATGAAAGATGCAATTTTATAATGGTTTTTAGGGAGGAAAATCATTTTTAAAAATCCCATTGCTGTGGTATGCTATACAGTGGAAATAATTCGAAATATATTTTATAGTGTAGTTGTTTAAAGATATTTAAAATCATCTCTAAAGACTATTATGTAACTTTCACAAAATATAATCATACATGGGCCCTACATTTTAAAGTACTAAGTTAAAAAATAGAATGCAAAATCATGTTCTCAGTAGAAGTAAGCACATATACAGAATACATGTAAATAGAACAAGAAATGAAGTGACATGCAAATAAGAAAACAATTAAGTTACTAAAGTCATGGAAAATGAATGGATTTTTCTGTCATTTTTATGATTTCTTTTAATATTAAATTGTTAAAGTAACAAAAATATCTAGAAAATTACTTTTATAAGTAAATGCCCACAAGACTTGGGCTTTGGGTTTTTGCCGCTGAGACTTTACTGAGTACACTTCCAAATCTACTATTTATAGGCATGTGCATATGTGTACACATGTGCATACACACAGTATAACCATGACTCACACCAGAAGAAACGACTGAAAGTAATAGCTAGCTACCATCTTTATGCAAACTCACTGACATGTACAGATACCCACAGAGGAATTTTAAAAACAACACAACAACAACAGCAACAAGAACATCAAATTGTTAGATTGGATATTCATTATGTTAGTCTGATGGTCCAGATGTATTTTAAACTTATGTATATCTACTTAAAATTATAAGAAACTTAATTAAGGCTACTTAAATTCATTTCTGCTTGTTTTGCATCTGTCCATAGGATCAAAATAATAGTTTAGTAGCAATTTTGTATCGACACAGAAGATATGTGTATTTATGTATATATTCTAATATATATATATAGAATTGATTGCATAGTTAGATTTAAACAATCACCTAAAGCAAGCAATGTCATGAGTCTCTAGAAGCTGTTATGTGTGTCTCATGTTTAAACCTTGAATTACCATAAAATATTCAAATATTTTATATAAGTATCATATAAATAATACAACCAAGGCAAAAGTAATATGGGTAATCTAGGCCTGTTTCCTACATTTAAAAAAAACTACTGCTCTTATTCCTATAAGTCTTCTTACCCTAATAAACATGTTTATTCTATTAATAATGTCACTTTTTTCCTTAGTAGTTGACTCTATGCTATACCAAGTCAAACACCAGGAATGTAACTTTAAATATAACCCATTTCACAAAATCAGATTCCACTTTCCACCTAAAATTTTACTCATGGCAGTCTTTTATTGAGGAGAAAAACACTGGCAATAGTAATTCATTTTATAATGATGTATTTCTTCTCATGATTTTTATTTCTTCAATGTGTAAACTTCCTATATCCCAAAGGACATTCTTCAGTCACAGAAATAGGAAGCAACTATACAGTGAAATATTTCAGAACATATTTCATGCATTTACAAACTTGACTACAGAGGGAAAAGTGATCATACAATCACCGATATCAAACTGTATCCACTCATTATTATACACACATTTACAACAACCTCCGCAAAGCTATAATAGTGTTCAGTAAGGGCGTTCATTCTAGATGAAAAGCTGTCAGCTGCAAAATTGTGGGTTTCATATGGAATATCATAGATTGTAAACACATAGATACATTACCACATTTTCTCAATTCTAATACCAACATTTCTTCACATTTTAACATTTCCTAAATGTGGATGCATCCTACAATGAATTCTAAAAGAAACTTGCCAGCTATCTCTGCCCCCTCCCCTGGAAAGCTGATGTTAAACTGATGGTACCTTTTACAGATACTGGCATCTTAGAAATGAGGAAATACAGTTTAAACTGTGGCTCTCATAATGGCTGATGTTAGCAATAGCATCTAGCATTGTATTATTTCTACTTTCACTAATTATTTTATTTTATTAAATGCATCCATTTACAAAAATACTTAATTATTTTAGTTTAATTTAGCATTTTATTTAATTTAGTATTTTAGTTTAATTTCTTTCTTTCTTTCTTTCTTATTTATTTATTTGTTATTTATTTAAGAGAGGGGGGCACATGCGCCAAGCCTGGGAAGGGAGAGACACAGCTGTCTCCATGTTGAGCCTGGAGCCCAACAGGGATTTCATCCAAGAACCTTGAGATCTTGACCTGAGCTGAAATCAAGAGTCTGAAGCTTAACCTACCTGATCACCCAGGCACCTCCTGAATGTGTCCATTTTAAGGACAGTTCAGACATTTCCAACATACATTTAAAAAAATGCCTTGTTTCAGTAACAATGTAACAATTATTTTTTTAAAGCCTGCCTCTTCTCAAACTATAACTAATGAAAGGTTATCAAAACAATTACCTTCTAAAGCAATGTCATCTTAATGCAAAGTATCTATATAAGAATTAACAACTCTGCATAACAAAGTGCTTTAAGAAGGGCAGCTTTAAAAGATCTCAGAATCCACATGTAATTTATTTTTAATTGTTTAAATTCAAAGCTAGTAATATTTGTTTTTATTTTCAAAAACGGATGTGGTATTAAAACAAATATTATCTTATTACCATCTTAAGTATGATTTATAATGTTAGATACATCACACTCATCATCAAACTCACTGCACCAAGAAAAAAACTTAATTTTAATAAGGATATGTTGGTTCAGTGTTAGAATCAATTTAAAAGAATAATCATGCACAGCAAAGGAAATCACCAAGAAAACAAAAAGACAACCTACTGAATGGGAGAAGATATTAAATGATATATCCAATAAAAAAAAAATGATACATCCAATAAGTGGTTAATTTCTAAAATATATAAAGAACTTCTACAACTCAACACCAAAAAAAACCAAAAAAACAAAAAAACAAAAAAAAACCCACCACCAACAACAAAAAATGAAAACCTTAAACAATCCAACTAAGCAATAGGCAGAGGAAATGAATAGCCATTTTCCCAAAGAAGACATATGGGTCTTCTTCTTTCATATACGAAAAGATGCTCAACATCATTAGGAAAATGAAAATCAAAACCACAATGGGATATTATCTCACACCTCTTAGTATGACTAAAACCAAAAAGACAAGAAATGTGCTGGCATGGATACAGAGAAAAAGGAACCACAGTGCACTGTTAATGAGAATATAAATTGGTATAGCCACTGTGGAAAACAGTATGGAGATTTCACAAAATAATTAAAAATAGAAATACAATATGCTCCAGTAATTCCACTACTGGGTATTTACCCAAAGCAAATGAAAACACTAACTTGAAAAGATACATGTACCCTTATGTTTACTGCAGCATTATTTACAATAACCAAGATACGGAAGCAACATAAGTGTCCATCAATAGATGAATGGAAAAGGAAAATCTGATACACACACAAATAATACCCAGCCATGAAAGAGATGAGACTGTTCCACTGGAGACAGCACGGTTGGATCCAGAGGGTATTACACTAAGTGAAATAGGTCAGACTGAGAAAGACAAAAACCATATGATTCCACTCATAAATGAAATCTAAAATAATGAATAAACAAAAAGCAAAAGAAGACCTATAAATACAGAGAACAAACTGATGGTTGTCAGAGAGCAGCAGAATAGGGGGTTGTGCAAAATGGTTAAAGCAGAGGGGGAGATACAGGCCTTCAGTTATGGAATGAATAAATCACGGGAATAAAATAGAGCATCAGGAATACAGTTAATTATAGCATAACAGAGATGAAATGGGGCAGATGGGTGGTGGTGAATGTAGCATAATGTATAAACTGGTCAATTCACTAAGTTGTACAGCTGAAATTAATGTAACATTGTGTATCAACTATATTCAAATCAAAAATCAATCAATCAATCAATAACCAAAGGAAAGAGAACCCTGAGTGTAATTGAAAAATATGAAAAATACGCAGAGTTGAGTCAATACGTGATACCACCTACCACTTTTTAAAAAGTGAACCAACTAAAACTTCACTGAAATAAGTATAACCTTATTCAAAAACTATTACTAAAACACTTGTCATTTAAAATGCTTTTTAAAATTTATTAACATCTAAACACTCATTTCAATAAACCTACCTGGCTTACCGATAATTTGCATGGGCCAGTTGTGGTGGATCACAATTAATTTCTAATTTACTATACACATTGTTCCATGCGCTGCTGTTTTTCTCTGTGTAGGCATTAGAAGCTCATGGAGAGGAAGTCTGCTCAGTGAGTCCGTTTTTCTATATGCTATCATGAATTTGCAAATTTGAAAAATCAACATTGACTTAAAAACCTCTTAAAATTAAAAGCAGAGTAAAGACATTACTCTGAAATTTTCCATACCACATAATCAGCAACAAGCCTACCTATTACTTCTTGAACTTTCATTACAATAAAAACATTGCTGCCACCAAGCCAACAGTGATATGATTCTACTGTAGCCCAGCCTCGTTCTTGCTATAATTTTTGTGGAAATGCATGTAGCAAATTCCTACTTTTCCCTAACACCTTTTGGTAGTTTCATCATTATTACATTCCAGACAAGACTGGTCCATAGACATGATGGAATATTACGCAGCCATCAGAAAGGATGAATACCCAACTTTTGCATCAACATGGATGGGACTGGAGGAGATTATGCTGAGTGAAATAATGGAGCAGAGAAAGACAATTATCATATGGTTTCACTTATTTAAGGAACATAAGGAATAGCATGGAGGACATTAGGAGAAGGAAAGGAAAAATGAAGTGGGGGAAACGAACCATGACAGACTATGGACTCCGAGAAACAAACTGAGGGTTTTAGAAGGGAGGGGGGTGGAGGGATGGGTGAGCCTGGTGGTGGGTATTAAGGAGGGCACGGACTGCATGGAGCACTGGGGTGTTATATGCAAATAATGAATCATGGAACATGACATCAAAAAGTAATGATGTATGGCATGGTGAATAACATAGCATTAAAAAAAAATAGTTGTGTGAGGTCACAATTGAACCTTCAGATTCAGGGGAAAATTCTGCTTCCCTCTCTGCAGTGGACAGAAACTGAATGGTAGTTTCTGCTGTGAATATATTTTATCATGCTTCTTTCTGCTGCAGCAGAAACACGCAACATGTCAGAAACAGAAATAAAAACACAAGATTTTCAGTCTCCACATCCTGGAAGCTGACTTACAATTTTTTTCTCTCCATAAATTCTAACATTTTCTGAAAGATACGAGAAGAATTTTTTTTTAAGCGAGAAACTATTAGAAACTATGTCTCAAAAATTTTTAAGAAGTACTTAGGTATCATTTTCCAAAGAGTTCACATAATCTATCCAAGGATTGTGCAGTGAAAATAGATGTCATAATATGAATCCTTCTGACTTGAACGGAGGCAAAATGGAAGCCACATTAAAGTTGGAAAGAAATTACCTTTTTTTTCCCCAGACAATTGAGACTAATACTAGAAAAAGCATTATAAAACAAAATAAATATGAAATAAAATAAATAAAATAACAAAGCAAGGCAGTGATGGCAGGAAAAAACTGAGTATTATGTGAATACAACAAATGATATGTACATTTACAATTATATTTGCAAAACAAATACTGGAGTAAATCCAACTGAATATTAGTTTATTTTTATAACCAACAGATGTTTATTGAAAGCTACTATATTCAAATTATATTCTAGGTGACTAGTTGCTTACAATGGTATACAAGGCATAGTTCTGATCTCTAGTACTTACTCTCTTGGGAAAATAAAGAAAAGCATATTATGTACACAAGTAACGCCAATACAAGGCATTTTCTAGAGAATATGTTTTTAAATTATCGCATTTGTTTACTTCAGGAGCAAAAAAAAAAAAACTTAGCTAAAAAAAGTCTTTATAAGTACACTATGTTGATATAATCTTCTCACATATAATATATTTTCCTCAACTATACCAGTCAGTTCTCAATATTTTTTTTTCAACATTTCTGAAATCCATCGTTCTTCCTGGCCCTGTTTAAAACCCTGATAAAGGGCGCCTGGGTGGCTCAGTGGGTTAAGCCACCGCCTTCAGCTCAGGTCATGATCTCAGGGTCCTGGGATCTCAGGGTCCTGGGATCGAGTCCCGCATTGGGCTCTCTGCTCAGCAGGGGGCCTGTTTCCCTTCCTCTCTCTCTGCCTGCCTCCCTGCCTACTTGTGATCTCTCTCTGTCAAATAAATAAATAAAATCTTAAAAAAAAAAACCCTGATAAATTGGCCTCAAAACCAAAACTGTCCAAAATGTGTATGTTTCTTTGAATTCCACAATTTGAAGTCCATAACGATGTCTTTCTGTTGTGACTTCATACCTCTTCTTGAAAAACTAATCCCTGATATATGAATTACATGTATTTGCAAGTATCACCTATTATCAAGGTCATCATATGCCCTGCTTTTATTCTATTCCTGTTTTTCGGTAAGTTACAAATGATAGACAACTTCAACAGCAACCAAACAAGGATACCCACATTTTTACCAATTAATACTAGCACAGACCCAATATAATTTGGACCTCTTGCGGTTGGAAGTATAATGAGGATAAAATACAATCACACCGGGGATCTCAGGGAATGAAACGGCATCAGACACGTGCTAATGATCAGGGAGGAAATCCGGTTGGCTGTTTAGAAATCCAGGAAATCTCAGGCAAGCATGGACCATGTCAGGCACCTGAGAAATTCTGAGATGCTACGTAAAATCAACTGCCAGGACGACCCGCTGTCAAGACCACCTTTAAAACACAAATGTAAGTACTTGCCACACTGTCTACTAGCACAGGAAGGGGGTGGTGGCTCCCACAATAGTCTTTTAACGGGGTCACAGTGGAAAGGAAAAAACGGCTGGGAACAGAATCTGGTGCTTTTGTTTCCTTGCAGCCTTGGACAATGGGTTGAGGGAGGTGGCCACACCATGCAAGCATTTTGAGTGACAGCCCTCTTGATCAGCCTCTTCCCTTTGACTCTATCAGGAGGGACTTTGCGGATATACGTAAATCAGAGCACACCAGGGCCCCCTGTTCACTAGGCGTGTTGAGAGCTCCCGGGGTGCCACGCTGTGGAGCACTTGCTCCAACTCACACGGCTTCCATCTGATAGAGAGATTTATTTCCTGACAGCTGACAGAGTGCCCGCCGATATCTGAGATCCCGGTGTGGCTGGATCAGTAACTCCAGGATGGAGCTTTCTGAACTCTCTGAAGCTCTGAGTCTTGCTTTTACTTAAAAATGACTATTTCGGTCCTTTGAAAGATCTAAGTGGCTTATTCTCTCATCTCTCAGAAATTCAAACCACTCCTCTTTACCTTTAAGCATAAAACTTCCCTTGTCGCTGTGTTCCTTCTGTCTCTTGCACCTGTGGTTTTCTTTTGTGGTAGAATGTGTCACCCTGAAATAAAGCTGATGTCAAACCCAGGCAGTACCAGGCAGGACTGTAATTCGAGAGCGATCTTCCAGTGTAGTTTGAAGGACCTCATGAAAATCTCCACTACACGACTACAGTCCATGGATTAGGCAAAGATATGGAAACCTACCCACAAGAACTATCTCGCCCGTTCCCTTAATTATTAACAACTATCCTAAAAGGCTGATGTGATAGCTTCAATCATTTTCAAAGTATAATGCACTTAATAAACTACCCCTTTTTTTTTTCATCTAAATGAACCTAATTATACTGCAGGATATGCCTAAATTTTATTGGCCTTTGCTTTAGTGGAATTAGAAGTAGTCATGGTCCTATTACTTCACCGAGGAAGCTTTTGTGTAAATCACTTGCAGATTTTATTGTTATTTTTAAATTTTTTACTTCTCTAGAAATACAGTTGATAATAAAACCAGAAGCTAATGTCATCTCTTCTACTCATTCTTAACTATAATATTTTATTATTATAATGATTACATTAAAATATCTTTGATTGCATTAAAATTACATTTTAAAGATGTTTGCCTTCCTTTTCTGAAAGAAAAATAAGAGCATATAAATATATTAGTGCCTTAAGGAGGATCATAAAATTTTAGGTTTAAAATATTATTTTAAGAGTCTTCGAACTGTTCCATCTTCCGTAATTTACAGAGTGAAGAGACCAGACCAGAAAACGTTAGGGACTGGCTTTGCGCTCTGCTGGATTTTAGTATACAGACCCAGATTTCAACCCTGGTCTACTGATCAGAACTTTTTTCTCTCTTTTAAATATTTCACATCTACAAAAGAGGCCTATATTTTCTAAGTTTAAAATCACACTATCATATATTTCTAACATCTCACTAGTGCTAAGCAGATGGATGCCCTGTCCCGTAGTTCACTTGAGAGAAAAGCAAAAGTAAGAGATGTTTTACCCCAGACAGATGCCTCTAACACTGCACAAATCCGGGAACCAGGATTCCCTGGGTTTTGTCCGATCTTTCCCATGTTTATTTGCATGCAATTTAGTCTTCCTTCATAGGAGTTCTATCCAGAATTGGCTTTTATTGGATGTCTCTCTTCTGGACCACAGATTATAATAGTCGTTTTGGTGATGCTAGCATTTTCATATCCGTATAAATCAGAACAATTAGTATACAGAGCAGGCACAGATATCATTCAAATTTTTGATGAAAACATGGAGGAGGCTGTCTCCGTGTCCCCCTCTATGCTGTTTGCAGCGTTACGCAGCCAATTCAAGGACAACACTGGGGAGTTTGTGCTTCAGTCAGTAACATCTTTACTCTCAACCACCACCAAGTTTTATTTTGCCTTATGTGACAGCAGGTCACAGAATCTTGATCAGAATGTTCCCTGGTGCCTAGTCCCTCCTGGTGGAGAGAATATTTCTATTCAGAAAGAGAGAGAGCAGGAGGGAGGGAGGGAGGGAGGGAGAAGACACTGAATAGAGAACTAGAAAAGGATCTGTTATTCCGTTGACTAGAAGTAATAGAGTTTGCAGTTAAAAGTGGATCCACAGGGCACCTGGGTGGCTCAGTGGGTTAAGCCTCTGCCTTCAGCTCAGGTCATGATCCCAGGGTCCTGGGATCGAGCCCCTCATTGGGCTCTCTGCTCAGCAGGGAGCCTGCTTCCTCCTCTCTCTCTCTGCCTGCCTTTCTGCCTACTTGTGATCTCTGTCAAATAAATAAATAAAAATTGTAAAAAAAAAAGTGGATGCACATACAAATAAGATGAAGACCCCATTTCAACATTTATATATCAGTGTTTCTAAATCCTGGATTCTCTTCAAGGATATCTATAAAGGTGTGCGTCCATGTCCTAAAATGAAAAAAAAAAAAAAAAAAAAACCCTCAAACCTCAAATTCTGGCCTATTTATTTTATTGCAATTATTATTTATTGCATTATAAAGTTATTTTTTCACATGGACATAATTTATAATATAACCTTCAGAGATGATCACTTCTTTCTCTTTTTATTTTTTCATGAAATTATTTACTTCTTCCTAAAAAGAGAGTATTTCAAGATTTTCCGAGTAAAACAAACAAGAAAACCCCCCAAATTTTATTTCTGCACCAAACTAGATTTCTGTGAGATTTTGTGGTTTGTCTTCCTGAAAAAGAAGCTGAAAGATACAAGTCTTAGACTTAGTCTTGATAATGTATATTCCATCTTTGTTATTCATACATTTAATATTTCTCATTCCAAAAGTAATGGAACTACATACTTGATTGCTTTTCTCAATCTCACTCCCCAGAGATAATTATTATTATTAATGTTTTGGTATGTACTGACAATTTGTCCCTAAATCTGAAAACCCTGCATAAGTATACTTAAGCATACTTATAGTTGATGGTTGTGTGTGTGAGTGTGTGTGTGCGTGAGTGTGTGTGTGTGTATGTGTGTGCGTGTGTGTGTGTGTGTGTGTGTGTGTGTTTAAGTATCTCCACACCTAGTGTGGGGCTCAAACTCATAATCCTGAGATCAAGACTCGCACGATCTACTGACTGAGCCAGCCAGGTGCCCTTATAGTTGGTGGCTTTAAATAAAACTGAAATTACATTCTTCAACAAAACTATAACACCATTTTTTAAAACACTATCATCTAATCATTTTTCAATTTTCATTTTGATGTGTAAGAGAACAACCTATAATATCCGGGTAATTAAAAACAAAAACAAAAACCCAACACACAAAACTGGGGTTTCCACTGATTACACTACTGGAAGACCACAGCCTTATCTCAAAGGACTATAGGTCTGCGACTTGGAAGCCATATGGGACTATAAGCCTGACCTCCATTCAAGGACATTATTTCTAGCAGGTTCTTCTCACTGTCCCCATTTGTGTCAGTAAGGCAGGATTATGAATTCATATTTCATATTTAAGGTCCTCTAAGCATTTATACTCAGAATTATTTGCAGTGTTTTAAGGTGTTCACAGAGTTTGCCAGTTGATAAATGAGTTAAGTCTTTAGGACTTTGATCCTGGCCTACACGAGGCTTAACTTCTAGCACCGAAAAAACTGAATTGGTATCTGTCTCTCATCTCTTCTTGAGCAACAGCAATTTGGCCAGAGGAGCTCATATTTGTTTTTAGGATCACTACAGTGATGATCACAGAGCCTTAAATAAAGGTGATTTTAGCTTATTATGTAGCCAAAGGATCCAAGTATTATTCTGGCCTAATTCATTCTCCCTATATTAGCCTGAGAATTACACTGTATTCTTTGTTCTAAGAAACTAATTTTTCCTGAATTTCAACCAGTGCTCCAAGATGTTTTCTTGAAAGCCTTATATATTCTATTACACTTTCCTATCCTAGAAAAACTCTTAAGAAGGTCCTGACATTATGCGCACTGACAAATTTCAAGACAGCCAAAAAATATATACTTTTAAGAATTTTTGTCAGAATCTCTGATGACAAAACAACTCATGAAAAATCATGATTCAGAGTCAAGGCTTCCTTCTTTATCAAATACCCAAAATCAGGCATGATACCAAACTGGCAGTGGTTTCCACTCACTGCAGAAGACAATCCGAGATTTTTCTTTCAAATACTGTTTTCATTAGTAAAGTAACATTTCTACATTTAAAAAAATCAGTCATCCTTAAAGTTTCCAAAATGGGCTTGCCCCAAATTATTTTTCATTGATTGTGTCAGTATACACATAACCGATAGATGTTATTAGTTCTTTCATTTACTTGTTGAAAGGAAATTATACAGCTTTCATTTCTCTTTGATATTCAAAATATTAAATGAAATGTCACTGATCTGGGATGAATCTTATAGTTTAAAGAAGGCTTTTTTCCCAAACTTTCTTAATCTGTTTCATCCTCCAAGGGTCAAGAAGCTAAATTATTTCCAGGGCAACAAGACACCAAGGTGTCTCAAACTGCTTGTTGAGAAAAAAGTTAATGAAATAAGCAACTTTGCAATATGTATGATATGTATTTTGTTTTGGAAAATCCACATATCAAAACAAAAAGGTTCTAATCATTTTAGATCGGATCTTTTTCTCAATAGAAAATAACCTTTCAATGCACTTTTTAATTATACTTTTTTTTTTTTGCTTTGAGGATAATTAAAGATTCCCATGGAGAAATAATACAGGGAGATCCTATGTATCCTTACTCTGTGTCCTCCAATGGTAACATCTGGTAAAACCACAGTACTATTTCCACAAGGAGGACATTATTATTGATACAGTCAGGAAAGAAACATTTTCACCACATGGACCCATGATATTGCCTCTTATTACAAAACTTCTGGGGATGCCTGGGTGGCGCAGTTGGTTGGACGACTGCCTCCGACTCAGGGCGTGATCCTGGAGTCCCGGGATCGAGTCCCACATCAGGCTCCCAGCTCCATGGGGAGTCTGCTTCGCTCTCTGACCTTCTCCTCGCTCATTCTCTCTCTCACTGTCTCTCTCTCTCAAATAAATAAAAAAAAAAACAAAAAACAAACAAACAAAAAAACTGCTAAAAAAAAAACAAAAAATAAAACTTCTGCACCACCCCCTCATTCCTGAGTTCTGGTGATCACAAATTTATTCTCCATTTCTCTAATTCTGTCATGTCAAAAATGTTATTCGATGAAATCACATAGTATATAACTATTTGGAATCAACTTTGCATCCAGTGAAATTCCCTGCAGATTCAGCCAAATTTTTGTTATAATAATTATTTTTGTTTTGATCCTGCAGACTAGTGTTCCAGGGTATGAATATACTACAGTTTATTTAACCATTCGCCTATCGAAGTGCATCCTGGTCATTTCCAGCTCATGGCTATCACAAAGAAAGCAGCTGTGAATAAGGGATCTCCTTTAGATTTCCTGAGTAATATTCTTTTGTATTACCTTTTCCACAAAAAGCAGCCTTGGTATCCTATCTCATCAGCAATGAAAATAATATCACAGATTTATGGGAGAAGTTACTCAGTTACAAGTAAGGAAGACGGATTTCTCCTGACAAAAACAGAAAGGAAATCTGTTAAAAGGTTTTAAAGGAGCTCCTAGAATCTGCAGGGAGGTTCCCCAAAAAGGGTAGGAACAAGAAATCCTGGGCAAAATCCAGGATCACAGCAAAAATCTAACTGAAGAGGGGTGCCTGGGTGGCTCAGTGAGTTAAAGCCTCTGCCTTCGGCTCAGATCATGATCTCAGGGTCCTGGGATCAAACCCCGCATCGGGCTCTCTGCTCAGCAGGGAGCCTGCTTCCTCTTCTCTCTCTCTCTGCCCACCTCTCTGCCTACTTGTAATCTCTGTCAAATAAATAAACAAAATCTTAAAAAAAAAAATTTAACTGAAAAAATAAGACAAAAGACAATCCTACCATATGCCTGATCCCAGTGGACTCTGGAGTCTGACCCAGCTGCTTGGGGCTTTATAAACCACTGGGTAGGGGTCACGAGGCCACTTCTGTCCTGACAAATTAGCTATGCTGTTTGTTGTCCCTGCCACAACTGCCAAAAACGATGCCCCTGTTAGCATGTACACAATCACACATATTCTAGATATCCTATCGGCCCCCCAAAATCTGGAGTCCCAGAGAAAATAGTGTCACTGTATTTATGGTACTCTTTTCCTGATTCAGAATGGAATTGATGACTTTAAATTTAGTTGCCCTTTACTGAAAAAGTATCGACACTTTAAATGCTGAAGAAGATTTCTATGAAAATGCAATCAATTCCATTCTAGAATAACAACCACCACAACAAAAAATAAGAACTGGGGGGGAAAATGTGAAGAAACTGGAAGTTGGAGGGATGTAAAATGGACAGCTGCTTTGGAAAACAGTCTGACAGTTCCTCAAACACTTAAAGAATTTCCACATGACCTGATAATTCGACACCTAGTGATATACTCAAGTAGATGAAAACATGCATCTACACAAAAATGTGCCCACAAATGCTCACGGCAGAATTATTCAAAAGAGCCAAAAACCAGAAATAACCCAGACGTCCATCAACTGAGTAAATGTGGCATATCCATGCAATGGACTATTATTCAGAAAAAAAAGAGAGAGAGAGAATGGAGAACGGATTCACACTACAATGTGTAGACACCTCAAAAACATCTTGCTGAATGAAAGAAGTTCATCACAAAGGACCCTGTATTATAAGATTCTTTTTATATGAAATGTCTGGAATAATCAAGTCTATAGAAAATGAGGTAAATTTGTGTTTTCCTATAGTCTGGATGGGGAGGGCACAGATGGGATATGATAGCAGCACAGCTCTTGAAATCTACTCAAAAGCCTAGAATTTTAAGTGGGTGAATTTTGTGTTACGTAAATTATATACCAATAAAGCTGTTCCAACAAATCAATCTAGGGTTTTGTTTTGTTTTGTTTTACTTTTTGAACACACTGTCTATCTTTCTTCTCTCTATATTGCTATACATATCAATAAACAAACACAGCCATCGACATTAGTAGGAATGGTCTCATTTTTAGTTGACTATCTTATTAACCGCAAAGATGATAACATGACATCAACTAGACCATCACAACTTCTTGAAAGTTTCAAACGCTAATTCACCCACCTGCCCTTTAGACGCCCTTCCCTCTTACCCTACCATGACCTTCCCCACCAAGTGTCTTCATTGCCTTCATATTTAGAGAATGATGAGTAGCCTATCCCATTGTCTCCACTTCCAGACCTCCCAGTAATTTCTGAACTGCTACAATCTGGTGTCTTACCCTCTTCTGACCCTACTGTTCTACTGAAACCCTTCTCCTACCTCAAAATGGACAAATCATTCTTATTTTCCTTTATACCTCTGTCTCATCGAACATGTTAATCCCTCACTTCTTAATCAGATCCTGTGGCTTCTTAAACAATGCTACTCCCTTGTACTCTTGCAGTCCTCAGACTAATTATTTTCAAGTGTATTTTCAGTTTTCTCTCTATTTCTTAAGTGCAGATGTTCCCAAGGGTTCATTCTTATCTTCCTCTCTCCTGCCATCCAGTCTCCCTGTTTGATCACATTGATCCCAGGTCTTCAACTTCCACCAACTTGTGTATTAACCCACTCACAGATGTGTATGTCTGCCAACCAAAATAACAAGGAGTAACAAAAACTGTGGATACACCCAAAATACACCTGCTAGAGAACACTCTACATGCTCTTTATAGGTTATGATATCCAATTATCATGGGGACAGTCTATGGTATTGTAACTTCATCCATTTGACAGATGAACACAATGAAATTTAAAGAAATTAAGTCATTTATTCATACTTACAGAGATTTAAGTGGTCAGATTGGGATTTAAACCAGGTCATTGTCCCCAGAGCCATAGCTAAACTCTATGTCAGGCTCCAAAATTGTATTTTAAATGGTTTATTGAGTGTATCAGTGTTCCTCAGGTATTTAAAATTAAAAATAACATAGGGAATGTATTCTCCATAAAAAACAAACAAACAAACCTGTTTTTCCTTTTAAATTCCTAATAGCATACAACCCTCTCGGTCATCTTTTTTTTTTTTTAAAGATTTTATTTATTTATTTGACAGAGAGAAATCACAAGTAGATGGAGAGGCAGGCAGAGAGAGAGTGGGGAGCAGGCTCCCTGCTGAGCAGAGAGCCCGATGCGGGACTCGATCCCAGGACCCTGAGATCATGACCTGAGCCGAAGGCAGAGGCTTAACCCACTGAGCCACCCAGGCGCCCCCCCTCTCAGTCATCTTAACAAGAATCTTGGGTTTTATTTTAAACTCCTACCTCTACCTCAAGCCCCACATCTAAGCAATCCATAATTCCAATTGATTTTACCTCCAAAATACGTATTCTGTCTCTAACGCTCTCCATGTGTAATTCCTGTTTCTGCTTTCAGGACCCTCATCACTTTTCCACCGGAAGATGCCAGGTTTCCTAAGATTTCTTCCTTATTCTAATCTTTCTTACACCATGGTTAAAGTATAATTTTGCTGAAATACTTAACAATGTGGTTATCCACAGGATTCAGTCAAACCTCCTCGCATTGTACACATCTCTGTCTCCCCACTCAATGTATGTCCACCTTCTTGCAAACTCTGCATTCTAAATTATTTTGAAGTGTTTGCATGTTCTAGAAAAACAATTTTCCCCCCCTCAGCCTGTTTTGCACTTCCTGGTCCTTCCAGATTCTGTGTAATACTGTCTCCTGCAGAAAGCTTTTTCTGACCAGAGTGCTCTGATTAACCCTTCTTCCCCCACAGGGTCCTCTTTTCCATCCAAGAATTCTTTCATTTTGGAAAGGCAGCATGAGCTTTGAAGTCATATTCTCTCACCCTAGGAACCCATTTTCTACGTGTGAGATCTTGGAGAATGAACTCATACCATCTGATTTCCAGCTTTCCTGTCCACAAAATGATCACACTAATGCGTACATTGAAATTCCATTGTGAAGATTCCATTGATACAAATAGTCCTCAACATAGTACAAGTCCAGAAATACTAAGTATTATTTTAGTCTCATAACAAACTAGGGAGTTCATTTTATATCTCCCTACTACGATGGCTGTAACTTCTTACTACTCTTTCCATTCTCTGGTTCATCACATAATAGGTATTTAATTAAATTTTAGTACAAAAAATGAAGCTTTGATATAAGTGGCTTCAAGCTTCAGATATTCATAAATATATATTTATGTTAATGTGTTCTTTTTAGTATGTTCTCTTTTATTATAATCATGCATCTTTATTCTCAAAATGCTACAATCGGAAATATAAAATGTTTAGCCATAATTGATGCACAGAAACCAGCCTAACAGAGGCTTGTTCCAAACAGAAAAAAAAAAAAAAAAAAAAAACCCACAACAGGGGAACAGGCACAAACATCATGAGGTAGAATAACGAGGCAGACTGTGGAATGTGAAGAAAACCAGCAAGGCAGAAGCCTGAATCATGAGGACTGTGTGGACAGGCTGGCAGAAGCCTGGGGGTGCTGGGCTGGAGAGGGATGTTAAGTTTAGTTAAAGAGTAATGGGAGTCCTAGGAGGACCAGGGATAGACATCAAGGGTTTTACTCCCCTGTGGAGAATGTGCTGTGAAAAGGGAGTGGGAGCAGGAGGATGAGTCAAGATGGTGACGGCAGTGCTTGTGGGAAGAAATGTTGTACGAATAAAACATCCTTGATGATAACGCAGCTTTTTTTTTCCATCCTACTATATCAAATTCGCTGTATTTTTTCACAATATCAAAATTTCTCTTCATGACTTAACTTGTCAACGCATATTTAGTGAGTGTCTACTCCCTGTCAGGCACTGTTTCAGGTACTGGAGACATGGCAGCAGACTAAAGTCATTGAAACCAAGTCGTCTTATGGAACTTTCATCCTAGTGGGGTTTCGGCAGTGTGGAGACAAACAGAAAAGGAAATAAATGAGTGAAATAAAGGAGATATTTGAGAGCAACAAATTCTAGGAGGAAGGATAGGAAATGCCACAATGGGTAAAATTCTGGAATTTGCATAGTATGAACAGAGAAATCCTCACTGAGAAGGTGATTTTTGAATCAGGACTTGAACTGGAGGGAGAAAACAACGCATCAAGATAACCTGAGGAGGAACATGACCAATAAGCAAATGCAAAGAAAAACTACAAAATACTAGTCTGGGTGTATACAGGTGATTGTGCAGGGTAATCATTTGAGTTCTTTCAACGGGGCCAGAATTGGCCATTCTACATGCGGCTGGAAAGCAGCGAGCAGTGAAACGGGGAGTCCCCAGCTCCTACTTCAAAACATTCCCAACCAACGCTGGATCTCTCGTACCAAAGCTTGGGTTCTTACCATAAATCTCTTCCACCTTTGTCTCCCTCACACCGACTTGAAGAAGCTATAAGCAATACAACTTCAGTAGTGTTACCAGGAGTTGGTCTGACTGCTTTTGAGATGCTATCCTGTAAACTGTCGTCTTGAAAGAACTCAAGTAAAGCAACTTATATATAAAAAAGCCTCGTGTGTGCTCTGTGTCTGGACCCATAGAGATCTGAAAAGGGATGAGTTCGAGACGTCGCTAGAATCATCTATGTGAAGGTAGGCAAAACCAAGAGAAAATACCCTCTGGGACATACCCCAGAAACATCTCCACTCCCTTTGGTCCTGTGTCCACTGTCTGTCTTCCCTGATAATTGTGGCTATTGCTTTACAAGACATTGATTGTTCTTCCCTGAGAACAACGGTTTCTGCCCAGCATCAGGATTATTAAACCAGTTGCTAGAATCTCCAGCCTTGTTCTTGCATGGCTCCTGACCAAGGAGGACCCCTAAAGAGACTGCTGTCTCTACAAGGTCCTGCTGCCACTCCCCGCGGATACTCCATTAGGCACTGCCATCCATAATACCAATTTACAGGCCTCACCAGCTCTGTGTCCGTGATCCCCACTAAGTATCTGACGATGGCAAGACCAAGGTCTTCTCTGCTCTTAGTGTGTTGCTGTTACCGTTGATGACCTGAATCATCGACGCCTTTAGATAAGTTATTTACACAGAGGCTCTTAGACGAGTTCATAAGGAAGACTTTACGATGGTTAATTTTATTTGTCAACTTGACTGAGCTAAGGGATGCCAGATAGCTTGGGGCGGGGGGTTGTCTGTGAGGGTGCTTCTCAAACAGATTGGAATTTGTTACAGTAGAGTGAGTAAAGAAACCCACCCTAAGCAACATGGGTATGCATCCTTCAATCTCATAGGAGTCCCAACAGAAAAACAAACAAACAAATAAAAACAAACCAAAAAAGGGCAGAGGAAGGACAAATTCTCACTCTGTTTTGTTGAGCTGGGATGTCCACCTTCTCCTGTCCTACAACACTGGAGCTCCTGATCCTGGGGCCTTCAGACTCTGGGACATAGGTTCCAGAGTCAGTGGCCCTCAGGTTCTCATTATACCACCAGCTTTCCTGGTTTCTCACCCCTGCGGATGGTGAGTCCGCTTCTAACCCTGCAGAAGGTGGCTCTACTTCGAAGCCTCCAGAATCACATGACCAATTCCTATAACAAATCGGCTCTTCTGTATGTCTGTCGATCCTGATTCCCTGAAGAACCCTGACTAAAACACATCTATTTCATCTTCTTTCTAGTGCATTATTTTAAAGGTATTCCAAAAGTGAGGTTACTTGCATACTATTATCAAGTTCATAAAAGTGTAATTTCCATTTTTACTTAGTTTTGTCTTCTTCAGGTCTGATAGTCCAAGAAATACAATTGCCCCCCCTTATCTACAGGTACCGTCCTAGATCCTCAGTGGATGCCTGAAACTGCACATAGTACCATATCCTATCGATACTATGTTTTTACGTATACATAGATATCTATGATATCTATGATATCGTTTATCTATGATAAAGTTTACTTCACCAGTTACACACGCCAAAGATTAACAACAGTAACTGGTAATAAAATAAATACAACCATAATAATATACCATAATAAAAATGCTGTCCATTAAAGTTGATGTGAATGTGGCCTCGCTTTCAAAATATCTTATTATCCCGTACTCACCCCGTCTTCTCCTGAAGATATGAGATGAAAAAATGTGGGTGACCAAAGTGAGGTGATTATTTCAGGCACTGTGAGGTAGCACCAGGCTGCTAATGACCTCACAGTTTGTTAGGAGGAGGACCACCTGCTCCCAGACCACAGAAGATGGGGAAAGGATACCACAAAAAGTGAAAATGGGGAGAAGGGCAGGGAGTGGGGGGGGGACACTATTGTAATGGCACTAGCCAGCGGCCAAGCTGCACTGAAAATACCATCTTCCTGCGAAAACCAAGACCTCCTCTCTGAGCCAACCTCTTTATGCCTGGGACTTTATTCCTGCCAGAGGCTTTATCCCCTGACAAATAAATCAATCTTCCGGCAAATGACTTTCTAGTTGGCCCATCCTACTTGTGCGTTGGACGTTTCCGCATACAGCACAATTTAATACAGACACAAACCGAAGGCCCTGCTGCAAATCAATGGAGGAAAAAAATGTATGTAAACAGGTATGTGTTTTGTGCACCAAATAAAATTACATAGGTGAGATATCTGTAATCTGTAGGAAAGATGGTTACAAATATCAACAATGACAAACAAGCGCCCACTGGTTTCTCCATTTTGTTTTTCCCTCTTGCTCAAGGATACGTGCTGAGGACTCAGGACTAGGTCCAGCATGTTACTCGTTGGACCTGATTTTAGTGCAGGCACAAAGTTTCTTCTCTCTCTACCCTGCACAGACCTCGAAGGGCGTTCTCCTCCTAACTGAGGTTTCCCATCACCAGCTCCTGCCTGGGGATCTACTTCACACATCTCCCTCTTCCATTCTCTTAGCTGGATCCCCGGACATATTACACACTCAATAAATGGCCACTGGCTGCAGAACGTATTACTGAAGACAGATAAAAGACTGGTGAATTCAATTATAATGGGAGCCCTCATTAATGAATTTTTGATCTACTCTTTACGACAGCTGTCAGCCTTCCAGCGTCAGCCACGGTGTATGGCTTTCATTGGAGGAGCCCCTCGACTTTATCATGTCCTCCAGATATTATAAAATGCCAGTGTGGTTTTTATTGTACGATGATGTGAGAAAAATGAAATAAAATGTCACTAATTTCTACTTCATTAAATTTGGGATTTGTGATCATTTAATATGCTCTGGCCTAAAAGCTCTCTTTCATAATATGATAAACAAATGAATAGCTTAAAGTATATAATGGGAGAAATGGTAAAAACCCTTGGAAAAAGCACATGAATTGTTATATGCCTGCTGATGACACTAATTATAAATGAAATAAGGTTGAGTGCATCTACTTTGAAGCATGCTCTGCTTAACAACTGACACCCAAACCGAAAACCCGTGCATTTTTTAAAAAATTAGACTTCATTTAATCATAGCAGATATTTCATTTATTCCTAATAGTCTTTTATATAATCATAAAAATTATGAACTGGATGGAATATTACGAGTAATGTAGAGCACACGCTCATCTGGAGATGTGGAAAATGAGGCCAATTGCAGTAATTTACTGGCATTCTCAATGTGATACGTCCTATTGCTATCTCAACCCGGTCTTCTCAGACTTACTGCTGTCCTATTTCACTTCTGCTAGACTTTCTTCCGATTAAAACAAATAAGTACCTTCTCAGGACTCCCAGAACAATTTTTTATAACACACATGAAAAAATGTTCATCATCATTAGCCATCAGGGAGATTCAAATCAAAACTACATTGAGATACCACCTTATTCCAGTTAGAATCGCCAAAATTCAAGACAGGAAAGAACGTGTGTTGGAGAGGATGTGGAGAAAGGGGAACCCTCTTACACTGTTGGTGGGAATGCAAGTTGGTGCAGCCACTCTGGAAAATAATGTGGAGATTCCTTAAGAAATTAAAAATAGAGCTACCTTCTGACCCTGCAATTGCACTACTGGGTATTTACCCCAAAGATACAGATGTAGTGAAAAGAAGGGCCATCTGTACCCCAATGTTTATAGCAGCAATGGCCACGGTTGCCAAACTATGGAAAGAACCAAGATGCCCTTCAACGGATGAATGGATAAGGAAGATGTGGTCCATATACACTATGGAGTATTATGCCTCCATCAGAAAGGAGGCAACCCAACTTTTGTAGCAACATGGACGGGACTGGAAGAGATTATGCTGAGTGAAATAAGTCAAGCAGAGAGAGTCAATTATCATATGGTTTCACTTACTTGTGGAGCATAAGGAATAACGTGGAGAACATTAGGAGAAGGAAAGGAAAAGTGTAGGGGGTGAATTTGGAGGGGGAGACGAATCATGAGAGTCTATGGACTCTGAGAAACAAACTGAGGGTTTTACAGGGAAGGGGGGTAGGGGGATGGGTGGGTGAGCCTGGTGATGGGCATTAAGGAGGGTTCGGATTGCATGGAGCACTGAGTGTTATATGTAAACAATGAATCTTGGAACACTACTTCAAAAAATAATGATGTACTGTAGGGTGATTAACGTAACAATAAAAAATATTTTTTTAAAAAAGGAATTTTAACTTTCTATCATACACAGCAAATACAGGCCTATGTCAGAAGTCTTTTAAAAGACTATAGGAACTTGGAAGGCAAGTTATTCCATTAAACAATCCACAATATTTGTAGAAAATAATGCAAAAATCCTAAGTCCTCTTTTTTGAGAATAGATAAATCCAGCTTAAAAAAAAAACTATGACTTCAAATATAAAATATCTTACTCAGTCTAAGACAGAAAGACATTTCCTCCCTATTGTGAATTGTTCACACTATCTTAAATTGAGCTTTTGAATTCAAAAGAACTGTGAATAATCGAGTATATACTAACGGGAAATCAATGTTTTGCTTTAGGTTTTTGTTGTGGTTGCTTATCTTTGTGTTGTTATATCATCACATACCTATATATCCCAATGATACCTCCAGTGGAACTATCAATGATGTTTCAGTCATAGAGTTAAATACTCTGATTGATGTAAACTGACTCTCTACTTGCAGTAAAACCAAAACCTATAAAAATACATATCACAGTTACCTGAAATATTTTTGTCTTTAATGGTGGCTAGTTTTCAATAGATGATATTTTTTTTAAAGAAACTAAGATGAAAGATACTTACAATCAAGATAAGATGGAAATGCTTTAAAGTTTTAAAAATTATATTCAGTAAAAGTTCCACAAACTAATTTAACTTTGAGTTCTCTCATACAATTCCAGTAGGGTTTCCTCTGGCATTTCCATTGGCATTCCATTTGGCAAGTCATTTATAATTAATGAAAAATTCACTCACAGCTATGTATTATTATACGTTGAGAGGATTATGTAAAGAAAAATTAAAATGTGGCTGGTATTTACAGTTTCTATCAAACTACTCCAACAATTACTACTTTTACAAATAATATCTTTGGTGCCTAACAGAAAATCTTTCAAAACATTAAATTCCTTTCATTCCTTTGTATTGAATCGTTCCCTGAATACAAGCTATGAGTTGGCACAAGAGATATTTATTGTCTTGAGAAAAATGAAGTCAAACAGATCAAGTACCTATGAAATTATGATCTATTGTCTGAAGTGTTCCTAGTTAAATGTAAACCACTTTTGTTCAATTTTAATCTTGAAGCTCTTAAAAGTCACAGCACCAATGAGAGAGCATGCGGGAGTTGTACTGGCCCACTCTATGTCTACAGAAATGATTGAAGTGGCATCGGGATCAAGCCTGTGGTTGGCAGAACAGGAGTGAGGGTTAACCCATCTCTCATTTAATCTCAGTGCACTGGTGTGTTTCTGGAAAGGGAAAAACTGCTTTATTGAGCTGTCTCCAGACATGAGTCAAAGGACTGCGTATACTGCCAGCTACTTGCTGGAAACTCCCTCCTGTTAATTCTTTAGGTGGAAAGACAATGAAGAGAACGGCCCCCCTGCTTCTTGAACCCTTGCTTTCTTTCTTTTCCTCTTTCGTTAATGAGAGCATATGTTCAGTAACCTTTGTTGCCTTTTCATTCTTTTTGACTTTCCATTTCTTTCATTTTTTTTTTTGTTGTTGTTGTTGGCCATACCTTTTCTTTCCTGTTTCCATCTACTATTCTACATTCTATCTCCATCACTTTTTTAAGTCATAAGAAAAGGGGGGTGCCTGGGTGGCTCAAGTGGGTTAAAGCCTGCCTTCAGCTCAGGTCATGATCTCAGGGTCCTGGGATGGAGCCCTGCATCGGGTTCTCTGCTCAGCAGGGAGCCTGCTTCCTCCTCTCTCTCTGCCTGCCTCTCTGCCTACTTGTGATCTCTGTCAGTCAAATAAATAAATAAAATCTTTTTTTAAAAAAAGGAAAGAAAAGAAAAGGTTCACAATTCATGTAAGCAACAATTCCCATTTTCTCCATCAAAGTTGCTGTCCTTCAACCAGGAGAAAGCTTGAATAATTACGAGAATCAGGAGAAGGAAAATATCTGTATAATGAGTATAAACCCATGCAACCAGCTGACATGTAAAGATGTTTTATTCATCTTTTCCTTTTTTCAATAGAAAGTAATAGAGGCTCAATGTTGCTCAAGAGGAGATGGAAAATCTGCTTGAAGAATCCATGGTCCCAGCTACAAAGGACAGACTAAATTCTTGCACTTCTCCTTGATTACGGTGTTAAAGGAAGTTGTTAAAGCAGGTGTTCTTGATAAGAACAAGAACAAGTAGGGACACTACATAAGAACAATATAGCAACGGAGGTAAAACAAATAATTAGTAAACAGAAGAGACTGGGGCCAGTGATGGGCCACTGCACAAAGCTGCATTCTAGGAATCAGGGTGGCTAGGAGTTCACAAAAGGAAAAGTATTCACCCAAGTTCGCTTCAGCACAGTGATAGGGAGTATGGGAAAAACACAGTGTTTACGTTCAAGGAATGGAGATGAGAATCCAGGCGTCCCGGATTAGAAAGTATCCTAAGAATAATTCTGAGGGGACACAAAGTGTTCTTCCTTAAACACTGAGGAAGCACTTCTGGTGTCTGAGAACCACAGACTTCTGGAGCATACCTTAAGGAAGCACATAGAATCTTTCTGTGTTGCTTTGTGGCCCGTAAACCCATTATGTCCAGGCCATGTCTGCAGACTCAACAGAGAGTCTGTTACGTATGTTCAAAATACTGCATGGTGCATAGAAGGTACCAATAAATGTGCTTGATAGAAATCTAAATAATGGCAGAAGTATGTTCTCAAGATGAAATACATGAATAAATACATAAATAAATAAATACATATATACATACATAAATGGGAAAGCTGAGGCCTATTTTAACCTAAGCATATTAATAAACTGGTGTAGTACCAAAATGTCTTCCACACCAAACACATTTCATAATAACCTCCACCTTTAAGGTGAAGTTGTACATTTCACGAATTATTTGTTTCTTGACTTAAAAACTTTACATTCTTATCTTTTAAAAAGAGAAGGTATGAAGAAATATATTGTTTCCAAACATTAAAAAAAGTATTTTCTTAGGCTGCTTTGTGTCAATCATTCTATTGTCTGTAGTAACTAAATATATAGATTATAAAGAAAATAGAGACAGAGATTCCTTATATTTTGAAATGTGTTGAGTAAATGAACTTTTGTTTGATAAAACCAGATTATTTTTTTGAGGATGAGCTTTATGATTTTCTCCTTTTTTTTTAAAGATTTTATTTATTTAATTGACAGAGATCACAAGCAGGCAGAGAGGCAGACAGAAAGAGAGGAGGAAGCAGGCTCCCCGCTGAGCAGAGAGCCCGATGCGGGGCTCGATCCCAGAACCCTGGAATCATGACCTGAGCCGAAGGCAGAGGCTTCAACCCACTGAACCACCCGCACCCCGAGCTTTATGATTTTCCTATTTCAACTGTGGGATTTTTAAATTGCAGAATTACATCTGAATGTTTGAGATCACATATAGATTTAATTTTTTTTTTACATAATGTACTCTAGAACTTGAAAGAAATTCAAAAAGTCATCCAATTCAATTCTCATATTTTGTAAGTGAGAAGAGTGAAGATGAGAAAAGTTGAAAGAATTTCTCCCAAGAGCACAGGAAAATCTTAGAATAGAAACTAGATTAAAATTTAGCCTTAGGGAATCTTGGCTCAGTCAGTGAAGCATACCACTTTCGAACTCAAGGTCCTGAGTTCAAGCCTCACATTGGGTGTGGAGCCTATGTAAAACAAAGTTAAAATAAAATATAATAAAAAATAAAATCTTTAAAATAAAATAAATAAAATAATAAAAATGCCATTCAGCAGTACACCAAGGTTAAAACTGGATTATCACTATACTATCTAAGACACTCCTGAAAAACTGAATGATTATACTTAGGTCAGAAGATGCCCAAAACATGACTTGCAAACTGAACACAAATTTGCAGAACTACTTCTGAACCACACAAGATTAAAAGACGAGTAGATGAAAACTATTGTACCAGAAGTTTGGTATAAGGAATGACATACAGACGTATATACTTTTGATATGGTGACTGGCTCAAAATTGGTAATAAGCGAATGCTGAAAATTTTCTATGTTTTCTTAAGCTTTATTTTATTATATTCTTACAATGCTTTCACTTCAAATAAATGTATCTACAAGTAAAGTAAAAATGCATGTTGTTTAATTACTGTGAATGTTAACAAATGGGTTTTTTTCAGAATTCATACTTAATTATTACCATATCCTGTGTGAAAGAAGATAATATATTTACTTGGCATGCTTGTAGGAATTTTACTAAATATAATATAATTTTACAAGGTATGCTTTAGCTTCAGAGCTTAAAAACTACTTGAGGGGAAAATTTAAACTAACAAATGAAAAACTCTAGCTGCACTTTAAATGTTTCATGCTTTCAATAAACATATACTAAATGCAGGGAATAAAATGTTGAATAGGACTGACATATCCCTACTTCTACACATTTGAAAGGGAAGACATCACAGAAGAGTGAGCCCCCAGACAAGACAACTACAGATATCATGCAAGAGCACAGGAGATATCCCTGCCCCTATATGCCTGATAAACGAAGATGTAGAAGGAACTTTACAAAAGTCTGCAGTAGGTAGAAGGTATGTTTTGATGGGAATAGATTGTTCCATGTAGAACAATCAATGTGTGCAAAGCCTTACCAGCTCGAGGAAGGCTAGATTTTGTGGGTAGCCATGCAAATCTCCAGCCTAACGAGACTGTGGCTATATGCAGTACGACGGAGAGATGCTAATATTGATACAAGAAGAGGTTGGATACTACCGATTCTTGTGAGTCATAACTGAAATTTTAGCTTATCATGAGAATAATTGGAAATCATTAAAGAGTTTATTAACATAAACCCAGTGAGCAACAAAAATTAGACGAATTATTGAGAACGGGTTTTGGAAAATTCCTTATGTGCTACATGCCTACAGAAAAGGTGAAAGTAAATGATCACTAGAGGTGCAAAGTCTTCCGAGAACAACTGGACTTCGGGGGTCTTACGAGCTAAGGGATATATGGCCAGTAGTGAAGAGGAGTAACCCGAAAGGTAACTAATGATTAAAAACAGGGATCACTTGCGGTACAGAAATAGGAGTTGATTTGACAAAAACCATTTTAAGGAAGAGGGGATAATAAGATATACCAAATGGGCTCAACCATGGAAGACAGAAAATGAGGAATTATAATTGATCTTTGTACCAAAACTTGCATGGCTTTTGAGTCACGTAGTATGGGATGGTGGAGATGCCTTCAGGGCCCAGGAAATCAATGGAGAAATTATTTCAGAAATTAAGTTGGAAATGCCAATGCCTTCCTAGGTTCGGAAAGGAGGCCTGGAGGATCTCGTGGGATGAAGGCAGTGCCCGTGTGCGTGCAGCAGGTCTCTGACCCAGACGAAAGCAGGGCTCACCTCAGTCACATCACTGCCGCTGACCCACACAACACGCAGGCAAACATGGCAAGAAGGAAGTTGGAAGGTGGAACTCGTTTGTCTACAGAAGGATGATGCATTTGTTTCTGGACATGTTTTCTGGATAATCTCAAGGTCTAAGGAAGGAAGGAAAGAAAGGGCAGAGGTTGAGACCTTACAAGCCCCACCAGCTCCAAGGAAGAGTATATGAAGAAATGCATAATGTCTTCCTGCTGATCCTTTAATCATCTGGACAAAAGTAGGAGGACTAGGAAATAGGCGAATTTAATTTCTCTCTAAGTAATGAAGTTGTAATAGAAATCTGGCACTTCCTAGATTAGAAATTTAAACAAGATTTCAATAAAACTTTGCCTCAGCTGCAAGAGACTAAATTATTCTTGAAATGATTTTATAGCAATAACTCAAATCATAATTTTCACTTTTCCTTATTGTCTGCTTGATCATTTCTAGTTATCGATCTCTTCAAAACTGAAAAAGGCAGCAAAGAGGTAAAAATAAAAATAATGCAAGTATCAATTCTTTTAGGATTCAAGAATTTTTTCTTTTCTTTTTTTTTTTTTAAAAGATTTTATTTATTTATTTGACAGATCACAAGGAAGCAGAGAAGCAGGCAGAGAGAGAGGGGGGAGCAGGCTCCCTGCTGAGCAGAGAGCCCAATGTGGGGCTCGATCCCAGGACCCTGAGATCATGACCTGAGCCAAAGGCAGAGGCTTAACCCACTGAGCCACCCAGGCGCCCCCCAAGAATTTTTTCTAAGAAATAAAGATAAAAATAACGAATTCTCTACTGACTGGTGGACATTATTCTGAGGAAGAAAAATTAGGGACAATTTAAATAAATACAAGTATTATCAAAGTAACATTAACTATCAAATAGTGCCTGGTAAAGCACATGGGTTTCTAATAAGTAAATTTTAATTAATATATATTTTTGTTTCCAATGTGATATGAAGGCTTTTTTCCCCTAAAATAGGTATTTCATATTTTCTATTCCACCTTGTTAGCAAACTTTTTTCCTTCTATGTAACAAAAGTTAACTTGTATTTAATAGTAATAAATTATTATAAATACTAAACTCAAAAAATATGAAGTAATGACATTTTATTAACCTTAATAAAATAGTTAAATCCTTAACTAAATTTTGCCACCACATTTCAAATTGTTTTCCCTGTATCTCACTAGTATCTGTACTTGAAAAGTTGTTGATGGTGAGGGGGAAAAAAAATCACACAAAAGATTTGTTTTATATAGACAGGTAGATATAGATCTATTTCTATATTTAAACAATTATTTTACAATTTTAACAAGTATTTTTGCTATTAAACCTCATGTCAGCAACAAGGAAGGCAGGAAAATGTCTGAGATTCCCCTCCTTGCTTTTAAATTGAAAAGTTAACAATGACAGAAAAGCAGTTTTTTCCTCTATGAGTCTGCACAACTTCCACCATAAACAAGTGTCCTCCTGTTATTGTAGATAGACACATAGAGAGAGACAAATAATAGAGAAGTTTATGGCACTTGACTGGACAGGCACCCTTTAAGTTTTGAAATCAGGTCCCCTTTTATAGACTTCAGAATAGGTACTATGACAAGATCCAAAACTCTTAGCCTGTTTCTAAGCAGATAATTAAAATTAAGGAAATCATTTTTTTCTGTCTCTGAATAAACCTACTTCAGCGTAACCAGGTCTTCTTCAATTTGCACAACAGCTGCCAAGCCTCCAAGGGCAGTTTCTATTAATTTCATGTTTTTTTTTTGCTGGGAAAATACTTTTCTGGAAGTAGCAACACATTCTCCTCCAATCTGGTTGTTCTTAGAAACATTTCATTTCCTAATTCATCAGCGTATTTTATCCCAGCAGTCCAAGGAGCTTAAACTATTTTTCCTTAACATATTTCTTCACTCATATGCTGCATCCAAAAAGAAATAGAAGTCTATGAAAAGGTTGATTAATACTACTGCAGGATTATTAGAGATATATATGCATATCTTAGAATAATCCAATCGACATGAAAGTTTTTGCAACTTTAACAAGAGTTTAATTATAAAAAAATTTCCTCAAGAAATTAATGAACTAAGGCAATCAAGAAAGCAAAAGTAGTATTTTAAACATTTGATTAAGTAAGTCATAAGAACTATCAATAACGGGCGCCTGGGTGGCTCAGTGGGTTAAAGCCTCTGCCTTCGGTTCAAGGTCATGACCTCAGGGTCCTGGGATCGAGCCCCACATCGGGCTCTCTGCTTGGCAGGGAGCCTGCTTCTTCCTCTTCCTCGCTCTCTGCCTACTTGTGGTCTCTCTCTCTCTGTCAAATAAATAAATAAATATATATTTTTTTAAGAAAAGAAGTATTAATAACAAAATCATAACAAAAACTAAAATAAAGGGTACTATTTCAGAATTTAATTGATTAGATAATGAAATTTTCATTAAAAAATCTTATTTTCCAAAAAAACGACGTGTGAACATTTTAAAGGGTGATGATTTTCTGCACTGTTAAACATTTCGGCTTTCCATTGTTTCCTTGGTAGGGTACTTTTTACTTCATGTCTTCCCTCTGTGTTATACACACACCACATCACCATCATCCTCATCATTTTTGCTTAACTTGAAAGAGCAATCCTTACCTGTCATTTTTCTCTTAAAGATTTTTATTTATTATTTGTCAAAGAGAGAGGGGGAGAAAGCGCACAAGCAAAGGGAGTGGCAGGGGGGTGCCCGGGTGGCTCAGTGTGTTAAAGCCTCTGCCTTCAGCTCAGGTCATGATCTCGGGGTCCTGGGATCGAGCCCCGCATCCGGCTCTCTGCTCAGCAGGGAGGCTGCTTCCCCACCCCCCTCTCTGCCTGCCTCTCTGCCTACTTGTGATCTCTGTCTGTTAAATAAATAAAGAAAATCTTAAAAAAAAAAAAAAAAAAAAAGAGCAGCAGGCAGAGGGAGAAGCAAGCTCTCTGTTGAGCAAGGATCCCGTTGTGTGACTCGATCCCAGAACCCTGGGACCATGACCTGAGCCGAAGGCAGACACTTAAGTGACTGAGCCATCCAGGCGTCCCTGTCAGTTTCAAAGGTGACGTGAGCAACACAATTTGGGGGCACTAACCTCACTGAACTCAGGAATTCATGAGAAATGACCCAGGCAGAAATGACTCTCGCAGAAGCCAGAGGACATACTGCCATGGAAATACACACAGATGATAACAGCTCCCTCGAGTTTTGTATCTACTGGAGGTACATAGTTGGGCAGGCTTTGCAAAGAGTTACAATTGGTCCTAAGTGGGTAGTAAGGACCTGCACTACTTGGAAACATACTAATTCTTGTGATAACTGTGGGCAGAGTAATGGTTTCAGATCAGAGAGAAAATCCCCAAAAAAGACTGCTACTTCTAAGGACAGAGTTTTCATTTTCTTCCTTTTTTTTTTTCCTCCTGTGCAACTCTCCCCTTCTTTACTGTCTACAGAAATCTAACATGATGATAGCCTGAGGTGTTATCAGTGCAGTTGTTTCGATGATATTTAACTCACACAAGAAAGAGGCAGAGAATTTATTATCATGTGAGATCAGCATTTGCCTGGAGGTTGTGTGATGTTGCTAATCTTACTGACGCTTTTTAAAGAAGCATTTTCCCTATCCTTCAATTATAAGTTTTTTCTTAATTGGGTTTTTAAAATTTTAAAGGTCTTTAATAATAAATTACCCACAGCATGTCTATTGCCTACCACAGATGCTATCTCACCAATGCTGTTTTAAAGTACTTTGTAATTAATCACAATATTAACTGATTTTAGGAAATAGTTTTGTTTCTAAACCCAGACCATTATTGTCCCCTTCTAAATATACACATGGTTCAAGAACATTCCAGTGTAGAATACACGGTGGGAAATTTCATGGAGTATAGTAAACACAAATGCTAGACAGAATCAAATTAGTCCCAGGGATGGTGAAGCATAGTTCAAATATGTGACCTCTCCTCTATTTCTAAGCCAATTATTCAAGGTCCCACTCAAAGTTCATCTTCTTCATGAAGTCATACTATTACTTGAGGAGAAATTAATGAACACACTAAGGTAATATGGTATTCTGGGGCCAGTCATTAGAGGACAAGAGGAATGTAGTCCCTGACTTTAAGAAGTCCAAACTAGATAGAAATAGATAATTATAAAACAAACTTACAGGTTTATTAATGGAAATATGCAGAAGTTAGCCTAGAAATAAAGAAAATGGATATTCACTTTGTTCTTGGAGTCAAGGAAGGAGTTTTATTGTTTAAAAGGAGCAGGTATTGGACGGCTGACTGATTGGCAGGGGACAGGAGGTGTTATTTTAGTTCAGGGAAAAGAAGCCAGGAGAAGGTCTTCCAAGAGGACCTGACAGCAGGAGCAAAGGCCCAGGGGTACTTACAGCAGCAGATGTAGGAAGAACCACGAGCAATTTGCATTACTAATGACGAGGGAAACCAGGAATTGGAGCAGTGGATGGTGAGGCCAGTGTATGCACAGAGGTTTGATCAATATGACCTTGCAAATTACATTTAGATGTTTGGAATCTATCTCAGAAAACAGTGGAAAATACTTCGAGAAGGGAAGGATGTCCTCAGATTTGTGTGTGTGTTGTCTTGGTTTGTTCTTTACCGTGTTTCTTTAATCACTGGAGGGTGCTGGAATAATGTATCTGAGAAATCTAATTCGGAGGAGATAAGGGTATCGATGCACTATTTCACCATAGTGTTAATGAGCACATAAATAAGGGTAATTTGGTGGGATGAAGAGATTTTTGGAGAATGTGTTCAAGAAATACTAGGGAAGTAACATAACAATTCAAGGTGCTATTTTAGAATGGAGGATTAAAGAGAAATCAAAGACCACTCTGAGGAAGTACCATATGGTTCAACATGTGTCCTCAATTACATTACAAATGCTACCCTTCCCAAATGACTTTAGCACATTATTTAACACATTTAAATTCAGTAACAAAAATATAAATTGGAAACAAAGTACCATCAGCTTACAGACTATTAATATTAGCTGATATAAAGCACTTAATGCAGTCAGCTACATACTACAAACTCAATAAATGTTAGCCAGGTATTCTAATTGATAATATCGGGAATTTATGTAGATACTGCTACCACTGACCAAAAAAGAGAAAAATAGAAGACATTTTCATTTTAGGGAAAAAGAGATGATGGGTTCAATTTTGGAACTTTCAAATAACTATGGAAGAGGACATCCATGTAGAAATGGTCAAGATATTAGAGTGCTGATCTAATTCCGGGAAGAGAATGATAGTTGAGGACATCAATCAGTGTGACGTTAACAGAACAATAAAAATGAGGAGCAATAAAATTTAGGAGCAATGAAAAATGATGAGTCCTAAGGAGACAGAGTAAAAATGGGAACAGTGTGGGGCACCCGGCCGGCTCAGTCAGTAGAGCATGAGACTCTTGATCTTGGGTTTATGAGTTCAAGCCCCACACTGGATGTAGAAATTACTTAAAAAATAATAAAAATAATAATAATGGGACTTGGGACTTTGAGGAAGAAGAAAGTGACTAGCAAAGATAAAGGTCAAAATAAAGCCCAGTAAGTTAACTGAAGATGTCCAGTGGATCTGGCAAATAGGAGTTGAACAGAACCCTATAAAATAATTCTATGGGCAAGGATGGGAAGCCACAAGGCAACAGGTTAAGCAGTGATCAGGACTGAAAGGCCAGAGGCAGTGACCGGAAACTGTTCTCTCAAGGAAGTCCACTGAAGTAATAAGGAGGTACACTGAGGTGGGGTACATGACTCGAAGGGAGTCTTGAGTGCACATACAAGCACATTCATGCCAGAGCAAGGGGGCTGTGTCTCTTCTTAACTGTTTGTAAATATTACGGAAATGAGATCATTTAGAGAACTAGCTCTTAGAAAAGAAGTGACTAGACTGAGAAGGGATGGATTAGGTAAGGCCTCAGAGGAAGCAAGAGAGGTTTGTGCTCCTCATGTGCGTGAAAGATGTGGCTTTGAAGCAGCTCTAGTCTCCTGAAAGTAAAAGGAAGTAGATTAGAAAGGTAAAGATGGTCATAGGTTTGTAAATTTTATTGGACATGGAATAGGGGCATGAGAAATTTAAAAAAAAAAAAAACAACACTCCAGTTTTGCTTGAAATAATTATAAAGTCTTAATAGATGATGGAAAAGTCATCCATTAGGTGCCAGGAGGTCCGACTTTGAGAAGAGATTTGAAGGCCTGAGATCATTGTAGGCAGAAGGACAGGGTGAGCTGACAAAGGACAGTGAATGCACTGGGGAACTCTGACAGCTATCTGGCTGAAACTTCAGACAAAAGAGTTATGATGGGCCCTAGTATACAACTGTGTGATTTTTTTTTTCCAAATTGATTAGTGTCCTGGGTCTAAGAATATAAAAATTGAATGCTGTTACTGATGTTATGTTTTTGGATATTGTTATGTAGGACATTATCCTTCATGAAAAACACCAAAAATTGGGGTGAAATAGCGGTTTTGATGACAAAATAGGGGCCTCTGCTGGGTAAGGAATGAATAGTTTTGGAGAGACTGAGGGTATAGAAGAAAATAGAACCTTCAGCAGACTGGGGGGAAATCTATGAGGTTGACCAGAAATACTTTTCATTTAGACCTCTGGCTCTTTAATGCTATTTAAGAGCTGATATGCGCAGCACTTCACCTCTGTGGCCACTGGGGGCAGCATCTGTCCCAGGCTGGAACAATCAGGACCTGTACTGGCCACTGTTCTCAGGACAGGGTACTCCTATTCCCCAACCAGGTCAATCAGTGTCCATCCTGGGATTTTTTTTTTTTTTCCAACTTGAAAAGGTGGAAAGTCTGAGTACTAAAGTTCAAGGGCACGCGGCAATGTAACATTATAACAAAAGCAGGTATGAGAGAAGAGGACAGGAAGAGAGGACGAGGGAAAGAAGGAGGGAAAGAGAAGGAATGAAGACAGAAGAGAATACAGAGGGACAGAGAGACAATGGTGATGATGATACTATTGCTATTAGGGCTTCATATTCTCATTCTGAAAAAAATACAGACAGCAACACGAATTAGCCCAATGATGCCAGGTCCCTATCCACAGCTGTGTCAGTGGGTGAGCTATCATGCATATATACTTTTTGCAAGAGCTAAGTCTTTATCTGTAGTGTAATAAAGGTAACTGAATGAAAATTAAGCTAATTAAGTATCCTATATATTTTGAATGCTTTGGTAAAGCATCCTGAAGAGAAAGAAACAAGGAACACTACCGGCTCCCACATAAAAATAAAGAACCTTTTGTTTTCCAGTTACATGACTGTTTCCATGCATTTTTTACATTATCCTGAAGTTGTACAAAGTCATATTAAATTAAACTCAAAGAGGACAAGTATTGGAGATGGTTTACCTGGTCTAATGAAACTATGAATTAGTGTTTAGTAAAAGTTAAAATTTAGGGTAGCTAAAAGAAATAATGGAATTCTTGCATTTGGCCCTAGCAGAAGTTAACAAAGCTTTCTTTAGGTTAGTCTTAATATAGATGATTCTATAAACGTTCACTTTAGAACTTACAAAAAATGACTGAAATTAATAAGGTGCAGACCAAATAATCCAATTTATCAGATACTCATCATGTAGTAACTGTTCAAATATTTATTCAATGCTTACCATATTCCAGTTAATCTTTTCACCTAAATATACCTACAGATTACTTCTCTCTTTCTCTCCATAGATATAAATATATAAATATACATGCCCACTACATGTACATAAATATAAACATACAAATTTGATTTTGCCAAATTTATGGGCCTAAAAACCATGTTAAGATTTATTTGAAAATTGGGGTGCCTGGGTGGCTCAGTGGATTAAAGCCTCTGCCTTCAGCTCAGGTCATGATCCCTGGGTCCTGGGATTGAGCCCCACATCAGGCTCGCTGCTCTGCGGGAAGCCTGCTTCCTCCTCTCTCTCTCTGCCTTTCTGCCTACTTGTGATCTCTGTCTGTCAAATAAATAAATAAAATCTTAAAAAAACGATTTATTTGAAAAACTTAAACATGAAGAACAGGAGAACTCCATTTAGCAGGCTCTCCCTTCTGGTTACACTTACCTTTCTTCATAGTTCAGGCTCATTTCCATACCAAAGCTGAAGTATGAGGTTGATTAGCAAATGGCCAGCTCACTAAATCTCTCGACTTCTGGACAACTACACCTGTACCCGCCGCTCCCTCTCGGCAAAACCTCCGTTTGGAATCAAGTTGTTTTTCCTACAAGACAGCCGCTGCTTTCAATCTTCGCTGGAACCAGCACATCACCTCTTTTAAATCACTGAGCTATTTCTCTCATGAGACTAGTAAGATTTCCAGTACAGTGAGTGAAGATTTAAAAAAAAAAAAAAAAAAAAAAAGTGCCCTGAACTAAGCCCGGGTCATTCCAACACATAGATGTCAGGAAAAGAGAAAATCAAGTAAGGAAATCCAGGACTGACCAAGAAGATGGTAAGAAAACAACCGGGCCAACTGTTGGACATGGTCAATTAAGATGAGGACTGAGGACTGACGTTTAGACTTAGCGATATGGTAGTTATTGATGATTCCCCCATAAGCAATGTGAATGGAGAGAGGTGGGAAAATCTGATTTGCATGGGCAAACGAGAGCAGAGTAATTGATGATCATGCCTAAAGAGAACTCGTGTGAGGGACTTTGCTACAAAGAAAAACAAAGAAACAGAGGCAGTAGCTGGTAGAGGTATGGTGTCAAGAAAATACTGTTTCGAACATAAGAAGTAAGAGCTGTGAAGAAGGAAAGAATACAGAACAAAATGTGATCATGAGAGAGGGCAGAGAATTGCTTCTTGATGTCCTTGGGCATGTGGCAGAAGATAAAATTTAGTGCAGGTAGAACAGAAGAATGAATGCATGAATCATGGAAGTTTTTAACATTCACAAAAATTGTATTAAAGTACTCACAAAAAAGCAGAATAAAATGAGAATCCATTCATAGCATCTTCAAAATAGTAAGAAGATCATGTTACACAAATATTAAATCAATTAGTGTTTAGTGAGCCTCCTACAGAAAAAGTAACATGTGTGACGCGCAAATGAAAGAAAAGTTGAAGACACATTTGCTACCCTGAAGGCATGCAGCCATGTAATCCACTAAGCTGCAGCCATGTAATCCACTAATATATTTAGTATATTACCTATGACATAATAAATATGTTTAGTGTATTTCATATTACTTATATTTATCACTGATGCTAAATATTTTTATTAATACTACTTACAATTACACGATTATTATCGCTATTTTTTAAACTTGTGGTCAATTGCTTCATTGATTTGAGGTACAAGAACACAAAGAGTGGGAACTATTATGATACTGAGTAAAGAACAAATCGTCTTTCCTTAGGCAGATTCATTTATATCCAGGTTTCAAACTGCTCTTAAAGCTCTGGTAATTTTTCTCTTTTGCCTAGTGTTCTCCTTCGGACTCAGAATCATTCCCCTTAGGACTATATCATTAGGAGTGCTCTATTCTTCCAAGGCAATCTACTGCCCAGGACACCAATTTTTCTTTAATTGTTGCTTTCTTTTTCCATTGTCCTAGCACAGACATTCTACAGCAAACTGTTCGTGTTCGAGTCGGGCACCGTTGAGAGCTTGGGCTCAGACTCGGGCTGGCAAGGGGCTCACGCCACTATCCGTGGGGATGTTGAAACATGGATTAACCCCCTTGTGCTTTAGTGAGCTCAACTGTAGAAGGAAGCTCATTAGCTTCAAAACTAATAGAAGTTTTAGTTAGATAGAGGACTGCATGGCACATGGTAATTTCTCACAGAATCTTACTCATTTTTGTTTGACAGGAGACTTCATAGGGGATTTGACAGAAGATAGGGACCGTGTCTTCTATACGACACCTTCTATACGAAATTTCTTTGAAACATGCAAACTGGCTTAGGTTTGCCTCCATCCTCTAGGAAAAATAAGTACTACACCAAATCAAACAACAAGTGTAAAAAATGGGATTCAAATTCAAGACTATTCATAATCAGCTATGTAAATACTGAAAGATACATCCCAATTTTCTTATTACTTTTTGAGACTTCATACATTATCATGGCTTATACCGTGCCTTGTGCATAGGTAATTCCTAAATTACCTACATTTTTCATGCACTCTAGGTTTATTTCCAAATACCTTCTTGATGTTTCTATTTTGAGGACCTGCTAGAATATCAAGTAAAACAGATACAGAACCAAGCTAATATCCTCACTGTGTACATTTCTTACTTCCCAATAGAAAAGCCCTACTTGCAAAGTCTTTCCCCTACCCCCCAAAATATCATCACCGTCCCCATCTGGGCTTTTTAAATTTTCTTTAATTTGTAAAATATTTTTATTAACATACATTGTATTATTTGCCGCAGGGGTACAGGTCCGTGAATCATCAGGCTTACACACTTCACAGCACTTACTATAGCCCATACCCTCCCCAGTGTCCATCACCCAGACACCCTCTCCCTACCTCCCCACTCCCCCAGAAAACCTCTGTTTGTTTTGTGAGATTTAGAGTCTCTTATGGTTTGTCTCCCTCCCAATCCTATCTTGTTTCTTTTTAAATTATGAAGTCATCCTGAATTCACCTCCATGTCTACACTCACAATAGCTAGATGTGTTGTGCCCAGAGAATAACCTTTAACAAGTGGCAGTTTTTACTCTGAAAGCAAGATATGGGGCATGTGTGTCAATGGAGGTGGGTCTAAAAATCGTCATTTGGAATTATATGTGAATAAGCTTGGCAAGGTCTAGGCATGCCTCAGACAAACATCTTAAAATAAGTCTAAGAGGAAGATAGAGACTATTTCCACATATGTCAGAACTCAGCGATTGGAAATTAACGCACATAATAAAAATCCTTGGGAATGCAGGAAGAAGGCCTACTAAACGGTGCTAGAATCTTTTTCTAATGGTCATCTCACTGACTTCTTTTTTTTTTTTTTTTTTAAGATTTTATTTGTTTATTTGACAGACAGAGATCACAAATAGGCAGAGAGGCAGGCAGAGAGAGAGAGAGGAGGAAGCAGGCCTCCGGCTGAGCAGAGAGCCCGATGCGGGGCTCGATCCCAGGACCCGGGATCATGACCTGAGCTGAAGGCAGAGGCCCCAACCCACTGAGCCACTCAGGCACCCCCATCTCACTGACTTCTTGAAACAAGCTTGTGAGCCATTAGTAAGCCCATTTTGCAGATTAGGAAAATGAAGTTCATGAAAGCACAGAACACCGCACAGCCATTAGAATCATGTTTTAAGGGTGCCTGGGTGGCTCAGTTGGTTAAGTGACTGTGACTGCCTTCGGCTCAGGTCATGGACCCAGAGTCCCAGGATCAAGTCCTGCATGGGGCTCCCTGCTCAGCGGGGAATCTGCTTCTCCCTCTGACCCTCCCCCTTCCCATGCTCTCTCTCTCTCATGCTCTCTCTCCCTCAAATAAATAAATAAAACATTTTTTAAAAAATCCTTTTCAAAGAGTTAGTTAAATGTGTGAAATTCTCAAAAATTTTTAAATAAGCAGTAACAAGGAAATATTTTAAGCTGTAATACTAGAAGACACTACATCAAATGGGAAGACAGTGTAGCAAATTGCTAACAGCGATATTCTCTGGTGGGGAGGAAAGTTTTGAAATTTTACAGTGGGCATCAATGCTTGTCAAACTACCATGAAGAGAGTGGTAGGTGGGTAAGGGGACTGTACAGAAGGTAACAGGAAGTAATGTAGTTTGGTGCGTCGGGAGCAAGAAGAATCCGTCGCCAATGACAGAAGCACAGGCAGCCAACTAGAGAACCAGTGCAGGGATCAGAAGGACACAGAGTTGGGAAGAAAAAGAATGCCCTAGTATTTGAAGAGTGACTGATACAGAAAATGAGCTCATTTCTTCAAGGTAAGCCAGGCACTTTGACGTCTAATTAAGAGGCTGTTCTCCATGCTACTTACTCAAACATTGCTACCCTCTATCTTGTTCATACCACTTGCCCACGAGGAAATTCTCTCCTTGCCTCACCCTGAGCACGTGACTCTGGCTTCCCACTTTCTGTAGTTGGCTGAGTAACGGGGAGTTTTATCACATTTGAGTCACTGTGACTTTTTTGGGGGTCAGCTTCAATAATATTAATTGTATAGTGATTCTACTGATGTACAAATATCACAGTGTATACCTTACCCCTACAACCAGATTGTGTTTCTTAAACATCAGGACTTTACCGTATGTTTCTATGTCATGACATAAAGATTTTAATGAGATGCCTTACGTTGAGGTCTATTTGATAAGCATCTGCTAATTAACGTACTGACTTTTTGATGCACAAGAATTCTTCACAGGAAAAATGTTGGCAGAAATAAAGGCTAGATTATGTTCTCTACAAATTATTTCAATACAATTAATGTGTATGAATTTAAGATAAAACCTCACATTAAGAAAGTGTTAAAGTTGAGATTTCCATGTAATGAATCAAGGATTTTAAAGTAATGTTTCCCTTAGTCATCATAATTCATTCCTTTATGCACATATAATATCCCATTGCTATTAATTTAGTTACATTTTATATATAAATATATATGTAATGAATAATCCTGACAATAAAAAGAAGATATAGGCTATTATAATAATGCCCTAAATTATAGTATATGGGAGAGCTTTCTACCTACATTTTAAAATTAAGACTATTTTTGAGAATTTTCCCAGAAGTGGCTCTCTAGAGTGATACCTTCACATGTGACACATGAGCACCTGTGTTCCCTACTTCTCTGCCGAGGTCCTCCCGGAGCAGTAATTTTCCCACATAAGCTTCTACGTTACCTTCGCATTTTAACATCTTTTGCCTTTAACACTGAAAATTCTTAGTAATCATATTTATATTTATTGAATTACTTACAACATTTTAAAATAAATTAACAGTTCTTATTATAAGCTATGATTTATTAAAAAAAAAGTATTTTCATGGGGCGCTTGGGTGGCTCAGTGGGTTAAGCCTCTGCCTTCAGCTCAGGTCATGATCCTGGGGTCCTGAGATCGAGCCCCGCATCGGGCTCTTTGCTCAGCAGGGAGCCTGCTTCCTCCTCTCTCTCTGCCTGTCTCTCTGCCTACCTGTGATCTCTGTCTGTCAATAAATAAATAAAATCTTTAAAAAAAAGTATTTTCATGATAAAATTAAAGTGGACAATGTAAATATTTAAAGACACACAACAAAGAACTTCAAAGAGACACAGAGAGTAACCAAAGTCATGTTTTCTGATTGCTTTTCTCATGCTCATCGCACTTACCAAGGAGGTCTTGAGAATCTTAGAAAATATCATTTTATAATCTTCTAGTCAGTCTCATGAACATTTTCATCTATGTGCTTTAACTTCCTAACCAGATTAAATGACTCCAGAGTTCAGAGATTTTTATTTTAAGCTTTTGGTTTCCACAGGTGAGCAAAGTAGCAAACAAACTGCAGCCATTTGGGAAATAGGTGTTGTTCTTGAAAATGTTGGTAATCATTCCCAAATATTTATAATGGCTCATCGAAAAGCAAAACAAGAACAACAACAGAAACCTCCTTCAGTATCGTTGATAGAGGTCAATTTCTAAAAATAAATGTCATAGCAATCATTAGACATATATCTGACTTAAAATGCTCACATATGAAGATAAAAGAGGAAATTATTCACAGGATGCATGTCTCAGAGTGGTCTGTTTATTATTATTATTATTATTATTTTTAAAATTTTATTTATTTATTTGACAGAGAGAGATCACAAGTAGGCAGAGAGGCAGAGAGAGAGAGGAAGGGAAGCAGGCTCCCACCAAGCAGAGTCGGATGCGGGGCTCAATCCCAGGAACCTGGGATCATGACCTGAGCCGAAAGCAGAGGCTTCAACCCACGGAGCCACCCAAGCGCCCCTGGTCTGTTTATTATATGACTTGTTTATTTAAAATAGAGATCTGTGAGCCCCTTCTCATACTACTGAATCAGAATCTGGGAGGGGTGAGGCATCGTAAGGACTCACATTTTTATGAAGTTCTGCCAGTTCATTCTTATGTCCAATAAATTTCAAGGGCATAAACCTACATGTTGAAGGGTAGAAATTTTCACATCATCTTTTAATTTGCTTCCAGAAATAACTAAATGGTACTAACACAGGTAGTCATTTTATTGATTAATTTTTCTTTTCCGAACTTAAGACTGATTCAATTTATGCTAAAATCTTCTATTACAATGTGTAATTTTAATACTGCATGTTCAGTTATATAGGAGATGAGATGAGAAGGCAGCTGTACTCCCTATAATGATTTTTTTTCCCTAGGAATACAGAAGAAATATAGCTTTGTAAACTGAATTTCACATTAAATGTATTATGCTTGTAATTATTAGCCTTGCAAATTTGGCAAGCCATTTCTTGACTTACAACAATCTGTTTAGGTCCGTCCTTAGAAATTCACCTAGATTGAAGTAACAGTGCACACACTAAAATCTCCACAGTTTTCAGGACTGAAATATGTCATATCCTCTTATAAAAATAGCTAAGTGGGTATCTTCTTTATTTTTCATAGGTAGGTTACCTTTGAGCAAAGAATGTATGCACTGAAAATGTAGACCTACCTCAGTTTAGCAAGGTTATAGGTATGTACGAAGGGTTTGTTGGTAATTAATCAACTAGCATGAGCTTTGCTATATTTATAAATCACATTTGCTGTTACTAAGATTTTTTACGTGTAAAATTACATCTTTTTGGAGAAACCACTATATTCAATTTAAAAGGTTTTTGTTTTGTTTTGTTTTGTTTTTTAGAAGTAATGCAAACATTGGGAAAATGTCTTTTTTTTTTTTTTTCTGGACAGATATTGGCACTTGGAGACACATTTAAAAAATAAATTACCTTTACTCACTTCTGTCGCAAACACGTCTACTCAAGTAATTTCTACTAAATCCTCCTGTGACTGATTTGACAAAATATGAAAGCATATGGTGGGCATTTTCTTCTGGATGCTGAGGCATTTAAAAAGTATAAATGATTAAAAGACTAATCGATACAATCTGCATAATCAATAGGATCTAGGATACAAGACCCTTGTGCTTTTTGTCCCACATCTATAAAGAAGAAGACGGATGGAAGGAAGGAAACAAAAAAGCTCTGACCCTCTTCGTGCACATTTAAAAGCACAGATCATATAAAATGACTTCATAAGATTCAGACTCAATACTCTGCCTGTTAATACACTAAGTTCTAAGGTCAGACATTATGAAATATATATAAAGTTGCAAGAACACACAGTGTGTGCAAAGGTCAATTAATGTAACATTTAAGATATTTGTTGGAATGACTGATTAATGTCAACTACTATAAGAATAAAGTGTAAGTATATGTGGGGTTTGAGCAAGAGTGAGAAAACATTTATTTCATTTTACTGTCTAGGTAAAGCAGTGTTCTTTAGAGAAATTGGGCTGTTACTTTGTTTTGTACCTGAAAACTGAACTCTATTCCACTGCCTCTGGTAAAGCTGGCCTAAATAGCTTAGAAAATGAGTAAATATCCTATTTATAAGGTCAGGGAAAAATCAAGGATAACAAAGCATTTTGATGAAAATATTTGTTATTACATTTATGCAGAACCAGAGCTAACGGAATTCATGAGATAAGGTCTTCTAATGACTTTGCATATTCTGACCGTGCTGGAATCATCGAGAAGGTCATTCTGCCCCCACAATCTACCATAATGAGTGTCCAATGCCTAAAACAGCTGCGCTAATTCTTTTCTACATATTATTTAATTAAACAAAAATACTAATAGAACTGTCCTGTAACCAGACATCCATACCTCAGGTACGAGCTTTTTCTCTGAATATACTTTCCAGTCTGGCAGCTATCTGAGAATATTCCTCTAGGGAAAAAGATGAGGAGAGTAGAAAGGAATAAGGCAGGAATGTGTTAGTCATAGTCAAAGCATAGCATTAGTGGGTCCTCAGAATTACATTACAGAGCTGAGTTCTGGGGATATTAGCTTCCTCAGAAATTTGTTTTTTGAGGTTTCATATTCTATTTTCTAAGGGTCCTGCAATGTCTTGGAAGGCTTAACATCTCTGAGGGAAAAGAAAAAAAAATTAGGTTCTGGAAATATTTTGATACTCTTGATCCTCTTCTTTTATACATAAGAGCAGAGCTTTGGGAGTAAACACATGCCACAGCTCCTGTTAAGTAGGAGATTACTACCTTCCTCTTGAAACAGCCACAGGTTGCATTCTCATTCATGAAAAAAATCAAGGACAGACTCCCCTCCAGGGCCACAGGACAGAATGGTTTTCACTCTTATGGTTCACCCAGAATTAAGCCATGAGGTATCAGTGCATGCTCCTTTCAAAGTCCTAAAATAAGAACTCCTCAAAAACTATTTTGTAAATGGGATATGCACATATTAAGCAGTTCATTGTGGACACTGTGTGACTATCTGATTTTTAATACTTGATAGAACTTTACACTATATTAGATGGTATGAATGCCATGTATGTGCTCTATAGCATATTGATCAAACCAAATATGTAGGAATCATCAGCAAGCTCCAGAATGCCACCATGAGAACTGGACACTAGGCATACCGTAGGGTCTACATTGTTTTTCAGCAAAGTCAGAAATGACCTTCTGTAGTGAAAAATCAAAAAAGGAACAAAATATATTGAGGATGATTTAGGAGAAAAAAAGTCAGGGGCCTTTGAGAAAGAACAACCAATGTCCCTGTTCTGCCCCAACTATTGTGAAGATTTGTAGATGGCTGAGTTGCCCAGAGAGGTCAATATACAGTAGACATCCCCCAGTAATACTGAAACATTCTGGGAAAGCCAGAAAGTCTGAGAAGACAGAATCAATCTCTCGTTCTCTCTCTCTCTCAATCTGTTCCTTACCCTTAATACCAAAGGACACATTTTTGGCTATCACGAGGAAGTGAAACCAAACCTAAAAGTTAACGATTATGTCTTTTGGCAAAGGCGAGGTGGGGGAGGCTTACCATTTCTATGTACGATCTATATTGCCAATGATAGATACTGTAACTAAAACAGTTTTTAAAAGATATTCTTAATGGAGAAAGAATAACATGAAGTTGGTGGCAAAACATTCTCCCAGGATTAATATAATCTCCCAGGATTAATGTGAAGAAGACATTTTAGAGCCTTGCCATATGCACGGAATTTGCAAATTCTTTTGTACCAAAACTCTGCAAATCAGATGGCTCTGGGTTATACATAAACAAAGAATGTGTATATTATTCTTGCCATTCCGGAAGCAACAGGGTTTATTTTAACAATGACTAGACCTTCTCAAAGTGAATGCCAAACAAATGAATGCATTAATAAATACATAACCATAGTAGACATGAAACCAATAGTCTTATAGAGGTGTGATTACATTCATTTACTTCAGTGACAACATGGCAGCACCATTTTGGCCAACAGTAGGCACTGTTGTGTATACTGTGAAAGAGTCCCTGTTCTCACGTAGTTTACAAACGCAAAGTCCTATTACTACAAGACCATGTTTTTGAAGGGATAAGATGTGATAAGGTAACATTTCTGAGGCTCCTCTGGCTCATTTCTGAAGAAGAGGGTTTTGGAATAATTATGAACACCTCTAACACTGTGATCCTCTAACCGCTCTAACTACGATGATTAAATGGACATTAAGGGGACACTGAAAGAGACGTTTTCTCTTCCTTTTCCATAAGCCCCATCGCTGAAAAACTTAGAAAATGTCCCTGACAACAGCTATGTTTTCTGCTGACAAGAAAGTGGAGCTGAACCTATAGGGACTGTCCTGTGTAGCACGGTTCTTAAAGGCAGCCAGAATAAATAGAATTTTTGGTAAAGTGCCATTAAAGTATCATTAAAATAATTTTAAACTACATAGATTCACTTGGGAGTTATTTTATATGGATTTCCACTTTATAGACACGATCCAATTATATTGTTGTGTAACTATGGCATTGTTCTGTGAACTCTTTTGTCTTTTCTCTCGTAACTCCCACAGTCCATGAGTGTGAAGTCTCTGTCTCAGCTGAGACCTTGTTCTTATTTTTGCAGCACTAAACTCTGTGTAAGGTACAGAATGCATACTTAATAAACACTTAACTGAAGTGAGTATCATCCTTATCAAGCATAATTATTAAACCAAGTAAAATACTTATTGAGGTATACAATCCTTCCAGGTTATACATTCATGCTACAAAGTAAATAAAAATTTTACCTTGATAAAAATTGAATCTTATCTCTTCCTGATAGAATTATACTTGGTATGTCTTTCTTTGTATTTGTAATTTTTCTGAATTTTCCAAGGTTTTTCCAAATAAAACTATTACTTACACAATCAGAAAAAAATTGCACAGTATTTCGGGAAAATCCCTCCACAAAACCACAGGAATATATTTACGTTAATGGTCACATAATTAGCACTTAGAAAAAAAGATATACACATATATAAAAATTTTTAGCATAGTGCATAATACGTGTTAATTATTTTGGTAAGTGAAGAGGAGAAATACAAAAAATTCTTTTCACAAACATTTCAAAAGATAATATATTTCTTACCATTTTAAAGATTTCTCAATTAACCCCATTAACTGAATAAAATTATTATGAGTGTTCACCATCTAGGTGCTTCCAAAGAATGGAAAATGAAATCAGTAGGATAATGTTAAAGTGTTCAGGCCCAAGGGCAAAATAAATTATTTCAGTGAGAGGAAGCACATAGTATTACATAGGTCAAGAAATGTGCCTGGGGCGCCTGGGTGGCTCAGTGGTTTAAGCCTCTGCCTTCAGCTCAGGTCATGATCTCAGGGTCCTGGGATCGAGCCCCAAGTCGGGCTCTCTGCTCAGCAGGGAGCCTGCTTCCCCCTTCTCTCTCTCTGCCTGCCTCTCTGCCTACTTGTGATCTCTCTCTATCAAATAAATAATCTATAAAAAATCATTAAAAAAAAAAAAAAAAGAAAAGAAATGTGCCTGATAAAGTATTCTCAGTTCTTTTTGGAAGTAAGGATGTAAAATCCACATCCAAGTTTAACACTGAGTCTCTCCATCAGATTTACTGTTGTATGAGAGTCACTGTAATGAAAAGGAAAGTCTTTCAATGGCTTAGAAATGCTCGCTCTGAAAAACATCATTAAACATCAATTAAGAAAAATTCATCTTTATGTCGCACTGTCCAAAACCAATAGCCTACATTGGTACTCTAAGGACAAGATTTCCCCAAAGCCACCGGATGTAACAATTCCCCAGCAATTCAGAGACTCCCTGAGAAGTGGTGTGCCTCTAACTCTGCTCTTATCCCCAGAAAGGTAAAAAGATGAAGGATGACATGCTCAGAAAGATTGTTAAGGGCAATGTAATAACCGCCCCTGTGATCAAAGACCCATTCACTTCTCCCTCGCTCACTGAGCAACTTAGGTTTTGACTTGTAATAGGAGGATAGCGAGTCAGTGGAAAGTGGAGTCCTGAATGGGAATAGACATTATCTGTGGCTTCCTTGCAACTTTCCCCCACATATGGAAAGTCTTCAGAAGCTGAAAGTTAGGATAAGCCGAAATATGCATGCCTTTTGATTCTTGCATAAATTCTTCCTTCCTTTCTATTGTGCCTCAAAGAAACTTATCAAAGAAACTTATTTTATTTTAAAGATTTTATTTATTCATTTGACAGACAGAGATCTCAAGTAGGTGGAGAGGCAGGCAGAGAGAGAGAGAGTAGGAAGCAGGCTTCCCGCTGAGCAGTGAGCCCGATTTGGGGCTCCATCCCAGGACCCTGGGATCATGACCTGAGCCGAAGGCAGAGGCTTTAACCCACTGAGCCACCCAGGGGCCCCAAGAGAAACTTATTTTAGAAGATGTAAATCTTTAATGTACTTAAGTAGAAAAAACATGCTTTTCTCTGCTCACTCCAAATGGAAATTGGATTAAAAATAATGAATACCATCTTGCCTTTTACACATTTGGCACTCCAATAAGAATGTGTTAGATAACTAAATAAATCATCAAACAGTTAAGGAAGTGAGGTCTGTTATTTGTTTTAAGTCATCATAAAAATAAAAGTGCACTGTGTATTGAATGCATATTCTTACAGCAGTATTAACCTATGCAAACATTAATCTTGGTTTGTAATGTGTAACATATGACATAAAAGATTAGCTAGTTGAAATGATGTATAATTGCAGACTACAGTGAAAATAATCTGTTGTAAATACTAAGTCTATTGCCCTCATTTTTGCCATCTGGGCTTCCTCAAGGAGTCCAAAAGCTACAAGAAATCATATTCCAAGATTTATGGACATAGATCTCTACATATGGTAGCTTTCCTGAACCAGAACATAGCAGAGAATGAAAAGGTCTGTTTTATGAGCCAGAACCCAACTGCAGCCACTGGTGGTGTACCAACGGCACTCCAGTTACTTGATAACACGAAGCCACCATGGTGCCTGTGGTCATTTCATGCTCAGTGAGCCTCGTGGGGCTGGGAGAGCAGTCTATTTTTTCCAAATGTCATCTTCCAAGTTACCACTTACACTCATAAGCTGGTTATAGAAATGATAAATCCATTGGACTTTCTAGGATTAAAAATTAGGTAAATACACATAAAGAGTTCTGTAACTGTTTACTATAAATATCTTCAGTTTTAAGAAATACTTACTGGGGGGCACCTGGGTGGCTCAGTGGGTTAAGCCTCTGCCTTCAGCTCCCGTCATGGTCCCAGGGTCCTGGGATCAAGCCCCGCATCGGGCTCTCTGCTCAGCAGGGAGCCTGCTTCCTCCTCTCTCTCTCTGCCTTCCTCTCTGCCTATTTGTAATCTCTGTCTGTCAAATAAATAAATAAAATCTTTAAAAAAAAAAAAAAAAAGAAATACTTACTGGCATGGCAACTTTTTTTCTGACCAACAAAACATACTAGAAGTATTTGATTTCCTAAGGATTAGCCTTTGATTAAGTGTAATAACATTATACTGATTTGAATTACATTTTTCTTCCTTTTCTTCGTCATTGCTATGGAGTACAGACACACAAGTTCTTAGCAGACAAAGACTAGTCACCACCTTTTTAAAAATGGTGACTGGACAATATAAACATTTTGTTTGGATTAAATGAAGGATTATATAAAACACCTGTATTTGGAAATGCACCATAAATTAAGAATTGCCTAAAAGAAGACACTGTTTGCTCCTAGCCTTTCATTAACTTTGAGCAATTGTCCTTTTATTTCATGACTTTCTGTCAATAGTGTTACCTCCCTAAATATAATTGGAGGAATTAAATAATGTGAACTATTCCTGTAACATTATTTGGTATGTATATAGTTTAAAAAAAAAATGTAGGGGGTGCCTGAGTGGCTCAATTGGTTCAGTGTCTACCTTCAGCTCAGGTCATGATCCCAGAGTCCTGGGATCGAGCCCAGCAACAGGCTCCCTGCTCAGCGGGGAGTCTGCTTCTCCCTGTGTCTCTGCCCCTCCCCCTGCATCTGTGCTCTCTCTCTCTCCCCCCCATCTCTGAAATAAATAAATACATAAAATCTTTAAAAAACACATTTTTGAAGAATAATCTAATGAGAATCAAATAACACAAAGAATATGATACTGATCTTCAAAAACATTACATAGTATTCATATCTGAGAAGTAGAGAAATACCGGAGATATGCTATCAAATATGCAAAACAAAAGCAAGCAAAATACACATGTGAACACCTGAAACAAAGCAGAATAAGAAAAACATCAAAATGTAGTTTATCCATATGTTAGTATATAATGTACATATAGAAAATTTGTCTTATTCTCCTTTAAATAAGGAATGTTATGAATTAGTCATGTTCTCACAATTTTTCCAATGGTTTTATGCTGAAAGACGGTACAAGAGAAAGTTGATAAAGTTGATGGGACACACACAAAAAATCAAAGTGAGAAGTAAAAAAGTTTTTTAAAAAGTTATACCAAAACAAGAAAACTTCAAAATTAATTATTTTCATTTCATTTCATTCATTGAACTAATTTTTCCTTGCTACCATTTTCAACCAATAATGACAAGTTAAAAATCATTGTGGACAAAAAACTAATGGTCACTGAACTGCAGATAAGAGAAACCATTTCACAGTATTTGCCTTTTAAAATTCTTGATGGTTTCAAAGCATCAATCCTAACTATATTTTAGTTATATTGAAGTATGAATTATTACATTAGTAAAATGTAAAGTTTTTTCTCAATTCATTAGTATGAAGTAGAATTAAAATAAACTATAAAGTGCCTAAAATATAGAAAGTGGATTTTTGCTTAAAAATTCAAATAGAAGGACAGAGAAATTACAGGGACACAAAAAGTCTCTAAAGAGAATCTTCTTTCCTCCCCTTCCTTATGGACATCAGCTAAAAGCTGATCAAGGCAATACAATTCCCACAGGATTAATTTAGTTAGGTCTGATTTTCCTCAGCAGTATAACCAAGGAATCAACGTTTTATGCAGTTGATTGTATTTTTATATGTAAAAAATGTTAAACCTGAAAGTTTGGCCCACTGAATGGATCACTAAAAAAAACCACCAATGCCTATAGATTTATTTAAGGAGCAAATATGCCATTATAAGTAGATACAATCATTCAAATTAGTTAACTCAAGATTGTTTTCAGATTACTAAACAAAGCCCACTAATATCACCCAGTGAGCACTTCATTTGTAAATAAAGTTTCACAATGGTCCTGTTCTAGGAGAGCCACCGAAGAAGAAAACCACAAAATCAGATGTACAAACTTGGCTTCATCTTTAGCTAAATGTGTTGATATTAGACAAGAATATTATGAATTTTTATTTCCGTATCTGTAAAACAGAAATATTGAGAGCTTTTTATGATGGCGGTGTAAGTCTTACAGGAAAGAACTCATTTAAAATATCTTTCAGTACTTAGAGCCATCTCTCCAAAAAACATAAAGAACATCTTTGAAAATAGTGAATTGGTAAACAAATCTTAAATTTCATTATTATTAATACACAGTTAATATAAGTAATATGATTTTATCATCCTTTACTATAAATAATCTATATTTACTATATATAATCTATATATACTATAAATAACTCCTTTACTATAAATAATAAAATATTAATGTCTGTTTTAATTAATATTTTTTCTTTATTGTTAATTTAAAAAGATAGGGATTATGTGGAATCCCAAGTCTTAAAATTCTCAACAGACTGAAAGGCACAATTTATTTGATCAAGTATACATTTTTTTATTTTAAAAGAAATCTTCAAAATCACAAGGTAATCACGAAGAGGTGAACTTGGTCTGGATGACTATTTCCAAAAATATCTATCCTAAACTGAATTCAAATTCCTCCCCAGGAATTAATTTTCTTACTTCCCCAGGAAGTAAAAGACAACTGTTTCAAACCTGTATCTTCTCCCTTTCCTACCCATTCTGTTCCCTTCCATACATTTAAAGACAAACATCAGGAATCCACAGAACAGGTCTTGGGAGGAGTATCTGTGGAAGGCAGGCCATGGCCACAGTAGATCTTTTCAGGGATTTACAGCTTGAAGAAATCCATAGACAGATGGAGATCTAGATCTCAGCCCTGACTCTGGGAGCTATTGTTAACGTCTCCTGATTCCTCCCTCAATGATATCTCCTGACCCTCCTTTAGGAGAAGCTACCATATAGGTATATGAAATCAGAGAGGGCAAACCCTGAAGACTATTTAAATAGCATCAAATGCCAACAACAAAAAAGGTGGTCAGCTTCTTTGAGGGACCCCCAAGTACTGCTCTCCAAGGCAGTGTTCCTCAATGGGCAAGCTCCTGATTAAGAAAATCTTAATCAGTCCTTAAAAACAAAGGGTCCTTAAAAGCAAAGGTCCTTAAAAGCAAAGGGTCTTGGTCAGAGACATACAATGTCCCTGGCTTTGAAAACAGAGGACTGGGGCCTCTAGCAAGGAAGGTAGATATCTTCTGGAAACTGGGAAAAGCAAGGAAAGTAAATTCTCCCCTGGAGCCTCTAGAAAGGAAGCCAAGACCTTAATTTTGGACTGGTCAGGCTGCTTCTGGACTTCCACGTAACCACAGGGTAACAGACTCGTGTTGTCGGAAGTCAATGAACTTGTGGTAATTTGTTACATTGTGATAATTTGTTACAGCAGCAATGGGAAACAGATACAGTGCAGGGCTGTCATGAACACCACTGGACGACCAGCTTCCTTACCCCTTTAGTCTAGAACCAGGAGCCATTCCTGGTTATTACTACCACGGAAAGTACCCTCCCAAGTTTCCAAGTGCCTGCCCCGTTGTGCAGGACCAGCCTCTGCTCAGAACCTCTGCATTAACGAACTCTTCCTTGTAATAAAAACTGGCAACAACATAACTAGATTCTAATGCATAAATTAAAATCTTTTGACAAACCTTTAAAAGTCACCTCTGATGCATGTGTAGGCCTCATTTCCTATGATAAATAAAATTGCTGAGTCAAACCCATTTCACACTATATTGTTTACATCTTTCAGTGAAATCTGTGAGCAAAGCAATTTTATTTTTAACTCTCTGAACAATACCAATTCATTTATCAGGACAGGCATTAAGGAGCCACCGCTAGGAAGGAATCCAGTGGAGACCCAAAGGAAGGAGAGAGAGATATCTGACTCTAAAAAAATATGAACATTATTTAAAACTATTTAAAATTAAACACCGCATGATGAATTTTATCATTAAAAGCCCAGACAATTTTGAATTTGTGTTGAATCTTAATTTTGTATAGGAAATAAAAGATTTATTTCATCTACCAAGTAATTAAGCAAAGAATCATACTTTGCTATTCCAAAATGCTGCAACTAGTATTTTTTAAAATATTAAACTATGCACAATAAACACACTTCAAATTTAAACAGAACTCATGTTAATATTATTTGTATACTTTTTCAAATACTGAGACTTCAAGCAAGCTCTAATAAGCAACTCAATTTTAAAATAACACAATGAGTGTTCGCTACCCAGTTAAAAATCTGAAGCAAGAATGCTGGAGTGAAAATTGTGGGGTTTTTGTTTTGTTTTGTTTTCTTCAAATACGTTATCATTTAAACAAGCATGAATGTGATAGTTTAAAAATTACTCATCATATCTTAGTGAAGGTGAATACCACAGAAAGAAATTGAAGTATGTAACTGGAGCTTCAAAGTTTCAAAAATTTGAAAATGTAACTAGATAAAGGTATATTAGATTAATGTAGGTCTGGGCACAACTACTTGGTTTACTAGTTTCAAAAATTCGGGCTATCCTCCGTGGAAAGGTAAAGCTAACAGAGCTCAGCAGAAAAAATTAAAATGATATTATATGCTTTGTTTCCAACCTGGATATAAACAAAATACCTTATGTGATAATCTACTTAAATATTTATTATTTTAACTATAAATAATAAATCTATCATCTCCTAAAAATACATACACTCTTCACAGGAATAGGCAACACATTCTATTTTCTAAATAATTTATTCTCTATTAATCAGATAGAAATAAAGATAACCTCATATCCACGTTGTACCAAGAAAAAAATAGCACTTGATCTACACTTTGAAATATTCTTAATCAGCTTCAAGCCATATATAGTTCAGGAAAGAAACGCTATAATTTTATTTATCGCAATGCTTATTATGCAGTCAGATGGTTTTCATCAGAAAAGTCTAATACACTTTCATCTTCACAGAAAAATATAAAATGTCCTTTGAAATCAAACAGACCTTCCAAAGACATCAGTCAGTCCATTGTGAAAATATTACAGCTTTGTCACTTTCACCCAAGAGATTTCTGTCAGTCGCCAATCTGGTGTCGCTATAGAATTACAGTTGGAGTGTACTATCAGTCCCTGCTGTGTCCTTTGGGAGACAAAGCTGGGCTGGTTGAACTTTATGATTTAGTCCCAAAGGCAGAAGAACAAAGCTCTGAAAAACAGACAGGACACCTTCTTCTTCTGAAATTCTAAAGAGACAAGATAGAATCTATTTGCGACGGTTTGGTGTATTATAGATGAAATTGAATATTAAACAAATTTATCTGGTTCATAATTAGTATTAGCGGTCCCTTTGTGTTTGTTTCAACAAATTACATTGTTCTAGAATTCTCAAAAGTACCTGTTTATTTTTAAAGTGTTCCTTTTGGCCTTACTGAGCAGTTCCCAGCATAACAATGATTTCCCTCTATAAAAAAATGCAGGTAAAAAGAACAAAGCTTTCCCCTTTCTGCTCTTAAAAGTATAGTCCCCAAACCATTTCTGAAATACCAACTACGGTATTTCAAATTTTATGATAAAATATTAAGTTAACAAAATCATTATCCATTAATTTTTCTTTCAAATGTCTAGTATTGGCTCACCTGGGTAGCTCAGTCAGTCAAGCATCTGCCTTTGGATCAGGTCATGATCCCAGGGGTCCTGGGATCTAGTCCCACACTGGGCTACCTCCTCAATGGGAAACCTGCTTCTCCATTTCCCTCTGTCATTGCCCCTTCTTGTGCACTTTCTCTTAAATAAAAAAAATGTTAAAATAAAAAAAAAATTAAAAAAAAAACAGTGGGATTGTATATAGTAAAAAAAAAAAAATCCCCTTTGAAAAAAATAACATAAAATATCTAGTATTACTATCATTTTACTATTATAGTTTCAAAAATAATAAAAATCTAGGTTTAGAAACAGTTACTTGGGTGAGTCTAAATGTATTTTTTTTTTTCAAACAGAGAGTTTTATGTATCTATAGTCTATTTCCAAGGAACACATGTTGTTGCATGGATCATAATACTTTCATTTTGTTCTGTATGTGGCTGGATATTGCATACCTTGAATCTTCAATGATCAGGGTTTTTGCCTTGGCTTTTTTTTCTATGTGATTCATAAATTTATTTTTTTAAGTTTTTATTTAAACTCCAGTTAGTTAACATACACTGCAATATAGAGAAGAAACTGATGGGTTGGGTTTGTTTTTTGTTTTTTTTTTTTTTCCTTATCTAATATATTTCCCCTTAGATTTAACTCAGTCTCTTAGAAAAGGCTACCACGTTGGCCTGTTACCTTCAAGAACAGTGACTCACCATCAATGACTAAATATTACTTACTAGGGTAAAGGAAATAAAATTGTTTTCTAGTAGCTAAACAAATGTGAAGAAATAAACCAACCAGCTCACAAATATTTTGTTTCTACTAAATTTAGATGCACTCTTTGCCATTAGTATTAAACCTTTGCTATTAGTATTAAATCTCAAAACATACACCAAATGATTCTTAAAATAATTAGAGTTAATAGTAAGCACTGAGGAAGAAATTGCCCAATTATTTAGAAACAGAAACAAATTAAATTCATGTTTACATAAACCATTTTTTTCTTAATTTATAACAAATCAATGCTGTTCTATCTAAAATTACATATCAGATATATTTATAGCCATAGCTTTAGGACTATGTGAAGAGATGAAAAATGAAAGAGCCTAACCCACGAACTGCCTTATAAAATTGAACACTTTTTCTTGCTCTATTCAAAAATTCAGTAAAGTCAAAAGACAAAGGGACTTCTTGGTGTTCTTCTTTTATATTTGACCATAACGAGTCCCTATAAGCTTTTTGGACTTAGAAGTTAAAAGTGTCCGTAGGGAGTAAGGTTCTGCCTCTTTGGCAAGAATATATTCAGAGAGTTCTAAGAGTTCCCAAAGGGTGCTGGAAGATGCTACATTTTCAGAGAACACCCAGTTTTGCCAAAGTCTTCAAAATATCAGGAGGTAATCGATTTTTCAATCCTTTGAGAATTACACCCTGAGTTGATTGAGATCTCTGAGGTTTTCTCGAGTTGGTTTTCTCTATCTGTAAATCTGAGTAATGTACTGATCTGCAACTAACGAATGTGTGCATGCGTGTGTGTGTCTGACTTTCACAGAACTGCTTGTAAGAACTGGTGATCTTCTGTGTGACATAATTTTGTGTACCGGCTCAAAAGCCTGTCTGAACAAGATATACTCCCAAATCGACAAAATTCCTACTATTACAGAAATAAGTGATTGTGGACTAAATCAATTCTCGAACGACTTCAAATCCCTCATATGTTCACATGCTCCAGTAGCACACAAGCAGAGATCGAGATCAAAATACAAGATTCACAGTCTACACTGCACTGTCCAGTCTGGTAACCACCAGCGCCAGATGTGGCTAGGGAGCACCTGAAATGTGCCAAGTACTGGCAATATAGGATATGCACCAGATTTTGAAGACAGAGTGTGAAAAAAAGTTTGAAAAGCATCCCATTTATTACATTGAAATGTATGGATTAAAGAAATTATTAAGTTAATGTAATCTTTGTCTAACACTTTATTTTTTACTATTTTTTCCTATCTAACACTTTTTTAATGTGCTTAGTAGAAAATCTTAAATTACATTTGTGATTCACATTATATTTCCATTGGAAAGTGCTAGCCTACCTATAAATTTGAAAAGTTGAAAGTGTTCAGAGAGAAGGGGGGCATTAGGCCAGCATAAGCACTTTAGAACACACTACCCAAAAAAATAATAAATAAACATTGGTGTTTGGTCATTCTATAGCTATGTGAAGGCTTTTGCTTTTTTTGTTTGCTTTTTGTTATTTTATTTTATTTTTTAAGATTTTATTTATTTGAGAGAGAGAGAGAGAGAGAGAGCGCAAGCATGAGCCGCAGAGAGGGGCAGAGGGAAAGGGAGAAACAGACTCCCCACTGAGCCAGGTGCCCTGCCTGGGGCTTGATCCCAGGATTGGGAGATCATGACCTGAGCTGGAGGCAGCTGCTTAACCACTTAACCCACTGAGCCACTCAGACACCCCCTGCTTTTTTGTTATTTTAATAACATACTAATTTAATGGTCAAATAGGAAACAACATCCTGATTTAAATGGTCCAAACTGGAACAGGACACAGAAGCTCTTAACTCCCTGGGTGTTTGTGAACCATTAGACACTAAACATGGAAAGGGTAGGTCAACTTGTGTTCTAGAGATTCACAGAAAGATTGTGGAAGGTGGGTTTTACAAAAAAAAAAAAAAAAAAGTTGAGCCACAACTTCACTCAGAGCAAAAGAACAAGACTGAGGTATTTGCTTCATCTGATGGGCAGTTCTGCTTCTTTGACTGTGGTGTTGTTGAGAAAGATTCAGAAGATGCACCAGACCATGCAACACAGTAGTTGCATGACTGACCAGCAATGTCTTCAGTGGGGAAACAGTGGAAAATGGTATTAACTGTCCCAACAATTTACCATCCAGGTCTGCATAGTCACTTCCCCGATCCCTGACTGTTTTTATCCTCATTAATGTCAGACCTAAACTGAAAGTAATTTATAATGCATCCCCACCCCCGATAACTACCAAGGGCTCTTTAAAAGCTCTTCCTGGATCCCTTTCTTCCCACTTTGCATAGCGGCAGGTTTTTCCTAACTCCCGTACACCCCTTATTATCTCTTTAGCAGGTGCTTTTCTGATGAAGCAACGCAAAGTCGCCAGCCAGGCATCCAAGTACTTTGCCCTCATTCAAGACCCTCTGCAGTGCTTGTTACTAGGGATACTCTCCTTTTTTACTTATTTGTATAAAGAGTCTCCACGACCACAAGTAACATTGATGAGATACGGTAAATCTCTCTGGTTTACTGCCAGGTGCCTAAAAATATACTGACACAGAGAAAACACTGAATGAAGATTTACGGTATCACTGAATTAAAAACCAAGTGAATAATACCTTTTTAGGGACTACGGACTTTGTAGATGGAGGCTTTATTCAAAAGGAGGCTAACTTAAAAAAAAAAGCCTTAATATTATAATTTGTGATTTATTTGCATTGTTCTGAAGTGAATTATACTTTCTGGTAAAGGAAAATCTTTAGAAAGTTTTTCCTGATGTCAACCTCTAATTTATTGAAATCTTATGTGAGTGTATTTATAGGCAAACTGTAATGATTTGAGGTGCTGATTTTTTCTTCTGGGATCATAGACCTTCTAATATTGACTTCTGAATGCTTGATTGTGAGCTACTTCACTTATGATGAAAACTGCACCAGGTAGGGGGCTAAAGCTATAAAAAATGAAATTCTAATTGGCAATTTTGCATCTTCTTAGAAATCCAAATAAAACATAATGAGAGATAATAATGAAGACTGGATATAATCTGAAATTTTATATGACCTTAATCTGCATTACTCTGATTATCCCATAGTTATTTCAATTACAAGTTATTGAACTCCTAATTCTCTCTAAGTCTTGGAAGTCTTTTGAACATAACAGAAATTGCCAGTCACATAGGAAAATACTACTTTTGGTAAGTAACCAGAAAAAAAAAAATCACTGTACTCTGAGTTCAAATTAAAATAATCCATTGCCAAATGTTTTATCTTCAAAAATATTATCTAGTTTGAATAAAATACATATAAGTCTCCATGTACAGCACCTTTATCTTAGAAAGACACAATGTGTCAGGCTGATAAAGTAGGGTTATGAATGAATGCTTTCAAGACTTTGCTTTGCTCTATCTTCATTGGATCCACTACGCTGACACAGGATGAAACAGACATTGGAAGTTATAAGCAAGAGGTGAATGAAAGATGAGTGAATGACTTGGGAACTTTAAGAGCATCAGCATCAAGAACAAACCACTGCTGTGATAAAATGCTTTTGAATGAAAAAAAAATTTGGAGACTATAGAGAAAATATTTACAGGTTGAAATATGAAATACAATCATACAAATAGGTAAGAACCTATACAGTACATTTCCAAATTTTACCAAGCAAATATGCAAAGATTTCTTAAAGGTAGTGCTGCCAATTCAAAATTCAAATGGCTAAACAAAGAAATCCTACTTGTATTTGTACATTGATGGGACATTCCACATTTGCTCAACCCTTAGTTTTACCTCATAATTATGTGCTTTATTCCCTTATTAACTCTTTAATATAGGCCAGAGTTCTTAAAATAATGCCTCAAATTCCTTATCACACAGTCTTTCAGTGTGTGATACTGCTTAATAACATCAGGCTATTTCACGTACCGAAAAGAAGGTGTTTAAAAGTCATAAAACATTTATTATTGCTGACAAGCCTTACTAGAAATAAACCATCCAGTACTATGTCCCAAATCAATAATCCCTCAAAGATATAAAGCATAGTAGGATTGTCCCCCGTACTCTGCTTGAATTTAATTGTCGAAGAAGAAAGGGTGAGCAGAAAGGAATGCAAAATCCAAAGGAAAATCCATTTAAAGCACTAACTTAGATGGAAGTACTAAAAAACACTGGCATAGGCCCTAGCTTCTACTCCCAGCTCCCCCACAGATAATTAAACACTGAGTAGATGCCCTCCAGCTATTGAAGGAGCGAGAGTCCTCCGAGGTGAAACCGAGTCAATATTGAAGTACCAATCACACAATTTAGTTTTCTGAGTTGCACATTTTTTCAAAAGAGAATTGTAGAATTAGGGGTAATAGGATAATTCTGTCACACTATCTAGGAAATCCAATAAGACACATCAATGTTTACCCAATCCCCATTCTCTAAGTGAACCAGAAGACTGCCCAGCTTTAAGGTCACCTGCCTTATCCACTTTGGGTCTGCCTGTTTCTAAGTGACTAATAAGTAAGTGATTCATGGCCTTGTTGGATTTCAACCAGCGAGAGAAAGTATCAAAGAGAATGGCCCACAATAAAGTACATTAATGTGATAATTGAACTACTAGATAAGATAGATGAAGTGATTATTGACTATGAGAAGCTTTCAATTCTGTAGAAAATGACATTGGATAAGAGGCCTCCAGAGTTATAGAGAGAGGTTAGGTTTTGGTTCTTTAAATAATGGTGAATTAAGAAAAAAAAAAAAAGGCAACGAGTGCATATACTATAATAAGTGAGCCAACAAAACTGTCTCGTTTTTCTCAAAATGAATTTGAAATGCTTTTCTTTATTTTTTAAATGCATGTATATATATACGCAACTTCTGTGAAATAGAATTATGAGAAAGCAACCAAAGTTCTTATATAAACCATTTTGAAACTATCCAAAGTTGCAGGCTAAATGGGTTCCCTCCCAAAATGATGAAATTCATTCTGCATTAAATATATTATCAAGGAACAACATCTATTTTTTTTCATACTATAAACACTTAAGGACAATGCTTTGGGGTTTTTTGTTTGTTTGTTTGTTTTTAGAAATCTCTTATTTATTGTTTGATTTTGAGAGAGAGAACACGCACGAGAGCGGGGAGACAGAGGGGCAGAGGGAGAGAGAGAATCGTTTTTTGGTTTTTTTTTAATTTTTTTTTTAAATTTATTTATTTGACAGACAGAGATCACAAGTAGGCAGAGAGGCAGGCAGAGAGAGGGAGGAGGAAGCAGGCTCTCCGCGGAGCAGAGAGCCCAATGCAAGGCTGGATCCCAGGACCCCGGGATCATGACCTGAGTCGAAGGCAGAGGCCTAAACCACTGTGCCCCCAAGGCGCCCCGAGAGAGAGAATCTTAAGCAGGCTCCACACCCAGCGCTGAGCCACACACGGGGCTGGATCTCACCACCCTGAGATCAGGACCGAGTGGAAATCAAGAGCTGGACCCTTAACTGACTGAGCCACCCAGGCACCCCATTCTTACTTATTAATTGCCTTGTTAATTATTGAGTCTTTATTCTGTGCCTTGTGCTATCCTTTATGTTAAGTATAAACTGGTATTTGAAACAATCATGGGACGAAACATATGTTGTCACTTTTTTTTTCTCTCCATGTATGATGGGTCATTCACCCAACCACTGATTAAATTAAAACCTGTCTTGTGAAAACGAATGGACTGGTAAGCCACCTGTTTTACGCTACCAATATTTACTCAGAATTATGCTTCCATTATTTGAATTAGTGATCTCATTGTTTATTTCTTATCACAAAGGATTTTTTTTCAATTTTTATTTTAATTCCAGCTGGTTAGCATACGATAGTATATTAGTTTCAGGTGTACAATATAGTGATTCAACATTTCCATACATCATCCAGGGCTCATCACGACAAGTGCCCTCTGAATCCCCATCATCAATTTTACCCATCCCCCACCCCTTAAGGATAATGTTTTGTAATATATTTTAAAATGTTTCTAGGGAAATATTTGTCCAAAACAATAAAACTGATAACTTCAAGATTTCTTCTTCACAGAGAAACCTAGATTATTCAGTTAAAAAACCTAATTTATACTGTAACTTTGAGAATAGACAAAATTGGCAGGCTCTCGGTTTGTGAGATTTCCTTTACTAAATGGTGCTCAGCCTATCCTGAAAAGTGTTTTCTCTGTAACAGGATTTATAGTCTGATTCTTATTGTCTCCCACAGAGACCTCACTTGCGTTCTAAAGGATTTGGGATTTGGGATTTTTCCTCCAAACTCCGTCTTCTCAGTATCTCTGAGAACAGAAACCATAAATGACACCTCTGACCTTCTGAAATTGAGAACCTCAGTTCTCATTTAGAAAATAAGGAGGACTAGACTACATGGCCCCCAAGTCCCTTGCAGTTCTGAAAATTTACCAAGAGAGTCAGGAGAATTTGAAGAAGCCCCTGATCTTCTGATTCATCTCTTCACAGCCACAAGTATTCCCTAAACCAATGCCCAGGTCTTCCACATTCCACCTTCTCAACCAGTTCAGAGCCTCTTAATTTGTTTGAAATGAGCAATGCCTTGCTGCTGCTTCTTCTTCTTCTTCTTTTGTTTTTTTTTAAAGACTGTATTTATTTATTTGAGAGAGAGAGAGCAGGAGGGAAGGGAGAGGGAGAAACAGACTCCCCGCTGAGCAGGGAGCCCAACCTGAGGCTCAATTCCAGGACACTGGGATCATGACCTGAGCCTAAGGCAGCCGATTAGCCAACTGAGCCACCCAGGCACCCCAATACCTTGCTTCTAAGATGCTCATATCATGGTACAGAAACAGCTTGGGTTTAAGAAATCAACAGATCTTTGTTTAAATCACTCCTTGGCTACTTACTAACTGTGGCACCTGGATGATTGCTTCACACTCTTCGTGTCTCAATTTTTACCAACTAAAATGATGCAGGTTATAGTAAAAGGGTAGTTTGGTATGGTGAAAAGACCCTAAAAACTATACCTGAAAGTCTCTGCAGCTGACCCATAGTAGGGATACAAAGCAGGCATTTTTTTTTTTAATTTTATTTGTTTGTTTGACTGACAGAAATCATAAGTAGAGAGGCAGGCAGAGAGAGAGGGGGAAGGCAGGCTCCCTGATGAGCAGAGAGCCCGATGCAGGGCTCAATCCCAGGACCCCGAGATCATGACCCGAGCCGAAGGCAGAGGCTTAACCCACTGAGCTGCCCAGGCGCCCCCAAAGCAGGCATTTTTTAACTGAACGAACACGGTCTCTCTCAAGGAAATTTTCTTCTAACCAGGCTATTGCTTTCAGACTGTGCCTCTTTCTAATGGTGAGATTTTAAGTAACACTAATATGCATGGATGCTATTTTTTCACAAGGTAAACGTCCCCAAATTTTCATGTCACTGACTCTTCCTGGACTATTAGAGTCCTGCTGCCTAAGTTCCTACATCTACCAAACCCTTCCAGTAACCAGGCATATTCTTGATAACGTGGACCTCTTGAAAAACACAGTCAAGGGGAAAAATTAAAATCAACTGAAAATAATGACCATAACAAGAAAATAACATTTAATGAAAATGAGGTAGATTCGTTGGCTAACTGAGGCCACAGTCAAGAGATATTATTTCCCCAAAGTAGAGTCTTAAAGAGTCTTGGAGAAAAGAAAAATGTAGTGCTAATTGGAGGGGGAAGAAACCTGAGGTAGAAAATGTATATATCTCTAAAACGAGGTATCATGACTTAATTTCCTATGGACCATGGTATATCTTTCTGCACAATCACTCCGGATCAATAGAAGTTCACAACAAACACTCTCAGGGGAAGAAAAAAGCTTTGCAATTCAAGTCTTGATTTTATCTTCCTCTTAAAAGAAATACAATGCATGTGATCATGGCTAAAATGAAGAGCAGTAAGTCACTTCACAGCATGTTCATTAAGCATTATGCTTACTGTACTTTTAAAAAATAGGTCCCTATAAGGCCTCATCCAGAAAGAAGAAGCACAGATTTTGAATCCTATGCTAAATTCTCCCCAGCCTTAGATATCCGACCACATTTTGGTCCCCTAAATTTACACCTGTAAATAATTTTACACAACTTGCAGACTCTAAGAGTTTCATTTTGTGGGTAACATTTTACTGACCCATTCTACATTTACAAGTGATATCTACCTTTATTTCTTGTTTACACCATTTATTATTAAAAAAAAAAAGAAGAAGAAGATAACCTCTCTGGGAAATATACAGTAAGAATTTTTCTCTTAAAATGTGCCATTTCAATTTAATTTGAATGTGAAAGGCAGAGAACTGGCTCCCGATCTAACATCTTGAGCACCTACATGCTCCCAACTCTGCACTATGTAAGGCACTTAGTATTTGGGATCTGAAAGAATAAACGTATTCTAAATAGTGTCTCTCCAAAGCTGGTGCGTAGACTGCCTGCATCAGATGCTTCCTTAAAAGGTTGACATTTTGCCCCCCACTTAAAACCCCTGGGATCAGAATCTCTGGATATGGATCTCGGATGTCTGCATTTTCAGCAAGCTGCTCGGGTAAATCTTAGAAATGTCGTTATAGAAAAAATACACCTGACTTCAGAGGATGTTAACCTCAGGAACACAACCCAAGTGAAACTTGGTGAAAACTTCTCACCACGGGACCAAGGTCGCTTGTGAAACAATCTCTTTCCTCTACAACCTACCCCCGCCTTCAACTCAATACTGACCCATGACACCAAACCATATACTCAACTTTCAGCCATCGCCTGCCTGATCCCTTCACCAGCCTAAATTTGGATTCTTCCGAAGCCCCGATGACACCCTCCCCCGCTTCCTTTCCTAACAGTGCCCAAACCTTGTCTCCACAGTCAGGTAAAACGCTTATTCTTCTGACTTTTTCGTTAGCATCTTTATTTAAATAGAATTCACAGGGCGCCTGGGTGGCTCAGTGGGTTAAGCCACTGCCTTCGGCTCAGGTCATGATCTCAGGGTCCTGGGATCGAGTCCCGCATCGGGCTCTCTGCTCAGCAGGGAGCCTGCTTCCCTCTCTCTCTCTCTCTGTCTGCCTCTCTGCCTACTTGTAATCTCTCTCTGTCAAATAAAGAAATAAAATCTTTATTAAAAAAATAATAATAATAAATAAATAAATAGAATTCACATACCGTAAAATGCACCCATTTAAACAGGCCTACGTTTAAAAAGATTTTTGCCACCCCGGAAAGAAACCCCACACAAATCAGCAACGATTCTAGAGTCCACTACCCCCGCCATCCTACCCTCAGCGATGTCTCATTTATTTTCTCTTGCAGCAGTTCGACACATTTCATACACATGGTAGCTGCAATGTCTAAGCTGCTTCCTTAGACACCGGCCTTTCTGACCAGACTTCTAGAGACTGAGTTTCCAGGCCCTGGCCTTGAGCTCGGCACAAAAGGAATGATGGGTAACGGACTCTTGCAGATTCCTTCATCACTATCCCTTTCGCTTCCCGTCACAGGCAAGGAGAGACAGAACTTGGGCGTGCTGTCTCCCCTTCAATGGAAAGGATTAACCTGGATCCAGGGAGTCAGGCTCAGACGGGATGGGAGGAGTGTGGCAAACCAAATGGTGGGATAGACCACAGCCACTGCTACTAGAACTTGGGGAGCCCGTACATTTTCGTTCTTGACCTTGACCTCCAGCACCTGTGGACTCTCCCTGGGCAAGGGGCCCAGAGTCAACAGGTTGTGCAAAGCCTCCTTCCCTGTAGGTATCCCCAGTTTGGAAAATCAACCTTTCTTCCCTTTGATCTTAATCAAAATTTCTACTGCCTAAGAGCTACTCATATCACAGTGATGTGATTCTGAACACGTCAAGTGACTGACAGAACTGATTAAAAAATTAGGCAAGATATCAGCCATTAAGTAAAATTATAACACGTGTGCCTCGAGAAGCTTCACAAAGAACCATATTAAAAAGAAATAATTAAATGACCGAAGGATTTCTACAAGGGGCAATGTTGTCCCTGTTAATGTTTTTCCGAGTGGTCCTTTAAGGCAGCTCTCTCTGAGGCCAAATACACATATACATACACAGATATCCATATGTATATAAATATTATCTGTACTTCATCATATCATGTGCGGATTTTTTCATTTCAGCAAATAAACAACTATAGTATCCATTATATATATGTATTTATATTATATATACTAATTATGTGTATTTCATATATATAATGCACAATTAGTTGGTTATCTCATTGAATTACATTTTTATAAACAGAATTTCTGCAGCACAGCATTTTATGTTTTGATCAGCGGTGTCAGTGTGCTCCACCAAAGGCTGTGTACCTTTATCCTCTGGTCGGCAGGTGTATACGTGGCCACCACCTCCCTAGACTCCCGCCAAGACGGCATTTTCATTGTATTTTTAGTATTTCACAACAGGCAAGAAGCAAAGCATGGCCTTTTGACACTACTGTGTCAACTGTCAAATCAGGGTTCTATTAACCTTTTTATTACAAGTGATGCTGCAAAAACCTCTCTGTTGCTTTCATCATCCTTGACCCTCTCTCCGTCCCTGACCTGTATCTTCCTGCAAGTCCACACGCCACCTCTGTGGCAAACACGGGGGTCAAGGCAGCTATGGGATTCACGCATTGCCTAATAATCAGAAGTATGGAAATTACAGCGTTCTATGTTTTTAAGGACCCATCAAAACAGAAATACAAAATTTACATTTTATTTGCATTTCTTCAGTTCATATTTTTACCGATCTTTATATTTCTTTTCTTTAGTTCAGTAAATACTTGCCTATGAGGATATTTACCTTGTGATTTTAATACAATTTTTTCCACTGATTTTAAATGCCTTTGTCATCACATATTAACATCCATATATACATGACATAGTTATTTCTGGACTCTCTATTCTTTGCATTACCATACTATTTTGAATTGTGTAACTTTCTAATGAACCTTAGTATCTACTAGGGCATAACCCCTCCTTCGGGTCTGCCTGATAGTCCTTCACATGTTTTACACATTTTTTTAAAAAGGACTTTAAAACCACTTGACATCATTTTTTAAGCCCTAGCTAGATTTTGTTTGATTTCTCTCACTGAATGCACAGATGAGTGTTTTGGAGAATTCATATCTTCAGGGCTTTAAACTTCATTGTACGTCGCAGCAATAGAGGTATCAGGAGCAAGAGCGCAAAGAATAACACAGGGGTAATCAAATGTTTAGTATGGGCGAGAGGATCTTTCAGACACTGTACATCATTATCTTTTATCCATCACAACTCTGCAAATGGGAGGTTGCTTATCATTACCGTTTTACAGTTGGGAAACTGAGGCACAGAAATTTTTGTCCACTCAACCATGGTCAAATGACCAGTGAACCCTGGAGCCAGCATTCCCCCCTAGTATTGTAAGAGGAGCTCCCACGTGGACAACTCTGCAACTAGGGTATACCCACCATTCCAGTCTGTTTTTCATAGCTTTGTTTTTTTTAATTAAGATTTACTTTTTTTTAAGAAAAAAAAAAAAAGATTTCCTTTTTTTTTTTAGATAAAGATCTCTAGTTAATATTTTTTAACGAGTTTTTTTTTCCAATTTATTTATTTTCAGAAAAACAGTATTCATTATTTTTTCACCACACCCAGTGCTCCATGCAAACCGTGCCCTCTATAATACCCACCACCTGGTACCCCAACCTCCCACCCCCCCCCGCCACTGCAAACCCCTCAGATTGTTTTTCAGAGTCCATAGTATCTCATGGTTCATAAGATTTACTTATTTATTTGACAGAGAGAGATCACAAGTAGGCAGAGAGGCAGGCAGAGAGAGAGAGAGGGGGAAGTAGGCTTCCCGCTGAGCAGAGAGCCCAATGTGGGGCTCGATCCCGGGACCCTGGGATCATGACCTGAGCTGAAGGCAGAGGCTTTAAACCACTGAGCCACCCAGGCGCCCCTGTTTTTAATAGTTTTAAATGTTCTTCAGCCCAACGCTGTACAGATATTGTTGAAATTATATCCCCACACTTCATGTTTTCAGCTGCAGTTTTTGTTTTCAGTTTTCAATTATTACATGCCCTTAATACATTTTTTTAAATCAACATTATGCATATTATCAATTATTTATTTGGTAGGTGGCCAAATTATTGAATGCTCATTGTTTCTAGTTATACTTTCAGTTGCTTTCTGTTTCCAACAATTACTATTGTCTTTAAATAATAAAGTGTGTGTGGTTTATTGTTTCCAATATTTATACTTCTAGAGTTTCTCTTGTCTGATTCTTTTGCCTAACAATTATATAACAGTACATAACAATGGTTTTATTAGAAACCAACATTAAAATTTACTAAATGCAGGGCGCCTGGGTGGCTCTGGTTAAGCATCTGCCTTTGGCTTAGGTCATGATCCCAGGGTCCTGGGATCAAGCCCTGCATTGGGCTCCCTGCTCAGCAGAGAGTCTGCTTCTCCTTCTGTCCCTCACCCCACTCATGTTCTCTCTATCTCTCTTTCAAAAATAAACAAATATTTACTAAATGTATTTACTGCAATGGTCAAATGATTTTTTTTTACACTTTACTGCTATTGATCAGGTTAATTTAAAAAAATAATTCAGAAAATTTTCTCCTTTGTCTAGACTCCCCGACAGTTACAACAGCTTAGGCTTCCTGACCACTGAAGGAATTCAACAATATCTCTTCCAAGTAGGAATCTTTTTTGAGGGGATAGCTCAATAGCAATCTTCTTATTGGTAAATTTATATTTTATAGGAGTTACTGGGACAATTCTTCCAATTTACAGCCTTAAAATATCAGTTCGATTCAGGTTTCCCCTTCACCATTTCCAATTTTATGTGTTTTCTCATTATCTTCTCATATTTTTTTGATCAGGCAAATGTCCTACATTTTATTTATTCAAAGAATAAATTTTTGAATCTTATTCAGGAAATGTTTCCTAATTTATATTCAAATTCTGTTATTTCTCCTAACTCGTTAAATTACCTACTAGACTTGTTAAATCATTCTTTGTCGTTTCCTTCAATTATTTTGTTGATATTTTTCAGATTTTTCAACTAAATTATTTTCTTTACTTTCATTTTTGTGTCGTCGTAAAGTACTTCAGATACTGAGCGCCTTTTAATTACATTTTGGTTTACACCCATCAAATTTGTATGTTTTTTTTTTCATTTCCACAAATTTTGCAGGGTTTTTTACTGTTATTTTCTAGATAGTCTGCAATGACAGTTTTGTTTTATTCCTTTGAGTTAATTATTTCTAAATTTATTACTTTATTGCTTTATTTTTAAACTAGAGAATAGTCTACTACTACCAATTTTTCAAAACGCATTGGGGAGGGCTTTTCTTTCTTGCCTCTGTGTGCGTTTGTGTGTGTGTGTGTGTGTGTGTAGTTAAACGTATGGTAACGTGAGATTTTTATCTTGCTTGACAATAAACTTTTATTTTGTAAAATACATTAGTTTGCTATTCATCTTTTGGGTAATCTTATTAATTACATCAGAAACTTTGCTACAATTTAATTCTTGTGTATTAATCTTTCATAAACTAAAGTGTGCTGAACGCAAATACTCTGTGTGTCTCTCACTCTTCCCCTATATTTAGCAGTTGTTTTTTTAAAAAGATTTTACTCATTTATTTGACAGAGAGAGATCACAAGCAGGCAGAGAGGCAGGCAGAGAGAGAGAGGAGGAAGCAGGCTCCCTGCTGAGCAGAGAGCCCGATGCGGGGCTCGATCCCAGGACCCTGGGATCATGACCTGAGCCGAAAGCAGAGGCTTAACCCACTGAGCCACCCAGGCGCCCCATATTTGGCAGTTTTATGTGACATTTTAATTATATGCCATACATTAAATTATAATGCCCCATATTAGATGGAGGTGGGTATTGCTATAATCAAAAATTCTTCTCTTCCATCTCTAATCACTTTCCAAGAAAGAAGATCATGAAATTTTGTATTCTGTAGCCACATACAATCTACATCCATGAAAATAATTAAAATAAATTGAAAATGGCTAAGAGAGCAATGACTACTTTCATCCATAAATCACATTATTAGAAAGTACAGGATAGGTTGCTGGGGGGAGGGGGGTTGGGGGAAGGGGAGTGGGGTTATGGACATTGGGGAGGGTATGTGCTATGGTGAGTGCTGTGAAGTGTGTAAACCTGGTGATTCACATATCTGTACCCCGGGGGATAAAAATATATTATATGTTTATAAAAAATTAAAAATTAAAAAGAAAACAGGGTGCCTGGGTGGCTCAGTGGGTTAAGCCGCTGCCTTCGGCTCAGGTCATGATCTCAGGGTCCTGGGATCGAGTCCCGCATCGGGCTCTCTGCTCAGCAGGGAGCCTGCTTCCTCCTCTCTCTCTCTGCCTGCCTCTCTGCCTACTTGTAATCTCTGCCAAATAAATAAATAAAATCTTTAAAAAAAAAAATTTAAAAAGAAAACAAAAGTTAAAAAAAAAAAAGTACAGGATGTGTCTTAAATTAACACGCACCTTCGACTACAATAGTATCCTTGAGATCTACATCACTGAGTGATAAATAAGTCAGAGTATATCAAGTTGAGTTTTCATATTTTATTATTTAAATCATGAAATGAGGAGTCTAAGAAATTATTTATATTTCATTTTCTTTTTTATAGTGCTATATTACAGTGCTATATAATCTTTGAAATCAAAGGTTATATGAATATTATTCCCAATATTGTTCTATTTCCAATATTTTTCCAACTGTGCTTGTAGAGGATATTTAAAATTCACTAAAGTTGGGGCGCCTGGGTGGCTCAGTGGGTTAAAGCCTCTGCCTTCGGCTCAGGTCATGATCCCGGGGACCTGGGATCGAGCCCCACATTGGGCTCTCTGCTCAGCAGGGAGCCTGCTTCCTCCTCTCTCTCTGCCTGCTTCTTTGCCTGCTTGTGATCTCTGTCTGTCAAATAAATAAATAAAATCTTAAAAAAAAATAAAAAATAAAATTCACTAAAGTCAAGACATACATACTAGCTTCTGGCCCCCTTAAAATTTAAATAACCCCACCTGCCTAAAAAGAGAAAGAGAGAACGAGAGAAAGGGAGAAAGGAAAGAGAATGAAAACAGATATTTTTTCTGTCTGCCGGCAATTTTGCCAGAGTCAGTGTCCTGTATGATAGCCTGTAAGCAGATATTTAAATTCAAATTAATTAAAATTAAATACATTCCCAGTCCTCACCTTGTGGTTAGTGACTACCATTTTGGACAGCACGGGTAGACAATATTCCCATCATTACAGAAAGTACTTTTGGACAGCACCGAGGAGAGATGCTTTTCTTCCCAACCATAATGAAAAATAATCCTTACTATTTTCATTTTCAGACAGGACAACTGATGTTCTAATAAAATAAACAGCATCCCTGTACAGAATATTAGTAACTGACAAGCCCAAAGACTTTACCTTTGTTCTGTTTGGTCAGTGAGCCTCTGTTTTTTCCACTTACTATGTAGAACTGATTAGAGAAAAGAAACCCTTAACATGAGAAATGGCCATGGGAAGCCCCTGCCCCAAGCAGGTCAAGGTCAGAATTCTCACTAGAGGTGCATTGGCACAACTTCTCCCAGGAACATGTATCCTCCTCCTTGCTAGATTCTCTGCCTAATACCAGATTCTCTGAATCATGTTAGAGGTTCTTACTAGCACGTGTGTTCCGTTCTCCAATTCATTTCACGTCTCAGATTTCTGCATGACACCTCCTGTCTCTGGCAAAGATTTCGCAACCCTGCCAACCACTACATTTATATTTTATACCACCTAGAGAGACAATTTCTGTAGGCACACAGTCCAAAAGACCTGCCCATGTTTAACCATTTAAGTTCTACCACAGTTGCCCATTTTCTCTTATGGGTTGAGTTGTGTTCCCGGAGATGCCCCATTCCTAATCCACAGAACCTCGGAACGTGACCTTATTCGGAAACAGGGTCTGTGCTGACGCAAGGAAGTGAAGGATCTAAACGTGAGATCACTTTGGATTTAGGATGAGCATGAAATCCAAAGCCCGGCATCCTCATAAGAGGAAGGGGAGGGGCGGGGGGGGGAAGTGCAGATGTGGAGAAGGAAACAAACCCAAGGGGAAGGTTGCATGACGGTGGAGACAGAGAAGGCAGTGATTCTGCGACAAAGCAAGATGGTCAAGGCTTTCCGGCCACCCCGGAAGCTGGGACAAAGTCATGAACAGACTCTCCCTCTAAGCCCCCAGAATCAAGTGTGCCAACACCCTAGTTTCAGACTTCTGGGCCTCCACACCTGTGAGCAAACAAAGGTCTGGTCTTTTGAGCCACCAGTTTGGGGCAATTTGTTAGGGCAGCCCGAGGAAACTAACCAAGCCCCCCTCCCCGTCGGTATTTCCTCCGGCGCTTTGATCCCCTTCAAAGCAGGCAGGGCTCCTTCTGCATCTCCCAAGGATGCATCAGGGATCTCTGGAGACTGACTTCCCAATTAACTAAAACAAGGTAGCGAAATCTGGGTGAACACCTGAAGAAAAATGTCAAAAACACATGCATGTTAGGTTTCAGGAAAATAACTTTGCCTTTTCAAATTTGGTTGACTGGCTGGATCTAGAGCAAGCTGTTTTCCTTTTTTAAAGTTTTGAACTGCCTCTGAGGCAAGAGAAGTCTAAAGAGACTGGATGACAAGACGTGTGAAAACGTACAGTTGATCAAACAATGCTGGAGAAGTGGAAGAAGCTTCACGTTACTGACAAATAAAAGAAGGGTTCATTTACTATGACATACGCTTAATGATATGCAAATAAATTATTATGCTGCATGACGATGAGGAAAAAGACACAGAAGATAAAAATGTATGTTTTCTTATTGATCTTATTGATACTCTTCTCTTGTATTTTCCCTAGCATCCGCAAAACTAATTTTTACAACTTTCCACGCCATGAATTTTTAAATAGCCATCGCGTTCTTTAAACCCTATAGAAAGACTCTCACAGACGTCTTTTAATTTGCCCCAAATCCCTAATTCTGTGAACTGTATTTGGTTTTCTCCTAAGGTCTAATGTTGAGAAATATATATATATATTTTTTTTTTATTTTCAAGATCATATTCAGCTTGGTGCTTACTAAAAATGATAAAACGGATGATGGGAATGGAATGCCTGGGTTACTTGCTGGGATGGAAAGGAAATCTCGAAAAGGGAACAGGGTGCAAAGACTTCAGCATTTCAGCCTGAAGTGTAGGAAAGGGTGGGGAGATCAAAGGAAAGGAATGATTTGGGTCAGCTCGGTGTTTAGAGACAATGGAGCTGATGGCCCAGAGACAAAAACTTCTCTGTTAAAAAGACCTTAACAGACAAAAGAACAAATTGCCCAAGGCCCATGGATATGTAAGTATGAATAACTGTAACAGTATCACACGATTTTATTTTAGTGGGGTAAGAAATGAAAATGCATCCACTTCCAGAAAAAGGAGGCAGAGGGGTTAAAAGAAAGAAAGAAAGAAAGAAAGATATTTACTTCTAGTTTTGCAGAACCAGAGTTCTGCGGCAATTTCTGAGGACACCCAAAACATCTGAGGCTGTTTAGAAAATGATTGGAAGGCATTCAAGACTTGATCAGTTAATTTACAAAGTAACCTGCGATCATATGTGTTTATTTTTCTTGAAATGAGGTAGTCTGTACAAGGCAGTGGACTCCAAGGGAATGGCCCTTATGATCACTTCGGCCTAACTGGAATTTATACCACCCCACGGCCTCTAGGACTCTAGTTTAGAAAGAGCAAGTATTCGGGTAAAGAAAAAAAAAAAAAAAAGTACTGGAAACAACAAAGGAACAGACTAAAAAAACAAAAACCAGGGGCTCCTGGATGGCTCAGTGGGTTAAGCCTCTGCGTTTGGCTCGGGTCATGATCCCAGGGTCTTGGGATCGAGCCCCACATCAGGCTCCCTGCTCAGTCTGCTTCTGCCTCCTCTCTGCCTACTTGTGATTTCTCTCTCTGTCAAATAAATAAATTAAAAAAAAAAAAAAACTGACTAAAGACTAGCAGAGAACATAGTAGGAAACCGAGAATGCCCCTAATCTAGCTATCCACTCTGACTGGACACTTCAGTCACACACCTGGGCAAGTTTTCACTGCTTCTTGGCTTTATAAGAAAACAGCAGCCCATCAAATAAAGAAATGAAACCTTTAAAAATAAATAAATAATAAATAAATGAATAAAATGCGGTTTGATTGCCGTCCATGAGACTGTACTCATTTTTTTCCTGCATTTTACATGCAATTTGATCTAGCTGTAGGATAGACCCCTGAAGTTCTGCTATTACGGGATCAACTCATGACGACAGAGAACAAGAAACTTAATCATTAAGAGTACTGTTGGTACGGTGTATGTGGAGCTGGAATGGGACCCTTGGTATGGTAACTGGTAAAAATTGAATGATTTGTGTAAGTGTCTGTTGTTTGAGTGGTTACCTGCGCTTACATACATTCTTACACATGCACACACACATGCACTCTGGTTTAAAAGACCAAAGTGAAGAACAGCAGGGTCTAGGAAGCACTACAGAGTATCACTTAGAAGAAAGTATGATCTTCATTTGGCTCCAAATATATTTGCAAATTACATTTACTAAATATTGGTATATATCTTTTTTTAAAGGTTTTATTTATTTATTTGACACAGAGAGAGAGAGAGAGAGAGTGACCACAAGTAGGCAGAGAGGCAGGCAGAGAGAGAGAGGGAAGCAGGCTCCCTGCTTAGCAGAGATCCCGGTGTAGGGCTCGATCCCAGGACCCTGAGATCATGACCCGAGCTGAAGGCAGAGGCTTAAACCACTGAGCCACCCAGGTGCCCCAATATTGGTATATATCTTTTAAAAACAAAAGCCTCTGGAGAGACAGAGCATGTTGACAGACCAGAAGGAAGACAGGCACTGACAGGGAAGACAGATTATTTTTGAGAATATGGCCCTGGATGATCAGGTTCAGATTGAGCACCAAAGAAACTGGACATAAGGCAATGAATAAGGGCAAATCTAATTTGTAAATTCATTGAATAGCATATAGTAAATCCTTCTGATCTTTACTTAGTCTCGTGAAATATCCAAACATAATGAAAGCATTTTTTTTTTCTGGAATCCTAAAGTGATTGTGAACAAATATTTTAAAAATTTAGTGACAAAATGGTGCCAAATATTTACATATTTTAAAACCTATTTATCTAATGCAAAAGTGCATGTGAATGTTGGCCTATAACATACATTAACAAAATTTGTGTAAGTTTGTACAAGAATTACAAAGAATTACTATATATATGGGAATACACATGCACACACTCACACACGTATAAAATGAAATAACATGCAGAGTTAATCGTTGGTATGTATCTCACTATCTATGTGCCTATATTCCAAAATATTGTGCAGTCAACTATGAAATTATTTACCTGAGGAAAGCAAAAAAGAATGTTAACTTGCAGGCTAATTTAAGCTTCATTCCAAATAATTGGATCTATTATTAAATATTACCATAAGATAACTGACAAAAAATATCTTACAACCTTGTAGCTGGCAATAAATTAGCTAATGCCAATAAAACATGGAAATATAGACTTCTTTTTATTCCTACACTATTTTTTCCAAAATCAGAAGTAGGGTTAGAATAATAAACTGTCAGTGGTGACCAGGTTCTATTAAGCATAATTACAAACTCCTTGGCTTATAGATGAGGAAATTAGAACTAAGATGTATTAAAGAACCGACCCAAGATCACACAGATTTGAGCGAAAATCAAATCTCAGATTCTGGCAGCATTCAGCGTTATGTCTATGATCATAAAATATCAAAATTATTATTTTTTAAGTAACAATTTACTTAAGAGTCAACCACAACACTATGGTGGTTCCAAATATTTAAGAACTTGCCTTTATGAAAGCTATAGCTAAACATTAATTATATTTAAAATAAAAAACATCCAGGCATACCCTCTAATGTAATAATTTCAGTTTTGAGAATGTATCTTAAATAAAGCTTTTCATATGTCAACAAAGAGACAAACAACAATAAAACTGCTCATTTTGCTTTTTCTATTATGAAAGTGGTTAAAAAATAGCAAAAAAAAGAAATACCCAACTATAAAAGACTTGAATAAGTTCCATTAAATCTAAATAATGAAATAATATGCAGCTACTAAAATGATGCTGTGGTTGAAAGAATTTAATGGCAGAAACTGTCAACATATGATTGGCTAGAAAATCAGAAATAATTTTCAGGTAGATATATCATTTATAATTTTTACCTGACATTACATAGCTCGCATAACCACTGTCCTTTAATGTTGTTACCTTTGGATCTGTACACATTTAAAAATTGCCTTTCCATAATTTCACTAGGGTTCTGAAAGACTATCCTAGAGAACAAAGAAGTATTGCAAAAAATCTAGCAGTTTTATTCAAGAGCTGTTAATAACAAGGTGATTCCAAATAAAATGAACTAAACTGAAATGACCAAGCTCCAGAAACAGGAAAAAGCAAAGAATCTTATCATCATTTCATCACATTTTCAACCTAGACTTTATACAAATCACTTTGTCCAACACTTAAGTATTAAGTAGAGCATTAGAGAGATAATCTTATTTATATATAATTGATAGCAAAGCTATATGGGGGTTAAGTCCATTTTGAAGATGCTTTGTAATCTCATATTTTTTTCTGTTTTTTTTCTCCGGAAAAAATGATCATTATAATAATTTGTTCCATTTGGACCACTAGGACTTATACACTTTTATTTAAATTTATCAATAAAAAAGAGGGTTTTTTGTTAAGTACTACAAATTAAAATTTTAAGGCAAATGTGGAAATTATTAATATTATAAAATTCAATATTGGCTTAAATATACTTTCAGAAAAATAAAGTTATAAATGAGTCTATGTAACTATTATTAGCATAGCAATTTTGATGCAAATCTTACCAAAACCAGTCTCAAGAATTTGAAAACTTAAGACTGTTACTAATGTTGTTTCTGTAGTTAACTATTTGAAGGTCATTTTCCTTTAAAATTTGTGGCATTTTCAAGTACTGAGATTTCTCTTTTTTATATCATTTGATCTAGGTCATCATCAAAATTTTCATTTAACTGAAATCTATTTTTAACTATTAAACCAACCATTAAAAATTTGTTTTATTTTTTAATTCAAATCAGTTATTGTTAGCTGTTTTAAAAGCAAAATCTTAAAAAGTGTAATATGTCTCATAAGCTTATTAATAAGGGGCAATATTTTATTTAAAAATTATTACTAGATTTCTAAAAGATGTACACTATAGGCAGAAAAGAAATACCACTGGACCATAATTACATTAAAATTAATAAACTTGTTTGTAGTTTGAGCCCATAGCTACCAATACAATTTTGAAGAAATGAGTAGCAAATTAGATTTATACAATTAACTTTAGAAAAAATTTATTTTAAGGCTGTTAATACTTTTAATGTATTTTTGAGTCAAAGTAAAATGAAGTTGGCAATAGCTAAAATATTATCAACTATGCTTTCAATTTAATAAGCAAAACATTGACTTGTATGTAAAAGTATTGTGAAATATATGAATAAGGAACTTCACAGTGATAAACAGTTCTTAGATCTTTTAGCAAAGACCGTCAGTATAAATAATGATACATACAAAATGTAATTTTTGTATTTTGAAACTCAATATCTACATGTATCACACATAAGAATGCAAGGTATTTTATTGTATGTGATGTAGACATAGAACAAAATTACTTTAGGTAAGAAATCTCTATATACCACATGATATTAAAAAAAATAAAAAATGTATAAGAAAGACAAGCAGAAAAGAAATTACAATACATCCTATCACAAAACAAATATTATCCCGTTATGCTGTTGGACTGTCATGTACCTATTTAAGTGAAAATATATATGTATATAATACATATATATATGTACTGTTCTATTTTATTTTTAATTTGATGCTAGAACAAAACTATGATAGGAAGAGCCTAATATTTATAAAGCATTTAATTTGATACTTATCCTTTAAATACTTTTTATCAAGCTTGTGGATACTCTCTAAATTTAGGTAAATACTCTTTGGGAAAAAAGCTAAGGAACAGAAAGTAAATTGACATATTTATTTTTCAGTAATATAACCACTTAACTTTTAAAATCTATGTTCAATAGGATACCATTATGCTTTCAGGATATCCTATTCTACTGATAGTACATACTAATTAACACAGAAAATTAAAACACAAACACACACAAACACAGAGACCCATTTGTCATTTCTAGTTGTCATATTTGCTGAAATATAGGTGTGCTTGTTTATGCTGATGTTAATTCTGTATATAATCACAGCTTAAACCTAGAAATATTTATCTTCCAAATAATAGAACTAATCCCCGAAAACTCCATTAACAACTTCTACTTAGTTTCAGTATATAACTATCCAAAACCAGTCCATGCTGATACAACATGTAACTGCCAAAATACTTTTCATCTTTAAAAAGTAATGCAAATAAATTTTGCTTTAATTAACACTTAATGAAAAACTGATTGGACTATAACACAAAAAATATTAAGTATTGATACACTCTACTGATGAATTGATATTTGTAACCATAATTAGTTCTCATTAAATAAACCTTGGTTTAAAAAATGTAAAAATCAAGTTTATTTAACAAACTTGTTCTGGAGCCTGGGAAGCAAACAGCTCTGGTTGGAAGCAGGTGTCCTCACTTACCTTGCTCCCACCCTCCTGTAACTGTGGCTAGGGAATGCAGGTTTTCCATTCTTCCATGCCCACCTGACTGGAAGAACCAGTTAAATGAGTTCTATAGCCTCAGAACATTTTTTTTCAGATTGTCTGTTTTGCATGAGAATGTTCTAAACCTGACGTTAGCATCAAAGATCACTGTCATAAAATAATGATAATCAATATTTATTACAAAAGTCCAGTAAAAGACCAGCCGATTCCTAAACACCTTGTATGTTACTAAATACAGAGAGTTGAACAGAGCTGCAATACGATTTATATTTTGAGTAAAATTATGAGCAAAGAAGTAATAATTCTCAGTCTTTGTGTTAAAAGTATATTAGAGTTGCCTTTAGTTTTGGACAAAGTTCTGGAATTGATCAAATATTTCCAAACCTTTAAAATATTCATATTAGAAAGAAGAAAAAAATCATTTTGAGCATGGGGGCACTGTAAAGCAATCAAAATCACATTTATCCTAATATATATTCTATCAAAATATAAATACTAGACCCCCGTTTTCTTCTAATAATATCAGGTAGTGAATTTTTTCATGATTATGCTCTCTATATTCTAATTATGCCTCTCTCCATCCCTTTAAATCTCCTACCTCTTGAAAAAAATAACTAGAAAAATAGCTTATTATAATAATTTATAAGTGATTCTGCTAAAGCCCTAATTTTTCACTGATTTGATACTAATTTTTGGCCCATCCAACTGTTTCATTAAAATTTCTAAATAGAAGTCCTATAAAAATGTGGGAGATAGTTTTCCAGCATTACAAAGAAACACCTGCATTTGTCTTATCCAACAGTTTTAACCTTTAAATAACATTATAAATAATCGATATAATATGCTACACTTAAGAGATTAATCTCAAATATTATGGTAGTTGAGTGAAGAGTAGGGTGACTTACCCAAATGTAATCCTATGACCAAATATCTCTAAAGCCATATGGGAGAACTAGTAATGAATGCCCTACGCAATCAGATAGAGGAAATCATCTAAAGTAAAAAAGACTTTTGGATAACCAATGAAACAAAATCTATCCTCAAATATCAATATTATAAGCTCCTTAAATATAAAGGTATATGCATCTAATACATCATTAACGCCATTAAATTAGAGTCATAGTCAAAGGTGGAAATATCAATCCAAATATATTTTGAGACCCTCATCATTGCTGCTCAGACTTGTATTTCAAGATAAATTTGTAGCTTCTGTGCTTATTCAGAGTCATTCTTTTTTCTTATATTAGAATTGTTTTCTTAGAGTCTTGCTTAAGACTCTTTTCATTCAGAACTAATGGTGCCCCCCAGAAAACCTAGCTTCAAATATATATGCATTTTCTAGAAAGTATAAGTGGAAGTCATATTCAATCATACTTTACATTACATTACAGGTGAAGTCAAACGGGCTAGTGACAACACAGAAATTAAAGGATAAAAAGGTTTCATCTTGCATTTGATCTCCACCGACTGATAAACCTATTCTCTCTCTTAGAGGATAATTTAATGGAGAAAAAAAAAAAAACCAATATTCACAGCTTCTTCATAAACTCTCAATCCCTCTATATGTTTTTGAAAGCTTAATTTAGTTAAACTACATTTAGGGCAAAACCTAATTGCTATATTTTATACCGTTGGAAGACTACCACCTCATAGAGCTACAACAAAATGAGTCCTGAAGAAATGGAATGAAGGTATGAATAATACAACACGTGGATGAAAATACTGTAACAACCAGTACAAATACTTGGTGGTTGCCAACCTTCACCTATTACCCTAAAGCTTAGTCTAAAAATAGACACACTATTTAGTAGATTCTTTTAAAGAACAGAATTTTGACCCCATAGCTTTTGAAATAAGAATCAAAAAGTTAATGATTAAATGTTTCCCCAAATCCACCAATATAGCACACAACCACTGTCATTAACAAGAGTCCGAATGCTATCTACCGAGCCAATGCTTTCCCCCTTGAACCCAACTTCGGGAGTGTGTTACATCATCCTGCTGGCCAGTAAACTTAACTGAGAAAGCTCACTAATGTATGCAGAGGGACTTGAGTACTTTTTTAAAGTTCCAAAATTCAATTTATCTATACATAAATATAAACAACTATCTGCATATGAATTTATAGATATGAACACATAGAGAGCTTGAGTTTACAAGAAGAAACAAATACATTTGGTTTTCTTTGGAAATGTATGTATCACGTAAGCAATGACCACACTAGACTCACTTCTAACCTATTTTACTAAATTAACATTGTTGTTCCAAGCTGACTTTAAATTATCAATGTTACCATGCAAAAGGAATTTAATATGTTTAACAAGAAGAAGGAATTAGTAAATGCCTATTTCTTATATTTTTGAACATTGAAGCATGACCTCAAACTTTCAGGATTTTACAGTGAAATCCTTTTGGTTTTGCATGGGTGAAGGGGTATGGAATGTGACATTTTTAAAACCCCCAGTAATTTAATCTGTGTGGCAACAGGCAGGATAAAAATCAGTTCCTTCGCAAAGATAATTATATTATTTTACAACATGGAGAGTTCCAACCTTCCTTAGTATTATGTGAATATAAAGGAAATGCAGTTTTAGAATGCACAGTTAAGTACTTTCCTAAAGACATGACCTGAGGATTGAGACATCATAACATATATGTCATAAACATGCACACTCAACAGAAAGCATGTTTTGTTAGAATGATTCCTGGTACTACCCTTTGCAAAAGCATCTGCCTGTCTCAAAGTCTCTTAAAATGTTTAAATTGCTATACAGTGATATTAAAATAAGACCTAATCGGAGTCTTCCAGACTAGTTAAGCATAGTTCTAAACCACAGTAAAATCTACAGCAAATCAGAGTGAAAAAGCAGAGACTGAACATGGGCAGAATAAATTCAAGAACCGGCTCTTTTCCGAAACAGTGCAACTAAAAACTAAATTTAGGTAAGCCTTTGCTGCTCTGTCTGTAAAATGGGCAGCCTATTTTTCTCTCTTTGCTTGAAAGTTACATTGTCAGATCTGTGACTGTTACGGTTTTAACTTTATATGAAAAGGCAGATTATCTCTCCACATTGCTATTGTTGCCATAATTACCAATGTAGAGATACAGGTAGCTTCTGAAAATTTTTACCTTTTTACCTGAATGTATGCCTATGTGCTCAGGTAAGAGCAATTCCAAAATTCACCCCATTCATTATTGGGAAGGACAATGAGCAATTCATCAGAATTACTAAAAAGTTTTACCAACTTTTCCCATTTGATTTCGGCTACAGTAGACTTCTCCAAGAAATAACTGTATCTCCCTATCTTCTCTGGAAAACACAAACCCAGTTTCACTCAAATTACTCTGAAGTATTCAAATTGATGTTTACTCACTTTTAAATACAAGTTTATGTGATCTTTTAAATTATAAACACAATAGTTAGACTTTAATTATGGCAGAATGCAGTTTCCAATTGACATTTCTGACATAAATTAATCATATTATACTCTCATCTGTACAAGAAACTATGTTTAAGAAGAGCTTTATGGAAGAAAAAAAGCTTAAAGAATTGAGGTTTCTACAAATTCCCACTGTATTTCAGCTGGCATGGTTCTTTTTTTAAATAGGACAGAAAATCCAGTGTCGCTCCTAAAATGAGCTCCATATACTTTTTTTTTTTTTCATATCATCGTGATGGAATCGGGATAAATGAGTGCTAGATACGTTCTAGTACAGTTTTCCACTGCTCCATCTGCTGGATATGCCTACATCTCCTGCACCAAGTGGCAACCTCTAAAAAGTAATATGAACTAATTCAGCAGGTGGCTTCAAAAGGCTCAAGCACATTGCTTGAGAAACTTACTGTGACTTTTTAATTCTCGTTCCACTTAGAGTTCTCACTTCACTGGAAAATAATAATGACAGTAATTATAATAATAAATTAATAAGAATGCACAATCGTCCCTAAAATACGAAGGCAGAGAAGATACGCTTCACAGTAGTTGATCGAATACAAACAAGAAGGAACTAGGCTCTTCGCTGCAGGTCTGTGCACTGCTCCAACCGTACGGAATTTGACACGAACCCTAGAGGTCCCTATAGTCGTTCACCCAAACTCCATCCGAAAATTCTACGCACAAAAGTTTTAAAAGATTTTTAAAGCACTTCTACCACTGAAGCACAGAAATACCACAAGAAAGGAATGCCTCTCCAGACATGATTTACCAAGCGATTAGGAGCCCTTAGCTTTTTCCTCCGCAGCATCTTTGCCGGCAGCTCCCGCGCCGCGCTCTCGGACCAGGCAGCCGCGCTTTCCCTCCTGCTCCTAGTCACGGGCGGGACAATATGCAGTGGCCGCCACCGGCCAGGCCGCTGTCCCCGCCGCCGCTGCCGCCGCCGCCGTTCAACACCGTGGCTGCTGCTGCAAAGAAAGGGTTACTCCTCTCTCGGAGGCGAGTGGCTGCAAACTTCCCTTGCTCTACATCTACCTTTTCCTGCAAACTTGTACGTCCTTCCGTGCAGAAAGGCCAAGGAAAACCATTACCAGCATCACCGGGAACCTCCTAATAAAGGGCACCCCCGGAAGGTAAGACCTGCGACTTACTCGGAAACGCGGGTTTAACCAGATGGGAACCACCGCTAGCCGCGGATCCTGCCCCCCGAGCCCCCGCTCGCTTCCCTCCGGCAAGCGGTGCCCACGCTGCGGGCGAGGGCGGCCGCCACCGCCACGGGCAAGTGCGTGGCGGAGGTAAAGTTTGACAGATGATGACCGCTCCTGGGAAGGGAGGAAGCCAGGCGGCCAGAAATACGCGCGGGGAGTCTTCGGGGGGAAGCCGTGCATGGAAGCGCCACGTACCTTTCTGCGGTCGCCAGGCGCGGGGGCCGAGGAGCGAGCGTCGCTGGAGGTGGCGGCCCGAGCGTCCAGCCCCGGCCGCGGGCTCCCTCCCGGGGTGCGCGGAGCCGCCGCCGCCGCCGCCGCCGCCGCGCCCGGGCGCAGGGCCGAGCGGCCGCCGCCGCGCCAAGGGCGCTGGGCAACGCCAGTCACTTGGCCCAGAGAAGTTGGGCAGCGTCGTCCGCGGCCTCGGCAGCCGGCGAGAGCAACACGTTTAGTTTGAACTTTCCAGCTCCAGTCCCAGCAAATACACACTCACGCACACACACGCGCGCGCAAGGAGAACCTCTCAGAGGCGAGCGAACAGGCACCGGTGGCTCTCTGGCCGCGTCTTTCTCTCTCCCTCGCTCTTATTGGCGCGGAGGTTATTGTTTTATTTATTTATTTCCTCCTCCCCGCTCCGTCCTCCTCCGCGCGCCTCCCGCCCTCCCCTCCCCTCCCCTCCCCCGCTTCTCCTCCCCCAGTCTGCGTGGCCGGCCGCTGGCGCTCCAGCTGCAGCGTGGCGGGGCTGCGCGCGGCTGGCGGAGGCTGCGGCGGCCCCGGGTGGGGGCGCGCCCGGCGGGGGCGCGGGGAGCCTCGGCGGAGGGACCCCGGAGCCGGGCGGGGCCGGGGCGGGAGAGGACGCCAGGGCGGCCTGCAGGGCTTGGTTGGGGTGGAGGGGTGGGGGAGCGAGAGGCAGTGGAGGCGAGGACTGGACGCTCCGGCCCCGGGGACCGTGCGGCGCGCAGCCGACGGGCTGTGGCGAGGGAGAAGCGGCCGAATCCTGCGCGGCGACCTCCCCGCCGGGCCGCGGCACTGGGCGAGGGGCGGCTGCCTCTGCGCTCCGAGCCCCGGCGGCTTCCTGCGCCCCGCAGGCCGGAAGGCTCACTCCCTTCCCGGCCCTCCCTGCTCGCTGCCCTCGCCCCTCGGGGACGCTCCGATGCGCACCGCCACCGCTTAGCCAGGGGAGACGCGAGTTTGATTTTTGGGTGTGTTTTTTTTCTTCTTCTTCTTCTTCTTCTTTTTTAAATGGTGGTTGAAGTGCTACGCAGTGGGGCTTCCCCCGCTCCCCACCCGTCCTCTCCGGGGCGCTCCGGAAAGGTGCAGTCCACCCCGGTGCAGCAGCGAGCGCCGCGCCTGGGCGCGCTTAGCCCTTGTAGGAAATGAAGTAGGTGCTCGAGACCGCAGCCTCCGGGCGCAGGGGGGAATCCTGCGTGCTCCCAATCCGCCCACAAGCTGCGGAGCGCCAGGGTCTTTGCTGCTACCGTTCGCCCCAAAATGAGCTCTCGAGCGTCAACTGACCGCTGGTGCCAGCGTCTCTCGGGGACAGTCTACCTGGTTCCCAAAGCTGCAGGAGAGATGACCTTAAAGCCGGCCGCCCTCCCTCACCCCCTTCAACCTGAGAGCCGGGCTGGAAAGAGCCCATTTCTGATTCAATGAAATCGCTCTGCCACTGGCATCTTCCCGACCCTACTTCGGAGAAGCCTCTCCAACGCAAACCCCTTCCAGGCTTCCCATTAGGTAAACCTTTTTGTTTGTTTTTTATTTTTATTTTTATTTTTAAAGGGTTCGTGAGTTCAATCATGGAAAAAGGGGGGAAAAATCAAAAGAAAAAATTCTGGCATAGAGCTAGATAAATAAACGCAGCCTGTAAACTAAGCTTTATCCCAAAGGCTAGAATGCAAATCTCACCACTTGGGATTCTGAAACAAGGTTCCTCTCTTTAGCGATGTGTCCTCCACAGTCTCTGGCTTTTTTTTTTTTTTTTTTTTTAATGGGACTCCAGATATAGAAACACTGTGAAACGAGGGTGCTTACCATTATCTCTTAGGGTGTAACTTACTATTATTAATTTTTTTTTTTTTGCTTTCTTTTCTGGCCAAGAATATCATCCAATTACTCTGAAATGTCTATATAAGATACCCATTCCTTAATGTTTTAGATCTTTTCTCAGAAATTCCCTGTTATGTGTAAAAGTACTCTGAAAGAGCTGACATTTTACATAACTACTTTACATTTTCATGGACATCTGGAGTAAGCCCCCCAGGGGGCAAGGCACAGGTGAGGTTCGGAAATGGGAAAAACTGGAAAAATACCCAACAACAAAACCGGACTCATCTTTTCAGCATGATGTTGTTCTCTTGCTCCATCTTAATGTACACTTGCCATTTCAAAGAGTACAAAAGAAAAGTCTCTCTCTCTCTCTCTCTCTCTCTCTATATATATATATATATATATATATCTCTAACTTCCCTTGTTCAGGAAGCCCCATCCTACTACTGAGAAAAAGGGCCCCTGGTAGTGGAATTGAAGACCCTCCTACTGAACGGAACAATCTTGAGAGAATCTCCCCAAAGCAGGAAAGTGGCTCACTGATCCGCTGAGTCGTGGTCTTGAGCATGTGTGGGTTTCTGATGGCATATGTGCCAGGAAGGTAGTTAAGATTTTTACTCACATCCTGAAAGGACAACATATAATTTTAAACCTAGGACTTTGCAAGCATTGGTATTTCTCCAGGATTCTCCCCTGCTCCAGAGGTAGCCAGCTTCAGATATAGGGAACACTTGCCCTACATTGATACTTCAATGGAGCTTTGCATACAACTTCTTCTGCATAGATCTTTTTTTTAAACCGTTATCTGAACAACAATTAGAATGGTATCCTTTTTCAAAATTTTGTCCAGGAAATTCAGTCGTTCCCAGGTATCCCCTCTCCTTACCCTTTCTACATAGACTTGCTCCCGGTATGCTTCTCTCTGATGTCCAAATGTTCACTGTGAGCCGCTGTCTATACTATGATGTCTGTGTTCACTATCCCGGAAACAACCCACATTTGGTGGCAAGAAAGATCTTGACGCTCAATTCATCAAATATCATAGTCCAAGATATTGGATGGAGCAAAGAATTAAACCAGGATTCGAAATTAATCATCACAGTAAATTACTGAATTTGTAAAATGTCTATTTTATATGAAATTCATCTGTTTCAAAGATTGTATTAATGTTTGTACCCAGAGCATAAGGCATGATTCATAGAATGTAAAAAAATATATATATGTGGGGTGAATTCAAATTACAAAAACATAGGAGTGGGTAACCGTTTTATTTGTTAAGGATCACTGAATCAGAGGGAATATAATAGTAAGTGTTACATAGAGATTGAAGAAAATGTTTTAAGAGTATTTTGAGAAATACTAAAAAAAATCCATTGTTATGTATTGAATATAAAAATATATAACTCTTGGATTGGTTACATTTATTTTAAAATGTTCTTCAGTTTCTTATTGTAAGTAAGGAAATGGGTGGGGGGGAGGAAAGTACAGAAGAGAGAAAGGAGCTGAAAGACCCAACAAGGAGGGAAGGAAGCTAATGAGGTGGTCTGGGGTGGCATAGGAAGAAGCAGTGGGGAACGGGGAGAATGAAAATGATCAGAATCCCTTCGTTTCTGTCCAGACCATCAACAGCAATCCTCAGAAAACTTGTTCTTACATTTCTGCTGAAGATCCTGAATTTATGGAAGTTTGCTTAGACCATGGGTTGCTTGTGTCATCACCGATTTTATTACATCAAACAAGGGAGTGAAAACAGACCAATAACCCACTTCCACAATCAAGACACCCACTTTTCTCTTTTCATAAGAGGTAAACTGAGTCAGACTTTGATGAGAAAATATTAGTCCAGTTTGTTCTTTTTTTAATTTGTGACTGTGCATTAGCAAGTCAAACAGCAACACCCCTTTTCCAGAACCCCCCTACTTGTGATTTGCAACCAATAATCTGTGTGTGTATGTGTGTGTGTGAACATGTGTATATGAACGCATACACATTATCAACATCTAGTCTGACTCATTGTAATATGTGATCACCTAGGTTACAGATATACAATCTCAGGCTCAAGTATGAAAAAGATAATTTTGTGGTAAAAAATACATAAACACTGTGGGTTTTTTTTTTTTTTTGAGTACTCAGGACTAATACTAAAGTATTTGCGTGTTTCAAATGACTACCAAAAATCACTTAAAAATGCATTCTTGATATTTAATGTGCTGTACCTTCCACTTTTCAGATTCTCCCGCATTTATAATTATTGTTAATTTTCAAGTCTAAAATAATAAACTCATCTTTGACACCTATTTGCACATTGCAAAGAAGATGCTCTATCCAACTATCCAGATTTATATTTCCTATGCTCTTCTTACTTGTCAAAGTTGAAAAGGAAGTATTCTCTTCCCCACGTTTTCACCCCACCCCACCCCGTCTCAGCCATTTTTCCTACTTCTGGCATCTTTAATCGCTGTACTCAGGATGACCTTGGGGCAAAGAACAGGGAATCTTTGGATAAGTCCTACAGTTATATCTCACATGGGGACAAAGAAGAGCAGTGGATTCGCTGTTAGCAAATTTAAGGTTATAGAAATTCTGGATATTGAGAAACTTAATTTGTCAGATAGGCCAGTGCCTTTTCTCTTCCTCTGTGTGCCAAGTGTGACTGTGCTTCATCCTGTGGATATGAGCTCATGAATTATAGTCGTCCCTAAAGTCAAGGTGTCCAGACACTAGCCTCATCCTCACTAATCTTCTCCTTCCTTCCTATCTCACAACTTAGCCTCCTTTGATTCTCATGAGTTTCTTCCTTCCTCCTCAGGACCATTGTCAATACTGTTCCCTCTGCTTGGAGCACAGCCGATTTCTCCAGCCACCCAGCTAAGGTAATTCTTACTCATCGTTCAGCTCCACACAAAGACATATGCTAAGGGTGACAGATACTTCCTCGACTGATTCTGGATGTCCTTTATTTGTCCTGAGTCCCTTTACTTCTCCAGCAGAGTATACAGGACAACGTGGCAGTTCATACACCTGAGATATTTAATGGACACATTTTCTCTGACTCTGGACTCTATATTCCAGGAGAGGAATGTATCTTCAGCTCTAAGCAGGGTGCCAGTCACAACCGAGTATATACTTATTAAGTGACTACATGAAAGGAAAAAAGATACATTTCAGGAAGGCCTTAGTCTGGCCAGTGGAGTGCTGTACAATTGGGACATAGGAGGATAAAAAAAAAAAAAATAAGACAAAAGACTGCTTTTAATCCTGTATACATCATTATTATGCAAAACCCTGATATTTTTTTCAAAATCCTACCGTATCTTCAAAAATAAGGTATTTCATTTCATTGAAACTTTTATTTTGAGGGAAATCCAGTTTTGAAAAGAATTAACAAAAATGAAATACAGAATCATAAAGAACATAAAATTTGTAACATTTTGACATTCCAAATGAATCAGCCCTTATTCTTGGTCAATCTTGTGAGTTATTTTCCCTGTTTATGCTTTGATTTTTTTTCATATTAATAAAAATGTTCAACTATGTTCTAAGTTAGTTTTAGTGTTTTCTGTACAAAGCTGGGAATGGCTTGCGGAAAATTCATTTTACTGTTAATACAGAGTGTATGAGTAAGGAATAATAGACTAATTTAAATGAAATATGTAAAACACAATGATTTATTATGAGATAACAATTATATTACCATAGCACTTATTGAAAAAGGAAAAATGAATATGAACCTTCTGATTTCAGAATGGTCTATGAACATGATAGCTTATGAAAAGTATCTGTTAAGATCAGAAATTTTGAGAGAGGACAGTAGAAAAATAGGCAGTTAAAATGAGCTTACAATGCAAAAGATTCAGTTTCAAACATATGTAAATGGTCTATGTAAAGACTCCCCCAGTGAGAAGAGAAAGTTTATGCTCTAAATTTCCACAGGTCTTTAAATCTGCATTTTATAATCTGATTTTTTGTGAATGTTATATTTGGGGATAACTCAGCATTAAATAGAAGTGAAAATCAGAAGTTTTAAGCATTTATGATATTCTTGATTTTACAATTCAGGGAGTTAGTGGTTTGGGGTTTTTTGTTTGTTTGTTTGTTTGTTTTCATGGAAGACACCTAAAATGTACTGTACACTCAAAAACGATTTACAAATTGATCCTCTCATGAATGTTTAACATAAAAGGAGGGATCTATATACTTTGAAAATAACTTTTCTTTTTGATAGGGAGCTCCACAAAAGTACTTGAAATACTATATGTATCAAAAGGTTACTTAAACATTACTTTCCTTGTATGCAATGATTTATTTTGGTTTTGTTTTTACCAAAAAATAGAGCCCATCTCAATATGTTCTCCTCCGGTGATAGAGGGATCCAACAGACTAATAATCGTGACAAGAACCAACCAATATCTTTTCAAAAGGTGAAATTTCTCAGAACTCTTTGGGGTAACTTTTCCAAATATGACTTCCGAATATTCCAAATAGTCCTACTAAAATCATCTTTAAGACTGAAATTTTGACAGCTGTGAATGAGAGGGGAGGAGAGAATTCAAAATATAATAGAGAATGGGACTATCACAGTGGTTACATGTTACCCCAGAACACCGTAGACTTTTCAACCAGTAACTGAAATCCACTTTAACCTGTCCTATAAGAGAACACACAAGAAGTTTAGGGGAAAAGGAAACAGATAAGGAATTTTTATTTTATACCCTATGGAAAAAAAAACCACTGAGATATGTGGGGCCAGGAGAATGAGTCCAGTGAAACTCTCCTCTTCGGTGCACACTTAGAGTGGGGTGCAGCAAGAGAAAGCCCCAACACTTGACTTAAATCATATTTAAATGTTATATTTTAAAGTTGTCGTAAAATATACATAAGATATATCATTTAGATGATTTTAAGTGTGGTCTTCAGGGGAATGAGGTACATTCACATCCTTGTGCAACTATTGACACCATCCATCTCCAGAACTTTCTTAATCTCTCAAAACTGTACCCACTAAACAATGACTCTCTGTCCCCTTGCTCCTTGGCCACTGACAACCACCACGGCACTCTGTCTCTATGAATGTGACTGCTCTAGAAAATTCATAGAAGTGGAATCATGTATTTTTTCTCCTTCCATGACTGGCTTATTTCTCTTAGCAGAACGTCTTCATTGTTCACCCATGTTGTAGCATGTGTTGGAATTTCCTTCCTTTTTAATCCTGAATAACATTCTGTTGTATGTCTAGATCTCATTTCCTTTATCCATTCATCCCTCAGTGGATACCGGTTTGCTTCCACCTTTTGGCCTTTGTGAATAAGACTTCTATGGACATGGATGCACAAATATCAGTTCAAGTCCCTGCTTTAGATTTTTGGGGGTATAGACCTAGAGATGGAATTACTTACAGTAATTCTATGTTCAATTTTTTTTTAGGAAATTTCATCCTATTTTTCACAGTGAATGAGTCATTTTGCATTTCTTTCTTTCTTACCTTCTTTTTTTTAAAGATTTTATTTACTTATTTGACAGACAGAGGTCACAAGTAGGCAGAGAGGCAGGCAGAGAGAGAGGGGGAAGCAGGCTCCCCGCTGAGCAGAGAGCCCCATGCGGGACTTGATCCCAGGACCTGGCATCATGACCTGAGCCGAAGGCAGAGGCTTTAGCCCACTGAGCCACCCAGGCGCCCCATTTTTCGTTTCTACTTCCGGTGTGTGAGTTCCAATTTATCCACATCCTGTTCAACACATTTTGTTTTCCTCCTTTCCTTCCTTCCTTCTTTCCTTTCTTTTTTTTATCCACATCCTAACGGTTGTGAAATCATATGTCATGGTGATTTTGATTTGCATTTTCCTAAAGATGACTGATGTTGAGCAACTTTTCATGCACTTATGATCATTTGTATGTCTTCTTTGAAGAAATGTCTTTGCCTATTTTAAAAATTTGGTTGTTTGTTTCATTTTTTGTTCAATCTAGGAGTTCTTTATATATTCTGGATATTAACCCCCTAACAGACATATGATTTGCAAAATTTTCTCCCATTCTGTGGGTTGTCTTTTCACTGAGTGTGCTTAGATGCATAAAAGGTTTAATTTTGATGTAGTCCAATTTATCTATTTTTTAAATATCATATATATTTTTAAATGATAACTAGTTCAAAACCATAATGAACAAAATGCCCAAAATTAAAATACAGACAGGTCAGTATCACAAAGTTTTCTTTGCTTGAAGCTCCAATATGGCTCTGCACAGTATTACTCTGCACATTTTATACATTATACACTGTGAAACCTAGAAAGTCTTATGGGTTCAAACACCTCTGTTAGCACAAGTAAATAAATCATGTAAAAAAGATTCTATAGGAAGAGTTCTGCATTTTGAAATAAATAGCACCTGATTATTGTTAGTTCACAATCGTCTTTATTGGGTCTTCTCTATTTTCAGAATAGGATAAAATATAAAATCCAGGTCTACATTTGCAGCTTGCTTGCTTTCTTTCTGTTTCTGTACAAATGTGATTATTCTTATTAGCTATAAAATGGTCTTTTTTCTTGTTGGGAATCACAACTAGAAATGGTACCCCAGGGGAGTTGCCCCAGGAGGAGATGCCCCGAGGGGCAGACAGCAAAGTCTGTAAAAAAACTATTTTGTGTATGCTATTGTGCCTACAGCTTTTTCTAACCCTAAGAAATCATATTTTCATGTTATGTAGGGAAGTCACAAATCAAGAGTCTGCAAATGTTCTGAAAGCTCATGGAAAGTTTGAGATGTTAATAGATTTAATAGATTTCTTTCTAAATATCAGCATATGGCTCTCTAAAGATTCCTTTTATCTGAACCACTAGTGACTATATGTAGACTTACCTGCTGAACAGAGCATACACATTTCTCATTGTTCTATAACTCTGTACCTCTACTTTTGTCAAATGAAAACAATAAACTAGATTAATGAAAGTTTTCTTCTTTGTAGTGTTTTCCATTGTCAAACACTGAGACCTTCTTTTTTTAAATGATTAGATCAATGGTTGACTTTGTTTTGAAGCTTGTATTTAAGAAGGTATTTAAGAAGAATGAAGTTCACGCTCTTCATATCCTTAGAAATCAGTCCTCAAAGACCACTGCACCACTTGTCAATCTAGCAGACACTGCCACGAAACCACAAAGACCATGAAAGTTGCTTGTAAACTACTTTGAGTTGGAGCAGTTTACTTTCTCAACAGATGAGAACAGAGGACTTTTTTTTTTTAAACAAAATGAGACTCAATTTTATAAAGCTCTCTGAATCTTTTTAACTGCTTTCTTTTAACACGCACAGTAAAATCTTTCATGTGAATTTCATTAAGCTTCAAGGTCATTTAGGAGAAAATGGTAAGCATATCAATGACAGAAGAACTTTGCATTTAATGCAAGTGTTTGCCTATCGAATGAATATGTGTTAACACAATAGATTCATTCATTTTCTGTTACTGACAGAATATTTGAAAGAGATCATAATATACCAGCTATTCTCTCACTCTCTTTTCTAACCAGGAGCGTATCTGCATGCAATATACACTTTTGTGTCATTGAGGTTGTTTACTTTCAGTGAATTACAGGAAAGAGAAAATATAATCATTTTTTTTTAATGATTTTTAATGATACCTGAAGATTATCCCAGTAATTTTGAGAAAGAAGTGTATGTGTTTTTAAACAATCCAAGACTGGGACTTTACATCACACGGATATTTTATAAGTGTATGAAAATTAATAAAATCCACAATCTGAGCATATTGTATTTTTGTAAAATAACATTCACAGTTTTAACTGAAACATGTCCACAGCAGAGAAGATTATATGAAAAGTAAGGTCTCTTTTATATATACATAAAAATAAATATAAAGTTGTATTTATATTATATTAAATCTAAATTATATATATAAGTTATATGTGTATATATATAAATTCTTGACATTCCTCAAGAATCTAAGATCTTACTTAATTATTTTATATATGCTCATCTCAAAAAATTATGTTGCAACAAGGCTTATAAACATATTAATGCACAGCAATGTAAATAAAAACTCTGTTATACAACATAGCAATATATAAAAATTTTTAATATTTGTGAATTTCAGACATAATTTACTGGAGCAATTTGTTGGAATTTCAATGATGATCATGAAAAGAGATTTTCTTCAAGTAAGTACATAGTCAGCGTTGTCAATAAATTTCTTTATAGTGTGCTATGTGACTTGTTAATTATACATTGATGATCATTGTGATTAGTATATACAATTTTGAAAACATATTGCTAGTAGAAGAAAATCTTTACACTTCAGGGAAAAAAAACTCTGAGTCAAAATTATGAACAATACAAAAAATGTATTTTGCATTGAGGTTATCTGATATATTTCTCAAAGACCAAAGGATAGTTACGATAATGTCTTGCTTAGCTAGAATGTTCCAGAATAGCTGGTATAATTAACTATATTTTTGACGGAGAGTTTTAACTGAGAGAGCTCTACTTTCAGTTATTTATTAATTTTGTGTAAATGGGGGCGTCTGGGTGGCTCAGTGGGTTAAAGCCTCTGCCTTTGGCTCAGGTCATGATCTCAGAGTCCTGGGATGGAGCCCCACATTGGGGCTCTCTGCTCAGCAGGTAGCCTGCTTCCTCCTCTCTGCCTGCTTGTGATCTCTGTCTGTCGGGTAAATAAATAAAATCTTTAAAAAAAATTTTTTTTAATTAAAAAAAAATTTGTGTAAATGTATTAGAACAGTTCCACCCTTAGTCAATAAAATATAATACGCATTCTCAACAACATGATTTTTAAGCCGTTTATTCATTTTTTAAGGTATAAATTGATTTTGTATTTTGTTAGAGAACGGCTTGAACATTAGAAATACAAGGATGAGGGACACCTGAGTGCCTCAGTCAGTTAAGCGTCTGCCTTTGGCTCAAGCTGTGATCCCAGTGTCCTGGGATGGAGCCCTATGTCAGGCTCAGCAGGGAGCCTCCTTCTACCTCTACCTCTATCTCTACGTCTACCTCTATGTCTACCTCTGTGTCTACGTCCACGTCTACGTCTATGTCTACCTCTACATCTATTTCTACATCTCTCTCTCTCCCTACGTCTACATCCATGTCTGCTGCTCCCTCTGCTTCTGCTCTTTCTCTCTCTCAAATAAATAAAGAAAATCTTTTAAAAAAATACAAAGATGAATAATCCTTGTTTACTATCTGTTATTATCTCACATTTAGTTGTCCATTGGAAATCTGAGAATCAGAAGGCAATGTACATTGGCCAAAACAGGTGTTAGCAAACTTTTTAATCTTTGACAATCTAATAGGTAAAAATAATATTCATTATAATTTGATATTAATTTATTAGAGTCTGTTCAATCATTTGTATCTTTTAAAGTCCATTTGTAGGACTGAAACTGATATTTTCATATCCATTCTCATTTTTTTCCAGTTGGGCTGTTGTTTTTTTCTTAATAGAAACTGTTCATATAGTAGAAACGATAGTTTCTACTATATAAACTATATACTATATATAGTTTCTACTGTTCATATAGTAGAAACTTAGTAGAAATTGTTTATATATTCAACTGGGATTATGGTGACTTCTTTGCCATATAAATTTTTTTGTTAAAAAATATAGTCTAATTTATTATTTTCACTTATGGTTTTTAAACATTGTATCCCACTTAGAAAGGTTCTCTCTATTCTAGCATTCTATATGATCCTCCCAATTTTCTACTATTAATTTTGTAGGTTCATTGTTCTTCATTTAAATATTTGTTTATTATGACATATAATGTCAGTATGGATATAATGCATATATTTTTTCCTAGAATTATCTCAGTGATTTGTAGGTCACTTAAACACTCTAAATGAAATTTATCTTTTCTGTATTTCTACTTGATTTGGTTGATCTGAATTTCTCTTCACATTCATTATACCCGGGCTTTAATATTTTTGTCATTACATAATATTGTAATTTATTTTACTATCTAAAACAAATACTACTTCTCCTTCAATCCTAATTCCAAGTGGTTCATTTCTCCTGACCTCCTTGAAGTAATGCACCACTAAATGAAATCAGGTCTGGAGTATTTTTTGGATCCCAAGAGAAAACGGGTGTGCGGCATCATTCCCTGAGGATTAAGAAACCACAGGAGAGACTAAATCAGACATGTAGGGTAAGGCCTGATAATTGGCACATTCTTGGACTTGCTTATAAAGCGGAAACTTTCAAAATCCCCGGGGGAAGACCAGCATTAGCCCCCTGATAGTATGTGGAGTCTGTCTTTTATCAAAAGAATGAATTCGATTGGAGCCCATGGAGCGATTACTCTTTTCTCTTGAAGCTGAACATGTACAGAAGCCGGATACAAAGGAGCGTCCTCCAGTTGTCCCAGACATGGACTGATGCCTGGCTCCCTACACCACATTCTGTCCCCTTTGTGGCTGGTGTCCCTAAATGTAAACTCAGATACACACCTGAACCCCAATGCCCTGAAAAGCAAAATCGCCCCATATTGAGAGGGTCTGTATTCCTGTACTATTGCTACTATAGCAAATGATCACAAATTTAATGACTTACAACAACCCAAACTTTCTATTGTATAGTTCTGAAAGTCAGAAGTCTGAAATGAGTCTTATAGGACAAAAATCAAGGGGTCAGTAGAGCTGTCTTCCTGCTGGAAGCTCCAGGGTAGCTTCTGTGTCTTTGCTCTTTCCAGCTTCTCGAGGTCATCTGCATTCCTTGACTCATGGCCCCTTCCTCCAGTTTCAAAGCCAGCCACTTAACACCTTCAAATCTCAGTCCCCACCCTGCCTCTACCACTTCTGGATCTTGACGTTGCTTTCTCTCCTTCTGCTCGTGTTGTCATTGGCTTTCTCTAACTAACCTCTTCAGCATTCCTCTTCAAAGGGCCATTGCTAAGCATCAGGAGTTAGCTGCCCAGACAGCAAATCCAAAATAATCTCATCTCAGGATCCTTAACTTAATCATATAGGCAAAGTCCCTTTTGCCATGTAGGGGCACATATCCATAAATTCCTGGGATTAGTATGTGGACACTTTTGGGAGTTATTACTTAGCTTACCACAGACCAACAAAGCAGATCTGCCATATGATTCTCATTGAACTATAGCTCCTACAGAAGTGAGATGAAAACCCAAAAGAAAAATAGGAGCAGTTGTGGAAACTCAAGAGCAGTAGTATGCACAGACCACCACACGGTCGGTGCCCACAAGACATCTTTCCAATTAAACAATTAAGTAGGCGATTGCAAGGAGAGACTATCAGCCTTGAGACCAAATTCAGATCGTGAAAGATAAAGGGCAAAAACGTCTGGTGACGGAAACCCTGAAGGATAATAAAAAGACTGTACCACAGATCCAGGGAACCCATAATAAAAATGAAAGACATTCAGAAAGATAAAATGGAACAGATAGAAGAAAGGCAATAATTAAATAATGGGAGGTAATTCATCCGTGATGAAAAGAGACCTGCATCTCCAGACGGAGAGAGCTCACTGAGTTCCAGACTGTACTGATGGGAAGACACACACTTGGAATATCCTGTAAACTTCCTGCATGATGAGGACAAAATAATAGTAATAATAATAGTAGTAGTAGTAATAATAACAGCAGCAACAGCAACACAAGCACAGGGTGAACGTACAGATTCCTTATGAAGGTAAAACAAACTAGTGTGTGGGGTTGTCTTGGGCAACACTGAGAGCAAGACAAGAATGAACGAACATCTACAGACACATAAAACTCTGCAACCAGAGGCTCCTGTGCCTGGTCAGGAGAGAACTCATGTATCAGAAAGAAGGAAATACCATACAGGAAATCATTAGAGCATAACATGCATGTGCCCCATATGAAGAAAGGGCTTGAGAAAAGACCCTTAACACAATAAAGAGTTGATCTGAAGCAGATGCCTCAAGATGAGGGGAACAAGAAAGCAAAGCAATGTGTGAAGAGCACCTCATTATACACGGTCACGGACATAGTTGCATAACTGAGAATTAATCTAGTAGATAAGGAGTGACTGCCCAGGAATATGTCCACGATTGTGGAACAAGGGCGTTTCTAACAGAAGAGACATACTGTTGATGAAATTCTGAGTAGCACATAGCCCAGCAAAACACAGGAGTCTGGGATGTGGGAGAGATGGATGGAAAGGTAAATGGTCTTCAAAGCTGTCGTCTGGCAGACATGTTTGTAGGAGTGCAGAGAGAGGTAAGAGTGGTCAGGAAGCTCTATTTATTGGGGCAGGTGCATCTATCCACAAAATATAGACTCTTGGCAGAAGAAAGAGACAGCACCTTGTTTTCAAATATCCTGAATCATATGGATTTTAATCCATGGACAGAGAAAAAGAAAGTGATAATGGAATAGAAAAGTAAAACTTTCCTCATCAAACCGGCAAACATTAGGAAAGTGATAGATGAAATTGACTCACTGGCCCCCGTCTCTCATTGTTGGTGACCCCTAGGTCTCGACCCCTTGATCACTGCTGTTCTCCATCCATATCACGCCCTTAATGAGGTCAACTAAACTCAAGGCTCCAAATAGGATTTATGTGCTAATTATTCCCAAAGTAATATCTATGGCCTGGAATTTTCCCTCCAATTATACACATTATTTCAACTACCTACTTCTACCTCCACTTGGATATGTAAGAGATACCCCCAAATCACCATATTCAAAACTCAATCTCTAAGAATCTGCTCCCCAACACACAAATACACCCTGTCCGACACCTATTTCTTTGTCCTCTGGAGTATCTTTGCTGCTACCGCTACGTGACTGTGTCTCAGCATTCTAAGCCTCTGTGGTCCTACCACCTACATCTCTGTGTGGAATACTGTCTACTGTCATACTCTCCTTGTATTTTTTTCTTCCTTTTTAAAGATTTATTTATTTTAGAAAGAGCACAAGCAGGAGGGACAAAGAGGGAATGAGTGAGAGAGAATATCAAGCAGACTCCATCCTGAGTGGGGAGTTGGACTAGGGGCAGGATCTCATGACCCTGAGACCATGACCTGAGCTGAAACCAAGAGTCCAGTGCTCAACTGACTGAGCCACCCAGGTGCCCAGTACTGTCATTGTCTCCTAATGTGTGCCTCCTTCCCACCTTTGCCCCATCCCTCCCTCTCTCTCTCTCTCTATTTCTCTATGTCTCCCTCTCCCTCCCTCCCTTCCTCTCCCACTTAACAACTTTGTTGAGATATAATTCACATACCACAAAATTCACACTATTAAAGTATAAAATTCAGTGGTTTTTAATATAGTCACAGAATCATGAAACCATCGTCACAATCAAATGTGAGACTGTTTCACCACCACAGAAGAAATGTGTACCTAACAGGAGTCACTCCTTGTTCCCCATCTACCTTAAGCCTGTGGCAACCACTATTTTCTGTTTCAACGCGCTTTCCTGTTCTTCATATTTCTTATAAATGGAATCACGTAACATGTGCCCTTTTGTGACTGGCTTATTCGATTTGCATGTTTTCAAGGTTTATCCATATGGTGCCTGGACCATTACTTCATTCCTCTTTTATAGATGAATAATATCCCAGTATGTGGCACACCGCATTTTTTTATCTGTCAGTTGATGGACATTTGTGTTGTTTTTACTCTTTGGCTAAATAATAATGCTACGAGTATCTCTACACAGGTTTTTTGTGCAACTGTCTACTTTCAGTTCTCTTGGGTATGTACCTAGGAATGGCTTTCTAAGTCACAGGGTTATACTGGGTTTAACATCTTGCCAATTGTTTTCAAAGTGACTGCACCGTTTTACAGTCCCACCAGCAAAATAAGAGGGTTTCACATCTCATCCATGGTTTTTCTTATTCTTTTTTTTTTTTCATTTTAGCCATCCTAATGGGCATGGAGTTGTATCTCATTTTGGTTTCCATTTGCACACCCATAATGACTAAAGATCTCGATCATTTGATCATCTTGTCATAAGCTTATTGGCCATTACTATGTCTTTTTAGAGGCTTATGTTTCCAAATCCTTTGACCTTTTATTTTTATTGTTAAGTTTTGAAAGGTCTTCCCCCCGACTCACTTTCTTAAGATATCATTGTGTGTTTCGGTTGTATCATGTAATGATTTGCAACATTTACATATTGTGAAATGTTTACCACAACTAGGTTAGTTAACACACCCATCACATCACATAATTACATTTTTTTTTGTAATTAATGATTTCTGTCAGGTATGTTTTGAGTGAACTCAGAACACATAGTATAAACACCTGGCACTGTAGGCTTTCTGGAAATAATTTATTATTTTTAAAAAATGACTAATAAACCAGTAAAGTCCTAGACATCTGTCTAAGTAATCAGACTCAGGTTCCACACACATGCATCTTTTCTATCATCTTATAATACCCCAAACCCTGGACGTAAAATACTGGCTTATTGGCTTATTGATGAATTTGGTGAACAATAATGTGATTGAAAATAAGTCTAAGCAGTTGAAAAGTAACCACGATGAATGAAATGAATTTAATGGTCTAGATCAGAAAAAAAAAAAATTGATTGTTTATGCATTGTTTTCCCGACTTCCTTTCAATGTCTATCTGTATTCTCTTGGATTTCATCAGGTTTCTTTAAAGTGATTATTACGTGATTATTTTGAATTCTTTATCATATATATGCATTTCCCAGGGGTTGGTTACCAGAGCCTTAATAGTTTCCTTGGGCGATGTCATATTTACTTGATTCTTTATGAACTGACTAGCCTCACATTGCTGTCTATGTATCTGAAGGAGCAGGCAGCTCTTCCACTCTTTACAGACAGATTTCAATAGGTAAAGACACTCCTGCCTGTTCCCTGGGCTGATGGGACTACCTCTTGAATGACAGGCATGCTGGATTATAGAAAGTTACAAGGCTCTTTCTAGGTCCACTGTTGGGGGGTTTCTTACAAGAGGCTTGGGTAGGCATGGGTCCTGACTTATCCCTGTGTTGATGTGACTGCCTCCAGCCCTTTGTTCAGGGGGACAGGAACTTCAGGGTCCACAGTTGGATCCTCAGATAGCTGAACTATGACCAGGAGCATGGTAGGTGTGGTTCCCACCAGGTTCCTGGGAGGGCTACGGCCTGGTCACTGGATGGTCCCTTTGGGGCAAGACTGCCCCTTGGCTGTGCCCAAGGGGAGCTGGAACCAAGCCTCATGGTTGTTTCAGGTTCTACAGCCAAGTTTAAGATATGCAGACCTGGGTCTGGAAGCAAGGATTGGTATGTCTCTCATGAGGTCCCCGGGTGGGCTGGACTTCTCCCTGCCCATGACTGGAGGGGCTGCTGCTGCTGAGGATAGGGCCCTTTCAGGATCTCCTGAGGTGTAGGTGTATGTGTCTCCCACCTCATCCCAGTGCCAAGTAGGCCTGCTGGTGGGATGCAACTGGAAGGCCTGGAGTCGAGTGGAGAACCCTTTCAGCACCTTTGCAGGGGTACTGAGGGGACTCAGGATGGCTGTGAGGAAGGTGGAGCTATGTACAGGGCCTTTTAGAATCTCGGGGTGGGGAGGTGCAGATGGATCCCTGTGCGAGACCATGGACTATGGCTGGAATGGGCCCTTCTAGAATCAAGAGTCTGACCAAGTTTGGAATTTGGAATTTGGCAGATCTACCTTCAGGTCTTCACATCACAGCCCAGAGGGCCTGAAGCTGGATCAGAGGCTCCTTCAGAGTCCACTGCCAGGACTGAGATCTCCTTACTTGATGCACAGATGGGCCTGACTCTACCCAGGATCCTCATGTATGGTACTAGAGGCAGACCCATAACCAAATAAGACTGTAGCCAAGTCCTTCGGAGGTACAGAGCTATTTCTGCTTCAGTACCCAGGACCGTGGTTGGCAAGTCAGCTGCCTGGGTGTGAGTCTACCTACTCAAAATGGCTCTTCTGTCTTGGACTCTCTCTGGGTTTCAGAATCTGTTCCATGAATCTCAAAGTCCCCACAAAGGCACTTTTGTCTGTGGATAGGTTCCAAATTACAGTTGTTCAGAGGGGATATGAAAAGGGGGTATGTCTCATTTGGCCGTCTTGCTCACCATGGTTTTTTTTTAATGCTAACATACTTGGTAGAGTGAAGTCGTGAAATGCTTGTCAGCTGGTATCCTTCCCTTAAATGTACACTTCACATAGGAGGCCTCTGTTTACAGACTTATTTACCCCAGGGATGGATATGTGCCCAGTGAATACTTGTTGATGGAATGAATGAATGAATGATAAAACTGGAAATAAAGGGGTAATCCGGGTGACACCTGTCGAATGAAACACACAGAAGAATGTAATGTTATGTTTACTTAACACAATCACACCGAACATTTTAAGGACAGTGGCAATGGAGGAAGAATGGTTTGTAAATATATAACAACCAAAGAGATAGCTACATAAACCATTAACAAACATGGTTAGAATATAAAGAGAACATGCTAGATTTAAGAAGGTAATTTTAATAACATGTTCGATGGTACTACTCAAACACGAAGTGAATCATAGGGTAAGACTAACAATTACCAGCCACCCAATGCATAGGGTGTTGATTTGTCTGCAAATAAAAATCAAAACCCCAAACCTAGTCTGTCCACATTTTCTTCAAAATCTTTCTGCCTAGAATTTTTTTTTCCAATTTATTTATTTTCAGAAAAACAGTATTCATTATTTTTTCACCACACCCAGTGCTCCATGCAAGCTGTGCCCTCTATAATACCCACCACCTGGTACCCCAACCTCCCATTCTATATTCTTCACTTTGATTTTTAGTCATTCAACATTCAGGTGAAGTTCAAGTTTGCATTTAGACACTTTATTTATTTTTAGCTAGTGATAAGCTCCCAATTTGAGTTCATAATAGTATTAAATTGTTGAGAGCACATAACATAGCAGATCATTCTTACAACCTAACACATAATTTAATTTTTATTTACAATTTTATGTAGAGAGTTGTACTCTGGGGAGGTTGGGGAAAAAAATCTCTGGTAAATCCAGAGACTGGATTTACCCTACCACCTGGAACCTCCAACAAACAAGCAAAGAATAGGAAATAATGGTGTTAACAACACTAATATCAGAAAATGAAAGACAGTGTTTGCCAAGAAAATGGAAAACAGATGAGGTGATCCTTACAATTCCCCCAAGCTTACTTTTCTGGGAAACTTTCTGGACCACGTGACAGTGAGGGAGAACCCAGGCAGAACCCAGTGGATTCTGTGAGTTGAGAAGATGAAGCTGAGAATCCAGGGAGACAGACGGCATTTCCAAAGACAGAGAAGAGAACTTCAAAGAAAGTGAAGTTCTGGAGATCAGCAGAGGGGAGACCCTCAAGCTGAGCACCGAGTGCAGGCATGTGAGGAAACTACCTAAGTCTGGAAAAAAGCCCAAAGGAAAAACTTCAAGGGACCAGTATCAGATACTCAAACAGGGCTGGCAACAGTGCTAGTTCCTATCATCTTGACTGGAAAACCCTACTTACAGTGCTTTAGGTAGAATTCTCAAATGGGTCTTACCTCAGAAGAGGGTAAATATTGACCCTAGGGAAAAAAATGCTGATTTGATCCTATGTAATAAACTTTAAAGGCAAGACTTAAAAGGATTAAACTATTTCCAAGCAATGTAACTACATCCCAGAACAAAGCTCATGGTGAGTAATAGAAATATAAAATATTTAGCACTCATCAAGATAAGATTCACGATGCCTGGCACCTAACTAAAGGTCTCCAATATGTGAAAGAAATAAGACTATATGATCCACACTGAAGGAAAAAAAATGAATAAATCAAAATCAAATCAAACTGACACAGATGTTAGGATTAGCAGAAAAGAACATAAAACAGTTATTATAACTTTTTTCCATATGTTTAAAAGATAAAGGCCTGGAACATATTATCTTAAAAAGACCTTGACTGTAGTTCTAGATATAGAAATTATACTAACTGAGATGAAAAATATCCTACCTTGAATTGACAGCTGATTAGGTATTGCAGAAGGAAAGATTCATGAACTTAAAGGCATAGCAATGGAAACTATCCAAAAGGAAATACAGAGAATAAAAAGAAACACGAAATAAATGAAAGCATCAGAGAGCTATGGGACAGCTTTAGATGGTCTAATAAATATACAATATGCACACAATTGGTGTCTCCATAGGAAAGGAAGGAAAAGGTGTAGCAGAAAAAAAGTTTTTTAGAAGTAATGGCCCCAAATTTTCCCAATGTGATTATAACTACAAATGTGTAGGTTTAATATGCATTAAAAAATTAAGAAAACGATATCTAGGTACATCAAAATCACATTGCTCAAAGTCTGTGAGTGGTAGAAAATCATCTTTAAAACAGGGAGGAAAAAAGTTGTTTCATTAGACACACAAGTACACAGATCAAGAGGACTTCAGATTTCTTGTAGAAAACCATGTAGATAAGATGAAAATGGGACAATAGGAAAAGAAATAAAGTCTATATATCAAATGTAAATTCTATGTCAAGCTAAAAGGCCATTCAAAGCATTTGATACATCAAACAAACAAACAAAAAAAGCTCAACCAGAGGACTAGCAAGAAAGACATGTTTAAGAAATTCTTTAGGCAGGTTGGAAACAAGAACCCATATAAAAGTACAAAAAGCAGGAGAAATGGTAATTGTGTCACTAAATGTATAATATAATTCATATTATCTTAAACTATTTAAAAGACAACTCATTTTTAAATCAGTAATAGTAATACATTTTGGGTTTTATAGCATAAAAGTCAAGAAAGAAAATAGAATACTGTTTTCAGGTTTATATGCTATATATACTTTGGTATAATTTCACTTGAAAGTATACTGTAAAGCTCAAACTTTATACTATAAATCCCAAAGCAACAACTAAAACAACAAAGCAACCACTGAAATTACATATATAAAATCAATGAAAGGAGCCAACAAAGGAGAGGAAATGGAATAATGAAAAAAATACTCCAAAAGAAGGTTGAAGAAAATGAAGGGGGGGCAGGCAAAGCACAAATGGGACATACAGAAAACACCATGACAGACTTAGGTATGATCACATTACATGTAAATGGCCTAAATGCCACAGTTAAAAGGTACAGGTTATCAGATTGTATGAAACCAAATATTGGGTTGGAAGACTCAGTATTTTTTTTTTTTTGGAAGACTCTATTTTTAACATGTAAATTGATCACCAAATTGATTCATAGATTCAACATAACTCCAATCACAATACCAGCAAGATTTTTTTTTTTTTTTTGGTAGAAATTGGTAAGTTAACCAATGATTTGAATGGAAATGCCAAGGGCTTGAAAGAATTAAAAAGAAAAAAAAGGAAAGAAAACTTTGAAAAACTAAAAGTAAGAAAAGGAAAAAAAAAAAACAAGTTGTTGTGAAGCAAATACTGAATTCCATCCCCTCAAAATTCATGCTGAAGTTCTCCTCACCAATGTGGCTGTTTTAGGAGATCCAGCCTTTAAAAAAGTAATTAAGGTGAAATGAGGTCATACAAAAGGGCTGCAAGCCAATAGAACTGACAGTCTTAGAAGAGGGACAGACACCAGGGGTAAGAGCCCCCAGAGAAAAGGTCATGGGAAGAGGCTGTAAGAGGGCAAACACACGCAAGGCAAGGAAAGAGCCCTCAGATGCCTCCTGCGGACACCTTGATCTTCAACTTCCAGTCTCCAGAACTGTGAGAAAATCAGTTTCTGTAGTTTCAGCCACCCAGTCTGTGGAATTTTGTTATGGAGACACCAGCAAACTACTCCACGTATCTTCAGGATTCATGATAAAGCTACAGTAAACAAGGTGGTTTGATATGTTAGAAAGAGAAGTGAATTGGTATATAGAACATAACAGAGGATAAAACAGACCTGAATATACACAGGCGGCTGTTTGTTTTGTTTTTTAATGCAGCTGATTTTTGACAAAGGTGCAAAGTCAAATAAGTTGACAAAGGATAAGCTTTTCAACATGTGGTATTGGAACAATTAGAGGAACACATGCAAAAAAAAAAAAAAAAGAAAAGAAATTTCATCCACACTTCACACTACATACAAAATTAACTTGCACTGGGTCATAGACACAAATGTAAAAGTTAAAAGTATAAACCATCGAGAAGATATTTATTTGTAAGCGACTCCAACTAGACACAAAGTAAATGTCCATTAACAGGTGAACAGATGAATGAACTACGGTCTATCTCCCTGTGTCGTGTAACACCATTCAGCCATAAAAAGGAATGAACTAGTAATATCTGGAAAAGCATGGATTATTATCAAAATAATATTCATAAGTGAAAAGAGCAGGACCAAAAAGACTACATATTATATATTTAATTCCATTTTATGAAATTCTAAAAAGGAAAGGAAAGGAGTGGTTGCCTGGACAGGACACAGCAGGCCAGGGCTGTGACGTGAGGACTGTAAAGGGGCATCAGAAAACTTCCCGAGGTGCTGACGTATTCACCATTTGATTGCAGTGATGACTGGTTTCACAGGTGTTGACTAATCAAATTGCATTGAACGAACCAAATCGTACACTTTGAGTTTGTGCAGTTCACTGTATATCAATTATACCACAATAAAAAAATGGGATTTACTGCATGTGGGTCTATGTTTTCTCTGCACAGAATGGTCATGCCTAACAGAGTGAAACTAACTGTTAAAATCAACACAGTATTCGGCCCTGATTGATTTCAACATCTAGGAAGATCTCATCAAGTAATACAGAGCAAAGGAGGTCAGCTTGTCCTCCCAAAGGGTACACAGTGTGACTTCAAATTTTCTGTTAAATATCACCTCCAATGGCTACAAAGTAGTCCTGGGACCTAATTGTCTACCTGTCTTTAGGCTTAACAGCAACTTCATTATATTCACATTATCAAAAAAAAAAAAAAAGGTATCAGTATGATACACAAGCTACAGTGTAAACAAAAAAGCAAGAGATGTGGTCCACCAAGAAGTTCCTAAGAGGCTTCTTGAAATTTTTCTAGCACATGGTAGGCATTTGATAAATATTTTGGAATGCGTACAGGAGGCATTCTAGCATTGAAGCTGCACTTTCTTCATGACAAGAAGGAAGAACAAGGGCAACTCTCAGCAGGCCAGAGAGAAACAATACTAAATATATGGCTAAAATTCTACTTAAAATTGCGCATTATAACTGGATACCCGAGACATGCTAAACCAGGAAAAAGAAATCGGAGACTAGGTTGTCTCCTTTAAGCAAAGCATCCAAAAATGAATGTAGTTTCCAAATTGCAGTCAAATCTACATAATTACTCACTCTTAAGGATTCTGCTTTATTTGAATATGTTTTTTGCAAATTTCCTTGTAACTGCTAAGGACAAGTAGAAGCTCTCATTTTTTTATGTATCAACATCAGTAGAGTAGATCAGTAGAATCCCTACTTGGCTTTCTGTTACATAGTTTTTGTTTCAGAAAAAAAGATGATATTCAAAGCAGAATTCTATATTTTCACTTTTATTTTCAATGTATTTTATAAAACAATACTTTTATGCCTGGTGTCACTGTGATTCAAGTTGTTATCAATATTCAATGATCATTTATTCATCTAAAATATTTATTGAACACCGTCCAAGTGACAGGTGCTTTTGCAGATAATGACACAAATAGTAACAAAAGACATTCTTCCTTCCCCATGGAGTTTACAGTCTGGCAGGAAGAACTTAAAACTACAAGTTGGTACAAAGTATCAGTCAGCAAGGGTAAAGGAAGACAGAACAGGGCTTTCTGGGGAAATGTTACTTTCAGCTAAAGTCTGAACATGAGTAGAACTTTACCAACAAAGGAAGATCAAGTTTCAAGACAAACATGTGATAGAATAAGGCACCTCTGAGGAATTGTCATAGTTAAGCTATTGCTCATGGAAACAGAGAAGTGATTCCATGAACAGAATTGCTTCTTAATTTCAATCCATACTTTTCAGTTTAGAATTTGTGTTCTCCTCAGCAATATAGATTGTGATATTTTCATCAAAGTGAGTCTAGGTTTTCCTATACTACATTCTAGGGAGATGTTTTCCTTTGATTTAAATGTGTTACATGTGTTACACTTACCCATATTCAAGCCAGAAAACTGATAGCATGTTGACATCTTACCTGAAATGAACTAGAACACTGTGTTTGCAAGATCTTTATTCCCTGGTCATAAAATTCCTTATATAATGCGCACAATGTATGTTATTACTTTGCCACAATTAACAAAGTTTCTAAAAATACTAGTGTGGTAGATGGCTATAGTCCTAGAAATACACAAAATTATAGAATAAACATGGCATAAAATTCTGGGGAGCTTATTTTATTGTGTAGGGTGCAATTTAAAGTATTTTATATTAAAATAAATGCAACGGCATTATGGAGGAGAATGTGAAATCTGTATGATCCTTTGAGATAAAACATGAGCATTTGAAGAGTATATATATATATATATATATATATATATATATAGTGGGTAATTTAAAATTATATTCCCTTGTCTTTTATTTTATTGTCCTGCAAGGGCAGCAAGTGATATATTAGTGATAAAATTTGAGAATGGAAATTGATCATTTTGACTTACCTGTTTTTCATTCATTTGGTAGCTGACTTTGATTATTCAGTAAATCCTCTTCTATTTGAGAAATGCTTAGATTTACATAAGGTTTCCATGAGGCAGATCTGACTCTTCTTCAAGGTAATTACCAAACTCAAACCACTGATTCTTTTAAAAAAACACATTGTATATGATAAATTATTTTGGCTGTATTTGTGGAGCAGAATTATAAATATCAAACAATTATTCTTGATGAATAGTTTCAAGGGCATGTGTGGTGGTTTGCAATCTGCTCAGGTAAATATCCTCCCAGAAAAACTAAAATGTTATGAAAGATATTAATTTATTATCAATTATTAATTTCTTATTTGCTTTTTATTATTGATTTATTATTAATAAGTCTATTAATTATTTCATTATCAAGTATCAGTTTAAACTTGACAAAATAAAAATATTTTTAGTGTTATTTTCTATTAATACTAAATACAGGCTAATAGAAAACTCATAAATATAACTAATTCTATATCTTTCAGAATAATCCATCCTAATTTGTCTATTTCTTATCTTCTATAAATTGGTATTGCTCCAGAATTTTTAATGCATCTTAAGATAAAATCATATTTGTTAAATAAGTGAAAGAGTCATTTCCTCAGGTTGATTATAAGATCTTTAAGGAATTGTTTGTTCACTATGGTAAACCAAACATCATTCTGAAGGGTTTGCGCTGCCAGGGGTCCTGCTTCAATAGATTGTTATTGTCTTCCATTGACTTCTACTACAGGAAGCATTCTAGAAACTCTCTTGGGTTCAATAATGGTCTTCTCTGCCCTAATTGTATAATAGCAACCATATTTCCCCATGGTAAATCAGGATCTGTCACCCCAACCACTACAGTAACACCTTCCTATACCTGGTGTTTCCATGGTATTAACAACACACAGTGCTTGTGGACAAATGGGAAACTACAATACAAAGGAACCATTGTTCTATCTATGGACAAAAGACTCTTGCCTTGGGAACAAGGAGAGCTCAAAGTTGCTAAAAGAGAAGCAAAAGTTTTTGAATGGATTATGAGGAGTAATAGTCAAAGGAATTAACCCCACTTTTAGCAGTTGACACATACTCTAAATTTTAGAGAAATTACATCTCATTTTGGACTTGGGTTCAGAACATAAGCCTCATCCAGCAGAACTGCTCACTCCAGATGATGTTGTCTTCTGGTGGGTACCTCAATATTATCTTCCACATGCCGTTCCAAAATTCCATAATGGAATTTTGAGATTTGAGTGAAGTGGCGTGAAGTGAATCCAGCAAATTTGAGTGAAATGGCGTGAAGTGAATCCAGCAAATTCTATGAAGATAATGAATTTTCATTTCTATAAAATGAATTCTCTACTCAAAATGTTATTTTATAGGATACCAGGAATGTGAGTAAGGTAGCCAATCAGTATGATTTGCTAGTGCCGACAGAGAAATTTACAGCAGAAAAGAACTGCTTATAAAGACGAATGTCTGTTTCGATGAGGATGACCTACCTTCCCAACGAAGGGAAGGGAACAAAAGTGATTTTCTACCCGTCATCTCCACTGGGCAAAGGCATATATAAGAACTCAGCATTGACATTTGTTGGCAGCTTAGGCATTCAGCAGTGGTGATAGCTAGAATCGGTTTGCCCTGAGGTAGTTCATGTTGTTTCATCCCTTTTACAATGACCACTTTGCACATGACCCTAGAACGGCCGAGAAAAGTGGCTGATGCACTTCCGAAGAAGGGGTCATCTTTTCCCCCTGACTATTAAGAGCCTTCTCCTCAGTGGACCCCTTGGTGAAGATTTAATTGCATACTGATGCCTTCCACAACGCTGCTGTACTTAAGACTCCATCCATATGCTTCTTTCCTACATATCCTAGTCCCCAGTGCAAAAAAAAAAAAAAAAATCATGTTCCTTTCAAGTATTTGTTATCTGGAAAACATATGAGCCTCTGCTCATAAATTAGTGCAGATCCATATCAAGGGCCATTTTTCCAACCAGGCAAAATAGATCAGTAGATGCATTGCTCAGATTTTGCATTACTAGTTGGATTTCCCTCAATAAATTCCAAAAAGCTGAGATTTTTTAAAAAATGCATAATTACATTAGAGATTTTAACACCACTTTCTAAGTAATAGAAGAAGCATATCAAATGAAGTTCAATAATATATAGAGGATTTGAACAACACAATTAACCAACTGACCCAATTGATATTCAAAGGACATTCCTTCCAAAAGTTGCAGAATATGCATTCATTACAAGTGCACATGGAATATTCATTAAATAAGATACTGTCATGCCATGAAGCAAATTCTCTAAAAGTTCAGCTGATTAAGTCATACAAGATATACAATTAAAAACTAATAGAATTAAACTATAAATCAATAACAAATAACTAGAAAACAACCACATTTAGAAATGAAACAACACATTTCATCATAAATAATGTTTAAAAGAAGAAAATCCCAAGTGAACTGTGAGAAAATATTTTGAACTAAATGATAATGAAAATACAGCATATCAAAATTGAGCAGTACAGCTAAAGCTGTGTAAAAAATTTACAGCTTTGTATACACAAAGTAGAAACAAATAAAGCCACCAGTTAGAGAAGTGAGAATAACAGGGGCACCAGGGTGGCCCAGTCAGTTAAATCTCTGACTCTTGATTTCAGCTCCGGTCATGATCTCAGGGTCTGGAGATAGAGTCCTGTGTTGGGGTCCACACTGGGCATAGAGTCTGCTTAAGATTCTATCTGTCTCCCATCCAAGTACTAACCAGGCCCGACCCTGCTTAGCTTCCGAGATCAGACGAGATGGGGCGCGTTCAGGGTGGTATGGAGCATAACAAATAGCATGGAGGACAAGGGGCGTTAGAGAGGAGTAGGGAATTTGGGTAAATTGGAAGGGGAGGTGAACCATGAGAGACTATGAACTCTGAAAAACAGTCTGAGGGGTTTGAAGTGGCGGGGGAGTGGGAGGTTGGGGTACCAGGTGGTGGGTATTATAGAGGGCACGGCTTGCATGGAGCACTGGGTGTGGTGAAAAAATAATGAATAATGTTTTTCTGAAAATAAATAAATTGGAAAAAAAAAAAAAGATCCTATCTGTCCTTCATCCTCTGTCCTCCCCCACTTGTGTGTGTGCTTTCTCTTTCTCTCAAAATAAAATTAAATAAAAAAATTCATTAAAGAAAGAATAGCAGAAGATGAAAGTCAAGGTATCAAAAAAATCATAAAATCAGAAATCAATTATATAAAATTCAATGTAGAAACCAGGAGACATGATAAGTAAATGTAAGGTCACATCTAATTTGGGATCCTGGAACAGAAAAAGGAACATTAGACAGGAACTAAGGACATTTGATTGAACTATGGATTTGGTTAATAAGGTACCAATATTGGCTCTTTAATTGAAACAGTTATATCATACTACTGAAATAGGTCAACAATAAGGCATTCTTTTCTATAAATCTGGTTTTTTTCATAAATCTAATACTGTTCCAAATAGCAGTCTTGAAAAATTAAACAGCAGTCTTGAAAAAGTTAAAAAAGAAAACAAACGTACAATAGAGAAATATCAAAAATGTCAAACATTGGTTCTTTTAAAAAAGTGTATTATGGGGGCACCTGGGGGGTTCAGTGGGTTAAGCCTCTGCCTTCGGCTCAGGTCATGGTCTCAGGGTCCTGGGATCAAGCCCCGCATCGGGCTCTCTCTCTCTCTGCCTGCCTCTCTGCCTTCTTGTGATCTCTCTCTCTGTCAAATAAATAAATAAAATATTTTTAAAAATTATATCATGAAAACTAATTAAGGAAATGTAAATTACAATCCCAATGGATGGAAATTCATTTCTACCAGAAAAGTTATAATTAGGAATGCTGAAACCCACAGAATAAATGAAGATTGGAGAAACTTGATATCTTTACAATACTGTTGGGAGTTGAAATTTGTCTAATGATTTTGGAAAACCTTCTGTCAATATTCATTAAAAACAAGTATCTAGTATACTACTGCTACTACTTAGAAGAGAGAATGCAAACAATGATGTTCACACTCAAATAATGAAAGAGAAAGAGCTCAAAAGTCTGCAAGACTATAACTTTTCATAGCATATTAGAGAGAGCCTAGGATGCCACAGGTAACCTGAAATCCAAAGAAAGGCTTTATAGTAGCTGTAATATGTTAAAAGATTAGTAGATGTCCACATCTTGCATAAAGAGATGAAGATTATAAACAGAAAAGTGGAAAATATAAGTAAAGATCAAGTGGAAAATCCTAGAAATGAAACCGTAATATCAGAAATTAAGAATATCTTCAAAAAATATCAGCAACATTGAAGATAAGTCAACATAGTCATTGAAACTAATGGACAAAGAAAAGAAAAAAAGAATGGGGAAAAATGAACTGAAGAACCAAGAGCTGTGGAACAATATCAAATAGTCTAGGATACACCTAAGTTCCTAAAGGAGTAGGAAGAGCAGAGGGTTGAAGAAATACTAAAAGGGAAAATGACAGAGACTGTCCCCAAAGTAACAAAAGATAGCAAATCACAGATTCAAAAGACTCAAAGAATCCCAAGAAAAACAAGGGCCAGTATATGTAATGCGTGCATACACATCCTCTTAGAAACACCAAAAATTAACTGAAAATGATGAAAATATTATAAAAAACATATTCAGAGAAAACAAACACATGTTATACAGAAGAACAAAAGAGATCAAGCAGTCTCAATATTTCCATGGTTATGTGCTCAACAGAAATTCAGTGTGAAGAGAAACGGTTCAGATACAAAAAATTACAAACTGTATGGCTCTGTTTATATAAATCTCACAAATGAGTGGAATAATCCATGGTGATGGAAAGAAAAACATGATTTCTTTTAGGGCATTGACTTGTAGTGAGCACAAATGAGCCCTCAGGTCACTGGAAGAATTCTATATCTTGATTTTGTATTTGAATTTTCTTACTGTCTTTGTAAATTTGGCTGTCTGTTTCTGTTTGATCTGTAGATATTCTTTTTATTTTTTGTGTGGTGGTCTTCTAATGCATATATATTGAAAATATCTTCTTCTACATGGCAACCAAGCTTTTAATTTTCTTAAAAATTTATATCAATGAGCAGAGAGCCTTAATCTTAAGGAAGCTCTGTTTATCATATTACATTTCATTGAGTTTACTCTTCTGATTTGTATATAAGTAGCTTATAACTGAGTAAAAATTGAATTAATGTAACAGGTAAAAGGAAGAGAATTCAAGATCTTGCTAGAAAGAAAATGAAAACCTAAGAAAAATTAACATACACTTTAAAATCCTAATTACTTTCTCACCAGATTCTATTGTAATTTGACAAAATAAAGCTTTGAGTTTATGGGGAAAAATAAATACTTAGTATTAACAATGTAACTTATGCAAATGAAAGACTGGTGAACAGAGATCCACCTTATGACACATTAAAAATAAAATAGTCAAGTCATTATTAGCATAGACTTAAGAAAAGGTAAGAGGAAGAAAGGAGTCCAGAAATAGTTCCAGAATATATAAATTTTGATATATGAAAAGGAAGATATTTGAATTCAACAGGAAAATACTGTCTAATTTAAAATGTATGGTTGGCAGAAAAGGAATTTTTTTTAAAAAATTGTATAGGGGCGCCTGGGTGGCTTAGTAGGTTAATCCTCTGCCTTTGGCTCAGGTCATGATCTCAGGGTCCTGGGACTGAGCACCCCCATCAGGTTCTCTGCACAGCAGGAAGCCTGTTTCCCCCTCTCTCTCTGTCTGCCTCTTTGCCTACTTGTGATCTCTGTCTGTCGAATAAATAAATAAAAATTTTTATTAAAAAATTTGTATAAAACTTCACCTCAAATTATACACAAAGCAGATTTCAAGTTAATTAAAGATTATAATGTAAAAATAAAATTTAAAAAGTTACAAGATCTTAGAGGAGACCAAGGAAGTAACCTAGAAATCAGGGAATTCTTTAAAGCAGGACAGGAAAATTATTGGCTACAAAAAATACGTAGAAATATTTTTTATCCAAGACATAAAATTATAGGACAAGATACATTGTAACCAAGAGACAACATATAGATTGGGAAAAAATATTTGAAATGCATACAATTTGCATATCTTATGAAATTTATGTTACCTCGGCTACTTATTAGGGTTACCCCGTTTCATGATCGCGGTATGTAAAAATGGCATGTGGTCTCTATAAACCCCTGGAGACTAAAATGTGAATGGAAGCATGGTTGTTCCCAGGATTTGTTCCTTATGGCACTCATGAGAAAGATTTCCTATCTCTTCTTTTTAAAAATTTTTTTTTAGATTTTATTTAAATTCATGTTAGTGTGTTATTAGTTTCAGGGGTAGAATTTAGGATTCATCAGTTGCAAGTAACACCGCAGTGCTCATTCCCTCAAGGGCCCTCCTTAATGCCCATCACCCAATTTCCGCATCCCCTCACTCACGTCCCCTCCCGTACCTGCTCTTACGTAATAGTAAGGTTTGCACGGGGTCTTCAGCAGACAACTTACAGAAGAGACAACAAAACAGCCACTAAAAACATAAATATATGGTGAGCCTTACTGGTGGAAATTGCAAATTTAATTGCAACTTTTAATTATACTTTAAAGGAATAATTGATAACTCCACAAATATAAAGATGAAAATATTAATATTAGTGTTGACACCCACTAGTGTTGACAAACAGGTTAACAGTTAAATGAATATAAGGACAGTGTAACTGGTGTAAGTGTAAATTTATATAAACTTTTTAAAAAATCTAGCAATGATCATTTATATTAAAAAACAAATACTTCTATGACCAGTAATAAGACTCCTATAGAATTTACGTACAATTATTCATGTGTACGGTAAAAATTTGAGGGAAGAGATCTCTAAAATGAATGCTATGAGAAATCTCATTGTAATGAGGACAAGTCTGCAATTGAACTAAAGCAGTAGTAAATAAAATTATATCTGATAAAGTTATGGGACATGCATACCATGCAAAATCTGAGGCAGTTGCAAAAACTTAAATATATACCATTTGCCTTAAGGAGATTTCACAATACAATTTTAAGTCATAAAATTAAGGTGCAGTAACGTGTATATGACATGAGCCCAATTTCATCAACAGACAGGAAAATACCAGTATAAAGTATAAAGTTTTTACTTGACTTATGAATGAATAATGAAAGTATGTGTATTAGTGGAAAGAACAAGCAAAAACCAAAAAACAAAGAGGATATTTTTTTAAAAAGACAACACCCCAACCACAATAAAAATACTACAACAGAAAGCAGTAATTCCATCTAAAGTAATCATCCTTGTGTCAAAATAGTATATATGTGTATGTGTATATTTCTTCATCTATCTTGTGAAAGGTTCTTGCTGATCATCTCTGATAATTGAAAATTTCAAGTGATTTTTGACTTTCCTCTTCCCTTTTGCTATACTGCTTGAAGTATTTACAATAAGCATGAATTATTTATATAATCAGAAAGAAACAAGGAAACTTTTTTTTTTATTTAATAAGGAAAATGTGTCGCCCAGGTATAATATGTAAATTTATGACTCGGAATAAGTTAATCATCGCAATACCCCACCCCTATGATTGGTCACATTCAGAGACTTCATGCATAGGTAATTTTCTGCCTATAACAGTGTGGCTGTCTTTCTGCTTACGAGGGTTATTATCACAGCAATTCCCTCCGACACACCTTGGAGCCACTGCCCACTTGATGAGCAGGTTCCACGCCACAGGTGAAAAATGATGTGGTTCTGCAAGCAGGCTCCTTCATTTGGGGTTCTCCTTGGTGTCACTGGATGTATTTGCTCTTCTCAGTGACCTCCAGTTCTGCCTTCTCCCTTCATGGAGTGAACAAGTTATTATTCATTAAGTAGTTCCGAACAATACTATGTTTGGCAATCTGAAAATGTTCCAAATGTTCCAAATGATGCAGTGGGATCCCTCCAGCCATGGGTGGCTACTGAACCCTTGGAATGTGGCTAGTGCAGGCAAGGAACTGGCTTTTAATACCTTCTCTAATTTAGACTTCTTTAAGGTTAGATACTCACGTGTGGCCAGTGGGCATTCTATTGGACAGTGCGGCTCTAGAGTGATTCACTCAGTGCCCCTGATGAATGAGGACACTTCTTTGGCCACCTCTCCCACTCTCCATGAAGACACAGGCCTCCGAGGTGTGGCTGTGCTGGGTGGCACCGTCTCGTTCTAGGCATTATATTACTCTCAAGTCTTTTCTTCATTAATGATTATTTGGGTTTGGGGAGTACCTTCTCTTCTCCTCCAAGCAGGACTCTGCTGTGTTATTCTTATCATGTAGGTAAATCTGTTCATACCAAGAGTTCGCTATGGATAGTATATGAATTTCCTTTCACAGGGATTCCGGATCCCAACAACTCAAGGGCTATGACGAGGCTTCCTTTTCAGTGTTAGTGAATATTTATGACAATTGCAAGAACAAATTACAGAACTTTTTTTGGAAGGGGCTGGTCTGCTAGAAGCATATTAGAGGTGGCATTCTCTCTGTGAACCCCTTAGAGCTTCATCTCTGAGCCAAGCAAAATTGTACACACAGAAACATCTCTCAGTTGGGGATGCTTCCATATACTTATGGTGTAGGGGAATTTAAATGCTTTTTCTCCAGCAGGTGCCACAAAAAACACCAGGGACAGCATTAACCCTGGATAGACTGGGAACCTGGGAGTGGCCACCATAGGACTAGCCTCATGTTCATTTTCTCTGACCCAATTCTGTCTCTTTCCAGAAGGCAAGCCAGCTCCATATGCAGGGTCAGAATTTGCTTACTCATTTGCCTTACCTCAAATTCACCGTGTCGTTTAATTTCTCTTGTTATCTGTGTGGACACTTGACAGCCACTTCTTTTGCACCCTCAAAACACAAGGTGCACACCCCTTTCTGAGCCATGGAGGCAATGCATATAGCACACGGGTCCAGCGTGAAGACACAGGCCGGCCAGCCTACGACTGACCCTGGCTTCTCCAACTTACATCATTCTGTGTACTTGAGTGAGTTTTTTTAATCTCTGTCTCCCCGTCCTCATCTTTAAATAATAATAGTGTATGGATTCCATAGGGTTGTTGAAAGGGTGAAATAAATTAATATGTAAAGCCCTGATAACAATGTCTGGCAGTATTACGGATCCTATTACTTGCAACATTAATTCTTATTATTTCCTGTTCACTTCCTAAAGATGAATATGATTATGACATTGAGGAAGAGAGCCATGTTGTTTAGAGATTTTCCTTCTGTGGGCAACCACGTGTCTTTCATTTTTGGCAAGAAACATATGGCCCCCACACCTACTCACCCATCTTCTTAATGTTAATAACTAGAATGACTTTGGTAAATAACATGGCAGTTGTTCTGTTATGTTTCCTATTTGAGATGAAGACTCAAATATTAAAGCTGAAAAAATGCTTTCATTCAGAATAATATTTACTCTTTGATGATGAAATTAGCTCCGTGTCCAGTTTTCACAAGTGCTGCATTGATCAACGAATGATCTTCCGTTTGTAGCATAGCACAAGCATTCTGTTTTGTTTTGTAGAATCCAATATCTACAGGGCCAGGGCAAGGGTGTGGAAACTATGACCCAAGCCCAGTTTGATGTCTGACATAAAATGATTTCAAAACCTCTTTGCCATGAAAATCACGCTCTTGACTATTGTTGAGTCTCTATGTACATTAGGATACAAAAACTAAGGCTGACAGACACATGAAAGAATGCTGCTAGTGAGTAATGGATAGCTCTCACAGACTTTGAAAATCATGTGACCTGATGGTTTCCAAGACGTGTCCGGTAAAGGCTGCCTATAAAGCAAAGACAGGGCATTTCCTCAGTCTTATTCCCAATGACAGACCCATAGAGATGGCATGTTAGAAGGGGGAGTCAAGCTCTGACTTAATTCAAAGTTTGGAAGGGAGATATTTATTTAATTGGCCTAAAAAGCTGTATGATTAATTCAGAGGAAAAAAAATAAGATAAAATAAAATAAAATAATAACAGGATTGGCAGGTGAAAAGACATGAGAAAACCAAGAGACCTAATTGCCAGAGCAACGTAGGTAAGGAGCTGTTGGTGAAACATTTCTAAGTTGGCATCTGAAGATACATGGCCCCAATCTACCGCACGTATTTAGTTTGTGGGAGACGCAGCTAATGACAGATCTACCTGTTCGCTACTAGGGTAAAAGCCACTTCTAAAGGAGAAGAGATATACAGCAACGTTAATGCATTTCCACAGTCGATGTCAACAGAGTGAGTGTGTTTAGAGCTGGGAGGGTTAGACCTGCACTTCGGTGTTCCAAGAGACAGGGCAGCACTCCTTCTGGGCAACCGTATAGCCGCTGTCTAGATACGATGCGCCCAGGGGTAGCAGGGAAGACTGTCCAGTTCAGCCTTAAACCACTGCCGAGCCTGATTTTCTAGGCAGGCTGGCAAGGATTTTAGTTGCTAGCCAAACTGGATGTATCTTTGAGCTCACAGAGCTTCTCTCCATAGTGATTTCTGCCGTGCTGCCTGCTGTCACAGCGCAGGACTTTTTCTAACTCCTTCCACCCTGGAAGAATATGGGATGGTCATCAAAGTTTCCTTTGTTCCGGAGATGCAAAGCCAATAAAAATATCCAAAAATTCCTGTAGCTGGCCAGATACCCCTACTTCACTTTTTTATGTACATTATTTTATTAACGAGACGACTTAAAATTAGTGTGTCCAAACATCTAATGTTGCTGCCACTAGCCAGACTCTAAAATCAGCCTACCCGGGTAGAAATCGCAGGCCTGGGGCGGTTTACTGTATGTTTTGGGGCAAGGTGCTTTGCTCACCTGTAGCTTCACATCTGAAAATGGGGAGGAGTGTTAACAATGATTCTTAACAAGGTTATTATGAGGTTAAATGAGCTGATAATGTTAAAAAAAAAAAAACACTGCCAAGAATAAAATAAACAAATAAATCTTATAATTATTTTACTTATTATTGTCTTGGCTTTCAGATATGTTTCTCTAGTCATGATTTTTGATCTTCTTTTTAGGCTATGGCATAGATCTTTCCCATTAATTCTTCCCACACAGGACTCCCTAGGATGATTCTTACTCATTTCTGGAGAACCAACTGTCAGCTCTAATCTGTGAGTTATCTTGCATTTAAGCAAGAAGTCAGAACAAGGGCGGGATGTTATGAGATAGGGAAGCAGGAGAGGTTGTTGGATTCAGACACAATGGGCCAAGCACTGTTCTAGCAAAGGGAAGACAGGACATCTGCTAGGGGTCCATGTCTTGTACAGATTGGTGAATTTTGTCCAGCTCGGAGAAGATTCTTAGAGGCCAGACGGAGCAGGCACTGCCATAAGCTTGTTCGCAAATCCAAGGTGGAATTTAGTCTTTAGTGTTGCTTGCACGGGTATGGAACGCCCATTGCCGCCTTTGTCAACTAGCGAAGTTTTAGCAAACGCATTCGTATGATGCGAACACTGCTCAAAACTTAGAAATTTGGAATCATTCTCTGTTTCAAGTCTAACACCCGCAACACACACACACCCTCCCCTACACAGACACACTCAGACACACACACGTTTACTCATCCTTGTAACCACACTTTAAAGATATCTCTTCATGCATATAATCCACAGTCATTTCTAACATGCATTTATGTCTGTGTTTCATTTTATACACTGGATATATGTCTGATTTCCTCCTTTGACTCAGAAACTGTGTGTTGCCTTTGTTCGAAACAGAACCAATTGGGGCATGCTTAATTTAATAAATAGAACCCCAATACTTGACTCTGCCGCTCTCGTTCACATTCTCGGAATCAATTTCACCAATTTCTCCTGATTATTTATAAGATACATTCCACTAATAAGATATATACACCTGTGCACTTTTGCCCAGATGGTGCACACAAAAAAGCAACTTTAAATGAGGAAGGACTGATCACTTTGTCACCGATAAGTATTTATTAAAGACAAGTATTTTATGAAATGTAGAAAATTAAACTAGCTCCTGCTTTAGGGGGTTGATTAAACAATTCTTTATAGGAATGTATGGATTTGAAATGCTTTTAAAATCTTATTTCATTAATATAATTACCATTCAAAATTAAGTTACATAGAGTATCTCAATTTGTTGCTCATGGGATATGATCTCTCTTAGTTTAAAATTACATTATACTTAGGAAAGCTTCAAACTATCAGGTTAACTTGTTTGGCAGAATGTTAGATTAATTCTCTAATTCACTGAAATATCTATTACCTTTTTCAAAAGAATTGACTGTAATGAATTAGAGAGCTAATCTCAACAATTTATCACTAAAACGAGGTCATCCTGCTTAGCAGAATATTCAAGACTCCCAGTACCTAACATTTTCTTTATTATAGGAAAATATGTGTTTTCTATATAATGTCTTAACATATTTTAATGGTTCTTAAACTATACTAAGGAACTGATCTATTATAAGATAGAAATCATTTATAACAGTGTGCTGTAAATTATTTGTAGGAAGTTATTAAAAATCTTAACAAAGAGTTAATATGGTAGTATGATACACTGATAATAGAGAACGACAATGTAACTATGCTCTAAAATTTCAAGTTTTTGTTTTTTTTTTTAAACAGCTAAAAACAACTGCAAATTAGAAATTGTTTTCATCTTGGGTAGGTGTCAAGGAAAATAATAATAGCAGTGAATCTTCATATATTTTTAATTAATAGTAGAAATACTTAACTAAATTTTACTGACTTTTTATTTATTATTTTTTGAAGATTTTCTTTATTTGAGAAGGAGAGGGAAAGCACAGAGGGAGACTGAGAGGGAAACGCAGACTCCCCGCTGAGCAGAGAGGCTGACACAGAGCTTGATCCCAGGACCCTGAGATCATGACCTGAGCCGAAGGCAGACACTTAACCAACTAAACCACCCATTGGCCTGGTAAAATTTAATGACTTTTAAATTTCTCAAATACGGGGGCCCCTGGGTGGCTCAGTCAGTTAAGGGTTTGGCTCAGGTCATGATCCCAGGATCCTGGAATCAAGCCCCACGTCAGGCTCCTTGCTCAGCATGGAGACTGCTGCTCCCACTTTTTGTGCTCTCTTCCTCTCTCCCTCTCAAATAAATAAATGAAACCTTAAAAAAAAAAATTCTCAACTATCACTGACGTTTGTGCAGATGTATTGACTTAGAATTAATGTTGTTAATCTAAGATACGTATAGGCAAAACTAAATTATAAAACAGTATGCTACCACAACACTCAAAATAAAGGAAAAATGGCTAAACAAACAAGAGTAAAAAGACAGCCACCCACGATTTCAGCAAAAATCAATACACGCCAAGGCCAAGATCTTGGGAATCAGCATGGAATTATCAGAATGGTTAGCTCACACAGTCACTTTGTACCCAAGCTTATGACTCGTGTGTATGTGTGTGTGGCTCTTTCCGGGTAAAATGTCTATCCTTGATCCTGTAGTCTATGGCCTTTTCATCTTACTCCTTCTCTCACTCTTTTTTTTAATCTCCTCACTGTCCAGAGCTGCTTACTCCACTTCCAGGACATTTTGGATCTGATTTGCTCCCACACGTGGTGTTTTCCTGCACCACCAATCCAAATCCAAATCAGAATGTCAGCTATGCAAAAATCCAGTCTACACCACCTTCTAGCGTCTGAATATATTGTTTTGTCATTTTTCATTTGTTGTTGTATTTCCTCATGATCTGTGATTTCTGATTATAAGCTTATTATGTTTGCTGAAACTTGAGCTGTGTGTTCTGTGGCCTGGGCTGAAAATGTATCTCTACTGAACGCACATGATCCTTTTCTTTCCTTTTTTTTTCTTTCTTTTTCTCTTATTAAAATTACTTTAAAATATTTATTATATGCGGTCTTTTCAAATTTTAAACAATTTCAATTCAGTTGGAAGTCTCACAGAATAACAGAAAGTACATTTATCTTCCACCACCAAAAGCAAATTTCAAATACAAAATTATTTTTGTATTTGTGCAAATATTTTGTTTCCTAGTTCGATGATTATATAATCAATCATGTGTTCTTCCAGTGTTAGTGCTTTTTGGTTTGTTTAACAGATTTTTCATGGTCCTTCCAATCTTTCATGGACCCTGGGCTATGTCCATTGGTCCCCACACAGCAGTTAATATGAAATGTGATGTTATCGGGGGTTTGCATGTATCCTTTGGTGACTTCAGAACAAGCTCACTGAAATTAGCTTTCTCTGTGGCCCTGTTGGATGTCTGTCTTTTCTTGGGTTAACAATAAAAAAAAAATCCAATTTTTTAATGTTTAATAGCATAGAGTAGCTAGACTCAATATGACTAGAAATGTTATGAGCCTGAATCTCTACCCACAAACTCAAATATAAAGGAAAGATCCGTATCTTTATTTTTTTTTTAAAGAAACCTTATTATTCTATGAGACTTCCTATCTGGAATGATGAAAAATTCCATCTCGATCAATAGTCAGGGGGAGGGGAAACGGAGGTCTGTATAGTTGGGTTGTGAAAATTCTCATTTATTTAGTATTAACACATCATAGAGGTCCCTTCCCTTGTTATGCATGATTCTTCCTATGTCCCCAGTAAGACATTTACTTTCCTATTTCACTCAACGTCTACAACATGGGTCACCCTATACTCTTAGTACCAAGACCGAGCCTACTGAATAGCAAATGTTTACTTTCCATAAATATACCACATTGATATCAACTCAGAGATTTCGCCACTTTCTGGAAGATTACACTTTTTCCGTTCACTCGGAATCAGATAAAATCTTCCTCTGGTCTCCATAAAAATGTATAATCAGACTCCTGTCTTTGTTTTAAAATGTATCTATCCCTTTGCCCCCTCGGCCCCTCCCCTTGCTCATTGTGACCTAGGGACACTAGGCTATTTCTAAATTATCCCCAAAGCTCATTCTTACCATTAGAACTTGATACTTCTTTAAAAAATCTGCTTTATAAGATATTTGCTACTTTATAAAAAAGGTTTATAGTCGTACATTTTACATTTAAATCTATGATTCATTTTTAGTAAATTTCCATACCAAGTGCAAGATTTAGGTGATGTTTCATTTTTTTTTATTTTATTTTATTTATTTATTTGACAGAGAGAGATCACAAGTAGGCAGAGAGGCAGGCAGAGAGAGAGAGAGGAGGAGGAAGCAGGCTCCCTGCTGAGCAGAGAGCCCGATGCGGGACTCGATCCCAGGACCCTGAGATCATGACCTGAGCCGAAGGCAGTGGCTTAACCCACTGAGCCACCCAGGCGCCCTGATGTTTCATTTTTTAAACTATGCATTTCCAAGTGCTCTGACACCATTTTTTGGAACAACTATCTTTCCTTCACTGACTGGCTTTTGTACCCTTGTTAAAATTCAATTGAGCATGTTTGTGTGGGTCTACATCTGAGTTCTGTCTTTTTGTCCATTGATATACACATCTATCCCTATGGTAGGACCACACAGACTTGGTTACCGTAGCTATATAGCGAGCCTGCCCATCAGATAGAGTGACTCCTCCACTTTCTTCTCTTTTCAAAAGGGTTTTGACTATTCTCTCTTGTGCCCTTCCATATAAGCATTAGGATAAACTTGTCTCTATCAACAACAATAACAACAACAGAAAACACACACACACACACACCAAAACCAAAACCAAAATTAAAAACCAAAAACCTTGTGGGGATTCTGAAAGCAATTGGATTAAGCCTGAAGGTCGCTTAGGAGAGATCTGACATCTTCTTGTGCTGACTCTTCAAATCATGAACACAGTATATCTTTCCCCTTACTCAATAGTTGTTTAACTGGGTAAAATTGGCCTTTTGAATAAATGAAACAAGATGGGATTGGGAGGGAGACAAACCATTCAAGACTCTTAATCTCACAAAACAAACTGAGGGTTGCCTGGGGGAGGGGGGTCGGGAGAGGGTGGTGGGGTTATGGACATTGGGGAGGGTATGTGCTATGGTGAGCGCTGTGAAGTGTGTAAACCTGGCGATTCACAGACCTGTACCCCTGGGGCTAATCATACATTATATGTTAATAGAAAAATAAAAAATAAAAATAAAAAAATGAAGTTGGCCTTTTGTCATTTCAGATACAGATTCTGTGCATGTTTTGTTAGATCATTACCTGAGTATTTAATTTTCTGTGGAATAATTGTAAATCACACTGTGCTTTAAATTTTAGATTCCGCATGTTCATTATCTAGTATTATGATTGCTTGTTGTGTGTTCATCTTGTACTTTTTGATGTTGGCCCGCTCAATTTTTGGTTCTAGGAGAGTCTGTAGAACATATGTCACCTGCAAACAGGGACAGTTTTATTTCTTCCTTTCTATCCCATATCCGCTTGATTCTCCTTACTTTATTTTGCTGTCTAGAATGTCTAGTATTATGCTGTAGCACATGTAGTTTGAGATGTTGTATTTTCATTTTCATTCAGTCCTATGTATTTTTACAAATTTCCTTCGGGGCTTCCTCTTGAACCCTGGGATTATTTAGAAGTGTGTGTTCTGTCATTCCCAAGTGTTTGAAAATCCTCAGCTTGTCTTTGTGTTACTGATTTGTAGTTTGATTCCCTATGGTCAGAGAATATCCTGTAAGGTTTAAATTCTTTTAAATCTGTGGCTATGTGTATGATGGCCTAGCATGAAGTCTGTCTTGATAAATGTTCCATAGGCCTTTAAAGAATGTGTGAATTTCACAATTTTTTTATTTTATTATTATTATTTTTTTAAATTTTAGTGGAGTGTCTGCGTATGTGGAGTAGATCATGTTGGTTGTTGCATTTTATTCTTGCTGTTTTCTCTCCAGTAGCTCGGACAGGGAAATGACGTGATCCTCAACCATGATTAAGCATACGTCTGCTTCTCCTTTCTGCTTTTTTCTCAGCTCCGCTCTCTCCATTTTTGTTTCATGGATTTTAAGGCTCTGAAACTTGGAGCACACACATTTAGGACAGTTCTGGCTTTCTAGTGCACTGATCCTTGTATCATTATGTAAGAAACCTCTGGTACTTCTCCCTGAAGCCTACTTTAACTGATATTAAAAAGGCCGCACCTGCCGTGATTTGTTTTACTTTGTTTCATCGTTGCCCATCCTCCTCTTCCTTCCAAATTACTGATGCCCTTGCATTTTACACTGAGTTTCTTACAGACTGCATGAATGTGGGCCATGCTTTCTAAGCACGGTCAACATCTTTCTTTTGATTCGTGTATTTAGATTATCTACATTGAAGATAACGAGTCATATGTTAGGACTTAGGTTTGCCATTTTATTATTTATTTTCTGTTTCTCCTCTTTTTCATTCCTCAGTTTCTGTTTTTCTTGTCTTCTTGTGGGTTATTGGAGCATTATTCCAGGTTTAATCCTGATTTGTTCATGGTATTTTCCAGTCTATCACTTTGAATAATTATCTTGGTGGTTTTTCTAGGTATTATAATACACAAATGCCACTCACCAAAGTACACGAATTGACACTTTACTCTACCTAATGACATGCAGAAACCCTGTATCTTTGAGGTCCTTCTCACTTCCCCACTTTTAAAAAGTATTTGTCTCAGGGTGCCTGGGTGTCTCAGTAGGTTAAAGCCTCTGCCTTCAGGTCAGGTCATGATCTCGGGGTCCTGGGATCAATCCCCACATTGGGCTCTCTGCTCAGCAGGGAGCCTGCTTCCTCCTCTCTCTCTGCCTGCCTCTCTGCCTACTTGGGATCTCTGTCAAAAAAATAAATAAAATTTTAAATAACGTATTCGTCTCAAGTATTTCCTTTACCTATATTGAGTTCTGTATCACCTTATATATTTTTGCCCCAACAATCAAATGTGACTTAAAAGCTCGTGAGAGAAAGGATAGTCTGTAACATTTTCAGTTCTGTTGGACTCATTATGGTATTTGCTGTTTTCTGAAGTTCTAAGCCTTCTTCTGTTATAATTTCTTTTCTGTTCGGAAAATTTCCTTTAGCCATTCTTCAAGGGTAGGCTTGTATTACAGTTTCTCTTTGTTTCCCTTCATTTGAGAGTGCCTTTTTCCGCTGTTCATATTCCTGAAGTATATTTTGATTGAATATGGTCGACACTTCTTTTCTTATAGCAATTGATTTGTCCATAGTTTAGGTGGCAAATTGCTTGAGTTCCATTGATATCCCCCTGTGAATAATGTGTTCTTATTCCCTGGTTATTTTCAGTGGTATATTTTGTTTTGTTTCCAGTTTTAAGAAGTTGAATTAAGGTGTGTTTCGATTAGGTTTCATCAGGATTTTCCGATTAGGGGCACACTCAGCCTCTTGACCCTGTAGGTTTATCTTTATTCATAAAATCTGGGAAGGTTTCAGCCATTGTTTCTTCAAATACTTTTTAATTCTTCTCTCTCTTGTCCTCTGGAACCCTGGTGTTAGATCTTTTGTTATTGTCTCTCACAAGATAACTGTTTCAGTTTCTTTTCTTTTTTAATTTTAGATGAAGTAAATCCTGTCACTGTGTCCTCAGGTTCCCTGATTATACTTTCTATTATCTTCACTCTCATAACAAACCTGTCCAATGACATTATTTTAGTTCTTTTGCTTTTCAGCTCTGTAATTTCTACTTGGTTCTTTCTTTTTATAATTTCTACTTCTTTCCTGGAATTGTCTATTTGTTCATTTGTTTCAAGAAAATTCATAATCATAAAATAGTAATAAAAAAATTTTATGATTGCTTCTTTGATGGCTCGTCAGAAATGCCAACATCTGATTCATCTCTGTGATGGTATCTTTTGATTGTCTTTTCTCATTCGCATTGTGATGTTCCTGCAACCTGTTAGAACAAGTGATTTTCAGTTGTATCTTGGACATTTTATATTTTGGGAGTCTGAATAGAGTTGAAGCTTTTTTTTTTTTTTTTTTTTTTTAGGTAGGCAGTTCCTCTACTGAGGTGTATTGTAGTGTTAGAACCAACTGGTTGTGTATGTTCAGCTTCATTATGGGCCCAAGAGCATCCCTGCAAAAACGGAGCTCTAATACCCCCTTGTTTCAGAAAGATGAAATGGGAGCACATCTTCGTCCATGGCCCTTATCGTAAAGGGCTCATCGGAGTTGGTGGTTCTTTCCTCAAGTCCCAAGGTGCTTCCCTCTTCAAGTCCACATTTCGGAATCTCTCTATTCTCTGTTTTGTTTCATGCTGGAATTTTTAGTTGTAAGAGGGAGGACATGGGGGAAATGTAGCTACTGCATCTTGAGGGGATTATTTTAGTTTTCATTAGCCAAGTATCAGAATATAAACGTATCTCCCCAGATAACTTTTTAAAATTCATTTATAAATATATATTGGTGTGTACACACACACACACACACACACACACCCCTCTATCCTTCAACACAATAACACATTTCAAACAAGTTAAATAAGGAACTAATCTCGAATTGCTTTCTAGAAACAATGAGTAGAATGTCAGAATTACATGAAGACGTTTTGAAAAACATACGAATGGTCATTCATAAAGGGTATGTGAATCGTTATTCATTTTCAGTTTTTAGCTATTCTAAGTACTTTGAGTTTCTATAGGAATTTTATTTTTTTTTAAGATTTTATTTATTTATTTGACAGAGAGATCACAAGTAGGCAGAGAGGCAGACAGAGAGAGAAGGACGCAGCCTCCCTGCTGAGCAGAAAGCCTGATGTGGGGTTTGATCCCAGGACCCTGGGATCATGACCTGAGCTGAAGGCAGAGGCTTTAACCCACTGAGCAACCCAGGTGCCCCAAGGGTATGTGAATCGTAAGCGTGGTTGGCACTTGGAGAGGTATCATAGTGGAAGAGTTATGTCCATGCAATAATAAACATTTTTTCTTGGATGTTACAGCAATAGACTAGGAATACCTCCTCTATATGAAAAGACATGTTTTGTCTTACGGTGTTATAGAAAAAAGTTTGAATTTTACAATTTGAAGTGCGAAGTTCTATTTGAATTTTTTTTTTTTCATCCAGCACCAGGACAACAAAGAATCTGTACTGGTTCTTCTGAGTTGGCTAGCTGACCTAAATTTGCTACCTGTTCACATGATTCATCTGCACCACCGGTTTCTGTTACCAGAGAAAAATAATGATTCTTCAACCATCCTCCACTCCTAAATTCTCAGCTTTCTTCAGGTCTTACATCTCCAACACAAATCGTGAGTTATAGTTTATTACAGGAAATTGCTGTTTTATTGTAAATTTTTGCATACAGTTTTTCCAGCAAATTTATGTATTGTTATGTGTTATTGGCCTTTCCATATCGTAAACAGAATGTTTATGGTGCGACGTGCAAACTGTACATTTTACAGGATACAAAATGAATTTAACTACCACATTAATTGTTTGTTGATCAGGAAGCAAAGTTTTAAGCATTTTTACATCCAAACACAATATTTTGTAACTTATAAGTAAGCATTTTATTGCCTTTAGTAATGCTTTAGGAAATTGGTAGGGGGTTTTGGTTGAGGTAAGACACATTATAATTTTTCCCATTTAAAATGACGGGGAATAGGTAATTATTCCCTTAAATATTTTACACAGAATATTAGGTTTTTAGAATTAGATCATTTACATTAAGTGGAAGATGGCTATTTCTGAAATAACGTCTTGCAACAAAGCACTTGATAAAATACTGCAAACAACTTTTGAAGTACATAGCTGAGCTTACGAGTAAATAAAGTTTCAAAATATCATGGGACTTTTTATCCCTAGTTCTAGGGGAAAGTTGGTGCTCCTATGGCCCTTGAAGGGTACCGTCTTTTGTTTCCTCTGGCAGATTTGTTCTCTTCAGGTCAGTGATTGTAATTAACAAGAAAAAAGAGTAACAGACTATGTCTGTTGCCCATCTAATATACGTTTCCCATTCATCTTAATCATGAACCCTGATTTCATTTGGTTGGCAATGCGCACAGCTAAAGACGGCATTTCCAGCCATCCTTCCAGAAAGAAGTAATGATAGAAATGTAAATTCTATCCAGTGAGGGACAATTGTAATTACGGGGCGGGTAGCCTGTTAAATCTCGTTAGGAGAATATAGTCTTCCTGTTTTCACCTCTTTCTGTGAGGAACGGGGAACGCAGGGATATATCACTCACTTAAAATTTGGTAGCCTTAGTTATTAATGCCTTAGTATCCATATAGAAGGAAACTAGGTTCACGACAATTGTTGAATCATCATGTGTATCCTAGACTACTCTTAGGTATTATTTTTAACCCGAGCGAAGACTAACTTTTTTTTTTTTTGTGGAAACTATATCAGTGTTGAAGTTTTGTTACAAAAGTGAATAAATGTACAAGTTTCTTTTTCAGATTAGGGTCGGCTGGAGACACATGAAAGCACATTTGAAAACACAGAGTTTCTTTTAATCATCTAACACTAGCAAAATCCTGGGCAGAGAAAATTCTTAAAGTGGTCCTTTATACAAAGCAATTCACAAACAGCAATGAAAATAGAACATAGGAACATTACAAAATAAGATGAAGAACTATGCATTCGATTGCAGATCCACAAGAAATTTTTAAAAACTTGGGAGAAATAATTTTGAAAAATAGCAACGGGAATATTCAAGAACTAATGACAAAAATGACTCTCCAGCTTTATGAAGCACAATGAATCCCAGATAGCTTAAATAACAGAAACTCACATCTAAATACATCAACTACCGAAAATCAAGAAAGATCTTAGTAACAGAAGTTACTTAGTAATAGAAGACACATTACCTCACAGAGGAAAGACAATTACCAAATGATTTTGCAATTAAGGAGATAGTGGAAAAATATTTTCTTGTTGATAAGGGGAAAGTATGTGTTAACATAGAATTATATAAGCAGCTACAATATAAATTAAGAAAGTGGGCAAAAGGAAGACAATTCAGACAACTTGAAATTTATTAAGTCAATCTTTCAGTGGATGAATTTCAAGAAAGAAAAGGATAGATCTTAAAGGTACATGAAAAACAACAAAGAAAAATGGGCAAATATATTAATGAACATGTGGGTAATTCTAAACAAATGTTGACCATATGAAATAATACTTTTCATAACTAAATTTGAAGTGTAAATCAGATGGAGGAAGTTAAATATTGAACAGTAATAGCATGCAAGTTTGGAATGGGTAGTTAATAAACTTGAAATATTCTAAGTTTCTTTTTGAGTAGGTGTGGGTGAGTATATTGGTTAATGGTATAATTTGTTAAAATATGCATGAAAATTTCATTTGTAAGTACTAAGGTAAACAGATAGTTTATTCAAATAGATATTAAGATAAATTAAATTAATTAAAATTACAGGGAAGGAGAAGAATGTGACCATGGAAAAAAATTCAGATATACCAGTAATCACAATACATATAAACAAAATGAAATTACCTACTAAAATAGATTGTCAAATTGGTACAGAAAACAAAATCAAGCTATGTTTATAAGAGACACCTTTAAAATATAATTTTATAACATTATATTTAATGGTAAGAAAATCAAAGCTTTTCTACTAAGATCACATTTAGGGCAAAGATGTTTCCTCTCATTACTTCTTTTTAACATTGTATTAGAAGTTTTACCTAATGCAATAAGACAACAAAAAGAAAGAAAAGGTAAAAATATCAGGAAAGAAGCCTGATATTACTGCCTTTCCCCACAGATGACATCATAACCTGTAACACAAACCCAAAAGAATGAACAAAGAAATTCCTGAAGCTAATAAGTGATTATAGCAGGATATAAGATTAATGTACAAAAGTCAGTCACTTTCCTATATACTAACAATGAATTCAGTGGGATTTGAGATTAAAAACATAATATCATTTATATTAGCACTCTAAAAAATGAAATAAGTATAAATCTAGCAAAATATATACAAGATCTATATGAGGTAAATTATAGAAGTCTGATGAACAAAATCAACGAACAGCTAAATAAATGGAGAGATATTCTATATGCATGGATAGGAAGACCCCCATATAATCAAGGCCAGTTCTTCCCAAATTGATCTAGAGATTCAGTGAAATCCCAATTAAATTCTCGACAAATTATGGTGTGGATACTAACAAACTATTTCTAATGTTTATGTGGAAAGGGAAAAGACCTAGAATAAACAGCACATTATTGAAGGAAAAAAACAAAGAAGACTAATACTACCTTATTTCAAGACTTACGGAGATGACAGTAATCAAGAAAGCATGATGTTTGCAAAAAATAGATTAATGTATCAATGGAACATAACAGAGAGCCCAGAAATACTTCCACGTAAATACAGTCAGCTGAGCTTGACAGAAGGGGAAAGGCAATATAATGGAGCAAAGGTAGACTTTTCAACAACTGTTGCTGAAATGACTGGGTATCTACACGCAAAAATGTGAATCTAAACACAAACCATACACCGTTTACACAGACTAACTCAGAATGGCTCTCAGACCTAAATGTAAATGTAAAACTCCCAGAAGATAACATAGGACAAAATATAGATGACTTTGAGTACAGCAGTGACTTTTAGGATACACCAAAGGCACAACCAATAAAATAAATAATTAATTGGCTAAATATAAGTAAAATGAAAAGTTTTGTGAAAGACACTCTTTAAAAGACTGAGGAGACAAGCCATAGCTTGGGAGAGAATATTTGAAAACTACACATCTGATAAATAACTATTATCCAAAATATACAAAGAACTCTTAAAACTGAGCAGTAAGAAAAGGAACAACCCAAGTAATAAATGGGTCAAAGATTTTAATGGACCCCTTACCAAAGAAGATACAGAGATGGCACATAAGCTCATGGAAAGATATTCCACATCATATGCCATCATTATGGAAATGCAAATTAAAACCACCATGAGATAACACCACACACTTATTAGAAAGGCCAACATCCAGAACACTGACAACAGCAAATGCTGTAAAGATATGGAATAGTAAGAACTCTCATTGTAGTTGAGAATGCAAATTGTCAGCCACTTTGGAAGATAGTTTGGCAATTTCTTAAAAAACAAAACTTTATCTTACCACAAGCTGCTGTACTTGTACTCCTCGGTATTTACCTGAAGGAGCTAAGTATCCATGTCCACATGAAAATGGGTGCACAGATATCAATAGGAACTTTGTTCATAATTACTGAATCTTGGAAGCAATCAAGATGTCCTTCAGTAAGTGAATGGATACATAAACGGTGGTACAACCGGGCAATGGACCATTATTCAGCACTAAAAAGAAATGAGCTATCATCCACATTAAGACCTGCGGGAACTTTAAAGAAGCCATTCTGAAAAGGCTACATACTATATGATTCTAACTATGTGACATTCTGAAAAGGCAAAACTATGGAGACAGTGAACGGATCAGTGGTTGCCAAGACCTGAGGAAGGGGGAGGTCAGGAGACAATGGGTAGGTGAAACACAGAGCATCTTTGGGGCGGTGAAAATACTCTAATACAGCATGACTGATCCATGCCATTAAACATTTGTGCAAACCTAAACAATGTAGAACACCAAGAATGACTTGTAATGGAAACCATGGACTTGGGGTGATTTGATGTGTCAGGCAGGTTCATCATTTGTAACAAAGGTAACACTCTGGTGTGGGATGTTGACAATGATAGTGGCTATGCATGTGTGGAGGCAAAAGTTATCTCTCTTATCTTTCCTTCAATTTTTCCACGGAACTGAAACTGTTTCCCCCCAAAAAGTCTTAATAAAAAAGGAGGGAAAAAAAAGAAAAAGAAGTAGACATTGGAAAAATTTCACCGGAAATACTGAAAGTTAAAACAAAAGAAAAAAACCCAAACAAACAAACAAACAAAAAAACCTGAGAGAAATATTTGACAGAGAAAGTTAGTGTTTTAATAATAGCTAATAGTATTGTTAAATAGAAAAGTATTATCATAGATAAAATAGATCAGATCCAAATAGTAAATAGGTCCAATTATGAGGAAAATTCTTAAATCCCAAAATTATATACATTTATTTATTTTTTTTCCAATTTATTTATTTTCAGAAAAACAGTATTCATTATTTTTTCACCACACCCAGTGCTCCATGCAAGCTGTGCCCTCTATAATACCCACCACCTGGTACCCCAACCTCCCACCCCCCTGCCACTTCAAACCCCTCAGACTGTTTTTCAGAGTCCATAGTCTCTCATGGTTCATCTCCCCTTCCAATTTACCCAAAAGCACATACCCTTCCCAATGTCCATAACCTTCCCCCCTTCTCCCAACCCCCTTCCCCCAGCAACCCACAGTTTGTTTTGTGAGATTAAGAGTCACTTATGGTTTGTCTCCCTCCCTATCCCATCTTGTTTCATGGATTCTTCTCCTACCCACTTAAGCCCCCATGTTGCATCACCACTCCCTCATATCAGGGAGATCATATGATAGTTGTCTTTCTCCGCTTGACTTATTTCACTAAGCATGATACGCTCTAGTTCCATCCATGTTGTCGCAAATGGCAAGATTTCGTTTCTTTTGATGGCTGCATAGTATTCCATTGTGTATATATACCACATCTTCTTGATCCATTCATCTGTTGATGGACATCTAGGTTCTTTCCATAGTTTGGCTATTGTGGACATTGCTGCTATAAACATTCGGGTGCACGTGCCCCTTTGGATCACTACGTTTGTATCTTTAGGGTAAATTCCCAGTCCCAAAATTATATACATTTAATACACTAACTTCAACATATATAACTAGTAAGTGACTATATTAGTCTGAATTCTCCAGAGAAACAGAATCAGTTTCAAAATTAATTAATCATGAAGAATTATTTCCTGTGTGGAGGGAGGCTGAGAAATCCCACAGTTTGCCTTATGCAAGCAGGAGACCTAGGCAAACCAGTGGTATAATTCGGTCAATTTCCTAAGGCCTAAGAACCAGCAGAGCTGATGTATAAACCTACTCTGAGGCTCCGGAGCAGGTGAAATGAAACCTTTTAATTTAAGCAGACCTTCAGAAAGCAAAAGAATCAAATTCCTCATACCTCTGCCTTTTGTTCCATTTCAGTTCTCAAGGGATTAGAAGATGTCCACTTAGGAGAAGTATGCCAATTCAAATATTAATCAGAAACATTTAGAAACATTGTTACTGACACACCCAGAAATAGTGTTTAATCTTAGCACCCCAAGGCCAATCAAGCTGACACATAAAATTAACCATCACAATGTTCGTGGATATTTTCTTAAAACGATCATAAAACATTAAAATCTCAACAAATTTCAAATAATTAGATTATATTTGTGAAGTTTTCTCACCATAATGGAAATGTGCTAGTAGTAATCAATAACAGATATAAAGATAAAACCCAAATACGATGTGAAATTGATTAACATAACTAAAAAAATTCAGGTCAATGAAAAAATCATAAGGAATTAAGAAACATTTATAACTGAATTAAAATCAGATACACTATATCAAGACACCTAGGAAATGTTTGTGTGTGTTTATCTTAAATCTAACAATAACTGTGAAGTTTTTCATAAGAAGATAACAAAATTTAAATAGAAGACAAAATTAAATAAAGAGCAATCTATGTTTATAATAAGAAAAACAAAAACTTAAACTCACATTCATCCCCAAATTGATTTATAGCTTTAGTTTCAATCAAATTCTCAACAGGATTTTTTGAGGAACTTGGTGAGTTTAAATTAATATGAAAAAGTAAGGGTCTAGCCAAACCCCTCCTGAAGATGGCAATGATCACCTTACCAGACAACAAAACTTATTAAATTTATAGATAAATTAAGCCAAAGAAAAATTGGTAACAATATAGGCAGAAGACCAACATCTATAAGGAGAATGGTTCAGTGACAAGGTAACACTTTATACCCTGGGAAAAATTTGGGCTGTGGCTATTTAAAGCGGGGGGGATAATATAATTGATATCCCATTTCACATCAAATATTTTAAAAATTCCTAATGGATTGAGTATCTAATAATCAAGAGGAAAAAATATAATAGACTGTTTTCATGGATCTGAGGGAATTTATTTAAATTACACAAACAACTAGGGGCACCTTGGTGGCTCAGTTGGTTAAGGCTCTGACTCGGATTTCTGCTCAGGTCATGATCTCAGGATCGTGAGACTGAGCCCTGTGTCGGGCTCCATGTTCATCGTGGAATCTGCCTGAGATACTATCCCTCTCCTCCTGCCCCTCACCTTGCCCTCATTCTCTTTCTAATAAATAAATTAAATATTTTTAAAAAGAAAGAAACAAACAACTAACATATTTTAAAATGTTGAATATTCTACTACCCTAAAATTAAGCCATTTTATTTATCACAAGGCATCTTAAGTAAAGTGAAGAGACACTAAAACTAAAAGAAGATATTGAAGCACATACAAGCAAGAAAGTGTTAATATGTAAAGTGTATAACTTCTACTAATGAATTAGAGAAAAATAAAAGAAAGTCAGAAAGACAATGGAAAAAGACACGAAATGGCATTTTGCATAACAGGAAATAGTCAATTAATCCATGACAAGATACTCTCCCCTATAGGTAATCAGGGAAATGGAATTAAGACCATAATGAGACACTATTTTATACTTACCAGATTGGCAAAATTAAGAAGTCTCAGAAGTCAAAGTGTTAGTGAGGGTATCAATCAATATGAACCAGTAGGCACTATTAAAGGAAGTAAAAATTGATCCGCGTCTTTAGAAAACAGCTTGGAACTATCTTGCAAAACAGAATGTATGCAAAGCTCTGACTCAGCTATTCATCTTCTTGGTATTCATTTTTTTATAAAGTTCATTAAAAAAGAGTGCTTAAATGGTATAATAAAAATTTCAAGGGAGCGATAACTTCCATTGATGAGAAAAGGAAATATTGAGAACACAAGAAAACACAATTATTATCAGTTAATTTCTAATTCTTAATTTAAGTCATTAATCATTAGACATTCTTATGTTCATATCAAGCATGTTATGTAACTTTTAAAAATTTCAAGTGATAAGAAAAAGTAACTTATGATTTAAAAATCAAGGGGCATCTGGGTGGCTCAGTCATTAGGCATCTGCCTTCAGGTCGAGTCATGCTTCCGGGGTCCTGAGATCGAGCCCCACATCGGGCTCCCTGCTCGGCAAGAAGCCTGCTTTCTCCCTCTCCCACTCCCCCTGCTTGTGTTCCCTCTCTCGCTATGTCTCTCTCTGTCAAATAAATAAATAAAATCTTTTTTAAAAAATCAAGTTATATATTACTCCAAAGTAAAAACTTAAAAAAAAAATCCTTAACCAAGAGAAAATGAATTTTCATAGTGAAGGAAGTTAAGTAGAATATTTCCCAAATTATGGTTCATAGTATCCAGCATACCAGGGATGCTCCAATATTAATCGCTAATGATTGGCTTAAATTTTCAGGATAATTTTAGATACAGTCAATTATTTTATTACAGGTAGTTTCACTTAGTCATTAAATTTTTTCGGTGCATTGGAAGAAAATGAGTACCTCATAAGTCTTTGTTTAAGAGATAAGAATAGATTTTTTTCTTTCCAGTTCTCATGCAAATGAACAGAACCTATACAATTTGTTAAATGTTTGCTTTTCCAACATAGTTTTAAAACATTGAATCTTCTCAATAATTAAATGCACAAAACATATTAAGGAGCTACATTATTCTAAGGGCTTAAGACTTAATGTCAAAAGGTAAACAATGAGATGACGTTTACCCAGGATAATTTTTTAGAATGTAACCCATATGAACTCAGATCTCACTAGCATGTGGGTACCTATGAAGTCATGAAATATTAATACTCGTATTTCCTATGATAATGTCCACTTGCAGAATCGAAGTCTTCAGTCACCTAACGAGATCTGCTTTGGTTGTTTTTGCTAATTTCTAAGAAAATCATGTCCTAATAGAAGTCAGTTCTGGTTTCCAAACTGACAATGTCCCCTCATCTGTGCTCCTAGTACCCGTTCTGTCCAACGGCATGCTGACTCCCTGTCTGCGACAAAGTCCGACGTGACGAATGTGTCCGTCAGTTTACAGTGGGAAAGAACCACACAGGGTCCCTTGAAGCACCCAGGAAAGGGGTCTGTCCTCTACAGTGAACTCGGACTGGAATGTAGCAGTAGTCTTAGCAGAGGGGATGGTGGTTTGGACCATATAGAAGTTAGGAAGGGAAATGAGTAGACACTTGCTGGAAACAGAAGTCTTACAAAGTCCTTTGTGGGGGGGCGGGGAGGGCACCCAAAGACACAATCACTGATATTGTTGAGAAACAGGGATCACATGACCCGGTCTCCATTCTTCTTAAAAACTGAACTCATTTTTTAAAATATAGTGACTGAGAGCTTTTTGTTGAATTATGAGAAATGTAGCAAAGCTCAGTATGAACAGGCTTTGTAATGGATTTGTAATCTGTAAGGAAGCTTGCTATCCGTGCCTTCTTAAGAACTAGATGCCTCGGGCTCAGCGTTTCAGGAGGCTCTGAGGGAACATGGCGGACACCTGAGTGGGACTTTCTCCTTCAACGTTGACCCCAGGGTGTCTTGCTACCCGTAACTCTAGGAAATGTCATAGTGGATGTCCGTAGTCAGCAAATGGTTGTAAACGAGGCTGAGGCAATACAAAGAAACCTGAAGTATTATCTTCAGTGACTGTGTTCGGGTCCCTACCCAGCCGCACCCTATGGCAAACGACAGAAACAGAAGAGAGTCGGTTTTCCAAATAGTTTCCTTCCTATGGACAGCAAGCCTGAAAAACAGTAGCCCCAGACCTCGTTCTTATCTGAGACTTTTTATTTATAGACATGGATGTGGTTTTTTTTTCTCTTTCTTGTTCAATTTCAAATCAATAAAAAATCAAATGAGAGAAAGTAAATACAGGTTTTTTTGTTGTTGTTTTTGTTGTTTTTTTTTTTTAAAGATTTTATTTATTTATTTGACAGAGAGACAGTGAGAGAGAGCATGGGTGAGGAGAAGGTCAGAGCGAGAAGCAGACTCCCCATGGAGCTGGGAGCCTGATGTGGGACTCGATCCCGGGACTCCAGGATCATGACCTGAGCCGAAGGCAGTCGTCCAACCAACTGAGCCACCCAGGCGTCCCAGAAAGTAAATACAGGTTTTATATGTGAGAGAGAAAGGCCTGGGTCCTGTTGCCCCGGGACACGCCGGCCGGGGCCGGGCCCAGCAGCCTCCAGGTCGACCCTAGCAAACAACAAAAGTCATGCCTTGTCGAGTGACATTCGGCTGCAATTTTGGAAATACTATGATGGAAAACCGGTTACTCCTGGTAACCTAGTACTTGGTCTTTTATGACCACTCTTCGAAACCCTCTGCCTACAGGATGTTGGATTAAATATTTATATTTTTCCTTTTTTAGTCCTTTCCTTCCCTCACCCACAGATAACAACAAAACAGCAGTAACAGGAAAAGAAAAAAAAAAAAGAAAGGAAGAAAGAAAGAAAAAAAAAACAGAAAAACAAAAAATAAAAAGTAATAAAATAAATGAAAACTCAGCCTTGCACCAGAGAACCTGAAATGATCCGAATTTGTGGCCATTCTTTCGGGAAACATGGAAGATTGGAAAGTGTTACTGACGATTCAGTGTGGTTTTCTCAGCAATAGTCAGCCAATCGTTCAGCAAGGTCTTGAAGGAACGAGAAAACTCTCTACTTACTGTGCGTGTGGGGACAGGCCAAGTGCAGAGACAGACCCTGATGGGCACAACCAGAGTGTCACTAAGCACCAGAGCAACAAGAATCAGGCCAGCAGCTAGCTGCAAGGACCTGCTTGGAAAAGACCAGAAAACGGACACCAAGAACGATCAATTTAAATGGCTTTCTTAGTAATCTTTATTTAGGGGCACCTGGGGGGCTCAGTCATTGAGCGTCGGTCTTGGCTCAGGTCATGATCCCGGGGTCCTGGGATCGAGCCCCGCGTCAGGCCCCCTGCTCATCAGGGTGTCTGCTTCTCCCTCTCTTGCTATCTCTCTTGTCATTAAAAAATAATAATAAATAATTCAATAAATAATCTTTATTTAACTTATTCATTTGCCTAGGACGAGGGCACCGCAAACAGCTTCACAGTCTTTAACTTCTTTTCTTGTTTCTGCACTCTTTTCTTCATCAGGATACTTTGGGAAAATACTAGCATGTGGCAGCACCTAACGTAATTTTTCTAACTGATTAATCTCATGAACTTACTTGAGCACAATCAGCCTTGGTAGAGTTGTAACATTGTCAATACAAAGGCCACGGATATTGTGGAATGTTTAGTTTTTAAATAAGTTGTTGATTAAAATAAGGAAATAACCACGCACAATCATCTGTACAAAACAACACCTTCTAATGCTTTGTGTCGAGATCTGTCAGAGAATAATAAGGCAGTGAAAGCAAAGAAAAGGTACATTCCTCTAGGGGATTCTTTTTTCCTTAGAAAGAAAGTATGTTTCGAGGGACCATGCATGGGAAAGGTTTGTATAATCATTGAACCATTCAGGGTTCTAGAAATCATTCTAGAATCATTCTAGAACCATTCTAGGGTTCCTAGAAATCACACAACATCCTCCCTCCTACCCCCCTACCACTGTCCTTCGCGCAACTTTTAATAACTTGAAACTTTTGTTCCTGACTCTGTCAAAAATTAGATTTCATAAACTCTTTCTGGCATTAATGCTCAGGCTGTGATTACACACAGCTGAAGTCAATTGAAAAACTCTCTTTTTAAGTGAAAAAACTACTGTACATAGCTCATGTACACTATCTTACTTAAAAATGTTCATTCATAAAATAAAGTACATTCACCTTTGGAACTGAGTGTTGACATCATAATTCCCTTTATTGTTATGGACACGGATGTTTCTGCACGAGACCAGGTACTGATTATCCTGTCATTTTTCTGATCCTCAACTGTCCCATTAAAAACCTCATTCCCAGGGCACCTGGGTGGCTCAGTGGGTTAAGCCTCTGCTTTCTGCTCAGGTAATGACCTCAGGGTCCTGGGATCGAGTCCCGCATCAGGCTCTCTGCTCAGTGGGGAGCCTGCTTCCTCCTCTCTCTCTGCCTGCCTCTCTGCCTACTTGTTATCTCTCTCAGTCAAATAAATAAAAATCATTAAAAAAAAAAACCAAAAACCTCATTCCCTTTCGGTTCTCTGAAAGGCAGAATGTAAACTGTTTTTTATAACATTTACAAGGAAATGAAAAATCACTTTTATCTTGCAAGAAGATGTCATCAATTTAGGATAGAAATTTTAGAATGTTCCACCTCCCAGAATCATGTAACGTCACTTCATTTGAACCATACTTCAATGTAAATGTCAAGTGTTATTTTTTTTTCCTCAAAGTACATTCTGATTCCAGTTCTTTTCCAAATTTTAGTAATTCATTCAAACTTCCTTTAAAAAATTATTTAAAAATCCATGATTTATATGGAATCCTGATTGTTTGTACTTTAAGAATGCACTTGAGGTACTCAGAGGTTTTTTTAAAGAAAGAGAATGAAAGACAAGAAATATTCTTGGATTTTTAAACAGTTTCTTGCTGTTGAAAAATTAAAATAACACTATAATATTAATTATTTTAACTTATTAATTAAACCCAAATCCACTGCCAAGTTTTTCCCTCTTTTTTGATACTTATCTTTTTCTCATATGAGTGTTTTAAATTTTCATCTGGTTAAATCCAATTACCCTTTCCCTTGTGATTTATAGCTTTGAAGTATAGAATATCTACCTTTTACCAATATTGGATAAATATTACTTTGGTTCATCTTCTGTTTTTAGTTTTTATATTAATATTTTAATCTGAAATTTATTTTGAATTACAGCTCATTAAGGTAGTAATATATTTTTTTGTAAACTACTAAACAATAATCTTAACATTTTTTTTTTTAAGATTTTATCTCTTTGACAGACAGAGATCACAAGTAGGCAGAAAGGCAGGCGGTGGTGGGGGGAAGCAGGCTTCCCGCTGAGCAGAGAGCCCGATGCGGGGCTCCATCCCAGGACCCTGAGATCATGACCTGAGCCGATGGCAGAGGCCTTAACCCACTGAGCCACACAGGCTCCCCTAATCGTAACATTTTGTTGAAAGATTTTATTTGTGTCTGTTTGAGAGGAAGAGAGAGCAAGCGAGCACAGGCCCACAAGCAGGGGGAGGGGCAGATGGAGAGGGAGAAACAGACTCCCCTGAGCCTGGAGCCAGCCCTGGTCTCAATCCCAGGGCTCTGGGGTCGCAACCTGAGCCAAAGGCAGACACTTACCCAACTGAACCATCCAGGCTTCCTCAACATTATTTACTGAATAATTCTTCTGCTTCATTTCTTACACTTCCCTTATCAATATTAAATGTATGTGACAAGAATTACACACATCTTTTCCTATGTTCCCGGTGACTAGGTGCCTCCTAACATCATGGGCCCTGCGACCCACTGTCCCTACTTCCCTGTTCTCACATGGTGTGGCTGAACACCCCGTCCTTTGTCGTAGTCACTCACCCATATTTAACAGTATCAACAAGAACGTGGTTTCAAAAGTAATATATTTTAATGGAAAAATTATAATTGCTTTGTGCTAAGTGTTCTATGAAGACTTATAGCAGATTATAACAGACAACGATAAAGACAAAATTTGACTCTTTCTTGCCACTCACCATGCAAGCTTGGGAGGAGCATTGAATCACTACCACATTGAATGAGGTTGACTGATTGAGATGGAAAGGAGAAAGACCAGTGGATTTGTGAGAGTATTACAGGAGTAACACTTTCCACGCTGAAATAAACAAAACCTACTGGAGGAGGGACAAGCGGATCCTTGAAATATACTAGAAGCTGTTGCCAGATTGTCTAAAGGAAGGTAGTGAAAATTGAACCATAAGAAGTGCATGAAATAGGAAAAAATACATTTTAAAAAATTCATAATAGCCGTCATTGGAAAACACCAAAGAGCACTATTGAAACCTCAGAATGTTGGAGGCATTCCTTAAAGACAGAAAAGAAACGGGATCAGAATAACAGAGAACGAGCAAAACAGAAACAAATCACAGGTCTAAAAATAGAAAGAACACAGAGGTGGAGGTGGGTGTGGCTGCCCCAGCAGCTGGAGGCTGACGATCATTGTTGAAATCACAGACTCAAGAGCACATTCAGAAGGGATCGGGCACCTTGGCCTCCCTCCGTGTTCTGGACAGTCAGTGGCAAAAGTATTTGTTCTCAGGCAGAAACAGTGTCTGGGGATAAAATCTGCAACATCCAAAGTGTCTCTGGAAAAGTGAACAGTAATTTTTACCAAAAAATAAAATATCAATAGGAAGTTGAGGACACTTGGCACCATGAAACAAAGCAACTCACAATACTGAAGAAAAGAGCAGTATCATTACAAAGTTATGGTAGAAAAAAAGAGAAAATATTAAAACAAAATACCATTAAATAGCCACGCTCAGAGCATGGAATGAAAGAAGTAGAAACCAAAGGTAATAGAAAAAATAAAGATAAATAAAACTAAAATGAAAAAATGTTTTATTGGACAGGAAAAAAGCTGATTATTAGACTTAATGCAGAGAAAAGGAAAATAAAGGAACAAAAGAATGAAACCAAATATTTTTCCCAGAAGTAAATACAAAGGGAGAATGGACAATAATGGTTTTCTGAAACAAAGAGAAAATACACAAAACCTTTTACATAGGCATTGCAGAAATAATAGAGTCATGGAGAGAAGTAAATAACAAAAAAGATAAAAATAATTATCAGAGCTCAAAAAGAAGAAAAGAAAGATATGGATATTATAAATTTCTAACTCTTTGAAGAAAGATGAGTGAAAGAAATTCCAAATCTGGTATTATTGTCATGAAATTTCAAAAGGCCACGGGGAAAAGAGAAAATTCTATAAAAAGGATGCAACGGAACAAAATACTTGATTATCCGGTAATTTTTATCTTTCATTTCTACATGAGCATTAAGGATTTTGTTTTGACTACAGTAGTAAGCAGAATAATGGCCCCCGAAGATGTCCACATCCTAATCCCCAGAACCTGTGACTATGTTAATGTGGGAGGTAAGATACTTTGTAGATATCATTAAATTAAGAACACTGATGTGCGGAGATGATCCTGGATTATCCAAGTGGGCCCGATGTAGTCACAAGGGTACTTATAAGGGAAAGAGAGAGAGGAGAAGCAGAAGACACCTAAGATGAGAGAGGCAAAGGTTAGGTTACGTGATTGACGGTTTTTAATATGGAAAATATCAATGAACCAAAGAGTGTGGTCAGCATTTAGAACCTGGAAAAGCAAGGAATCAATTCTTTTCCTAGAGCTTCTGTTACAGACTGAATGTTTGCATCCCCCTAAAATTCATAGGTAAAATCCTAACCCTCAAAGGGATGGCATTAGGAGGTAGAATATTTGGGAAGTAATTAGGTCATGAAGGTAAAACCTTCACGAACAGGATTCATGCCCTTATAAAAGAGACTTTAGGGGAGTGCCTGGTGGCGGCTCAGTCAGTTGAGTGTCCAACTCTTGGTTTCAGCTCAGGTCATGATCTCAGGATTCTGGGATCAAGTCCCTCACTGGGGGAGTCGGCTTGAGTTTTTCGCTCTTCCTCTGTTCCTCCTCCCCTGTAAAATAAATAAATAAATCTTAAAAGAGAGAGGGAGAGACCTCGGAGATCTCACTTGCCTCTTCACCATGTGAGGACCCAGTGAGAGGATAGCGATGTATGAATTGTAAGTGGGATATCACCAGACCCCAAATCTAGTAGTGCCTTCTTCTTGGACTTCACGGTCATTGGGATGATATTGCTACCCCACTGGACCTAGAAGGCAGAACATTCAGCCAAAGAGAATTATTCTGGAGCCTTAAAGTTGAGTGGTGTTTGTCCTGTTAAGTTTTAGAACCTAGAACTAGTACCTTTTTCACTCTCTTTCCCTTTTGAAATGGAAATTTATTTTTCTATCTTATGCCAGCCCCACCGTTTCTTGGGAAGGACATAACTTGTTTGTTTTCCCAAGTTCATAGTTGGAGAGGAATTTGACCTGGGATGAATTGTGCCTTGAGGTCACCTGCATCTGATTTAGATGATACTTCGGTAAGACTTTGGACTTTCTCACTGTCTTTCCTAATCCCCCAGATTAGTCCTCTGATGGCTATTTCATGAATTCTGTCCAGGCTGTGTAGCTGCATTCAGTGATAGAGGCAGGGTAGAGTGTGTTCACATCATCTTATCTGGAAATAGAATTGTCATTTTTAATGCTTACATATAACTTTATTTAAATTTAAATCTCCTAGGATTGAAATAGGGAAGTCACAGCTTCAATGGACTTATATTTGTGGGAAAGGACTGTTCCCAAGTTTTGAACCAAAGGTATATGTTGGACTGGACACCCCTCTGGAGGCATACCAAAAGCACAGTTTTACTAATATTGCCAGTCAAGCGAACAACCATTCAGGTTCGAGGCCCCGTTTAATCCTTGGGCATATTGAGTTGGGAATGACACCAGAAATCCAAAGATACAGGAGGAAAGTCACATTTGCAAATGATCTCTTTTCCGAATGGGACATATTAGCAGAGAACGCAATCTAGGAAGCTTTAAAATTAAAAATAGATTTCAGGGATGGTATTTTATTTTGTCATAACGTCCAAAGACATGATCTCTTAAGATATCAGATACCTTTTTAGATGATGATAGGAAACTAACCAAGGAGAAGTCAATGTGTTTCAAAGACGCTGTCAGCCTGAGAATGAATGTCTTGGACACATGGTCACAACTGAAAGCTTTAAAATGTACAGACCTTGGAAATGCCGAATTCGAAGATTATCTATATGACTCATATGGATTCTATAGAAAAATATATCCCAAGGGTGCCTGGGTGGCTCAGTCAGTTAAGCATCTGACTCTTATTTTCAGTTCAGGTCATGATCTCAGGGTTATAAGATTGAGTCCTTCATGGGACTCCGTGATGTGCATGGAGCCTGCGTAAGATTCTCTCCCTTCTTATCGCTCTGCCCTTCCCCCTGTGTGAGTGCATTTTCTCTATCTCTCTCTAAAAAGAAAAAGAAGGGGGAGGGGGAGAAGGGAAAAGAAAAAAGAAGAGAAAAGAAAAGAGAAGGGAAGGAAAGGGAAAGGAAAAGGGAAAAGGAAAGGGAAGGAAAAGGAAAATATATCCCAGGATCTAGAGAGAACTGACTTGGGGTTCAAACGTACCACAAGAATGGATGACCTGAAGACCTAGAGATATTTAGGAGTAAGAGATATAAGGTGTGTGAGTATGTGAATCAATAAAAAAGACCGGAATCTTAATTTCTAACTAATAATTTGGAAGCATAAAAACTGTCAAGGGGGGCGCGCCTGGGTGGCTCAGTGGGTTAAGCTGCTGCCTTCGACTCAGGTCATGATCTCAGGGTCCTGGGATCGAGCCCCGCATCGGGCTCTCTGCTCAGCAGGGAGCCTGCTTCCCCCTCTCTCTCTCTCTCTGCCTGCCTCTCTGCCTACTTGTGATCTCTCTCTGTCAAATAAATAAATAAAATCTTTTTTAAAAAAAAACTGTCAAGGGAGTTAGTAAAGGAAATTTTCAAATTTTAATCTTTATATTTGACTTTTTTCATGGAAAATATGTTTACGCATCATTATAAAATGAAGTTATAAATAAAAAACACTTTAAAAATAAATAACTGATGAAAATAAGCTTTATTTATTTGGCTTTGCTTATAGGTATTCTTTTCTACCTTATCCCATGCACACACTATCACACAGACAAAAAATTTAGTTTAGGATTTTTTCCTATTACTGGCTTCTCTTTTTACTCCTAAAAAGGAATTGTTTCAAATATATTACTTTACAACAGTTTTTTTTTTTTTTTCACTTAACGGTATCTCAGTGATATCTCTGCAGATTGGTAAACATAGATATATCTCAATTAGAGAGCAGTCCTAAAATTTCTTAAATAATTCCATAATTAATGAATGCTATCATCATTTCTTATTTGTAGGGTTATATATATTTACACGTCTTGTTTTGTCACATAACATGTAGTAAAGAAAAAATGTAAAAATATCTTTGGTACTTGGGGTGTCTGGGTGGCTCAGTTCTTTAAACATCTGCCTTTGGCTCAGGTTGTGATCCAGGGTCCTGCGATTGAGCCCCACATGGGGCTCCCTGCTCAGCGGGGAGCCTCCTTCTCCTTCTCCTTCTGTCTCACTCACTTGCTCATGTTCTCTCTCTCTCACACTCTTGCTCTCTCAAATAAATAAATAGAATCTTAAAAAAAAAATCTTTGGTGTTCAACATACTTAAAAATATCAAAATATTTGAATAAAATGCATTTAGATATCTTTAGTTTATGTATCAACACCTGTATTATTTTTATTAATCAATTTCTTATTTTGCTTATATTTTCTAGATATAGAAAATGATCATTATTTGAAATGGTATTGGCCTGATTCCTACACTCTGTTTGTTTTAATATATTCCAGAAATACAATATTGGTGATTGATTATTGGAAAGGGAAGTCTAGCTTTTGAAATGTGTTTTATAACAATTTATCAAGAATATTATCTTTATGTAATCTTTAGAGTGTTATCTATCTTAAAGATATAAAATTAATAGCCAATTTAACCTACACAAATGTCAAAAACAAAATTATTCTAGTGAGTTCTTTTCTTAAGTACTTTATTAAAAAATTAATATCGGTGCCTTGGCAATGTGAATTATTTATTTGCACACACTTCAGCAAGAAACATATGCACGTGATTTTGAAGACACTAGGAGCCTATGTTACAGTAATCAGGTGAAGTACGTGTGTTTGGATTTATTAAAACAGGGCGAAGTTGTTGCTACCTCCATTGTGATGTACTGAGTAAGGTAGGCTTTATTCCAAGTAATACTGAACCACTGATGACTAAAATCATTTTTTATCCCCCTTTGAAATAATTTATTCAGCAACCCTGGGAATTTCTGCTCTAAAGGGAAATTATGTTTCATACTATAGACATCTATATCTTTATAGCTAACAATGTATCAGAGTAAAAATTTCAAAAATCTTGTTGAGACTTATTTGTAAAATTAATTTTCTTAGGAAATAGAGAAAATCTAACTCACAGAATTATTGTCAAAATGAGATATTATGGAATATTATAATGAAGTAGTATAGCCCAATAAGACATCTGATTCTAAAATAAATCATCCTTTTTTTCTAAACTGGAAATTGGAATACTATTGGAATACACTTTTTTACTGAAATGGAAATGTTCTCAAAATACAGAAAAATGGCAAATTGCATGTAAGGTTAAATTTATGATAATATATCTGAAGAAAAAATTCAATTATTTAAAGTCTATAGAAGAAAAACACAATAATAAAGATTCCATAGGTTTTGAGCTTTAGACAAATTTAAGCAAGAAGTTAAAATTTGAGGGGCTTTTTTTTTTGCACTTAGTAAACACAACAAGTGTTGAAAGGATTTGTAGTAAATATGTGAAAAAACATTGTATTGAAAACAATCCAGTTTATGTCATCAAATATACTTATTTGTGCAAATGTTCTTCAAATTGTCTTTGAAAATCAAGTTTAAAATTTAGCCCATAAATATTTTTTTTCCTGTTCCGTTTTTTAAACAGAATTTGAAATCTCTTTAAAATCAGTGTGTCATTCTATACCTGAAAGTTTTGGCCTCTTGTTGAGTGAGCGAACATAAAAGAAAATTATCTTAAAATGCTTCTACAAAGAAATACAGATTAAAATTCAGCAGTGTATGTTGCAAATGTTGTCATTCTGTTTCATTTAAAGCTCATGTATTGTCAGAAATAGATTAGAAATAAGGTATTATTTCCATAAAAATCTATTCATAGTAATAAACAATGAAAAATAAAAATGGACTCTCTTGGTGGCATAGCATATAATTCTCTTTCTGCAGAAATCATTCAAATGGCTGTGGCTCTAAAAAGGAATATTCTAAGATACTATTTAATGTGAATAATATGATTCACATAATGACTGCATAAACCATGGTTGTCTTCATGGAAAAGAGAATAAATTACATCTTCATAATTATGATTCTTATTTTCCCTTTCACTGTAATATGATTAAATCTCTATCAGACTTTACTTAAACATACATTTAGGTAATTGTAACATACCTAAATACTGTCTCCTCAAGACCATTCCCTGTTTTGTTGATTAGATAGGGGGACCCAGAGAATTAGCATGTATAGAGTTCTACCCAAGGTGATGATCTATTGCAGAAAACTAATCAAAGCCAACAAATGGGAAAAGCACATAGGGCAAAGCCCAGACAAAACCAAGCACAAGCTTCTAACAGTCCTCTCCTTATGGTTTCACAGACATGCTTAATTGCCTCAGTAGTGAATTGTGACAACACATGGGGGACATCCCCTGGGGAAGCCCAGGATAGACGCCGTGTCCGGAGATTTTATTCTGGGCTGGTTGTGTGGGAAATCTCTGGCTAACACACCAAAACTTCAGACTCCCGGGGTGCCTGGGTGGCTCCGTGGGTTAAAGCCTCTGCCTTCAGCTCAGTTCATTGATCCCAGGGTCCTGGGATCGAGCCCCACATCAGGCTCTCTGCTCAGCGGGGAACCTGCTTTCTCCTCTCTCTCTGCCTGCCTCTGCCTACTTGTGATCTTTGTCTGTCAAATAAATAAATAAAATCTAAAAACAAACAAACAAAAAACACACAAAAAACCCAAACAAACAAACAAATAAACAACAACAAAAAAACCCCAAAAAAACAAAAAACAAATTTCAGACTCCCAGAAAGAAAATAGATACTTAGTATGAACCATTTTGTGCGAACAAACCGGTCAGGCATATTATGACACTCTCACGAAGTCAGGGTGGTAGAAATAACACTTTTTTTTTTTTTTTAAGAGAGCAAGAGAAGAGGGGAGGGAGGGGGCAGAGAGAGATCTTTTTTCTTTTCTTTTTTTTTTTTTTAAGATTTTAATTTGTTAGAGAGAATGAGCAGTGGGGAGGGGTAGGGGGGTGCAGAGAGAGAGGGAGGGAGAGAAGCAGATTCACTCCTGAGCAGAGAGCCCAATGTGTGACTCCATTCCAGGACCCTGAGATCATGACCTGAGCCAAAGGCAGATGCTGAACCCACTGAGCCAGCCGGGCACCGTACAGAGAGAGAATCTTAAATAATCTCCACACCCATCACATAAACAATCTCCACACCCATCACATAAACAGTCTCCACATCACATCACATAACCCTGAGATTTTGACCTGAGCCGAAATCAAGAGCGTGATGCTTAACCCACTGAGCCACCAGGCACCCCAAGATGGTGGAAGTACTTTTGAAACCATGTTTCTAGAGCCAACCAAGAGTTATTCATGCAAGCAATTCTTCCGCAGGAAAACAGCCCCAGCACTGCTATGTTAACTCCTTTCTGCTCAGTATGATATAGAAATTAAATTTGCTGAGAATGATTTAGGAGGCATAGTAACTCAAAATTTTATAATTTAAACATTTTCCTATCGCTGTCATAATAATAGGACAATACTACTAAATACTGGTTAAATCAGAATGAAGATGATTTATGATTGGGAATTAACAGAGTTAAATGAAGTAATACCATGAATATAGTTGCATAGAAACATTTAAATTAACTTTTAGTATCAACAATTATATTTATCCTATTATGTCACTTTATCTACTATGTTTTAAAGACAGTATACCAAGAGATTAATAATTCTTTAATCACTTTGAGAAATGTCAGTATTAATAGAGTGACATTTAATCATTTATTCATTGTATTTTTATATAAATTGTTTGAAAAAATAAAATATGAGGAAAAAGTATGAGATTTTCTACATGTGACAAGGTTTGTGCATTTATTAAAAACCACATAATTTAAAAAATTTACTGAGCATCTAATACCACTGAGGATAACAAGGTCATTATCCCTGTGAATATAGCTCATGTACTGTGACCATCAAGTTGTTTGTAACCTAAATCTACTTTTGGTTGTCTCTTCTAATTCTCAATGAAGCTGGTTTATTCATTGTTCCTTTGGTGTTGATTAAGACTTGTATTTGGTTGATGGCATTATTTGGCAAATATTTGGCATATTTGTGGGAAAGATGCTTTCCCACAGAGAGTGATTGACTTTGATATGCCCAGAGCCTAAATAAAGCACTTTAGACATGAGCCCAGAATTATCACCTGCTAAATCTTAAGTTCTTTTTTTAAGATTTATTTGTTTATTTCAGAGTCAGAGAATATGTGGGGAGGGGAGAGCATAGGGGCCAAGGGAGAGAATTCTTCAACCAGACTCCCCACTAAGTGTGGGGGGGCTTGATATCACAACTCTGAGATCATGGCTTGATCCAAAACCAAGAGTTGGACACCCAACTGACTGAGCCTCCCAGGTGCCCCCAAATCTTCAGTTTTGTATAGTCCCAGGTTCCAGATCCCCCTTAGTAATCTGGAGAAAGGCCCAGTGTCCCAAAAGTACTGATATGTGTTCCTGACCACCAAACTTGTCCTTTGTGTGTTTTCACAGGTCACTGCTCAGGTTCAAGCCTGTGCTTTTCTTCTATCTCATTCTCTTTTTGTCTCTCTCTTTCTGTCTAGTACATGTGCTCTAGCTGTCTCTTTATCTGTAGTGTTTTCTCTTACATCCTGCTAGTCCAGAAATAAAGTATAATTTATCTTTTATGCAGGATTTAGTATGAGGAAGGCCCCCCAGGGAGTTTAATCTACAGCAATGGTGGAAACAGAAGTCCCTACAGAGCACTTTGATACTGTAATGTTCAGTGAAGGATGGTTGATACTGTATCATGGAATTATAATACAGAGAAAATTACTATGGAAAAAATAACGTTCATTTTTCATCCTTTCATTCAATAAATCCTGTAAATTTAATATGCATTTATAGAGGGTTTATTGAGAGTCGAGCATTATAGTTAGTATTCAGGCTTCAGAGAGAAATAAATAGTGTTTCCTACTCTTAAAGACCCATGTGTAGTGAAGATACAAACCAACTTGTAAACGAATAAATTATAATATGATGTGATGTATAGAAAATAGGGAAAACAAAGATAAATCAGCCAGACACAATTTCGTGCATTCACAATCTTCTCACAGTATTTCTCCCCAAGCATTATGAAAATTATCCTTCCTCACTCAATGTATGTAGCCAAGGTCATATGACTATTAACCAGGCTGATTAAATGTAGACTAACTAGAAATGCATGACTCCAAAGTTAAAACTGTGAAAATCTCTGTGTAATCTCCACTTTCTCCATTACTTTACAGGGACAAACATGGAAGCCTCTTGTGAGACTATAAGCTCAAGGTTGCCTAGGTTACCTGGCAAAGTGCATCAGTGCCCTTAACCATGGCTAGGACTCATGGTAAACTTTGTGGAAGTAGTCGAGCCACTGAGATCTTGGAGATGTTTATGAAATGCAGCACCGCTTATCTTAGTAATATCTTAGTAATAAAATATGGAAATGGCAGAGAGAACAGAATTAACTTTGGTAGAGGTGAGAGGGGATTTGGGGAAGAACACTGTTTGCAGGTGGACACAGAGAAGATCACGTGCAAAGACATTAAGGTGTGAAACTGATTTTAGTATTTGGGGAACTATAAACTATTATAGAGATAATTATTCTAGGTGCCAGGAAAGGATTGAATGTTAATATGTCAGCCATAGTGAACAGCATTCTGTAACGATTTATCAGAGTTCTAGGTTGCAAGTAATGGAAACTGACTCTTGCTTATGTAATTAAACAAAGAAAGAGTGAGAGAGAGAGGAGAAGGAAGGAAGGAAGGAAAGAAGGGAGGGAGGAAAGAAAGGAGGAAGGGAAGAAAGAAGAACTTGGACAAATTCTGGTAAATTACAGAAACTAGGGAACCAAGGTCAGAAAATAAATGTAACCAAAGATTCTGGTGAGCAGGAACCATGGCAAAGTCTAATCCTACCACCCTGGTTTGGCAGCTTCCACTAGACTCCATTATTTCTGCCCCTGGATGGCGGAGTTCCTACCATTTGAGAATCCTTGCATTTAGTCATTGCCTAATATCCCAGTTCTTTTCTAGAGACATTTTATTAGATAATGTGACCCAGAATAGGCAGGGTGCAGGGAATGTGGATATCCTCCTTGTTTTTGTAGGAGATCGTAGGGTTGGCATCCTGGGCAGAGAAAACAAACAAATGAAAAGATGCAAAAACCCTGTATGACTCTCCCTTGTCTCATTTATCTCCTCCTTTCTCTCTGCATGGCAAACACTGTGTCTTTTTTTATCTTTTCGAACGACACTGACTGGAACCTACACCCACTTTCACTTGCTGTTCCCTTTCCAGGGACTTTTCTTCCCATCAGTCTTTGCATTCACCATTTCAACAATCCCACTGTCACTGATGTCACCTCCACAAAGAGATGTTTTTCAGATGTTCTGTATCCTGCTGCCCCCTCTCCCTAATCACTGTGTATCATATGATGGTTTTATCAGCTCATTACCTTTCTTGCTATCTGAAGTGATACCCGTCATTTTGTTTGGTTGTTAGCAGGCCTCCAGCAGACTCTGTGAGCAGGTCCATCCGCAGGAGCTCAAGTACTGCAGCACAGGGCCACCTGGGTGGGTCAGTCGGGTAAATGTCTGCCTTCGGCTTGGGTCATGATCTCAGGTCCTGGAATCGAGCCCCAGGTCAGGCTTTCTGCTCAGCTCTGAGTCTGCTTCTCCCTCTTCCTCTGTGCTCTCTCTCTCTTTCAAATAAATGAATAAACATCTTTAAAAAAAACAACAACAAGCACTCCAATGCATTAAGCAGTATGGATAAAAAAGGATTAGGAGGTTGTGATTTTTTTTATGTTAAAAGGTACTGATGAACAGAGGAGCCTCAGTTGGTTAAGCTTCCTCCTTTTGATTTTGGCTCAGGTCACAATCTCAGGGTCTTGAGATCAAGACCCAAGTCGGGCTCCACACTCAGTATGGCATCTGCGTGAGAGTCTCTCTCTCCCTTTACCCTCCCTCGATTGTGTGTGCTAAATAAACAAATAAATAAAATCAATCTTTTTAAAAAATTAGGGATCATTTGAAGGAGCTAATTTTCATCTCATGACAAAGAGCAGGAAATAAATTATAGTACACTAAGGAATGTTTACAGTAAGATTTGAAAAAGAACACAAGAATATTGCAATTTTGAAAGTAGTGATTTTTTTTTCTTTAGAAAAAGTATTGTAGATTATCAGTCAAAATGTAGCTTACTCTATGAATGAGATTGAGCTTAATTTACCTTCTACCACTGATTCGGTAGCTCTTTCCTCAAAAGTGTCACATCCATTAATTTAACTATGTTTTGTGCCAATTTTAGGTTTTCTGAATCTCACTAAAGTTTCTCATCCTAAAATAGCACACAAGACTCCCATAAAAGTAAACAGAAAGCTTAGTTAATAGGAGAATTCTTTTTTCTATTTTCTTAAATAATTTCAGGATTAGGTAAACTTCATTAAGGATTATAATGTTATTACTTAATGACACTTAGTTTGTGTTAGGGTCCCTCTCCTCTCCCTTCTGCACTTTTCCCATAACCAGTAATTTTCATTATATTTGTGAAAGACTTTATTCTAGGAGAAGCACCATTTCTCCCTCATTGGAATGCATTTTACCATTGTAAGGTGAGTCTTAAAATTGAAATGGAAAGCATTTATTTTCTTTCTAATGGTGTAAAATCAATGGTGTTTCTTTAATTAAATTTACATTCAACTTGAGTAAAAACTACAGGATAACTCAATTACTTCATTCTTCAATCAGCCTTATGAAGATGTATTATTATATTTCTATGAAGCAGAGAAATTAAATAATTTGTCCAAAGGAACACAGTTAGTAGATGGTTGGATTGGAATACAAACACAGGTAGTCCAATGATGAAATTCTCACTTTTAACTGCTCTCCCTTTAGTATTTAACAAAGAATTTACTTATTTTTAAAATATTTTATTTATTTATTTGAAAGTGAGCGAGAGAGAGAGAAAACAAGAGCAGGGGGAGAGGCAGAGGGAGAAACAGACTCGCTGCTGAGTAGGGAGCCCAATGTGGGACTCAGTCCCAGGACCCTGTTCATGACCTGAGCCAAAGGCAAATGCTTAACCAACTGAACCACCCATGTGCCCCTTAATAAAGTATTTTAATGCAATGTTTCCATTAATCTCTGTACTAATATATAATTATGATGTGACTCCTAAAATGCAATCTTGTTTTGTTTGGGTGGGGGAACAGTATATAAATACATTCTTCAGCTGTCCATGTATCAAGAGTCCTTACATCATGCAAAGGAAAATATCATTTGAGCAATTTATGTTTGTTTTTTACCCACTCCCATTTTAACAGTTGGCATTTATATCACCAATTTATTCTGCTTTGATCTTTAAGACACTGTGAAACATGAAGATATCCTTACATTTTGAAGCTAAAATTTCAATATTTCCATGATCTTCCTGACTTCATCTATAATTTTCCAAAGACATTTTTTTTTGATATGAAGAAAGGTTAATGCAAACAAACAGAAGGAACTCAAATCTCTAATTATGCGATACCAGGAGTGGTATAATGATTCTTCATAGGACGCTCAAATAGCTCTTTTCAGTCCACTGCGTACAGATAACTTCAGTGTAAGAAACACCTCATAAGCACAGACATGATTATTTGTTTCATAAATAAAACCAGAAAGCTGGAGGCATGTCTCCCAATGATACACCTAGAAAACCGGAGTTACACTTGAGTAGGAAAACAGCTCTTACAGCCCACGAGAAGGCCTGACGGAAGAGGTAGTACACACACGAGCAAACCAAGTGGGACTCTTCTGCGGAGACTGGAGCACTAGAGCGTAAACCACAGCCTGTGGAGTGCTTTCCACACGAAAGCATCAAGGTTGTGAAATGGAAAATGAAACTGAAGGAAAATAACTCCACCAAAAGTAGCTTTTGGTGTGTACATGGAGATGAAAATGAATATAAAAAAATTTAGGAAGAACTGCTATACAGTTCGCGCAGGGTCATAAAAAGGTTACTCCTTTCCTATTGTCCATATTTATTTCCTATAAACAATCGTCCTTGCAGGTATGAAATGTATTTTAATTGTATCTGTGTCATCAGGGCCTCTAAAACAGATGGGATTCATTTTCTGTCGAAGGTCTCTTTTCCTTTAATTTGAATATTGGGATTCCCTTCCTGGTATTTCAGCTTGGAGACTTTGAAATTAAATGTGTATCCAGTCTAACTGAAATAAATGGCACTACATTATTGTTAGTCAAAAATTCTTTGTAAAATCAGGAGATATTTTGTTCTCCAAATTTTCAACAGCTCTCGAGATGATATACTTAGATGGGTTGGGAAGAAAATTGTAAATGTAAATTTCCTTGAGATTAGGAATTTTATTTATTTATTTCATTTTTAAGATTTATTTATTCATTTATTTAAATGAATTTAAATGAATTTAAAAGGCAGAGAGAGGGTGAAGCAGGCTCCCCACCGAGCAGAGAGCGCCATGCGGGACTCAATCCCATGACCCTGGGATCATGACCTGAGCTGAAGGCAGATGCTTTAACCCACTGAGCCACCTGGCACCCTGAGATTAGTAATTTTATTTTTATTTTATTTTTTTTTCATTTTTAAAAAAGATTTTATTTATTTATTTGACAGACAGAGATCACAAGTAGGCAGAGAAGCAGGCAGAGAGAGAGGAGGAAGCAGGCTCCCTGCTGAGCAGAGAGCCCGATGCGGGGCTCGATCCCAGGACCCTGAGATGATGACCTGAGCCAAAGGCAAAGGCTTAATCCACTGAGCCACCCAGAGATTAGGCACTCTGAGATTAGTAATTTTAAATCGAAACAGTGGAGCTATCCATTAATTTACTAATCCCAGAAATATATATTAAACTCCAAAAAACACCGACCAGGGATAGACAGAACAAGGTTATTCATTATTCTCAAAAATCTCACAAGCCAATAGATAAGGGAAGCCAAGAAAAACTAATTTACAATACAATATTATACTTGTTATAATGTAGTTACGTTTAATATTATATAAGAGGGCAGAAAAATAATTGTATATTTCTCACCTCCTGTTTTTCACTACCACTCCTTGCTTATTTCTTTCATGAAATGGATCAAAATATTTTATTAAACGTTTCTTTGTTCACTTGTCACTCCTCTTAGATATTCGTCTACAGTGCTAATTAATCAATCAGGCATAACAAAGTTTGATTAATAACAAGCACTTGACACAATTTTAATGCTATGTTTATTTGGCCTGGAAAACGCACACAGGTTTCTGAATCAGACATAGAATTACAAGGAATAACTTCACAGTTTTCCTAACCACCCTTACCTCCTCCAGGGCGCGGTGAGAGGAGCAAAGTGGCTTGTGGACGGGTCTGTGCCATGACAGAGCATTCTCGAAATTGTGAGTCTGGGGTCTTACAGAGTACGTGGCCCCACCTGGCACCCTCCTTTCCTCATCTTTCTAAAAAAAAATATATAATAATCTCTCCAGAAAGAGAAAGGAGAAGTCCCTGGTTTATAATCCCTTAGAAAACAGACATAAAATTCTGCAGGAATAAATCTAGAACTCTGAAATTCTCTGTTTATTCAATCATCTTTTAACTTATAAAGCTTGACGTTTAATTCATGGGGTTTTTTTTTAACTTCTTTTTTTCTTTCTTTTTTTTTTTATTAACATATAGTGTATTCTTTGCTTCATGGGTACAGGCCTGTGAGCCATCATCATACACAATTCACAGCACTCACCATAGCACAGACCCTCCCCAATGTCCACCACGCGGCTACCCCATCCCTCTTCCCCTTCTCCCCCCCCAGCAACCCTCCGTTTGTTTCCTGATTCTAAGAGTCTCTTATCGTTTGTCTCTCTCCCCGGTCCCATTCATGTTTTTTAGTAATTTTTGCTTGGAAAGCCCTGACCAAAAACAAACATAAAAATACTCATATTCCTTTCCCATATAAGGAAAATGCTTCTAGAGAATGAAGAACAGGCTTTACAGAAATATTAAAAGACATGGTAACAAACAAAACCAAATTTATCCCACTCCTTGTCCATTTCTTGAAATATTTCCGAATGTCATTTATTTGTATTCTTTTGCCCACAGAATTGTTTCCTAAGTAAAGGATTTGAATAAAAATGACAAAGGAGGGACTGAGTCTATTGCTAACTTACTGTTATCTGTCCTTTGTGTGTGTGTGTGTGACACATGGGGTAAATCTGTGTTCCCAGGATCAAAGATAGAAGAAAAGCACTAATGAAGAATGATATGGGAGCAAAGTGTACTATTTCATGGAATTTCTTAAGCCAGCCTCTGAGGAATCTCAGGAATATGCCTAGTGATAGAGATGTATGTTAGACTCTGGATGCTAGGAGATACTCGTATGCATTTAATATGTTTGAAAAATGAACAGAATAAAAATGGAGAAAATAGAACCATGGTTTATAGTCCAGGAGGAGTCACTGTGTTTTGTAAATCACTCCATTTTGTAGGACTACTTCTGGTTTCTCGTTTGTGAAATTTTGGGGTTGGAGTAGATAGTATTGATCGACTTGTAAAATTACATGGTAAGACTAGACAGAATTACGAGGTTGCGCTACATGATATTTAAAATCATTTTCAGTTCAACAGTCCATATATTGTCTTGTTTTACACACGCACACACACACACACACATGCACACTTCAAGAAATAATGTCAGAAAAAACTCACTGACACTATGAGAGGTTTCAGTAAAGCCCCACAGGTAGAGAATATTATTAGTCTTTTCTTATATACACTTTCCACATTACATAAAGTGGGCTGTTATTTTGCATTGATCCTGTTTTTTCATATTATGAATGAGAGCAAGGGTCTGATAATTAAATTTTCATCTACTCTCTAATTCCCTTGAATTATTTGTGGACAATGAATATCAATGTTGACCCATCAGCCGTGCTACACTTAATCACGCAAATGAGGAATTCCATTTTATGTCAACCTGAACATATTAAAAGATTGGATATTATGATTTGAAGTTATAGATTTGCCTTTTAAAAGTATGTATTTCATGAAAGAATCTTCTTAGATTTTATAGCATTTAATACACATTAAATAATGATATCATAAGAACCTGAAAGTGAACATATGGCTGTTCGATTTATAAAAAACAATGACTACATCTATTAGGATAAACCCTTAATTTCCTCTGGTAAGTGGTGATAAAAGATACCTAGAAGTCTTTCCTGTTTAAGTTCATCTTCTCTAGATCTTAATTGTATTATGGCCTTTTAAGTCTTAGCACAAACAGAATAAAAATCATGAATCACACACTCAAGCGCGCTCACGCACACACACACACACACGCACACAGGCAAGCACACAACCACACATTCAAACAGATAATAACTTAGAAGTTGTTTTAATTAATTATATCTGAAATAGACTTCACCTTTCTGTGATACATATTTTTTCTATCATTCAGATAATTATCAGGGATTTCTCTCCCATCATTGGGTTTTGTTATATGGTGTCGTTGACTTTTTTTTTTTTTTCCAATTTATTTATTTTCAGAAAAACAGTATTCATTATTTTTTCACCACACCCAGTGCTCCATGCAAGCCGTGCCCTCTATAATACCCACCACCTGGTACCCCAACCTCCAACCCCCCCCCGCCACTTCAAACCCCTCAGATTGTTTTTCAGAGTCCATAGTCTCTCATGGTTCATCTCCCCTTCCAATTTACCCAAAAGCACATACCCTCCCCAATGTCCATAACCTTACCCCCCTTCTCCCAACCCCCCTCCCCCCAGCAACCCACAGTTTGTTTCGTGAGATTAAGAGTCACTTATGGTTTGTCTCCCTCCCTATCCCATCTTGTTTCATGGATTCTTCTCCTACCCACTTAAGCCCCCATGTTGTATCACCACTTCCTCATATCAGGGAGATCATATGATAGTTGTCTTTCTCCGCTTGACTTATTTCGCTAAGCATGATACGCTCTAGTTCCATAGAACTGCCCTATGACCCAGCAATTGCACTACTGGGAATTTACCCTAAAGATAGCAGCGGTGTCGTTGACTTTAAGAAAGAAGATTTTCTAGAGCATGAATGACCTAATTAAAGAAGCACTTAAAAAAAAAATTCTCCAACTGGTCACATAGTCAAAAGTTGGAGATCAGACGCAGGAGACAGGTTTTCCATTTTGGGTTTTGAATATGGAGGCCGTTGTGAGGCATGGGCCTGAAAGCAAGCATCTAGTTTTTGAGAATGGACTCAGCTGATCCCTAGCAAGGGAACAGGGACATCTGTCCCACAACCAGTAAGAAATGAAAATCTGTCAACAAAGAATCTGAATGATCCTGGAAGTGAAGTCTTCCTCACAGCACAAATATGGATTTCTCACACCTCACCTGTGTGGCCCTGAGCAGGGGACAGAGCTAACCTGTGTTTAAGCTTCTTGTATTCAGAATGCTGAGCTAACACATGGGTGTTGTTTTAAGCTCCCAAATTTGTGGTAATGTGTTATGCGGCAGAAGAAAAATAATACACAAACAATGCAAAAAACAAAGGTTGAAGTGCAAACTTTTAAAAACTTTATGAAACTGGTAACAGTTTAAAAATTGTATAAAATTGTGAGAGCATAGGCAGTGTGAAGTTGGTCAGTCTTAATAATACTTATGTTGACAGGGGTTCCTAGGTGGCTCAGTGGGTTAAAGCCTCTGTCTTCTGCTCAGGTCATGATCCCAGGGTCCTGGGATTGAGCCCCACATCAGGCTCTCTGCTCAGCAGGGAGCCTGCTTCCTCCTCTCTCTCTGCCTATCTCCTCTGTCTACTTGTGATCTATGTCTGTCAAATAAATTTTAAAAAATCTTAAAAAAAAATTTATGTTGACAAATCAACACTGATTTGGTAGAAAGTCATGAATCCCACTTAATGTTTTTCAGGGTTATTCTTACACAATGCTAGGTTGTTTTGTCATCTTTCACTATATTCAGGAAATGATACATATTTTCCAGATGTTTTTTTGTATTTTTTACTATACTTATATCTAACATTTAAAGACATTTCTACTGTTGTAGTTTTGTTTGGAAAATTTGGGGACTTGAATGAAGGAAAAAGGAAATAAGAAACTGAATCTTTAAGGATTGTCAGCATGAGTTTTTGACACCTGTTTCAGTGCTACTGATATTACAGCAATGTAATATTTAACTGAAACTAATCCAATTATATTTCAATAAAAGAAGAGGACTGCCACCAGCTTTTAAATTTTAACATGGAGTCAAAAAAGTATTAATCCTATTTAATAAAATCACACCTGAACCTTTCCAAGCTTCATGCAGTGATCTAATTCTGTCGAGTCGATGACTATGGTTCTCTTTAACTTCTGTCCTCTCTTTCTCTAGAATATATAAGCTGACTGCAAAACAAAAGAACAAAACAGTTATGTCCTTTATTTTCCTCATGAACAAACCAAGAGCAAGCCCTGTTTCAATTAAAATCATTAGATTTTACCCCACAGTGAATAGATAAAATATTAGCATATAAAATTACTGAATCTTAAGATAATGTGTAAAGGAATAAAAAAACATCAGCTAATTAAAACTTTTCCCCAATTCTGTCCTATTCTCCCTATTTTGTTAGTTAATTGTCACTCTTTATCAGTGGAACAGTAGGGTCAATATAGTCAGATCTTTATTGAGCCAAAGGTACTTTCAAAGTTTTTCCATTGCTCAGTCCCTATTAACTTGAAAGAATTGAAAGAATTCTTGCAGAGAGAGTCAATTATCATATGGTTTCACTTAATTGTGGAGCATAACAAATAGCATGGAGGAAAAGGGGCGTCAGAGAGGAGTAGGGAATTGGGGTAAATTGGAAGGGGAGGTGAACCATGAGAGACTATGGACTCTGAAAAACAGTCTGAGGGGTTTGAAGTGGCGGGGGGGTGGGAGGTTGGGGTACCAGGTGGTGGGTATTATAGAGGGCACGGCTTGCATGGAGCACTGGGTGTGGTGAAAAAATAATGAATACTGTTTTTCTGAAAATAAATAAATTGGAAAATATATATATATATATCCCCCCCCAAAAAAAAGAATTCTTGAAGAAATCAAATACACAAAGAGGGGAGGACATATCTATTAATGAGAAATGGTCTTAGTTTTCCTCAAAAGCAGTTTTAAAATATTTTTTCAGTGTTCCAAAATTCATTGTTTATGCACCACACCCAGTGCTCCATGCAATACGTGCCCTCCTTAATACCCACCACCTGGCTCACCCAACCCCCCACCAATCCCCTCCAAACCCCTCAGCTTGTTTCTCCACAGTCTCTCATGGTTCATCTCCCCCTCTGATTTCCCCCAACTCCCTTCTCCTCTCCGTCTCCCGATGTCTTCCGTGTTATTCCTTATGCTCCCCAAGTAAGTTACAACCAAGAACTTATGTTTCCTCTTTAACACGTAATAAATTCAGATAAAAATGAAAACATGCAAACTCATAAACATCATGACTTATAATATAAAATAAATGTTATTATTTTAAAAATATTTTTCTGGCTTGTTCAATGTTTATTAATTGAAAGAAATTTCTATGTAACATCTCAAGCATTTACAAATAATTAAACCACAGACTAAACTATTTAAAGTACTATCACATCATAGCTTCTATTAGTTAAACAATTTTGAAATTGCAGGAAAACATAGAGAATGTGCCAAAATTTTTATCTCCTTAGGAAATAACAATGGGTTAATGACACCGTTTAGTAAAAGACACTTAAACATTTTTAGCTTAGAAATTTAAATTCCATAAACAGCTTAGCTTACTTCTTTTAGGAGTAAAGTCTCATGCACTTTTATCTATGTCTATGCTATTTAATATGCTCTACCTTCCTTGAGCTAAGTTACTATTCTGAAGCAAATTTTAAAAATTAGCACTAGGATGCTTTGAAAGTGCTCTCTGCCAAATATTATTTTGCCCTGGTCATATTTGGGCCATTATCATTAGTGTTTTGCTGTAGTTTTATTTTAACTTTTTTTTTTACCTTTGTTATGACCTTGGGCACGAATAAGCTCATTAAAAATTAAATTGCTTATTATAGCCTGGCATCACTTTCCACTTTGATCAGAAAGCACAATAGGTTCCTTGAGTGGATTTACCTATAAAATATTCTAGTAATGAGAACAAAAAAGGCAAAGTTAATAACCTTAATGCTGAAACAAAACTAAGGAAATGCCACCAAGAAGGCGATAAGAAACATTTTATATGACAAAAATAAACTAGAGATTTATGATATTAAAATTTGGTTTTCTATCTCACTAAATAAGACTTTCTTACAACTTGAAAACCTAGCTGTCAATTTCACTATATATACATATTCTGCTAATAATGGTCATGTTGATGTCTTTCTCTTCCCCTCCCCGAGCAGGAGAGTACCATGGGCAACTCTTGAATAATTCCATTAAAAGAAGATTATTTTAATTTTTTAAAAAGACTTTATTTATTTATTTGACAGACAGAGAGAGATCAAAAGTAGGCAGAGAAGCAGGCAGAGAGAGAGGAGGAAGCAGGCTCCCGACTGAGCAGAGAGCCTGATGTGGGGCTTGATCCCAGGACCCTGAGATTATGACCTGAGCCGAAGGCCGAGGCTTAACCCACTGAGGCACACAGATGCCCCGAAAAGAAGATTATTAAAATAGTTTCTAAATTAGGTATCTTAAATATGCTGAAAACCTTATTCTTTTTTTAAATTCTGAGGCTGTTAATTCACAGTTTTGATTGTATTTTAACAATATAGGTTGGAGTAGTTCTATTCCTAGGGTTGCAGTATAATTTATAGTTTTCTACCTTTTCAACATATGGAGAGAGTAATAAAGTAAAAGCAGAATGGATCATATCCAAGGTTTACAGCAATTATATATGAACTAAAGTATTCTGAAAACTTTTATTTGCATTGAAATTTCCTCATATATACAGTATCTAAATGCATTTGCATTTGAAATTTAAAGGCTCTGCTCTTGGGTTTCCATTGTATGGATAAAATGAAAAGAGTTGGCAATAAAACACATTATATTTATATCTACCTGTTGTCCTTGGATGTAGTTATATCAACATGAAGAAAAAGAAAACTTTTGCAGTTTTTTTAAAATGTTAGAATGAAGTGCATTATAAAAAGAAGGCAACGTTTAGTATCATTTAAATAAAAATTCTATCACTAGTCAACTCAAATTATCACAAAATCCTCAGAAACATCAAAAGTATTATCATAATCACTATCATTAAAGTTTAACATTAACTTGAATCCAACCAAAGGCAGAGGATCATAGTTAGGACCTACTCTGGGTTTAGGGGTTTGGGAGTTGATAAGATAAAAATAAACTATTGCATTTAAAAAAAATTTTTATAATGTTATGTTAGTCACCATACAGTACATCAGTGGTTTTTGATGTCATGTTCCATGGTTCATTGTTTGCATATAACACCCAGCTCTCCATGCAATCCGCACCCTCCTTAATAATCATCAACAGGCTCACGCATCGCCCCAACCTCCTTCTTTCCAAAACCCTCAGTTTGTTTCCTGGAGTCCACAGGCTCTCATGGTTCCTTTCCCCCTCCGCCTTCCCCCCTTCATTTTTCCCTCCCTTCTTCTAATGAACTATTTTTTTTTTAATTTTTTTTTATAGATTTTATTTTATTTATTTGAGAGAGAGAGACAGTGAGAGAGAGCACGAGCGAGGAGAAGGTCAGAGAGCGAAGCAGACTCCCCTATGGAGCTGGGAGCCCGATGTGGGACTCGATCCCGGGACTCCAGGATCACGCCCTGAGCCGGAGGCAGTCGTCCAACCAACTGAGCCACCCAGGCGTCCCCTAATGAACAATTTTAAAGCAAGATGCTTAAATCAGATGCTAGAGACAAAATGTGTTTCCATTATTAAAGTTTAAATGAATTTTGATTTGTAACTTATTTTGTGCTCCAAATATAAGATAAAGGAAATTTAACAGAAAAGTATGTATTTGTTATCTATCTATTGTATCCTTTCAGGACCATACTAGTTTTCTTGGAATGAGTATGTACTTGTTATAGCCCTGAGGAACATTAACTCTGGATATTTCTTTGCATTAAAATTTGGAATTTATTTATTCAGTTATAGGTAATTCTATTACCTGTTGTCCTAAATTTGAAAGAAAACATAATAACTGCTTTTATCTTACCCGATAAGCAATTGCAATAACCCATCAATTTTCATATGATGTTTTGAAACAAAGGACAGAGAATAAGGACAGGCAATTAGAAGCAAGGCTGGAGGGGTGCCTGGGTGGCTCAGTGGATTAAGCGTCTGCCTTTGGCTCAGGTCATGATCCCAGGATCCTGCGATGGAGTCCTGCATTGGGTACCCTGCTCAGTGGAGAGCCTGCTACTCCCTCTCCTCCTATCATTCCCCCTGCTTGAGTGCTTTCGTGTGCTCTCTCTCTTTCTCTCTCTGTCAAATATAATTAAAAAAAAAAAAAAAGAAGTAAGACTGGATGTATAACTTGAATCTTTCTACATATGGGTGTTCATGATAATCAGTTTTTCATGTTGATATGGAGTTGCTACATTTTAATATGCTTGTTTTTATAATGTAGTTTATTTTGGCTATTAAAAGTTTCTTTTATAATTAATCCTGTAGTATGTATATTCTTATCTTATAGTTCTTTACCTATAAGTATATTTGTCCCACAAGATAAATTAGTACTCAATACTTTTCACAATCAAGAAGTGCATATAGTTTCTAGTTCCTTAACAAACTAGTAAATGGGATTTAAGAAGCCATTTTATAACTTACAGTGATGTAAAGCAAAAGAAAAACTAATAAGTATCAATTTCTCAATTTTGCTGTTACTTTTGCTTATCTGATAGTATGCTAAAGCAAATGGACTATGACCCATTTTTTTCTCCTTACCTGTAGGACATTCTGAGAAGGAAGGCAGGTGACCCAGGCTAATCTTCCTGGAAACATGCTAATAATTGGACCTCTTGGCAAATAGACTAATTATATTGCCAAGGGGGAGTCTTTATCTGCGGAATGCTTTCAGCAGACCGCCTGCAGTTTAGGATTGCTTTTTGGAAAACAAACCTAGAATCTTTATATTCACAAAGCATCCTCCTTGGAAATTGTATAAGCTACAACTGTATGATTCATAACCAAAATTCTCTTCATGGATGGGATATCTGAGGAATCTCGCACAGTAGCGGTGGAACATTTTCTAAGTGTTTTCTGTGGCAATTCCGGGAGCAGATAAATGTACTAAATGAGTCCACGGCTTTCGTTGAAAGAGTCAGGAAATAGGCTGTTGGTTACCATTGGCTACATCTCACAGGGCGCTCCAAGATGAGTTTAGAAAAGCAAATCCTCTACAAATAGGATTAGAAGAAAATTCATTGAGGGCACCTTCTGGGACTTGTAGGGTAGAGAAATGCAACAGATCTTCATTTAACTGTGAAAAACAAAACAAAAAAGAGGCCATCAGGTAGCAAGATAGAAACTCAACCTGTGGTAAGGACTCAATTGAGGTTATTTCCTCTGTTACCACTTAAAATTCTGATTATGCTGGTACCCAGTAAAGACGAACCACTGGTCAAAAGTCCTTCAGAGGAAAAGGTCTAAGGAACAGTGATCCTTTTAAACACCAAGTACCTATAATCATGACGAGAGAGCATTAGTTACCAAAAACTTCTGCATATGGCTATAATACATGGAACTAATTGGAGCGATATAAAACACTAAGCAACCCACCAGTGACTGCCCTTGAATCCCAAATACTCCAAATTATGGAAAATCAGCTTCGGCTGGCCAAAGATAGACTACTCTCTGATACCTTTTTAAGATACAACCAAGGGGAGTGCTTGGGTGGTTCAATCCTTAAGCATCTGCCTTTGGTTCAGGTCATGATCCCAGGGTCCTGCTCAGCAGGAAGCCTGCTTCTCCCTCTCCCACTCCCCCTGCTTGTGTTCCCTCTCTCACTGTCTCTCTCTGTGAAATAAAGAAATAAAATCTAAAAAAAAAAAAAAAAGAAAGAAAGAAAGAAAGAGAAAAGAAAGACACAATCAAGGAGAGCATCCAAAAGGCATAGGCAAGTGGCGCTGAAAAGACTAGATAAACCACCATGCTCCCTCCCCCAGTGAGATGTCAGAACTGGTTCGTAGTTAGTTCTGCTCTGCTGCTTTCATTCTTCCCTTTCTGGAATCAGAGTTCTTTCAGTTACCCTGTATTTATTGCGTGTGTTCTTTTAATTCTTTGACCTCTGGATCAAGACAAGTTATATGCAAATCTGACACAGACACAGGACACTGACCCTGATACTAGACTAGATTCTTGGATGTGCTTTGGGAGTACAGTAAGGAGGGAGGTGAATGAACATACATGCAGGTCAAAGAGAGGGAAGTGAATTTTCGTGACCAAGACAAAGATGTGTAAATTGCTTATTTTTCAAACCATGTACCTCCTCCCTGCTGTTATGTTGGATAAATAATGGTCTCCCAAAGATGTCCCTGTCCTAATCCCCAGGAATTATGAATGTATGAATTTACATGGCAAGAAGAATTTTGAAGATATGATTAGTTTATGGATCTTCAGAGGGAGAGATCATCTTAGACTATCCAGGTGGGAACAATGTAATCACAAGCATCCGTGTTAGAGAGAGGCGGGAGGGTCAGAGTGAGAGAGGAAGATGTGTGGATAGATACAGAGGTGAGAGAGAGCGAGAAGATATCTGATGATGCTATGCTGTTGGCTTTGAAGACAAAGAGGCCGTTAACCAAGAAAACAAGAAATGCAGGCAACCTCTAGAATATGGGTAAAGCAAGGAGATGGAATCTGTCCCACAGTCTCCAGAGGAAATGCAGTCCTACTGATATCTTGATTTTAAGACTTCTGACTTCTAGAGCTGTAATATTAAATTTCTAAGATAATAAATCTATAAAATAATAATTTATGGTAATTTGTTACAGTAGCAGTAGGAAACTAATAAAACGACTTTCAGTTCTCATCCCTGTGGGAAATTATACATGCCTACCACATTGACAACGTTCTTTACAATGTGACTTGCTTTAATTAATGGCTCATGAGCAGAAGTGATACGCCACTTCCAAGGAGAAATTTTAAGAGCCATCACATGTTTCCACCATCTTTCTTTGTTTTGATGTGGCCACAAAAACAACAATGTCCCAGATAGGGACAGTTTCATTCACCTGGGCTCCTGAATGAAGATATATGTTTAGTAAGACCATCACTGATCCACAATGGACCAAAAACATGAATGCACAAGAAGATATTGCTGCTATAATTTACAGGTTATAGAATTATGGTTTAATTTGGACAAAATGGAGATTTTTCTCCAAAATGTCTATGTTTTTCAAACATGTGGGGTTTTTTTATTTATTACCTTTCTCATATTTAAAATTCTCCCAATACAATTGTTAAAAACTTCATTATATAGGTTATATATATTTCTTAAAAATTTCTGTAGATTTGTTATTGTTCTTTATATATTTTTTAAATATTTTATTTGTCAATTTGAGAGACAGCGAGAGTGTAAGCTTATGTAGGCACAAGTGTGGGAGGGATGGAGGAAAAGGGAGAGGGAGAACCAGACTCCCTGATGAGTGTGGAGTCCCACAAGGGGCTTGATCTCAGGACCCTGAGATCATGACCTGAGCCAAAGTCAGATGCTTAACTGACTGAGCCACCCAGGTACCCCTATTCTTTGTATTTTTTTAAAAAGATTTTATTTATTTATTAGAGAGAGAGAGAGAGAGAGAGAGAGTACAAGCAAGGTGTAGGAGCAGAGGGAGAGAGAGAGAGAGAAGCAAACTCCCCGCTGATCAGAGAGTTCAGTGTGAGAACTCGATCCCAGGACCTGGAAACCATGACCTGAGCTGAAGGAAGACCCTTAACCAACTGAGCCATCCAGGTGCCCCTCTATTCTTTACATTCTAATGAGTTGTTCTTGGAATGTGAGGAACAAGGAACATGAATATGTTCTCATGTACTTTTGAAGCCTGTATGTGTAAAAACAGATTATGAACCCTTGAGTTTCTTTAAATCTCTTTTGTGTTGGCTTTAATTCTATATTTGGCATAAAGTTTCTGGGTTATATAAAAGGTTTCCCACTGACTTCTGAAAATCATTATATTAAAGAATACTCTAGCCAGATGAAATTCTATTATATGGCTATATAATGTATATTATATATTATATATAACATATATTTCATATATATATATTTAGAAAGTTCAATCACAATTATGTTCAAATATGGGGCAGACTAAGTCCTTTTTCCAATTCTTACTTCCCTGTTGCACAGTTACTCTTCCACATCCTTGCCTGTAACCGTTGAAGGCATCATAGAAGAATGGGTAGAGAATGTGTTCCTACCATTGGCTTTGAGCTTAGTTGTATGACTTGCTTTGATCCATAAATGTTGGGAGGCTTAATATACTTGACCGGCTTGATGTTGACTTCTTGTACTTCTGAATTCCTTCATGAGAACACTTGGCCCTGTAGTTACTGATATCACAAAGGAGATACATGCAGAGCAGACCTGTCCACACTGACAGAGAGAAGCCAAGCTCAGCTGATCTTGGCTGAGTTCAACAGTCACGTTTGATGTGTGTCAATAAGAAAAATTAATGTTGCTGTTGTTAGCCATTGAGAGTTTACAATCGTTGATTAAAGAAGATTATGAAAACAATAGCTCATTCTATTGTTATATCACTTTAACCTGTTGGGCATATATATCTTTAAGCCATTTAAATTATTATTTTATTCAATTCCGTTTTTCTGGTGTTAAAATTCTTATTAAAAATGCTTGATTTGTTTGCCTCACACTGGCGTTGAATTCAATTTTTTTAAAAGATTTTATTTATTTATTTATTTATTTGACACAGAGAGAGAGGGATCAGAAGTAGGCAGAGAGGCTGGCAGAGAAAGGGGAAAGCAGGCAGAGAGCTTCTCATGTACTGAGCAGAGAGCCGGATGCGGAGCTGGATCCCAGGACCCTGAGATCATGACCTGGGCCAAAGGCAGAGGCTTAACCCACTGAGCCACCCAAGCGCCCCAAATTCTATTTTTTTAAATATATTTGTCCATGGTATCAGTGTAAGTATTTTTATCTTGTGGACAACACCTTGATGAATTACGTTTGTTGTTGGTCAGGTGGTGGAGGTAATTTTTGTGCACTCGTTCAGACACAGTTTCTAGTGATGACCTTTAAAGAGATTAATGCTTTATTCTGAATTAGTTCTAACCCAGTCATTTATGGATCTTCAAAATATCATGCTTTTCTGTTTGGGTTTCGACAGAGGTCTTTTCAATGACTTGTTTACGTATGGAATGTTTTTTCTCTATTTTGGTTTAAGTGTTATACCATGTTTTCTAACACTATCACTGTCTAGGTACACTGATTACAGCCCTGACAAAAACTAAAGAAAAATAATTCAGAAAACATATTTAAAATCTTCATAAACAAATACCTGACCTGGCAAGAATGTAAGATAAATACAGACACCAAAATTAAATTGAAAACAGTGACCTTGGGATGAAAGGCAACTCCAGCGTATTCACTTTGAAGATATCAGGTAAGTCATGCAGGAGCTTCCATTTTGAAAGCAGACCCACATTCCAAAGAGAGACAGTACAGAGCCTGCCTAAGGTGAAGCGTCTAATTGGAATGTTCCACGTAAGGCTCACCCTGAACATGCAGATGAATAAGAACTAATCCCATCCACAAAAATGGATCTTGACTTAATCTGGTGCTGAGTGATAATAGAAAAAAGCAAATTATCGTCAGAATTTGATAATAAAAGTTGGGCTATCAAGAACATGAAAGCCCAAATTTGAACCACATGTGTGATTTCTAAGTATGAACAAACCGTTAATTCAAAGTGTTCCAAGACTGATAAGGTCCTCTTCAATACATGCAAACAGTCTCTGAACAGATGCAACCGTACCTCATTCATCAGGAACTCCCACAAGCAACCTCAAAGATCATGAGTAACATACAGCTTTTTAAAACACGGGCGCTTTAAAAACAACAAAACAAAACAAAAAAACGCGGGCACCACACATGAAAGACAGAAGTGATACAAACAGAATTAGGCCTTCAAAGACTAATAATGAAATCATCAAAGTGTAAGAAAATGATATACAATAGGATTTCATAAATAAAATTTTGAAAGTATGATCGAGAGTCTGACACAAAATGACCAGATAGATCTGATACAGGACTACATATTACTAGTTGAAATGTAGGTTTCTCTATCTATATAATTCAATCGAAGAATTTCAAAATGATTAGTCGTCACTGAAGAAAGAATAAGTGGCTGGAAGACAGATACAGAGAAATTATTCAGAACACATCCTTAAGACAAGGAAAAAATGGGACAAATTTTAAAAGGTTAAGAAATATGTAGGATATAATGAACACGTGTAACATATAGCTACTTGAATGTCTGCAATAATAAAATATAGACAGAAGAGAAGAGAAAGTATCTGATAATAAAATGACTATAATTTTTTTAGACCTGTCCAAAAATGTCATGTTCAGCTTCAGAAACCTCCAAGGAACCTCTACCTTGGCAAATAAAAAGAAAGCCACACATAGATTTATCCTTCAAAATTGTAAAACATAAACAACAGAGAATTTTAAAGACAGTCAAATAAAAATGCCAATCACCTAGGAACAGAATTAATCTGAATGTTAATTCATAACAGCACCCTTTGGAAGCCATTAATCAATAGGGTACCATGAAAAATGGGCTGAGAAAAAAAAAATATAACTGTCAATCTAAAATTCTATACCAAGCAAAACAACTTTGCCAGTTCAAAAGAAAATAAACATTATTCAAGCAAATAAATTGATTGCATTTATTGCCAACACAACCTCATTTAACATATTTGTAAAGAATGTGCTACACAATTTCCTGTTACACTTGGAATATAAAGTCTCTTTTGGCTTCTAGTGGTATAGAGGAACAATTTTTTTTTTTAAGATTTTATTCATTCATTTGAGAGAGAGAGAGAGCACAAGCTGGGGAAGCAGCAGGCAGAGGGAGAGGGAAAAGCAGTCTCCCCGCTGAGCAGGGAGCCTGACTTGGTTAGATCCCAGGTATCATGATCTGAGATGAAAGCAGATGCCTAACCATCGAAGCCTCCCAGGGCCCCCTCCTCCCCACAGACAAACACTTTTTAATAATAATAATAATAATAATAATAAAATATATATATATATATATATGCTATGTAAGTGCCTGACATTAAGCTTTTGATTAAGACACCCATCTTGAATAAACACATTGCCAGATACACAACTAGACAAGAAAGCCAGCCTGCCTTCCCCATGAAGTTCCCGTTTTAGCCTAGGTGACACAGATTACTCATCACTTCACTCTTCCCTCTGCTTTTTCCTTCCTGAGCTTTAATTTCCACTGTTACATTTTAAATTCACCAAAAAAGTGAAATTGTGAAACCCTAGGCACCCCATACTTGACTCCAATAAATGCAGAGCCCCGGGTTGAGACTCACTCTCTCCCCATGACCTTGCTGCATGGCCCCAAGTGTTCTGCGTTCCGTCTGGGAGTTGTTATTCATGACATTTATTTTTGCAAAGTTCCCTGATGGTTGTTGCTGAGGTCTATCTTGTGATCAGAAGAAGAACAACAAGAGCCAGTCCAGCCACAACAGTGGACCTAGTTGGGGAAAATCTGTTGGAATTTGCCACAAGTACTATGCTTCTAATGTGTGTCGCAGGCATTCCAAGCTGATAGCCCAGTATGGACAGGCTGGACTGACACAAAATGATATTTTATTGTGCACTTTTAAATGTCTTAAAAATTTCAAAGTTGATATAAATTTTTCCCTTGTGAAAAATTAATTCAGTAAAATAAGTGAGTTAACTGGGGGGGGTGGGGGGAAGTGCTGTAGTCATGAGAAAAGTTGTCCCAGATGGAGCATATGCATGAAGAGTCATAGACAAAAAGAAAAAACACATAAAAACCAATAAAACAAAAATCCTGCCAATAGGTAAATATTCCCAAGGAAATACTGGTTGAGTAACTGTGAGGTTAAAAATCATGGATAGATATGCACAAAAATTACTAGTATGCAGAGAAAGGGCTTCCAAGTAGAAGGGTTCTAAGGAATCTAGTTTTGTTCAAAAATGTAAAAAGCTTCTGTATGGCAAAGGAAACCATCAACAAAATGAAAAGGCAACCTACAGAATGGGAGAAATATTTGCGAATCCTATATCTGATAAGGGGCTAATATCCAAAATATATTCTAAAAACTCATATAACTTAATAAGTAGAACACAAAATTCTAAGTTAAAAAAGTGGGCAGAAGATCTGAATATTTTTTTTTCCAGACAAGACATACATGTTGCCAACAGGTATATGAAAAATGCTTAATACCACTAATCATGAGGGAAATGCAAATCAAAATTGCAACAAGATATCATAGCATACCTGTTATATTGAGTATTATCCAAAAAATCAAGGAATAACCAGTGTTGGCAAGGATGTGGAAAAAAAGGGAACCCTTGTTGACTGTTGGTTGGATTGTAAATTGAGGCAGCCCCTATGAAAAACAGTATGGAAGTTCCTCAAAAAATTAAAAATAGAAGTACCATGTGATCCAGCAATCAGACTTCTGGGAATATATCTGAGGGAAACAAAGACATTGTGTCAAAGAGATATATGCACCCCCATGTTTATGGTTATGTTAGTTACAATGACCAAGACATACAAACAACCCAAGTGCCCTTTCTTTATCAATGGATATTATCAATATTTACCAATGGATAAAGAATTTGTGTGTGTATACATATGTGCAATGGAATATTATTGCATATATATATGCAATAATATTATATAAATATATATGCAATAATATTATATATATATATGCGCAATGGAGTATTATTCAGTCATAAAAGTGAGGAACTCCTGCTATTTGCAACAATATGATTGGACTTTGAAGATACTGTGCTAAGTGAAGGAAGGTCAGCTTAAGTCAGATAGATAAATTTGTATGATCCTTTTCATACATGGAATCTAAAAACAAGCAAACAAATACTCATTTAAAAAAGGATCATATTTGTGGTCATGAGAGGTGGGGGATGAGAGTGAGGGAATTGGAGGAAGAGGCACAAAATTACAAACTTCTAGTTATAAGATAAATAAGGGCTAGGGGTATAATGTACATCGTGTGACTACAGTTAATACTGCTGTATGATACACAGGAAAGTTGTTAAAAGAATAAATGCTAAGAGTTCTCATCACAAGAAAAACACTTTTTTCTTCTTCTTGTATTTTATATCTATACGAGATGATGGATGTTAACAAACTTATTGTGATGATCATTCCAGAACTCACGTTAGTCAAATCATTATGCTGTAGACTTTATACAGTACTGTGTATTAATCATATCTTGATAAAACTTTATACAAGTGAAACACTAGATCCAAGTGTCCTTAGAAGGAAATTTTACCAAATACAGAAAGAAATTCCACTCTCACTTAGACCGTTACAGAGAATAGGAAAGGAAGCAGTATTTGTCACGTTGTTTTATGAGGCTAATAAAACCCTGCTACCAAAAGGTGACAACAAATGTAATAGGAGTAAAAAAATATGAGTCTAGTCATTAATACACAGTACATTAATACACAGCAAAATGAAACCAGTAATGAAGAAAAAAGATAGGGTAAACCTGATACAATCGGGTTGATTCCTTTTAACAGATAAAAGGAGAAAATAATAAAATATGTAATTATCTCAATACACAAAAAAGTTTTCAGTAAAATTTTATATCTATATGTGATTGAAATAAGTTATTAGCATTTAATATAGAGCATTCTGATGAAGAGCATCACGAAATAGTCACACAAATACAATGTTTAATGGTAAATTATTAAAAGCAGTTACTTTGGGGGCACCTGGGTGGTTCAGGCAACTCTTGGTTTGGGCTCAGGTTGTGATCTCAGGTCGTGAGATTGAGTCCTGGATCTGCTTGAGGTTCTGCCCCTCTCTCTCCATCTCCCTCCTGACACACTCTCTATTCTTCTAAAAAAAAAAAAAGAAGAAGAAGAAGCAGTTACTTTTGGACTAGATACAGTGTCACCACTTTTATTCAACATTGTAGTAAATACCCTCAACTTTAGGGCAAGAAAAGAGAAGAAAAAAAACTGATTGAAAATGAAGAAATGAAACAATTTTTTTTCCAGGTCATCTGGTTGTCCATTTCGAAAGAAATGACATGGAAATTTTAGAACTAATAAATAAATGTGTCACGTTCTGTGCATTATTAATAGACAAGTCAGTTGCAGTGTTACAGATGCAGAACAGGAATTTTAAATGTGATCCAAAAATGACAATCATAACAGTATTATAAATTACCTAAGACATGCAAACTCTTCCAGGAGCATATTTACTTAAAGAGAATAAAATGTTAATAAAAGAAATGGAGGTGCCTGGGTGGCTCAGTGGGTTAAGCCTCTTCCTTCGGCTCAGGTCATGATTTTAGGGTCTTGGGATCGAGCCCTTCATCTGGCTCTCTGCTCAACAGGGAGCCTGCTTCCTCTTCTTCCTGCCTGCCTCTCTGCCTACTTGTGATCTCTCTCTTTGTCAAATAAATAAATAAAATCTTTAAAAAAATAAAAGACATGGAAGCAGCTGTAAATACAGAAAGAAATTTACTACAATTTTGACTGCAAAGATCAATACTGTCAAGTTGTCAGTTCTCCCCACATGAGAATGCAATCCTAATCACAACCTCAATGGTATTTTTTTTAGTTTTTAAACCTCAATAAGATTCTAAAATTTAATAGAAAGGATTAAAAGTCAGAAATAGCCAAGCCTTTCCTGAAAAATAAAGAAAAAGAGTATGGACAGTATTAAGGGTATGTAGTATTGTGGAAAGAGAAAACAGACAAAACAAGAATTGAAAATATTATAAAAGTGTATTTTCTCCTCCTTGGGTAGTAAGGATTTCCTAAATCAAATGTAAATGATACAAACCATAATGGGTAATACTGATTATTTTTTCTGTACCAAAATGAACAAACTTCTTTTTGTGGAAAACAAAACAAAGCAAACAAAAAACTCTGCTACCTACAGAAGGGTTGGTATGTGGTATAATGAATATTCCCATTATACACCACTGATTTTAGAGAATAAACATGTACAATCACATCGAAAAACAATGTAGAAGCTCTTAGAGGGGTTGAATCAAATGCACTGTCAAAATTCCAAAAACAGTAAAAATTGAGTCAGTAAAATAGTATTTAACAAGAATTTATTGTATAGAGAACAACATTTGGAAAACTGGAAGTCTTCAAATGCAAAACTGATACGAAACTCAGAGGCATGACAACACAGGAAGGCTTATAAAGTGAAAATGGGAAGTTATTTAAGTTTTATGATGACTGACTGTTACAATGAGAGTTTGCAGGTGGCTGGGGATTGGTTAGAAGTGATTATTTTGTATGGTTTTAAGATGATTTAGTTTATTTTATGATTACCAGAGACATTTATAAGAAATGACCTACAGGGGCACCTGGGGGGTGGGGGTGGGCTCAGTCTTTAAGAGTCTGGCTCAGGTCAGGATCCCAGGGTCCTAAGTAAGGAGCCCTGCACTGGGCTCCCGGCTCTGCAGGAAGCCTGCTTTTCCCTCTCCCACTCCCCTGTTTGTGTTCCCTCGCTTGCTGTCTCTCTCTCTCTCTGTCAAATAAATAAATAAATAAATAAATAAATAATATCTCTTGAAAAAATGAAATGACCTATGTTTTGCCTATGTTCATGAAATAAGCTACATTCAGTTTTGCTTAGGTGGCTTAACTAGCATTGTTTGCTACGGGAGTTTTCAAGTTTCGTGTCCATTATGTATTTTACTTTACTAATGCCTTTTGGTAAAATCCTTGTGAAAAATCTCTTTCTAGAAGACCTGTATCTCATTGATCAAAATATGGGGGTAAAAAAGGCAAGCAGCTGCCTAAATTTACATTAACAGCATAACAGAATGTATGGAAGAATAGAACAAGGATTACATTGTGGAGTAATCATACCATAGAATACTATGTAGCAGTAAAAACGAATGATCTTAAGCTGTGTGCGTAAACATGACTGATGCTCAAAATATACTAGAACTTTAGAAAGCAAGCCGGTCATATGAGATATAAGATTCCATTTATATCAACTACAAAAAAGCAACAGGAGTATTGATGGGTGATAGATCAGTCAATCGATACATAAATGCGTATGTGGTAGAATCATCAAACCAAGCAAAGGGGAAGAATTCATGGTTATGACTATATTCCAAGGTGAAGAAAGGGTATGAATCAAGACTGAAAGACTATAAATGTCCAGCTAGTGTTGATCTCAATCTGGGATTGATAATAATATTGATAATTGATAATAAAATTGATAATTGATAATAAAATTGATAATTGATGACCTAGGATGAACACTCCTTTTATCAGTAGTCTTTAAGCTGTATAATCATGTGTTCCCAATACATATTCTTTTTGAAATGTATGAATTTCAGATAATTAGCAATTTTTAGATTTAAAGGTAAATTTTCACCCATCATATTCTTCTAATCCTTCTGACCTTTTTTACCTTTTTCCTTGTCAATGTTAAAACTCATTCTTATGTTCACTGCCCACATTAAACACCTAACACATCTTTTCTATTTTCCCGTGATCCCAAACACTCACGTCTGATGTTTATATTTGTAAGTCATTGCCTATTTATAAAAAAAAAAAGGGATTTTTTTTCCCTCCCAGATATGTTCTATGTACAATAAGTTTTCTGAGAACTTGAATGCCTGAAGTCTCTTTACTTGGCACTTATGCATTTAAACGATAGCGTAAAGTGCTTTACTTACAGCAATTTAGGGATATTGCTTTATTTTATTCTTCTGTTCAGCGTTGTCGTTGAGAAACCTGATGTGGATCTTATATTCTTTCTTTTTATGTGATGTATTTTTGTATTCTTTCTGGGAGATTATTTCGATATTCCTAAATTCCCCCAGCACATGTATAACACAAGTTATTTCTTGTTTCTCCTTTTTGCATTTTATGAGCCCGCCATTTCAGTGTAAATGTATTAGACACGCTTTTGAGTCCTAGACAGCATCCCCTCAATTTCAACAGCAGCGATGGTAGACAGTCTCTTGGTGTCCTGGCAGCCACTCACCTCAGTACCTAGCATCTCTGCTTCTCTGCCTTAGGAAAAAGCCTTGTTCAGTCTAGGGCAATCCACAGGTTTCAGGAGTGAACCCCCAAAAGGCCACTCTGGGAGTCAGTGGATAGAAGTCTCAACTTTCTGTCCTTAGGAAAGACATGTCTGAAGCACATTCCATGGAGGTCCTCAGGCTCTCCATCACAAAGGGGCTTTGGTGGCTCAATAGCAAACCAGTTTCTCCCTATCCCAGCTCACCCCCTTCTTCCCTTTTGCTTGCTGGGATCGATGCGCCCATACGCTTTGGGCACTGTTTTATGGGGAACACACACTAGGACATTTACGTTAAACTGTTTTTCCCTGGGCTGCTACACTTGCTATTATTTCTATAAACACACACCATCCTTTCCAGTCCCTTCCTTTATTCCAAGGCTCCTCGGAGCACTTAATCCTTTGAATTGTATCCTTTGTATTGATTATTTTTCTCCAATTTTCTTTCTACCTGAGATTTCTTTAAAAAGTTTTCTGGGAGAGTGTCTCACCTCCATTTTCCAACTCACTAATTTTCACTTTGCCTGTAGCTCATGAGAATTTTAATTAAAAAATGAGCTTTGAATAGCTGATGTAAGGTCTGACATAATGTAATTTGTATTGTTAACATTATATAAAAGATAATCATTTGTCAAAAAGAAAAATGATGTGCTCTAATTTATTCTTTGTCAAAAAGAAAATTATCACGTCTCAATTTCTTAGGCCACTTACAAATTCTAGACATCCATAACCACCATAAATTTTTTCATACCTTCAATTATTACAGAGATTTTAGAATTTTCTCACATACTCCATTATGTTCTTCAAACACACATACGTTTGTACATCTGGGTGTGTGTGTGTTTATGACAGCATTTATATATTAATTTTAGTAGTTCTAGTTTAAACAAACTCTAATTTTGATTCTTGTGACAGGTTTTTTTCTTTTTTTTCCCTGGACTTTAGAAAATTATCCTAAAGCATTATGTTTGAATCATATTTTATTCAGTGAAACCTCAGCTGGAATCTCAAAGAAAACCATACTTGAATGGCTGAAAATATATATTTCAATTGACTTGGAACAGTGAAGCCAGTTCATACAGTATTGTTATTTTTACCCTTTCAAATTTTGCACTGCTAATTTAAAAGAGCTATTTTGAAGCCTAATTGCACAACTCTCCTTTAAAACTTTGGCATGGGGGTAGAACAGAGTAGGAAAATTCATGAAATCGTAAAAGAGAGCATCACAGAATTTTGCCCTATGGCTTTTGAATGAAGTTGCTTAGGAATACTTCTCCATGCTGCGAATCTGCTGCTGATTATATCAGTAGCCTTTGCCATAACCTCTGGACTTCTCTATTTGTCACCTGAACAATGAAGATAATAATGCTTCCCGAGGTGGGGGGGAATGGAAAAAGGAAGAATATTCTTATTAATAAAATGAAGGAGAAAAATATGTATTCATAAAATTAAAACTATTTTGCCTATTGTATTTTCCTTTTAGATGTTCAAATTCTTTAGACTACATCAAAATTCACAAAAGAACCTTGAAACAAAGTTTCAGTAACTGATTTTGTTATGTGTCTCATCTATATACTTCAGCTGTAAGCATTGTTTCAGAAGATAGTAAGTTTCTATGTTCAGGGTAGAATTAACCTTAATTTGTTACAACTTTTACACGAAATTATTCATATGTTAATTCAAGTTGGCTCACCTTTGTGTGTCATAAAGCAAATAAAACATATCATTTATTAGAAGTTTTGGAATTTTTAATTTTATAGTGAATTACTATATTGAACAGTATATATGAGGTTTTATTCTTTTCTGTAAAGATGTATTTTGTTTTGTATCAAAATCCCTTAATTTTAAATATTTAAAAACTCAATAATTTATTGGCGAAAAGTGGCTATATTTTTGATTGGCAATCTTAACTACAGAGGGAATAATTAAACATCAAATTGACTTTCGATTTGCAATATCTCCTCGGCTTATTACCCAATAGGTAATTTCACTTTGAGTCAGTGCTCATACTTCTTTGAACTTCAAGCCGCTTTTGCACACTGCACACAATAAGAATGAATATATGTTTACATATATGTGTGTGTGTGTGTGTGTATCTGTTACATATATAATTTGAATAAATAAGTGTATGGAAGGTGATAAATGTTAGGACTTGCATTGTTCGGTCAACTAAGAGCTCAAAAAAGAGTTCCTATTTGATGGGTACACATAGTTAATTGAAGTAGCTACTTCCATTTACGTGATCCCAATCTGACGATTGAGTGCCACATAGCAATCTCTTCCATTGCATTTTTCTCGATTACCTTCTTTTACTGCATTTCTGAATCCTGGGTCATGCTATACAATCTACTTCTATTCAATGTAGATTTTCATGAAACACTTCAGTATCATGGATCTGGATATCCATTCTTTACTAAAATCTTTCAAGGACTGTTTGAACTTGACACAAATCCCTGGTGAAATTCTCACAACTCTACTATGTGTAATGGCCATAAAAATCAAGATTTAAAAGAGATAGCACATATTTACAGCTGTACTTACAACATTGTGTAAAGAGCATCTTGACATTGAAGTTACTAGCAAATTGTGCATGAGATGAACAAAGTATATCATATGTAACTATTTTTCTCCATATCACTTTGCGCTATCTCCATCTATGAAACCTGCGGCCATAAGGGTATCTTTATAATTCCTATATTCAAGAGCTCTAGTTTAGTATTCATTTTTAAAAATGAGATTCTACTTAGATTTGGGCAAGTTTTATGCTTGGTCATCTGAAGGCCAACTTTTGTACCATGGCAAAAGAAGAGATCAGATGGGATTTGAACTAAGAAATCCAGGATGCCCTAGTTTTCAACCTTTCCTTTTATCCATACGGATCTCACCACTCCATTAATTTAAATTCTCCATTCTGATTTAAGCAAAGGTGAAAGTACACTTTTAGCTAAAGGGGAACTGTACTCAGTTTGGTATAGATTCACTTACAGGGTATGTTAAATATGAGGGGAAAAACGAGTGCAATGATAATAATCACTTTGTTATTGCAAATTTTCTATGCAACTCAGGGAAATGCTTCAAAGAGAAGGATTCTCAAGGCAATTCCTATTGAAAACCTGCAACAATAATCTTTCTCCTGTATTTTTAGGTTAAAAAAATGAGTTTCAACTAAATATATGCCCCACACAGGCATTTTTTTCCCCTAGTTTGAAAAATGTACTTAATTACCTTTAGGATATTTCCTTTCAAATATGCCCCCTGAGGTTCATGCACTTATTCTATACTTGTCACAGAAAGGTCAGGTCTCCCTAGTGTTTATGGATACTTAGTTCCACTTAAAAAGCTTAAAAGTCAAAGAAGAGAAAGAAGATGAAAATATTACTTCTTTCTTCTAAGATAGCTCTTTCACATTAATCCTATAAAAATAAACTTATCTCAAAATAAAGTACAGGTGATTTTTGCTTACTGAATTCTTGAAATTAAAATAAATATTTCCAAGTTACATAAATAAAATCATGTGCCACTATGAACCAATTAATGAAAGCACTTTATCGACTTCAAGAATCCACTTACTGACACCCAAAATCAGAAAGGTAAAAAATAAACACAAAAATTACTTATTAAAATCCATTTTCACCCATCTCGCACAATACACTTCTGTGACAAATTCTGAGAGAAAGTACTGCATAAATTATCCTATCACCAGATTTTTTTAATGATAGTCTAAAAAGCTACTAAAATCAACAAATGATTAAAAAATTGTCGATATCAGGGAAACACTCCTCAACGCTAGCATCAGTTGGTTTGGCTGCTGGTTGCAGGCATTAGAAATTGACTTTGGCCATAGATGTAGAAAATCGATTTAGAAATACAAGAAGGAGTTCATAGAATAAGAAGCCCAGAGAAGCAGATTCCGAGATCTCACTGGAATCAGAGGCTTCAAGAGACCAGAAGCTTGGCAGCTCAGCACTAGTGTGGTTAGGATGTTTTTATTGTTGCTGGCACGACCGGACATGAACAGTTGTCAGTCCTGTCTTCGATTCCAACAGGGCTGCCAGAAAAAACCCAATGTCATTGCCTCTTTGTATCCCACCCTCTGATTCCATCTCTGTGAGTGACAGCACGCTATTGACTTGTCTCAACCAAGTGCCGCTGTCCTAGTTGAGAGGACATGCCTGGCTTTGAAGGTTTCTGTAATCTTGTCACCAACCAAATCATACAGTGTTGCTTTCTCTAAACAAAGATCATCCTCGCAGGCTGGCAAATGATGTCCTCTCCAGAACAATCTCCCCCCCCCCCCCAATAGCATGCAGACCAGTGGACTTAGCAATGTTAAAGTTTTGGTAAAGTTACATGGCCAAAGAAAATGACCCTGGGGTCATTCCTTCATCCTTTCATCACATTTGTAATTAAGTTATTAAATTATGGTAAGAAATAAAGGGAACAGGGAGGAAGTTCTTTGACGTTCAAATGCTTTTTATTGGGTTATTCACAGCGGTTGCCTATATAAAGTTACTGTCTGGTTGGAACCTCTGGATTTTTTTCAGTATCTAAGCATGTCTGTTACTGCACATGACCAAAATGGAGGGGTACAAGGGTGTACCTGGTTTTTATGCTCTTCTTATGTCAGTTCATTTTTAAATCATTTTTCTCCCCTTTTTGGAGTTGCAGAGTCTTGATAATTTGTATATGTTTTAATTCTGAAGTTCCTTGCTTAACTTTCCACTTTTTTTCCTAGCCTTTATATTCTATATGTAAGGAAGATAAATGGATAGGTACATAGTTAAAAGACTCAAAACTTATATCTTAAGATCTCATATCTCAAAACAATTTGATATTTATTGACATGATTCAACCTCTTCTAGTCTTTTCTAACATATTCTCAAGAAACAACTTCATAAATTCTCTGTAAATAAAAATATTATCTCCCATTTCCTGAGGCTTCATGAAACTGCCTAAAATTTTTTGCATGTTTTCTACTTTCCATGAAATCATAAAATAACTGATTCACGACCTTTTTAGCTTCTTAAACTGATTTGTAAATTTCATCTATTGTCATTGTTATTTTTATCAAATAGGATCTTGAGAATGACATTAACTGTTGAGAGAACGAACCTCATCATTCAACAGTATCTGAATAACCTTCGACAGAAAGTAATACACTCTACAATACTTGTTTTTGATTTTCTACTATATAGATGAAAATTTTTACAAGAACCATGTCTCATACCACTGCAGAAATCAGCACCTACAGCTGAAATGCTATAGAGTGCTTGCAACTTCAAATAAAAATCTATTGACTTAGCTCACCTTTCAAGGACAGAACTTTTCTGAATGACCTCTGGCAAAAAAAAAAAAAAAAAATCTTTAGGGAAAGTGTAAGAGTCTAGAAAAAACTTTTTCTGCTCAGACCTTGAAGAAATACCTCATCTAGATTCAGAATGAGAACAGAGATTATTTTACACGACAATAATACATTCAGATGCCTTGACGATCAGACCAAATTCTTTCCTGTTCAATATTCACTCTCGCATGACCAACGACATCTTCATTCAACTGTCAGAGAGCAGAACGGTTTTAACCTTTAATGTCCATCAGTCACCTTTTAGGTATAAAAAAAAATTTCGTGAGTAGGTTGGACTTTTAGTGAACTCATTTCATGCACGGAATATTATTGTAAGGATTGTTGAAGTCAGAATCTTCACTTATTTTAAATATATGTTTCTCTATCTTGTTCCCTTTAGAGAGTGCGGTGAAAGTCCACACTGCCTCCTTGCCAGGTGCGGACCAGCAATACACAAGCACACCTGCTGCCCCAAAACATGGAGTGCAATAAATATAAAGATATCCTTAGACTCATTTTTAGCTTTCTTTCCCATTCATCACTCTCTTTCTCTTTCACTCAAGTAGGATGCAGAGTGGTCTTTTAAGACATGTCAGATCGTAGTGTTCCTCTGATTAACATTGTATTCTTTCATATAGAGTAAAAGCCAAAGACCTCACAATGGCCTCTGCAGGAGTTGTCCACATCCCTCTCTTGTTACCCTGAAACATCTCCATCATTTTGCCCTTATTCATTTTACTGCAGCCATATGAACTCCTCTGCTCTTCCTTGAAATTCCTCAGCCATTGCCTTGGGATCTTATTTCCTTCTTCCTCCAGATTCTTCATGGCTTATTCCCCCTGGTCCCTACCTCATCTACGTCAAGTATAGCATCAAGTGTTATCCTAATAGGATCAAGTATTATCTTACAGGTGTTATCTAGGGCCAACCCTAACCATTCTTTGCAAGGGCAATCTCCCCTGTGCCCTAGAACTTCATAGTTTCCATTTCTGCTCTATTTCTATCCATTAAAATTTCTCATATTGTAACATAGTGCAAAATTTAGTGAAATATAAATAAATGAATTGAAATGTAATTTGATATGCTAAGTTTTTAAATCAAAATAAAGCTACTTGTGATTCTAGCCTTCACTCTCCTTCAGGTTGCTGAGGTTAAGAAGCAGTATCACATTTTACACGTTACTTCAACAATCCAAACCACAGGTAGATAACCCAGAAGAAATCCTATCTATAAAAGAGAAGACATGTACAAGAAAGGTGACAGCAATACTCTTCACAAGACATAACACAGAAGAACCTAAAACAAGTGAGTATATGAATAAATCATGATATAATGCAAGATAATATGGTAAAGTGAAGGAACTAATATGGCATGAAAGAATAGGAATAGGTCTCAGTAACATAACATCTAGAGAAAAACATCTAAAGAAAACATCTTTAAAAAAAAAAGAAATTTTTGTTCAATTTACAGAATTTCCTCAACTTCACTTGAGTACAATATTTTGGTAATTACCAAATACCCTCAAACTGCATTATATGAGTAAACAAAAGGGCTTTTGACAGTCCCAAGAAAAAAATACTTTGTTCGGGAAGATCTATTTCATTCATTCAAAGAAAAAGGTGATCTTACCTAAGCTGTTCAGTCCCTCTCTGCTCTCTAAATCAGAGTCTATCTTCAACAAGTGTACAGCCATAAACCAAAAAAGGTCATGGCATTTAGACATAGTAAAGTTTTGTTTTGAGGACAAAAGGAAAAACATTTGAGAAAAATTTTCATGGACTTGAAGGTCTACAAGTTGCACTAAACCATCACTGAATCCTGAATCCTAGGTTTTTTAAAAAATAAATTTGTGTGTGTATGTGTGTCTTACAGTTTAATATGTGGGATTTTCTTTCTTATGTTCTGCACTGCCTAAGCATAACCCCCCACCCCCATACATTTGGGTAACATTTCCCCAGGGATTTTTTTTTTTTGCATCCCTTTCAATGAAAAGGACTTAGGCCAAAGGACAAAGGAATCATTATAAGGAGTCAGGATCTTTTTTGTTGTTGTTGTTTGTTTTGTTTTGTTTTTTGTCCTATTTCAAGTTAACCTAAGCACTCACTCAAGCTAATACAGTTTCCATTTTTTGTTTGGTTGTGTGATGATCCCTGCGAGATTTCAGAAGTGACAAAATGGTAGGTAGCAAGCTAATATTAGGGTCTTCTTAGAAAAGAGAAATTTTCATAGTGAATTTGATGGAATAGAGGAAGTCAGTGGTAATAAATTATTCAAGATAACAATAGTCTTTAGGCATTCATAACTTAGCTTTTTAAAATAGTAGCCTGTAGCTGAGCTGCATGTCAGAATACAGTTAACTCTGTGCTTGGGGTTGAGATTATCCTGTTGGTAAGGTTAAATAACAATTATGCCATTTTTCTTAACACCATATATGTTTTTACTTTTAATTCATCATTAAACAGGCTGACCAAATTGAGACCATACATTCAATGAAATATTAAACTAATATATCTTTTATCACCCTGTGTTGTTAGTCAATATAGAGCTATTCTACATGGAGTCATTGGTACGGGTACAGCTTCAAGCCAATTACAAGGTATCTCTAACGAATCAGATTTCTGAGAGCAATTCTTTAATTTGTCTTAAAATTCCACTTTGAAATTTCCAATTAACTCTTCTGTTTGACCCTTACCTCAAGAGGTGCACGTAGAAAAGCCTTTAAGGTAATGGTTAATTGGATACATACTTTCTAAGCTAGAAGTTTGAAAAAGTACTTTTATAGCTAATTCTTTGGAAACAGACATCTATATATAACTTAGGTATTTTAGTTTAATTTCTCTGTTTCAGATTATAAATAGCTGACCTTCTTTAGGGTTTTCTCTTTAAAAAAATGATTTTTAAAAATCATGTCATTTCAATTAAGAAAAATTATTAATGTTTGTCTCTCAGTTTATAAGATGAAGAGGGTAGGAGAGGCTTGAAAGTCATCTTTCTGATTAATTTCTTTCAGAGGTTTTTTCTCTTTTTTATCTGCTGTTTTTAGAAAAGTGTTACAATGAATGAAAGTGTTATTAATGCAATTATTAGCTGGTATGATGGTTTTCTTATAATGAATAATCTGGTTAAGATTTTACAGAAATAATGGCATGCTTTGATTACAGCTCCTACTTCAAACATATCAATTTTAGTTATATATATTTAGTTATACATATAATATGTAAATATTATATATATATTTAGTTATATTATATATATATTTTTTTTAGATTAAAAAATGATGTCTTTGTATATTGGGGAAAAAAAGAAATAAATAAAGTGGTGATTGAGACTGAGTCTATTGTGTATACAGCAGGGAAACATCGTAGTGGTTTGAATCTAGTAGGTTAGAAAGGAATAGAAGGGCTCTCTTTAAGACTTGTCTCAAGGTGTGAAGCTGGAATGTGCTTGCATTGTTTCTCAGTAAGTAGCCTGTGGCTACAGAACTCTGAGCCTAGGGAGGAAGGATGATACAGAAATAAACAATTATTATCAGCTGGCACAGAGTCTACCTATAACATATGACTGTCACCGGGAAGGTAGAAATGTGTAATGTGACAGGAAGATAGTTGTCTTTGAACATGGCAACTCCATAATTCTTATATAAGAAGGGGTGAGCACAGAAGAACAGAATGAAAAAAATCAAGTAATTGTGAACTGAAAAAGTAGATACTTCCCACTTAAAGTGAGCATGCAAAAGCAAATAGAAAAAAATCCAATTATATGAAAGATAAGTAATTTTAACAGAGCACTAACATGTCTTTGTTCATGAATGCTCATGTAAAGAAAATTCTAGTATTTTAAATTTATTATCAAAGAAATAAATGAAGACATCACAACCATAAAAAATATGAAATGATGAAATACAAACACAATCGAATGAAGCAGACTAATTGAAATAAGAAAGTGAACGGATTAAACTTTTTTCCGCATCAAAAATGCAGCCTTTAAAATTTCAAAATGCGTAGAAGGAATAGACTCTAGGCAGTATAAAAAATAGCAAATTGGAACATAAAAGTGAGAACAATCACACAGAATTAAGTATCAAAAGATTAAAAAGTTTAAAAATGTAAAAAGTAGGAAAGAGGAAGACCTAAATTCAGAAGCCAATATTTTTCTGAGAAGTTTGAGGACAGAGAATGGAGGGAACAGCAAAGAAGTGATATGCAGAGTTAAAACTCAGTTATTTCCAACATGAGTATTTTTCTTAGGAAATCTTGATGTTGAAATAGCACTCGATATATTAACAGTGAAAAAATTCCATATAGGCAGTTGCATGTTGAGAAACTGAACACAAGGAATAAAGAAGTATTTTAAAGCAAATATCAGAAAAAAATATATTAATAAGTATAATGATAAGCAGTCCTACAACAGTGTTTCTACAGCAGCAGTTAATGCTTGAAGATAATGGGGTTTATATGACAGTAAAGAGAAAAAGAGATATCAACATAGAAGTAATTACCTTGCTTAACAGTCATTTAGAACACACAACATGTTTCCACCTACTTAGACAACACAGTAATTGAGATGGAATTTACAACTTCCACCTCTATTTTTAACAAATAAAAATCCAGATTTTTAATATGAGTTTTTAAAAAGAAGCAAGAGGCCCAAAACGGAGTCACTTATGTTAAGCCCAGGACACCAGACTAAGATTTAATACCTGACCTATCCACAGTTTCGATCTTCCCCAGAACTATAATCTTAACCAGTAAATCTGGAGTTTTCACCAGCACCAATGAGGTAACCGGCCACATAGGCCCTTTCTAACCGCTCCCCACCTCCACACCCTGAAGGAAGATGCGATTGTCTCCCTAATAGATCCTTTGGTCTCCCAAAGAAAGATACCTCACCAGACACAATCTTTTTTGTTTATGACTTCCTTATCCTGCCTTTAAAATGGTCTTCTTCTCTGTAGTCCTTTCTATTAGGAGTTCCTTTCTATTGTTGGATGGGATGCTGCCTGATTCATGAATCATTTGATAAACCGATTAGATCTTAAGGGTTCACTCAGTTGAATTTTTGTTATTGACCATGATGAAGTTCTAGAACCTAGGTGAGGTTCGGTGGGCTGAGGTCCGGAGCCGATGACCAAGAAAGAATTCTTGAGACATCTTTGGTGCAAAATGGTGGTTTATTAAAGCACGGGGACAGGACCCGTGGGCAGACGGAGATCTGCTGCCCAGGGCCTGTGAGGAGTGTCTGGTTATATACACAGGAGTTGGGTAGATGAGGACAAAGGGGTGTTCAGAAGGGCTATTGGGGTAAAGAAGACTGTCAGGATATTGAAGGCCTGGTTACTATCAAGCCAAGGCCACTTTCCCTCTAATGAGGCACTAACATAAAGACAATTGGGAGTCTCCTGGTGGAATGTGACATTCCTGCTATCAAACATCCTTGTTAGTGAGATTTAAGTTTAGAAGAAATTTAACTTTATTTACTTTTCTTTCTACCTCTGGCTCCTTCGTTTTTTTATGGAGGGGAGGGTGACGTTAGGGCTTGAGGAACTAAGTTATGTGTCTTTGGAAATTGGGCTATTGATAAGGTAACTTCTTTGTTGTAAATCTCAAGGACATTTGTAAACCAAGAGAGACTCCTGCCTTGCAGGACTGTGATCTCCGCAAGATAACCATTGGTTCTTCTTTTAGGGAAGTCAGGGGTGCCTGTGGAATGTCACACATATTACCAAGGGGAGTGGGTGGAGAGGGGGTGCAAGGCGCCAGCCCCTGCTCCCTCATCAACCAGAACTGTGGCTTTCAAGAAATTAGAATCTGGGCAATGAAATATAGTAATAGGAGATAAACAAAGTGAGTCCTACAATTTCTCTAGCTTGTTGCAGAAGTATTTGAGGTCTTGGGATAGACCCTGGACACTCAGACACTGAATGAGTTTGTTGCAAGTCAAGGCATCTACAGTGTGCAGGTCCAAGTATTAGAGGAGGAAAAGTACAGAGAAAGAACTCCAGAGATCTCCAGAGGGTCCCCTTCAAATATACAGTCCTGTACTGATCAGCACAACTGTGTGAGGAAACTGAGAGGTTGGCAACGGAAACACCTCAAAGGATTAGGAAGAATAGTGTCCGACATTCACACAAGGCTTGGACTAGGACCTCTACCCTCCAACTGGAATGCAAAATGCCCAGTTAATGGGACAACAAATAGAGTAGTGAGGAGATTTTGTCTCAGTATCAGGGAAAACACCCTATACTTTATACTATATCTGCTTTGTTCTGACCTAGGATCATTTATGGGCAAGACCCAAAAGAATGAAATTTTTCCATGTAACTTATCAAACAAAGGTCAAGAATCTTTAAAAACTATCCAGGACACAAACGTAAAATTAACAGCATGGCACCTAATTCAAAACTATGAGTCAGGCAAAAGAAGTAGAAAACTATAACTCATGGTGGAAAACAAAATCAATCAAAATTGATTTTGAAATGGCACAAATAATAGAATAGACAAACACTTTATTTTTTTAAGATTTTATTTAATTATTTGAGAGAGGAGAGAGAGAGAGAGAGAACACATGGCAGGGGTGGGGGAAGGAGAAGGAGGGGAAACTCCCTGCTGAGCAGGGAGCCCACTATGGGGCCCAGAGGTCCCTGAGATCATGATCTGAGTCTAAGTCAGATGCCTAATCAACTGAGCCACCCAGGCATCCCTAGACAAGGGCTTTAAAAACTAGATTACTCTATTGTATACTTCTTGATGGAGTATACAAAGATGGATGGAACATGTTACACAGAGATACAAAAGAAATAACAAAGGACCAAGATTGAACTTCTAATCATGAAAACTACAATATCAGAGATAAAAATACACTGAAGATGAGGCGCCTCGTGTCTCAGTCGGTTAAGTGGCCAGCTCTTGATTTCAGCTCAATCGTGATCTCAGAGTCTGGAGATGGAGCCCCATGTTGGGCTCTGAGCTCAGCACAGAGTCTGTTAGAAATGCTGTCTTTCCCTCTCTCTCTTCGCCTCCCCCTGCTCACATGAATACACTAAAGGTGATAAATACTAGATGAAATACTTCAGAAGCAAAGATTAGTAAACTTGAAGGTATAGCAAAGAAAGCTAATAAAAACTGAGCCAGAGGGAGAAAAATTGTATGGGAAGAAAACATTGAACAAAGCATCAGTGAAGTATAGAACTGCGTTGAGCAGCCAAATACGTGGGTAACAAGTTCCACAGAGTGTGTTTGTGAAGGGGTAGGCATGGTGGTGGTAGCAAAAAGTATTTAAAGATGCAATGGCAAAGTTTCCCAGTGCAAGTGAGAAGACAGTAGTACATCAACTCTAAAGTACTAGGAAAAAATGGAAAACCACCCTACAATCTTTCACTAAAAGAAAATATCTTTTAGAAAATAAAGGTGACCTGGGGCGAATAATACATTATATGTTAATAAAAAAGAAAATAAAGGTGAAATAAGGACTTCATTCAGCCATACAGAAGCTAAAAAAATTTATCCCAAGGTAAGCTTCTTTGGAAGAAATATTAAAGGAAATCCTTCAAACAGAAGGAAAAAAAAACCCACATGAAAACCTGGATCTATACAAAGAAAACAAAGAGCAGCAAAAATAGAAAATCCACGAGTAAATACAAAGATTATCATTATTATTTAAATAATTAAAATGAATTCACTATTTATCCACACACACACACACACACACACAATCCAATATTTGTAGGGTTCAACATCTGTTGAACTAAAATATATGGCTGCAGCAAAGTAAAGTCTGGGAAGGGATAATTAGAAGGATATGCTTATAAGGATATTGTGTTTTATGTTAAGTAGCATCCTAGCCTTTGAAAGAAAATTTTGAGGAGTTAAAATGTATACTATAAATATTATAAATACCATAAAGAGCATATGTATATCATAAATACATATATATAAATACCAGATAAATATCACAAATACCATAAAGCACAACTAAAATAATACCAGAAAGGTATAAATCAACACAGGAAATAAAAAAGAATCAGAAAAAAATACTAATTATTTCCAAAGAAAGCAGGATAAAGACAAAATGGAACAAAAAATAGATGGGAGAAAGAGAAAATGAATGACATTACAGTGGTTTTAAACACAAACATATCAATAATCACATTACATGTAAGTGGTCTTACCATCTTATTAAAAAGGCAATTTCATATTGAAATTTTTTTTAAAAAGCACCAACTACATGCTGCCCAGTAAGAAACCTATTTGCTATAAAGTCACAAAGTAGCTAAAAGTACAACTATGTAAATAGATACACCATACTAACATCATTAAGAATAAAATTTAGGGGCGCCTGGGTGGCTCAGTGGGTTAAGCTGCTGCCTTCGGCTCAGGTCATGATCTCAAGGTCCTGGGATCGAGTCCCGCATCAGGCTCTCTGCTCAGCAGGGAGCCTGCTTCCTCCTCTCTCTCTCTGCCTGCCTCTCTGCCTACTTGTAATTCTCTCTGTCAAATAAATAAATAAAATCTTTAAAAAAAAAAAAGAATAAAATTTAGGTTGCCTCTATTACTCTATTAATAACGAAGTAGGTTTCAGAACAAATGTTGATAATAGAGATAGAGTAATAAAATTATGATCAATTCATCAGGAGAACATAGCAAATCTAATCATTCATTTAGCAAGTAATAGAAATTTAAAATATATGAACCAACACGTATTTTTTAAAAGCTGAAAGGAGAAATAAACCACAATATCTCACTCAAAATAATTGATAAAACACATAGGCAGAAAATTAGTAAGGATATAAAATATGTGAAAAGTATTATCACCAATACTTCCTTATGACATTTTTAGAAATTTAGAATATGTGAACCAATACTTATAAAGCTGAAAGGAGAAATAACCCAAAATAGCACTCAAATATCACTCACTCAAAATAATTGATAACACACATAGATAGAAAATTAGTAAGGATATAAAATATGTGAAAAATATTATCAACCAATTCTTCCTCATGACATTTTTTAGAATCCTTTATTCAACATTCATAACATACACATTCTTCTGAAGTGAATATAGAACACTTGCCAAGACAGATTCTAGTTTGGGCCACAAAATCAATATTTTTGAAAGGATATAATTCTTACCAAGTAGGTTATCTGACTACAGTTAGGCTAACTTGTAAATCAATCACAAAAAGATATCTACAAAATCAGCCATTGTTTGGACATTACATAACACTCCACTGAAGGTTGAGCGAGAGAGTGGAAGTTGAGAGAAAATTCACTTGCCATACATTTGAAGAGAGGATGTTCAGCGTGACTGCTTATTTTTCTCTAGCCAAACAGAACTAGAGAATTGGATTTTAACTATGGTTGTATTTTACCAAAGCAACTTGTTTCTCAAAGAGAAACAAGATTATGGAGGGTGTATACTTAAAAGACTCATTATAAACGTAGACCTTGGAAATTAAAGAACATGAGAAGGAGAAGACAGTATATAAAGGGGAAGAGATGGAGGGATATCACTGGGAATAGTGAATCCTTGAAATTAGGGTTTGAATTGGAAAAAGAAGGTCGTGGTCAGACTGTGATGCTTGAAATTTACATTACGGACTGTCTGCAGTTATTGCTATTAGCAATTGCTCAAATAGAAAATAGTACTTTCACACTGATAAGCAAACGTATTCAGAAGGAAAGGTGGAAGAGTAATATGAAATTCAGACACCATAAAAAGGTGAGAATCAAGTAGAGCTTGAAAGAATGCATTTAGGACACATGTAACTGATAAAAAAGCAGGCAGCCGAATATAAGAATTACAGAGACGTAATAAGAAAAACATACATACTTATAAAAACATGGGCAAATAATATGAATAAAATTGAATGGTTATAGTACACAGATGATACTTAATCTCATCACTGATCAAGAAATTGTATATTTTAGAAGATCAAATCCCTCTTGTATGGAATAATTTAAAAATGTGATTCATCCCAATGCAAAAAGACACAAGAATTCTCACATTGGTTAGAATATGAATTGGTCAGTTATTTTGGAAAGCAATTGGCAATATTTAAGGAAGCTGAAGATGTGCATAGGCTATAATCCAAAAATACTGATTCTGGATAAACACTCAGACCTGTATTCGAGGAGACATGTGCAATAATATTCACTGTAATATTAGTTACAATGGGATAGAGAACATAAAACCCACCTAAAGGACTAGTTAAGTAAGATGAGGTATTGTCGTACTATGAGTAAACTAGGATACAGTAAAATATTGTCGTTGAACTTAACGTATAAACACCAACACGAGTAACTAAAAAAAAAAAAAAAGCAAGATGCAAAAAATACAGGTTCAAATGCAATCCCTATCAAAATACCAACAGCATATTTTCACAGAGCTAGAACAATCTTAAAATTTATATGGAACCACAAAAGACCCTGATCGCCAACACAGCCTTGAAAAAGAAAAGCAAAGCCGGAGGCATCACAAGTTATATTACCAAGGTATAGTGATCCCGACAGTATGGTACTGACACAAACACAGGCACATAGATCAATGGAACAGAATAGAAACCCAGAAATGACCCACAACTATATGGTCAATTGTAATTTGTGACAAAGCAGGAAAGATTATTTAATGGGAAAAAGACAGTCTCTTCAACAAATGGTGTTAGGAAAACTGGAAAGCAACATGCAAAAGAATGAAAATAGACCACTTTCTCACACTACACACAAAAAGAAATTCAGAATGGATTGAGGATAGAATATGAGACCTGAAACCATAAAAATCCTAGGGAACACAGAGAGTAACCTCCTTGACATGAGCTGTAGCAACTTCTTTCTAGATAGGTTTCCTGAGGCAAGGGGAAAAAAAGCAAGAACAAACTGTTTGGACTACATCAAAATAAAAAGCTTCTCCATAGTAAAGGATACAAGCAACAAAATTAAAAGGCAACCTACAGAATGGGAGAAGATATTTGCAAATGACATATCTGATAATGGTTAGTATCCAAAATATATAAAAAACAAACCCCCCAAAAACAAATAATCCAATTAAAAACTTGGCAGAGAACGTGAAATAGAGATGAATAGACATTTTTCTAAAGAAGACATCCAGATGTCCAACAGACACAAGAAAAGATGCTTAATATCACTGATCATCAGGGAAATACAAATCAAAACTACAGTAAGGGCGCCTGGGTGGCTCAGTGGGTTAAGCCGCTGCCTTCGGCTCAGGTCATGATCTCAGGGTCCTGGGATCGAGTTCCGCATCGGGCTCTCTGCTCAGCGGGGAGCCTGCTTCCCTCTCTCTCTCTCTCTCTGACTGCCTCTCTCTCCGTCTACTTGTGATCTCTCTCTGTCAAATAAATAAATAAAATCTTCAAAACTACAGTAAGATATCACCTCATACCTGTCAGAATAGCTAAAATAAAAAACTCAAGAAACAACAAGTGTTGATAAGGAGAAAAGGAACCTTTTTACTCTATTGATAGGAATGTAAACTGGTGTATGCATGGAGGTTCCTCAAAAAAAAAAAAAAATAGAACTACCTTATGATATAACAATTGCACTATTCTTTACCCCAAAAATACAAAAATATTAATTCAAAGGAATGCTTGCACCCTGATGTTTATAGCGGAATTATCTCCTAACAGCCCAAGTATGATGAATGGCTAAAGAAGTGGAATATATAGTGGAATATTACTCAGCCATGAAAAAGAATGAAATCTTTCCATTTGCAATGACATGGATGGAACTAGAGAAAATAAAACTGAGCAAATTTTATCAGGCAGAGAAAGAAATATACCACATGATTTCACTCATATGTGGAATTTAAGAAACAAACCAGCAAAGGGGAAAAAAAGAAAAGGAGGCAAACCCAAGAAGCAGACTCTTAATTCAAGACAACAAACTGATGACTACTAGAGGGGATGTGGATGGACTTTTCTTTTTCTTAATTTGTCACCATGAAAGGAGAGAATATATGAAATATTAGTTTATCTTATCATTTGAATGTAAACAGAGAAGAAATAATATTTAAGGAAATTATGACATCCAAATGAACCATTTTAACTAATGAAATTTATATTATTAACTCATTATGGAAATATTTACATTGGTCAAATATAATTTATATTCCCATCAATGCAATGTGAAATTTGGTTTTTTAAGATGTATAAGCTTCACATAATCCATCACCTTGTCATAATTTCCTTTTCTTTATAATATTTGTTGAAATTGAATTATAGTATAAAACTATTTACCTTCAATATTTATAAGCTATTTTCTTAGTTCTAAAATACTTATAACAAATGTAAAATACTTATAATGAATGTACTATTTTATGTGAAGACAGTGGATTTTTTTTGCAGCAAATATTCCTATAAGTACTTCTTGAAATTTGTTCATATATCTAAGGCACTCTTATTTGATACTTTTCAAATTTATCAAAAGTGCTCATTTATCTTAAAGTTTGGATTTATGAAATATATAATAGAGATATTAAAAATAAGTAAATATTTGAAAGATTAGCTCATTAATATATTTTCAGGCATTTTGCCCATGTTATAGTTATGCTAAATTATTTATGATTAACTCATAAAAACATTTTAATAAATAAGAAGAATTTATGTTTTCTAGTGAAATCTGGATATATTTCATATAGTGGAGAAAATCTAATTTAAAGGACAGTTTAGATCAAAAGAGAGACATACAGGGGCGCCTGGGTGGCTCAGTGGGTTAAGCCTCTGCCTTCGGCTCAGGTCCTGATCTCAGGGTCCTGGGATCGAGTCCCGCATCGGGCTCTCTGCTCAGCGGGAAACCTGCTTCCCCCTCTCTCTCTGCCTGCCTCTCTGCCTACTTGTGATCTTTCTCTATTAAAAAAAAAAAATCTTAAAAAAAATTTAAAAAAAAGAGAGACATAAAAATATTTAACAGGCTAAAATTTTATTTTCCAATGTTTTTGTTTCTTGAGCTCATCTTCACCTCTGGTTAATGTGTTAGAGACTTAGAAGATCTTTTTTAAAAAGTTTCATGGAAATACTCCTCACTTCAGCAATATATATTTTTTCCTACAAGCTTCCCCCCTCCACAGTCACACACAGAGCTGTCTCTTATTATGGAAATGTTAATAGCTGTTATCATCAATAGTGAAATATCTTTTACACATTATTCATTAGTATAAATTCTAAACTTTAACTTTCTTTTGTTAAGTAATCAGAGTGACATTCATGGATGACTGGAAATATTTGAAGTGATATCTTTTATATTTGAAAATTAGCTTTTTGTGTTGATAATATAAGCTTAGTGATGCCAGACTGCTTTAATCATGAAGACTTTTCAGCAATGACACTATTCAATCTGGGCTCGTGATTTCTCTCTGTCTCAATCCATAATCATGAGCATAGTTTTGGGAAAAATTTTCAAATAGGAAAGAGAAGGTTAGGAACAATGAGTACATGTATTTTAACATTGAAAATAGTTGTAGCACACTAGGAAATAAATTTAATATTTTGTGGGTGTCTTTAGAAGTTTAATTTGTTTTATGGATATTATTCTAATTAAACAGAAAAAAGTTAGAAAGCTCTTACAAAATTATATAGTTAAGAATAGTTATGTTTGTGTTTTAATATTGTGGCTTGAAGGAAAACAGAAACAAAATGGTAGAACAAATGAGATAATCAAAAGTGACCATTGGGGGCGCCTGGGTGGCTCAGTGGGTTAGGCCGCTGCCTTCGGCTCAGGTCATGATCTCAGGGTCTTAGGATCAAGTCCCGCATGGGGCTCTCTGCTCAGCAGGGAGCCTGCTTCCCTCTCTCTCTCTCTCTGCCTGCCTCTCCATCTACTTGTGATTTCTCTCTGTCAAATAAATCAATAAAATCTTTAAAAAAAAAAAAAAAGTGACCATTGGCAAAACTGATTAAATGTCCATTGTTCCGACGGTATTGGAGAGGGTCCCCAGGCTTGTCCTTTTTCAGAAGACTTAAGTATGTCAGTGTGTTGGCTAAGACAACAGTGATAACATAATCTGATTTGGGTTTCAGTAAAATTATTATTTCTTTTTGGGGGGAACTCAGTGAAGCCTCTTAGAGGATGCACAGAGGAACCAAAGGCTTGGTACATTCTCCTCAACCTGTTAACTACACTTGTGCCGGTGATATTTGGACCCAAGCAAATGCCTGATGTCACATCTTTCGATTCACCAACCCTGGCTGGATATAGCTACTGAATCAGCCAGAAATCTGACTTGTATGTCTGTCTGGACTAAATAATCTAACCGTTTTGGGATCCTTCTCATGCCCATTAACCGTTCTCCGTGTCTATTCCTTATTTCTAAGTGAGGATTATTCCTATTCCGTAGAGTACTGGGGAACGGGGTTGGCTGAATGTGAGAAACTCAGTGTGATACAGGGAGGCGGTAACCAGGACGTGACAAGCCACACAGGGGAGAGGCCATGAGAAAGTCCTCAGAGAAGCCAAGAGTAGACAGAGAACAGGGAGAAACTCAGAGCACTTGTGGAGAGAGTCTTTACTCTGGTAAGGCCTGTCTCTTCATTAATGCACTTTTAGAAAAACTGTTACGATTGTGAGAGATAATGGAGGATCTCCTTTGCCACTTCACTAGCTTTGCAATTTTTGGCTTGTTGAAGCTGGGTGACTTTGGTACATAATTCTCCTTCTGCATCACTTTATCTTTTTTTTTTTTTAAAGATTTTATTTATTTATTTGACAGGCAGAGATCACAAGCAGGCAGAGAGGCAGGCAGAGAGAGAGGAGGAAGCTGGCTCCCTGCTGAGCAGAGAGCCCGATGTGGGGCTCGATCCCAGGACCCTGAGATCATGACCTGAGCCGAAGGCAGAGGCTTAACCCACTGAGCCACTCAGGCGCCCCTCACTTTATCTTTAATATGGAGGGAATTGCAGTGCTGTTATAGATTTGTTATGATCACTAAACCGAACATTTAAAGTGCTTCAAACAACTCTCAGTCTGTAGTAAGTCTTAACCAATGTTATTTATTATTATAATTATCATTATTATAATATTTGCTTCTATCTTATCTTTCATTTTTTGTTGTTCACATGTATGTGTATATATGCATACACACAAAGCTATACTTAAACAGATATATAGTATTCATAGAAATTATGCACATTTTCAACACTAATAATATGAACACTTATGTACTTACCCCAAACAAATAACATATATTATCTGTATCTTCAAAAAGTCCACTGTACCACTATGATTACTTTTCCAAACTTGTCTCAAAATACCCACAATGTTTACATTTCTATTATTCATCCCTATGTTTTTCTTTAAAAAAAAAATTTTTTTTTTTTTTTTTTTTGCCTGAAAGAGAATGAGAGGCAGGGAGGGGCAGAGGGAGGGAGAGAGAAAATATTTTTATTTTTTATTTATTTTAAAAAATATTTTATTTATTTATTTGAGAGACAGAGAGAGAGAATGAGCACAAGCAGGGGAAGTGGCAGAGGGACAGGAGAAGCAGGCTTCCCACAGGGAGACTGATGTGGGAGGGCCCGGTCCCAGGACCCTGAGATCATGACCTGAGCCTAAGGGCAGACGCTTAACTGGCTGAGTCACCCAGATGCCCCTAGAGAGAGAGAAATTTAAGCAGATTCCAAGAGGAATGTAGAGCCCCCAGGGCCCTCCATCCTGTGATCCTGAGATCATGTCCTGAGCTGAAACCAAGAGTCCCAGTGCTTAACCAACTGAGCCACCCGAATACCCCACTGTGTTTTTTTCTTTTGAGATTTTCATTTGCATTTTATAACAAAGAGCCTTGACCTACACAAGAAATGTGTGCTTCCTTGTTTGGTGTCAAGTTTCCTCTAGGAAGTGGCTGCCAGTTCAAGGGCTCTATCTCCCAAGTCCCTTGTGTGTAGGTGGGTGATAAGGACAAGTCTTTGCCAAAATGGAATGTGGCTGGATGTGATACAGGTCCTTTCGGAATCATGGTGCTTAGGAAATGGGTGTGTCTTTCCATGTTCCCTTTCCCCATCAACCACATGGATGAAAAGAAATATGTGACTCCAGAGGATGATAAAGTCACAATGTTAACGGAGTCACCATGCAAGGTAAAGCTACCTGTCCAAGGGGAACGCAGGCTCCAGACACAGAACATGAGAAAGAAATGAATTCTCGAAGTTTGGGTATTGAGGGCAGCTAAAAGTAAGCAAACTAATAACAGGTTTACAGTCCTAAGGAATGTTGTGCATTTTTTAAAATTTTGCTTCTTTTCTCACTTTACAAAAATACTTGTAAAATGGATCATTCTGAAGCTTTTTTTAATTATTCAAAGTTATATTTTTGTTATTTGACATTTTTCATGCAGGCATCTATAGTTCTTTCACTTTTATTGCCATATGCTCTCCTGTTGTATAAACATACTACATTACAGTTATTCACTTTATTTTTTTAATTCAATTGGGAAAAAATTGTCATCTTTATGATAGTTAATGGTATTTTGCTTTCATATGGTTCAATAAAGTTTTATAATTTTGTTCCTAAAGGCCTCTCACATCATTTGCTAGATTTACTCCTAGATACTTCTTATTTTTTATTTCTGTTGTAAAAGATATTGATGTTGACAAGTATCAAAACATACTTTGGAAATGTTAGAAAATAAAGAAATAATTGTTGACATGTATTGATTTTTTGTTAATCAACCATGCTAAACTTTGTTATTAACCCAAATAATCTATAAATTCCTTGCATGTGCTAAGTACACAAGAATTCCATTTGCAAATAATTATAATTTTTTTCACTCTTGTAAATCTTTTTTTTTTAAGTGAACTGTCTAGGATTTCCTGAGTAAAAATGAACAGAAGTGTAAATAGTTTGCATCTGTGTCTTAATCCTAATCTTCAAAAAATGCAGTAAAATTTAACTAGTAAGGATAACATTTGTAGTAAATGGTGTGATACAGCCTGTACTTTGTAAATGAATAACTTTTATTCATTGCTTTTATCAAGATTGGACATTAGATTTCATTATCCTTTTCTCAGTACCTATTATGTTAGTTATATTTTTCTTATTAATTTTTAAATCTGCCTTCTTACATCATTTTATTTTGTTCTTTTTTTTTTCTAAAGATTTTATTTATTTATTTGACAGAGAGAGATCACAAGTAGGCAGAGAGGCAGGCAGAGAGAGAGAAGGAAGCAGGATCCCCGAGGAGCAGAGAGCCCGATGCGGGGCTCGATCCCAGGACTCTGGGATCATGACTTGAGCTGAAGGCAGAGGCTTAACCCACTGAGCCACCCAGGCACTCCTACATCATTTTATTCTGAAGTGTTAAACCAAACTTGCCTTCTTGGTATGACTCTAAATCGATCCAGAAGTAATATCTGCTGTGTTCATTTGTTAATGGTTAAACCTTAGTATTTTTGCCTCTAAATCCGCAAACAAGATCAGGTTATAATTTGTATGTGTTTTAATGTTCTTGTTTGGTTTATGTATCAAAAATGTACTAATCTCATAACATTGAGGAAAAGATTCAGTAAATTCAGAATTATCTATTACTTTAATGAGCAGTAAAACTTGTCTTTAAAATTATTTGACCCCTTACTTTTCTTTGTGAAAAGACTTTGACATGAAGTTCAATTTCCTCAATGATTATAAAATTATTTGCTTTACTATTTCATCTGAGTCAGTTTGAGTGAATTATATTTTTCCCATTTTAGCTTTTTAATTTGATAAAAATCAAATATTCTTTTTAAGATCTGAATAATTATAAACTCACATTCAAGCCTTTTATATTATTTAAAATACATATCTTGTACCTTATATTCATTTTTCTTTATTAATCACGGAAGATTATTTGCATAGTCCTTGTGAAAAGAAGTCTGTACTTTTATTTACAAGTGTTTTCACTAAGTTTGAGTCACCATTATTACTTCTTTCCTTAAATTTCTTCAGTTTTTCCTACTCTTCTGTTTTCTATCTTTTTGTTAAAAGGGGGTAGTTAATTATGATTTCTCTTCATCTATGTTTCCTTCATTTTCCTCTATGTTGCTTTAACTTTTTTCACAAATTTTGAATAAGATCACTATACAACGGCCATTTACATTTATTCACTTACTTATTTTTACTGAGACAGAATTTTATAAAGCAAAGTGCACGATGTTAAGGTGCAGAGTTTGAACAGTACTTGAGGAGATAGTCACCGTGGACCACACACCCTCACCAGCCCCCTTTGGCCCCCTTGGCCCCCTTTGGCCCTCTCTCATCCAATCCACAGTGCCTGAAGGAACGACTATTGGGACTTAATATCCAAGGAATTCCTTAATATCCAAGGAATATTCTCTTGCTTCTGGCTTCTTTCACTAGATATTTTGTCACGTTATCTCGATCCTAAGCATCTCTAGGGTATTGTCCTTTAAAAAAGCATGGAATCTTGCCATTTGCTACAATATAGACAGAGCTAGAGAGCATTATTTTAAGTGAAAAATGTCAGTCAGAGAAAGACAAATACCATATGATCTCACTCATATGCGGGATTTAAGAAACAAAACCATGAGCAAGGGGAAAAGAGAGAGAGAGGCAAACTGAGGAACAGACTCTTAACTATAAAGAAGAAACTGATGGTTATGGGGGGTGAGATAGAGGTGATGGGCATTAAGAAGGGCACTTGTGATGTATGGGAGGGGCTGATCACTATATTGTACACCTGAAACTAATTACACTGTATGTTAACTAATTAGAGTTTGAATAAAAACAACAACAACAAAAAAGACAATCGACATTTGGTAAACTTTCTACATGTTTAATTGGCATCACATCCTTTATTGTTAAATTCTGATTCCTTTCATTTTAAACTATGATTTTATTATGATCTATGAACTAGAAGAGTTTTATATTTCAAACGAATGTGATCTCTCTACATATGTGTTTGTTACAGGATCATTTTCTTTAGGATAACAATAATATTACATTCATATATCTTCCTGAATTTTTAAATTTTTTTTATCTTATACATATGATGTTAATACATATAATACTAACACTTTTGTTTTAATTTCTATTTTGCTGTTAATAGTTATGTATCAGTATTAATTTAATTAATATATATCTAGGTTAATATTATTTAAAATTTATTTAAAGTTTTTGATGTTGTGTTTCAGGTATATCTCTTGGATATATCTTTTTTTAAAGATTTATTTATTTATTTTAGACAGAGAGAGTATGCACAAGCGGGACAGAGGGGCAGCGGGAGAGGGAGAGAGTCTCAAACAGACTCCCAGCTGAGCAAAGAAGCAGATGAGGGGCTTGATCTCATGACCCTGAGGTCATAACCTTGCCCTAAATCAAGAGCTGGACCCTTAACTGACTCAACCACCCAAGTACCCATTGCCTTCTTTCTAATACCTTATTCGTGACGTTTTTTCTTCTTTTCCCTTTTGCTTAATTTTGAGGTTCATTATTCTCTCTTAAACTATTTTCGCCCTATTTTGTAAGTAATTGTCCCTGTTAACTTTTATTGGCTATTTGAAATGGGGAAAAAAAACACCTCACTTTTGGGTTGTCAGATAATGTCTTTATTCTGTGTTTGTTCTGTCCTTGTTCTGTTCTTGCTCTTGAAAGATAATTTCACTGCTTACAACATTCTAGGTTGAAATGTGTTTTCTTTCGGCACATTAAAGATATAACAATTTCCTTTACTTCCCTTCCTGCCCTTGAAAATTCAGCTCTTAGGTTAATTGAAGTTCCTTTGCAGGCAACCTCCGTCCAGGGCCAATTGCTGTCAAGATTTTCTCTTCCTCTTTGGTTCACAGCAATTCCATCATGCTTTGCCAGATGAATAATTTCTTCCTCTTTCTCTCATTTTTTTTATCATTATTTTGATTAAATGATATCCTCGATTTACTCCTTCAAATATCATACTTTAAACCTGTGTTATTTAGATGTTAGACAATTCTATTTTTATCCATTTTTTTTCAAGCATCCTACCATTTGTTATCTATGCTCTGGGACATTGAATTTCTCAGATTATTCCAAGCAACTCATCCCTCGTCAGTGACCAACCAGGTTAGCAATCTACAGAGGGAAGTGTGTGTAATCTGGTCATTCATGGACATATTCCAAAGGGACAGGGACATACGTTTCTGTGGAAACTGTCAGATCCTCAACTTTCATGTATAATTTTTCTGAAGTTCATTTGCTTTAGAACATACATTTGAGCAAGGTTTTAGAGGGTTCTCCTTTTTCATTCTTATTCACATCCATCCTTTACCTACTCTTTAAAATTTAAATGCATTTTAAATCCTATTGTGATAACTTTTCCTAGAGATATAAATGTGAAACAAAGTGCTAGAACTATTACTGTCACAGAAGGTTTTTTTGTTTTTGCTTTGGTTTGGTGTAGTTTGGTTCAGGCACAATTAATTATTCCCTTGACAATCTTACTATGAATTGCTCTTCCACAAAGCAATGTTTTACTGTTTTCTGATGACTCATATCCTCACCAACATCTGTTGTTGCTGTTGCTAATTTTAGGTAATCATTCTGAAAGGTGTGAGAGGGTATCTCATCATGGTCGGAATGCAAACCAGTGTAGCCACTGTGGAAAACAGTGGGGGGGCCCCAGGGGTGCACCTGGGTGGCTCAGTAGTTAAGCCTCTGCCTTCAGCTCAGGTCATGATCTCAGGGTCCTGGGATCGAGCCCTGCATCAGGCTCCCTGCTCAGCGGTGAGCCTGTTTCCCTTTTCTCTGCCTGCCTCTCTGTCTACTTGTGATCTCTCTCTCTCTCTCTCTCTCTGTCAAATAAATAAATAAATCTTAAAAAAAAGAAAGAAAGAAAGAAAGAAAAGAAAACAGCATGGAGATTCCTCAAAAAGTTAAAAATCAAACTACCCTATGACCCAGCAATTGCACTACTAGGTTTTACCCACAGGATACAAAAATACAGATTTAAAAGGGGCACATACACCTGAAGTTTATAGCAATGTTACCAACAATAGCCAAACTATGGAAAGAGCCCAAAAGTCCATCAACTGATGAATGGAAAAAGAATATGTGAGGGATACACACACAAAGACACAGAAATACACACACACACACACACACACACACAGACACACACACACTGGGTTATTACTCAGCAACCAAGAAGAATAGAATCCGCCATTTGCAACAACATAGTTAGAGCTAGAGAGTATTGTGCTAAGCAAAACAAGTCAGAGAAAGACAAATGCCATATGATTTCACTCCTATGTGGAATTTAAGAAACAAAACTAAGAACATGGGGGAAGGGGGAAATAAGAGAGCAAAGCAAACCATAAGACACACTTACCTACAGAGAATAAATGAGGGTTGATGGACGGTGGTGGGTGGGGGATGGGCTGGTGGGGGATGGGTATTAAGGAGGGCACTTGTCCTGATGAGCACCAGGAGTGCATGTAAGGGATGAGTCACTAAATTCTTCTCTTGAAACAAACAAACAAAAAACAATAAAAAACAAAAGAGTACATTTATCATGATGAGAACTGAGTAATGTATAGACTTGTTGAGTCATTATATTTCACACCTGAAACTAATATAACACTATATGTTAATTGCATTTTACATTAAAAAAGAGAATTTTTAAAAATAATAATTACTTATAAAAATATATAATTTATGCTTCGTTTTGTTGTGGAGAAACAAAATAGACTAATTAATAAAATACTTCAAGCTTAAAAATGTTTGAGTAAAATACAACTTTACAAAAGATGTGTGATATCAAAATATTATTAATACAAGTAGCTTATACAACAGAAAAAAAGTTAATGTCCTGAATATAAAGAAAGCCTCAAATATAGAGGAAAAGGATAAAATCTAACAGAAAATAAAGAACATATATAGATAGACCCTTTATAGGAAAAATAATGAAAATGAAACTTATACCTATAAAAATGCCAACCACATGCAGAATAAAAGAAGGGGGAATGAAAACTCCAGTAAGTGTCAATTCTTACCTGTCATTTTGTCAACAGTCCAAAAACCTGACATGGAATCCTGCTGGTGAGGGCCTGAGAAGGCAATACTCTTTTGCAGTATTTTGGGTACCATGGTGTGATGCCTGAACGAAATAGTAAAATTCCTATTAAAGTAATACAACTTCTATGGAAGGAAATTTAGAAATAGTAAAATGTCATATGCATTTACTTCTTGACCCACTAATATTATTCTTGTCTTTCTATTCTGAATGCTAATCTGCAAGAAAGCAAATATACAGTCTTTCTGTTCCTGACCTAAGTGTGATAGTCCGACATAGGACAAAACCCTGACTTGTCGTTAAGGGACTGGTTAAATAACTATGATACACTATAGTAAGCAAAGTGGAGTGCTATGAAGTTCCAAACAAAATACCACTGGAATGGTATCAGAAGAAAAGTAACACAACAGAGCACAAGTACAAAATGCAAAATGGTGAAAAGTGCGTAAGTAAGTAAGTATTCTTACATATCGGTAAGAGAGGGAACCAGATGGAGTGCACAAAAATATAAGATAGCTACTTCTGAATGTATTTCTCTTAAATTTGTTTTGGGAACCATAATAATATTTTACAAAATTATGATACAATATTAATGACCTTTTTTTTCTACAAAAGCAATTCCTACAAGTTAAAAGCAAAGTAAAACCAAAGAATCCAACTATATGGTAAATTCACAGCATTATCATACAGAATGGAACCATTTCAGATGATGTAAATAACCCAGTAAAATGACATAATATCCACAAGGAGATGTTCACTGAGAGGGAAAAGGTTAAAAAGAGCAAAGTTATAAAATGTGCATTTTAACCCGGTTTAGTTATTATAACGTTGGTGATAGTGCCTGCTTTTGGAAGCCCACTAGGCAAATTTTACCAACAATACCCCCGAATGCAAAGAAAGCTAGTGTTAGTAAATTGCTTTAGAAGAAAGAACGCACTAGAACAACTGTGGAATATCTCAGCAAGATATTTGATGATGTCTACTATATGATTTGGTATTTTCTTCAAGTTTTTGGAGGACATCCAAGAAAAAAATTCGATGTTGTCTGACTAGGTAGAACAATTCAATGATTGGTTTTCTTAATACATTTTATTAAAAGACTGGAAGAATATCACCTGGCTAGGTAATCATTGTTAATAAGTAAGCAGTAACTTACACGAGCAGGAGGAAGGAAGTACTAGGGTATTAATGTGATTGCATATGGACTTTGTCAAGATGTGAGTATTGAACAATCTTACTTCATTTTCATTCTTGCATGATCAAGTAGGGAATGCTGTCTGATTACTGTTAATGCTCTCTGAAAATTATTCCTCTTCAGGGTGAGAGATCACGGCCTAGCTGCCCTCTGCTGGTTTCTAAATAAATATTCCCCCCTCACATAGTTCCTACTTGAATCAAGTTAAGGGCAGAGGAGTTTTCTGTAGGGTTCAGATCTACCATGTTCTTCATATGTTATGGTCCAGGGATTGTAAGAGAATGTGTTGTCTGAAGTTAGACTAGACTTACATCTTGTTTCTTCCATTGCATGATTGCCTGTTGAATAGTCTGATGTGGTAATGTCTGCTCTAAGGCGTTGGGAGACAATTTTCCATGGGTGCCTTTCATTTCTTCATGTCTTTTAAGAAGAGGCATGGATAGTTTTTGTACTTCTGTCCTTTCTTTTCAAGAATATTTGTGTAAAGAGACAATCTATGGAAAGTAACAAAATTTGCAAGCCATTCATCTGATAAGAGGTTAATATCTAAAAAATATATAAAGAACTCAAATCAATAGCAAGAAACGAAATGACCCAATTAAAAAGTGAGAAAAGTACATGTTTAGACACTTTCCCAAAGAAGATATAAAAATGGCCAACAGGTCCATGAAAAGATGCTCAACATCATTAATCATCAGGAAAATGCAAAGAGATATCACCTCACGCTTGTTGGGACTGTTATTATCTAAAAGACAAGAGATAACAAGTATTGGTTAGAATGTGGAGAAAAAAGAACCCTGTGTACTATTGGTGGAAATGTAAATTGGTGCAACCACCATGGAAAACAGTATAGAGGTGCCTCAAAAATTAAAAGTACCATGTGATTCAGCAGTCCTAATGCTGATAAACAAAGGAAATGAAATCAGGATCTCAAAAAATTACCTGTATTCCCATGTCCATTGAAACATAATAGCATAGTAGCCACAATATGGAAACCATGTAAGTGTCTGTCAATGGACAAATTGATAAAGCAGCTGTGATAAATATAAACAATTGTATATCGTTCAGCTTTAAAGAAGAAGGAATTCCCACCTTTTGTGACACGTAGGAGGGCATAAAGGGCATTATGCCATGTGAAATAAGCCAGATAGAAAAAGACAGGGATTGTGTCACCTCACTTACATGTGAAACCTTAAAACTTAAAGTCAAGCTCATAAAAGCAGAGAGTAGAACAGTAATTACCAGGGACCAAGGGTGTCAGAGAACTAGGGAGATATTGGTCAAAGGAACAAGGCTGCAGTTATGGAAGATGAGTAAATTTAGAGGTCTGATGATGACTTACAGTACAGTACTAACAATACAGTACTAAGTACTGTATTGATACTAGAAATGTGTTAAAAGAGGAGGTGCACTCATCATGCACACCCACCAGTAACCATGTGAGATGACACGCTAATTAGTTGGCCTGCATTAACCGTTTCACTATGCATATGTACATCAGTCATCATATTGTGTATGTTAAATGTACAAAATTTGTATTTAAAATTTTTATAAGTAAGTGAAAAAAGAATATCTGGGTAGCAAATTGCCTTGAGATAGAGAGATCGTGTCTCCCTCCATAGCAGCACACTCTCCACTATTAAGAAAGATGTTTCCTTATGGGGCAGAATTTTTGAAAATTTGCTGCAGTCTCTTAAAAAAAATGTCTGGTGTTTCTGCAACAAAAAGATTTTCAGCCTTGATGCAAACCAGTGGAGTGTGTACCATTCATGTGGGCCAATCTCTATAAGTTGGGTACAAAGGGAAGGGATGTGAAAGTGAAAACTTTTGTTGTGTGCTATGCCCTGAGTAATAAAGTCCTTCCTCTCTGACTTGGGAGTCTCATGTCTTCTGCCAGTATCCACAGAACTGTGGCGAGCTATTCTGGTTAGCTTACAGGTAGGATGAAATCTGAGATTCTCCAGTTCTTGACAAATAGCATTTAAGACTTTAAAAAAAGCATATACCATTATAAGCAATTACCTCAGCAAAATTATTATTGGTATTCATAAGAGCCTATAAACCAAGGGTCTGAAACCCAAGTTATGAAAATGAACAGACATCCCACAGTTCTTCTGGGACAGTTCTAGAGAGGTGGCTTTTCTTTTCATCTAGAATAGATATTTCATTTGATTTATGGATGATCAGTTTGTCTATCTATCTATCTATTATCTATCATTTATCTTTCTAATCATCTACTTTTCTAAATTGTTTACCAAAGTACTTAAGCAAATGAATTTTAATTACTTGATACAGAAGTATTATCTGCCAAAGAAACAGTGAATTAGTGGGTTAATGGTCACAGATAATGCTGGCCATATATCTATTATTTATCATAATAAAAATGAATTAAATATTGTTTACCTAAACCAGGTAGATTTTCTGAGAGCACTTAAAATAGTTTTTGATCAAAATCCTGGAGTGAATACAGTGGAATGACACAACAGATGACCCAGTGTGGGTCCCCACCTTATGTGAGTGTGGTTCTGCTTCAATGATTTTAGCAGAAATACTTTGACTTATAATCAAAATTTTTACAATAGTTAAGTGTTGGATTAATAAATAAAGTGAGGGAAACAAATTTAGGAGATTGCCGAAGAGTAGCCACCACATAATACTTACTAGGTAAGATTAGTGGTAAACCAAAGAGGAAAAAGAAAACAAGGAGAAGATGTATCAGAAATAGAATCTGGAATCTCGTACCATCATCTTGGGTTAAATCTGTTTACGCCATGTCAACATCTGCTTGTTAAAAGCATTCAGGGTTAAGTTTTTTTCTTCCAAAGGTTATAGGCTTCTGGAGGATTCCTAAGAATCCTCTCTTAACTTTCATGAAGAAATGAAAGGCCACAGATCTATAGAGAAGAGCAAATACTTTTTAATTTAGGGAGCAGGAATCCAAGGATTGGTTTCCTGGAGCTATATTATTGCAATTGTTAACAGGACCTTTCAGCAAGGTCTTTCCACTGAGACTCTAAATGACCTTTGGGATGTTTCTATCATGGGACTAAGTCTTTTGGTTTCAGGCTATTTAGGACCTGGTTAGGTAAACATATTGGGTGTCTTGAAAATGCTCTTTTGCCTACTGATCTTAACCCTGTATGCACCGTATGAGTTTTTACAGGACTTACTCATACTAGTTTACATTAGGGCAGTCTAAGATCAGTAGTGAAATCCCCAAATTCAAGGTTCAGCATGTTATTAACTCACAAAGGAAGAGCTTAGGTCAACAGGTTTAGGCCACAGAGTTCTAGAGCACCTAGGAACTTTGGCACATTATAGTTTTAATTCTACTCTTTTCTTGTATTTTTCTGAAGACTACTAAAAATAATGAGTCTTTTGGGCTCTTAGTGGACTTTAGCAAAACTAGAGTTTCCACTATGATTTGTCTGAAACACTTGGTGTTATGCTCGATAGTAAATAGTGCATACAGCTGAGACCTTTCACCTCTACTAGGTCAAAGGGAAAACCACCCTTCCCAGAACTACAAGGGAACTAGCCTGGATTCTGATGATTTCATTGAAACCATCATAATTGGTCTTATTTGGTTTGCCCTAGCAAAATATAAAGCCAGTATTTCTTAAGAATTCAATCTCTATTTATAGGCACCTGGGTGGCTCACTGAGAGGAGGGTCAGCTTTCAGCTCAGGTCGTGATCCTGGGGTCCTGGAATTGAGTCCCACATCTGGCTCCTTGCTTAGCAGAGAGTCTGCTTCTCCCTCTCCCTCTGCCTCTCTCCCCCAGCTCATGCTCTCTCTCTCTCGCTCGCTCTCACTCAAATAAATAAAATCTTCAAAGAATGCAATCTCTATTTAAGGGAAACATTGACTTAATGTGGACCTAAAATCTGGGTTACTTTTGGATCTGTGTGTCATTGCTAAAAATTTCCCAGTTCCCAGGACAAAAAGAAATGTTGATATTGATAGTTTCCGAGTTGTCCTTGATACTTCATTTCTCTGTTACCATATGTCTATTCTTTTAGTGGAGCTAGCAGATACAAAAATTTTGCTGAAAGTGGCTAGTTGGCAAGGTCATGAAAGTGATTTAGAAGTTAACGAAACTTTAACAGGAAACAAAAAACCCTCATCTTTTTGACGTGGATATTTGTTCTTACTGCAAATAGAAGAGTTAGTAAAAATGTAGTTGTCGCATTCTTGCTTAAAGTAAAGCGAAAACATTAAATTTATAATAGTGTATGTATGTTTATTCCTCTTTAAATTTCTTCCTTCTAAAAGCTTTAACTGAAAGAAAAAAAGAGATTAACTGTGATTTTTTTCTTTTTTTAATTACAGCTTTGCTTACTAGATTTCAAACTAAGAAAAGCAGGGCATGCAGTTATTGGCACGATTCAGAGTCCTTAAATGTGGTCATTAACTTAGAAGTTTATAAATTATATTAAAATAATATTAAATGTAATAGTTGAGATATTATATATTCAACATGGCACATTAAAGTAAGTTAACAGTATTGATTCAAAGACAATTCTATTTTTCTACCTTGGTTTTACTATGTAAAAATAACATAATCACCATATTCTACTACAAGATGAATAGAGTTAAATTATTTATGAACACTTTCCAAACTGTATTGATTTTATGAGTCAAATATGCTATAATTGTTTTCTTATGTTTAATGTTTTAAAAACCATACAAACTTATGTTCAGTTATAGGGAATTACAATGAAGGACATTTTGAAATAGTTAAAGCTTATAAAATCTCATAACAATGCAAATAATTAAAAAAATAAATTGTTAGTGAAAGTGTGTATACAGGTCCTCTTGTTGACTTTAAAATCTTAGACAAATGTTCAATTGACTTAATTAAAATGTAATCTTAGGATAGCTTTCCAATTTCTGAGCAAGAATAAGAAACAAATCAGTGATTGCTGAACTTGGTTGTAATTTATCCTTATTTAGTAGGAAGACTATAAAACTTTATACAAATGCTTTTGAATAGTATTAAAATAATGCTTATTTTGCCACATTAAAATTAAGTGATATAAAATGTTTGCTAATGAAAGAAATATTTGGGCTTTCCTGTCTAGTTTTCTCTTGTGTTTGGATAAAACAAAGTAAATTGCTTTGGGTTAAAGATTTTAATTAATATGAATATCTGAAATTACACAAGTGTTAAAACCACAGGATACATTTGTAGTAGAAACTTATAAATATGTATACAAGAAAATTATCTCCTTATTGAGGTAACAGTCATAACTTATTAAAACAGTAAATACATTAAATAATATTGCCTTATTTTAAATAGTTGTTAAATATGTTGATAGATACAGTTGTTAGGTATTTAAAATGCTGGAAGCTTTAACTTGATTATCTGTTTATATATTTTTATAAAATTACATATCTACATTATATATTTGAGTGTGTGTGTCAGTTTATAGGTCTATGTGATTAATATTAGTAAAGGTAGCTTTTAAATCCTTTTATGCAAATTGTTACTTGAATAATATCCCAGAAGAAAAGAGAAAAAGAAAAGGAGAACTTTAGTTTCTACTTTTCTAAAATAATTATTTACTTTTTGCCTACATAGTAGAGTTTACTTTTTATCATCCAAATATTAACTTTCTAGTCTTTTTTAGTAGGTTCTTGAATCCATATTTTTTAAAGATAAACTTTGCAAATAATTGTTTCATTACTGTGCATTATGAAAATGTGAACTTCATTTATTTCTTTTAGATATTTATGACTTAAGTGCATATCTTGTCTCCTTTAAAATCTCCTCACTGTGTCTTTCCCAAATTCAAACTGCAGGTTCCAAATAATAAACTCTTCTAGCGTCTTTTATAACTAAGCTTTCTGTTGATTTCCTAGGATGACTAGGAAGAATTTTGAAGGTTTGATGATCCCCCTGGTAGAACAAAGTGTGTTAAAAATAATTACACTTGTCTAATGGGATCCAAGTTTTATCTAAGGCAAAACTACTATGAAAGCCCTTTTGCTTACCAAACTTAAAACAACTGACAAAAGAGAAATGTAGTCTGCCTCGTATTAACTAAGTACAATGTAATAATAGAAATACATTCCAGTCATCGTGAACTTGGGTTAAAAGCACGAAGACTATAAAATCACTTTCTTCAAAACATTTTATTTTTAGATTTCTTTCTAAGCTAAATATTTCGGCCAGTCAGGAACAATCATAATATACCCTTAGGAAGAAGTGAAAGACCAGAGAGATTTGTTCATGCTCTCATTCTTTACTTGCCTTCCTTAACGCCCTGAATTCAGCTGGTTTTCTTTTATCTGAATTGGAAAAAAATCCGTGATAGTTTAACTTTGTTTAGGAAATGATCTTTGCCATTTGGAGACTGCGTGGATAAGATGACTAGCCAGTTAAATGAAAGGCAGAACACAGTCTGTCACACCCGAATTTGCAACGATATTTGTCAGATGACATCAGTTGGAGGTTTCACACAAAGCAAAGATTTCTCAGTAAAAGTTTTCCTTTTTCTTTTTTTTTTTAAGATTTTATTTATTCATATTGGGGAGCGGGGGCGGAACAGAGAGAGAGGGACAACTAGACACTACACTGGACACGAGCGTGGCTGGGGCTCTCTGTCATAAGTCTGAAATTATGACCTGAGCTGAAACCAAGAGTCCATTGTTTAACCAACTGAGCCAAACAGGAAACCCAAAAGTTTTCTTTTTTATGGGCAGAATTATGTAGATCTGAGAGAGGGTTACCAGCACTCACTTGCTTCTGATTCACAGCATCATTAATTGTTAAGAGAAAAAAGGCCAATTCACCCAGGAATTACTCTGTAGACAGTGGTAGTGTGGGGAGCAGAAGTGAGAATGTGGTATTTTTTTAACCTGGTATTTGTAAGAACAGTCTCCAAACTGTCACGTGCATTTTATAATGCATATAATTTTATAATCCCCAATTTTTGTTTGGATTTGGTTTTGAGGATCAACTATATTCCTTAACACACAAATGAGCTCTGTTCTTCCTTCTGGATTTCTTGTAGGACCATTTTTTTGATTTCTCAGTCTATCTTTTATATCACCCTCCTGTTTTCCTTCTTTTGGAATATCCATATTGCATTCTGGAAATTTTCCTGCTTCAGTATTTTAGCACATTAATTATAATCAAAGGGGTCCCCATAAATACTAACTAAGCTAATAGTTATATTATATATTCTAACTTTTTTCCTTTTTAATTTTGATAAATGTATTTTTCTAAGATTTTTCAGCTCCTTCCCTTTCAAAGTGCCTTTTTAAAATTTAAATTTGAATGCAACTTTGTTTCATTCAGAGCCTCTTGCCACTGTTTCTCATGAGCTCCCTAATTTCATTTCTCTCTCTCCTTCTTGATCATTGGGTTCCAGCCCTAGTTGGTCCCTTTATTTCCTGAACACGCCAGGTGGGCTTCTGATACAAGGCTGCTTCAATCCCCACTTCTTTACATGAAATCTCCAAAATGTCATGTGAGTGACTTATCTGTTATTTGGATTTTTATAACATTGAATGAATGAATGAATGAATGAATTATGACAGAGAGAGAGAGTGAGAGAGCACAAGCACAAGTAGTAGGGAGGGGCAGAAAGAGAGGGAGAAGCAGGTTCTCCACTAAGCAAGGAGCCCCATGTGGGACTTGATCCCAGGACTCTGGGATCATGACCTGAGCCGAACGAAGGCAGAAGCTTAACCAACTGAGCCACCCTGGCACCCCTGTTACTTGGATTTCAACTCAAATATCACCTCAGAGAGGCTTCTTTTACTTCTCTCTTTTTCTATCTTATTAACGTATTTGGTTACCTTTCTAGAACTTCTCAAGATATAGAATTAGGCTCTTTCTTACTTTCTTATTTTATTAATATTATTGCTTCTCCTCAAGGGACATCAACTCTAGGAGAAACAGAGCTTGTATGGTGGGTTCATTCTTGAGCCCAGTATGCCTACATCTTTGTCCAGGACAGATAGTGTATTCAGTGTCTTTTAACTGGATGCATGGATTCTGACAGGGAGTTACAGAGAATGTGTCATAGACACTGAAACCAAATTCTTGTGTCATTGAATTTGGAAACTACGATAGAAGGTCTGAAAATATGTTTTATTAAAATTAAAAGCCAATGTTTTGCAAAGAGTGAATATAAAATTGTACATAAAAAATGCTAAGAAAAAGGACTCAGTTGACGAAATAAAAAGACAACCTATGGAATGGGAAAAAAAATATTTGCAAACCATATAGCTGGTAAGGGATTAATATCCACAGTATATAAGGAACTCATAGAACTCAATAGCAAAATAAATAAATAAATAAATAAACGATGTAATCCACTTAAAAACTGGGCAAAGAACATGAATAGACATTTTTTCCAAAGAAGATATATGGTGTACAACAGGTACATGGAAAGGTCCTTAACATCAAAGAAATGCAAATTAAAAGCACAATGAGTTACCACCTCACAGCTGTTAGAACGGTTATTATCAAAAACACAAGAGATTACAAATGCTGGTGAGATGTGGAGAAAGGGTACCTTGTGCAGTATTGGTGGGAACATAAACTAGAGCAGCCATTGTCGAAAACATTATGGTGGCTCCTTAAATAATCAAATGAACTACCCTATGATCCAGTAATTCTACTACTGGATATTTACCAAAAGAAACCAAAAACAGGAATTTTAAAAAAAATGCACCCCATGGTTATAATGGCATTATTTACATGGAAACAGTCCATGTACTCATTAATGAATGAATGGATAAAGATATGGGCTAGCTAGCTACACACACATATACATACAATAGAATACTAGTCAGCCCTGAAAAAGATGAAAATCCTGCATTTACAACAACATGGGTGGGCCTTGGAGGCATTATGTTAAGTGAAAGAAGTTAAAAAAAAAAGACAATTATTGTATGATCTCACTTATATGTGCCCTCTAAAACAATCAAACCCCAAGGGATCAAATTTCTGGTTATTAGAGTGGGGGGATAGGGAAGCAAAATGGATGAAGGGTGTGAAAGGTACCAATTTTCATTTATAAGATAAAAAAGTGCTAGGGATGCAATATGCAATGTGATGACTACAGTTAGTACAACCGCATGGTACATTTGAAAGTTAAGAAATCCTAAGGGTTCTCAATACAAGAAAAAAAAAAAGCAGTCTTTTTCTCTTTCTTTCTTTCTTTCTTTTTGTATCTCTATGAGATGATGAATATTAAGTAAGCTTACTGTGGTAATCATTTTATAATGTATGTCAATTGAATCATTATGCTGTATAGGTTAAGCTTACATAGTGCTATATGTCAATTATACCTCGATAAAATATTTTTCAACAATTTATGTTCTGGTAATAACATTCATAAGACTGAAATATACTTAATAGAATAAAGAATAATGGGGGCACCTCGCTGGCTCAGTGGGTTGAAGCCTCTGCCTTCGGCTCAAGGTCATGATCCCAGGGTCCTGGGATTGAGCCTCGCATCGGGCTCTCTGCTCAGCAGGGAGCCTGCTTCCTCCTGTCTCTCTGCCTGCCTCTCTGCCTGCTTGTGATCTCTCTCTGTCAAATAAATAAATAAAATCTTTAAAAAGAATAATGAATAGAATGAAGAATAACATTTATATAGAGTAAGAGAACTCACTAGTAAAGTGTACATGGGACATATTTTGGAATCAGTGGTGAATTATTCATGGTTTTAGTTTATTGTATGTTTTGCTGAAAATTTTACACAAGGATTCATAGCTCTCTTCAATCTATGGAATCTTTTCTTTCTTTCTTTCTTTCTTTCTTTCTTTTTAAAGATTTTATTTATTTATTTGACACAGAGAGAGAGACCACAAGTAGACAGAGAGGCAGGCAGAGAGAGAGGAGGAAGCAGGCTCCCCGCTGAGCAGAGAGCCCGATGCGGGGCTCGATCCCAGGACACTGAGATCATGACCTGAGCTGAAGGCAGAGGCTTTAACCTGCTGAGCCACCCAGGCGCCCTGGAATCTTTTATTTCATTCAAATATATCATTATTATTCTTTCTATTTTACACGAAAAGTGAGACATTGTCAGGATAAGGAAGATCAGATTGATAAATATTGAGAAAGATAATAAAATAAGGTCTGAAATTCATGTATGATGAGAGTCTTTTATTTTTCTGATATTGTCAGGAAAGTCACCTTTCAAAATGAATAGGTGTGTTTCCATCAAGAGACACCTCTTTAACATGTAGCCTGTTAAATAGAGAAAAAGAAAGAAAGAATGTACTGATGTAGATGTTTAAGTGCAAGATATAATTCAAGATGGATATGAAATATGCTTTCTAATCAGAGCTTAATAATAAGACTGAAATAAGATCAGAGTATAGGCAAAAGCAATTAACTGTTGATGTATAAAAATATTGACTTTTATCTTGACCTTGTTATATCTATATCATTTTGAAGAGTATTATTTGTATGTAATTGTAAGAAACATTGTTATGGTCCAAAATTCAAATAATTACAATTTCAAAAATCCTTTTACATTGACCTTCCTTCAACATTGTTGTGATTATATAAGCAACTGTCTTGCCACTTGGTGAATATTTGATAGTCCTGAATAAATTTTTTAAAGTATGCTTATTTTCCTTTAAGCCTCACTTTCTATGAAATGGTAATGTTACAGTAATGTTACAGTAACTTACCTCATTCTCTAATTTTGAGGCTTACATTTTTCAGTGTAATGTTATTTACACGTTCTTAGCTTGAAAACACATTAGAGGTTAGTGAAGTTCAACGACTAAGACCCAAATCCTAATATTAACTTTTGTTCCACTGCTAGAATAATTAATGCTTGCCTTGACTTGTCTGTGTCTACTATTCTTCAAAGTCAAACACTGTAAAGAAAGCAATAGTCTGTCACTCATTAACACCTTTGAAAACTCTGCACTGTGTGTGCTTATACTCACTTCACTGTACCTACTATCCTGATTGAATTCCCAAGTGTGCTCATTATTATTACAAAACGAGTAATTTAGCATTTCATGTTACAGCCAATGAGATCAGAAGCAGAGGAATCAGAGTCCAGTGAACAAATTAGACCCTTGTCTTTCTCTTGTATGGTCTTAGATGTCATAGGACTTGTGATAGGCAAGAGTCATCTCCTCAGCATGTTCAATACATCTGTCCCATCAAGTGTACATGGTGGTGGCAACGATTAAAATATTCAAACACTCAAAATCTATAAAAGGTAACAGAGTAGTGTTTATTCTACCCTGTTAGTAAATAAATGTATTCATCAGTAGTTAAGTACTTTCCACCTTAAAAATGTGTATTTTACAGTAATGAGAAGAAGAATAACCTCTTATTCATAATTAGTAAGAAAAAAGCTATATATGAATGTCTGTATATTCATATATGGCATATATATGCTAATACGCCTACATGTGTATGTGCATGAACTTTGTATATCCATATACACAGACATAAAGATGCATATATACACAAAAATAGATTGATAGAAATAGAGATCTTTGTGTATATACATCTATATCTGAGTATAGAATGATTGCTTCAAAAACAATGGACTGGGGCGCCTGGGTGGCTCAGTGGGTTAAGCCGCTGCCTTCGGCTCAGGTCGTGATCTCAGGTCCTGGGATCGAGTCCCGCATCGGGCTCTCTGCTCAGCAGGGAGCCTGCTTCCTCCTCTCTCTCTGCCTGCCTCTCTGACTACTTGTAATCTCTCTCTGTCAAATAAATAAATAAAATCTTTTAAAAAAACAACAACAATGGACTGAAAACAAAACAAAAAGAAAAAAAACAATGGACTGAGATATAGAATAGTCATATGGAAAAAATGCATCTCAATCCCTCTCTTGTATTATAAAAAAAGTGAATATAAACAGATTTCATACCTAAGCATTATTTCTAGATATGGGTGTTAATAAACTTCTGGATAAAAATATAGAATATTTCTATGATTGTTAGGCAGGGAAAGAATATTTAAGGGGTACCTCAAAGCATATTTATTTAAAAAATGATAAATGGGACTTTATTAAAATGAAGAATCCATGTACTTCCAATGATACCCTCAAGAGAGCAAGTAAGAAAACCACATTTCAGTGGAAAAAATGTATATATCATATCCACAAGGCATGTTCAAATTGATAATGAATAAGAGGAAACCCAAGAAATTCCTCAGACTTGAACAGGTACCGCATGAAAGAAGATACACAAATTGTAAACAGGATAGTCTCCTTAACCACATTCATTACCAGATAAATGCAAATTAAAACAATATGCTACCCCTCTATGCCCACAGAAGCACTGAAATCGAGAGATGGTGCTATTAATAAAGATCTAAAACACTCCCATATTCTGCTGATGAGGTCACAATCTCATAGAAACATGAGAAAACTGACAGTATCTGCTAATGGTGAAAATACATGTGTTACGGTCCAACAATTCTGCTTTAGGAATATACTCAACAGAAATGTGTACATAAGCTCACCAAAGACATAGGCAAGGAGGTTCACAGCAGTGCAAATTATTAAAACCCTATGCCAGGACCAACATCTACAAAAGAATGGATAAACACATGTTGGTATATCTATACAGCAGAATATGACAGAGCAATGTAAATTAACAAGCCAGTATGAAACACAACAAATTGGAAAATTTCCAAACAAATGTTGAGCAAAAGAAATGTGACCCAAAAAAGGACAGATTTTATGATTTCATTACATAAAGTCCCAAACAGGAAGGGCAAAAATAAAAAACCTGACCAATGATAATAGAGGTCAGTATGGTGGCTATTTTGGGAGCATTTGCATCTGAGACAGGTCATGAGAGGAAGTCTCTGTGGTGGTGGTATAATTTTATTTACAAAATATTGGAAAATTGGATCATGGTTATATATTTGTGATTATAGTGCAAAAATTAATTAAGCTGCAAACTTCACCAGATTCCTAAAAATTGTTTTACTTTCATAAAAAAAATTCTCAAAAACTTGTACAGTTTTGAGGAATCCGTTGCTCCCAACACATTTATAATAAGTTAGGTCCTAAGAAAGGAACCTCCTCTCTTTCAAATGACTGACTGAATTACAAAGAAAATTTGAACTGATTTTCCCTGTAAAACATCAGGAACACAATATCCATGATTTTCATTTACCTGTTAACTAAGACTTGGCTTCAAAATGTTCATTATTCTAGGCTTCTGATATCTTGCTCTGGTCTAGATAGTTCTAGGAAACTTTTTCTGAACAAAACCTGATTTTTAGTCAATTAGTTTCGGGTATTATTTTCGAATTCTGTAATTTGTTATCTATTATAGCACCATAAGAAGAGTGAGTATTTATTGTGGGTAATTCTGAAAATATAGAAAAGCATAGGGTGCCTGGGTGGCTCAGTCATTAAGCGGCTGCCTTCGGCTCGGGTCATGATCCTAGGGTCCTGGGATCCAGGCCCACATCGGGTTCCCTGCTCAATGGGAGCCTGCTTCTCCCTCTCCTTCTCTCCCCTGCTTGTGTTCCCTCTCTCTTTCTGTCTCTCTCTGTCAAATAAATAAATAAAATCTTTAAATGAATATGGAAAAGCATAAACATCAACATCATATATTAACCTATTATATCCATCTTATAATTTAACATTTACATATAATACAAAACATATTTATATGCAAACATATAGAGAATAATAAAAATGAAAGTATATTCAACATATCATGTCATCTATTTTATTTATTTAAATTATATTCCCTATCATTATTTCCTAAACCTGATTTTTATCATCTGTTTACAATGATCTCAACTGACTATATTACAAATTATTTATACAATTACATTTGTTGCATATTTACACCAATTCTGATATGAAATCTTGTTTTCTTTCCCTCTCAGATTCCTTTGCAGATTTCTTTTCATGTCTCCATCTTCTTATGGTGTGAATGCCCAAGGCTCAGAGTGTTTTTCTCATGATTTCAAATATAATCATATTATATACTGTAATTTGTTTCTTTATTCTCTTATTTCTATTTCATCACTGGTTGAGGAGGCATGACTCAAATTAAAGGCTTTTCCTAAAATACTGATTATGGGAAAAATCTGGAAACAATTGTACTATGATACTATAATCTCTCTCTGTTTCTCCTCTTCTCCACGATGTAGATATACACACATAGACATATCTAGGGTTTTTTTCTGGCACATTCTGTGCCTTTTATCTTTGTAATTTCTAAATTATTACCACACTGCTTCAATCATTGTTTTTTATGTTTAATATTTAATAGTGCCAGTCTGGCTATACAATTCTAAATTTCTATAAACAACACATTTTCAAAAAAACACAAAACACATTTTCTCCTGGAGATTTATTTTAACAAGTTTCAAAAGGTTATAATTTTGATAATGTTATAAATTTATTTACAGAGAATTGTCCTTGAATCTGTCAGAGTTGTAATAGGAAGCAGATGACACTCTTAGAAGAAGATATTGTGAAGAATTTTTACATACTAAGGAATATGCATGGAAGAGTGGTTATTGGGAAATGGTAGTGGTAAGCCTTGCCATCCTCAGAGAGAAGTGAGCTGCACCCACTTAGGGTTCAAAGCCAACCGGAGGTGAGTATGCTGGGAAGGGTCAAGGCAATACATGCTAAGGCTCTCCTTTCCCTGCCAGCACTTCTTATTGGCTAAACCCAACCAGAAATCACTGGGTAAGAAAGCTCCGCAAATAAAGTCCATATTTTGGTTCCCCTCCTAAAGGACAAGATGCAAGAGGAAGGTGCATCCTAAGGGGCAAACACAAGAAAACAGACATGTCTTTTTTGGATACATAATTACTACAATGAATATCACTTGTCTAATCGTATGCTTCTTTAATATCTGGTCTCTGATATCCTTTAGAAAACTTGAAAAATATTAATCATGTCTTTCGTCAACGATTTTCTTGCAAATTTACCAAAATATTGTTACGCTTGTGGTATATTTGTGAATATTATACATTCTATCTGTTAATTAATGATAAAAGGATACACCAAATTTGTTCTTGGACACCTCCTGAAATGTCATGCAAATTCCAAGGTTTTTGTATTCTTGTTTTGTTTTTCAGGTGATTTTTCTTTGTTACTGAATGTAGTGGATGACTGTTGTTTGTTGTTGTTGTTTAAGATTTTATTTATTTATTTGACAGAGGGATAGACAGCACTAGCAGGCAGAGCAGCAGGCAGAGACAGAGGGAGAAGCAGGCTCCCCCCTGAGCAGAGAGCCCGATTGGGGCTCGGTCCCAGGACCCTGGGATCGTGACCTGAGCCGAAGGCAGCCAGCTGCCTGACTGAGCCACCCAGGCGCCTGGCTATTATTTTTAATTGAACACTTCAGCCTTCCCAGGGATATTTACCTTTGTAAGTAACTGTCCAGTTGTTTTTCCAAGATTAAGGCTGGTATCTCCTACTCCTCCCTGTTGCTGGCATTCTCCTTTTTATAATAAATTTCTATGTAATTTCTTTTCTTATTCTTTTGTTCTAATTAGGCAATTTTTTTCTGGAACACAGAATTTTACATAAAGATTTTTAATTATTTTAATAAAATATCATTATTTTTGAAAAAGATAAAAATATCTTCTGTACCTATAACAATATCAATATTATTTTCCCAAATTTTTTAATGTTTTCTTTTTTTTAATATTGGTCTGAATGTGAATATATATTTATTCATATTAGAAACAGATTGTAAGTAAATATGTAGTGCTTCTGATTTTATTCTTAATACTATTAATTTCAGTTAAAGTTCTTACTAAATACTTTCTAATATTATTTTAGGCTTTTTGCTGTTCTAGTTTTAAAAGTCTGAGTGAGATTTTTCTCTTATTATATTTCAGCCTACCTCATAATCTAATAATTTAAGACTAGCATGCATTTCTACTAATGGTTATGTTCACACTACATACATTTTAAGTAAATATTCTTTTTTTTCTCCTTTGATTTCTAAATTTTAACACATGATAATACTGATTGTGGTACTATAAGTCCTCTTTTTCTTTTTAAAATTAATTTATAAATTTTGTTTTATTTCTATCACATGGTCAGTGAGTAAGTCTACATGATTTTCTCCTAAATAAATTATATGAAAGCATAGTTTATAATATAATAAATTTCATTTTTCTATCAAGTGGTTAAAAATAAATATGCATTCTCAGAAAGGAAGTATGATATTATTATAATATTATTCAGATCTCTTACATTTTGTATTTTAATTATCTAACTCAACTGATTAAAAAAATTAGTGCCATGTGATAAAGTTTCCCTTTCATAATTTTTGTAAATTTTTCTTTTATCTCTTAAGTTTTTTATCATGAATTATACAATATAAAAAATGTTGCTCTATATTTTATTTTGGTGAATATTACATATCTTCAATAAAAAATGGAACTCATTTTGTGGCTCTCTGTGTTTCATGTTTACATACTACATCAATATGTATATCATAAATGTTGCCAAACCTTCTTTCTATTTATTTGCATTTTCTTGAGTCACATATTTTGAAATGTGTTTCCTATCATCAATAAATAGTTGTACCTTTTACATCTCCTCATAATAAAAAAAAAAACTAAAGTAAGATTTTTACTTATGAAGGCAAGAAATTGAATCTCTACTTGGAGACTGAAGATTGAATGTTTACCAAAACTTCCCCCTAAATTCTCTGAAATACCAGAATATAATAATAAGGAAAAAAAGAGAAAATTAATAAATTCATAATGATGCCAGAGCATCTAAATTATATCACTTGGGGAACTAAAAGTGATAGAAAATTTTAGTTGAGATTTAATGGGAATACAATGCAGAGTAGACGAATCTCCCACCCAAACCTTATAAAATTAAAATTGTCCTTGGACATCATTCTTCCCATTAGAGATACAGAGAATGCCCCCCCCCCATATCAACAGACTAAAATAAACAGAAATAATTGTGGGAAACTAACCATTCCTTAGATTATTAATCATAAAGTACACGTGTGTAGAAAAGTTTCTCCTTCCCTGCATTTACAGAACCTGCCTTTAGAAAGACTTTCTGCCAAAATGAAGCCCTCCACTCTAATTCAGGAGAATTTCATTGAAAGCGAAAGAGAATAATGACCGCTAATGATTTTGCATTGCTCTGTAGTTCCAGGCACTATGCTTAAGAGCTTTACATAATGAGGAATCCCAGAGGTTAGAAAAGAAAAAGTAGACAGATGTGAACACATTTACTTCTGTCAGTGGAATGGCATATTCAGAATTAATGCTTATGTTACATACTAGCAAAACATATCTGCAACTTATGCAACAGGATATAGATTTATAACCCTAATTTAAAATGAATTCCTAAATACCAATAAAGTAAAGCCATCATCCCCAAACAAAATACAAGTAACAAAAAAGTAAGAATACAAATGGCCAAGAAACTCATGAACATTGATTAATCTCACCGCAATCAGAATAATAGAAAGATGCACCATTTTCACCAGAAATGATTGGCCACATTTTTTTTTTTAAGTTGGATCTAGTAATAGTGATAATCTAGTAGGTAACTTTCTTACACTGGTGGTAAGAAGGTGGATTCTTGTTCTAGATCTCACACTGAGTAGATTGGATACATTCACAAATACAAATTAGGTTTATGCCGTAGGAAACAAAGCAATAGGCACGAATTTCCAGTTACTTTAGACCTTTCTTATTTTACCTATCCAAAACCTAAATACTATTCTGATAGTTTAAAAGATTTTTTTTTAAGTCTTAAAACCTGTTCAAGCTATAGTGTTTTTTTTTTTTTAAGATTTTATTTATTTATTTGACAGACAGTAGTAGGCAAGTAGGCAAAGAGAGAGAGAGGAGGAAGCAGGCTCCCTGCTGAGCAGAGAGCCCGATATGGGGCTCGATCCCAGGACTCTGGGATCATGCCCTGAGCTGAAGGCAGAGGCTTTAACCACTGAGCCACCCAGGCGCCCCTCAAGCTATAGTTTTAAAATCACCATGGACCAGAAAATGTTAGAACTGATACAACAGCCTGCTTAGACCTGGCCCCAGGGATGAGGCCTGGAGGCAGCTGGAACGCAACTCTAGACCACAAACAGGAAACCAAATCCAAAACACCCTAGGAGAGCTCATTGGGTGGCAGATGAAGCAGCAAAAGTCACACTCTTTCCTTTTGTTTGTTTGTTGTTGTTTTTCCCTTAAAAAAATCATGATGTTTTACTCACAAAAGTACAGTTTGTAATTATGACTCACGTATCTATTTGACTTGTCATTTTTTGTAACTAATACGTGATTTTGACTCTCAGCTGCCCACCTCTCTAAACTGGGCTTCCTACAATGCGGACCACACCAAGTTTTCATATGGAAAGACACAGATGCCAGTGAAGGTGACTTTCCCAGAGCCATCGCAGAGTGTGTGCAACATAAAGATTGATTGTAATCATGAATCTGAACAGAAACAGGCAAGAAACAAAGTGATTTTGAGGTGGCTTTTGTATTTTTTAATTGATTGATAGAAACATGATAGAATCACAGATTCCTTTTTTCATTAATTCATTAATTTATTATTATTATTTTTTAGAATCACAGATTCCTTAACAAAGCATTTGGACAGATAATATATACATACAGATACATAAATATACACGATCCTTTAACACTTAATACACTGCAACTAACATAATTCCAATTCCAATAATACGGCAAACTATAAAATCTGAAAAAAATGTAGTGCAATGAAATTCCCAAGTTCCTCATATTCTGAGCTCATAAGAAAGTAAAAGAACCCCCTCCTTTGGGGGGTGGAGGTACTGCAAGGAAGCCAGAAATCAAGTTAGACAATTAAGTACACTTAATCTCTCAAAACCAGTTGAATTACATTTGGATTGTTAAATAGAGAACACTCAGCTAACGGCTGTTAGACAAATCCGAGGGAATAATTAAAATTGAATTTTTATTTAAGAGGTTTAGCAATTGTGCTCCAAAAATATATCCGAGGTGATTGCCCCCTTTCAAATTCTACGTATTAGAAAATCAGCAATTTTTGCTGTTTTTGAAAGGAGGCTCAAACAAATTACCGTACCACCACACCAGACATCTCATCATCTGCCTATTTTTTTTTAAGATTTTATTTATTTATTTGATAGAGAGAGATCGCAGGCAGAGAGGCGGGCAGAGAGAGAGGAGGAAGCAGGCTCCCTGCCGAGCAGAGAGCCCGATGCGGGACTCGATCCCAGGACCCTGAGATCACGACCTGAGCAGAAGGCAGCGGCTTAACCCACTGAGCCACCCAGGCGCCCCTCATCTGCCTATTTTGATAGTAATGACCACATAAGTAGAAGTGATTTGAGTACCAGTGTGGATAGGTTATATTATGCTGCAGCTAGAAGTCATTCCACATTTGAAGTGTCTTAAGCCACTCTTATAAAAGACCTTACGTGTCCATCTCCGGGTAGCACAGGTGGAGGTAGAACAGTCCTCTCAGAGCTGTGTCCGTCCTTTTCCAATCTTAACTTTCTCCTATACACAACGGCGGGAACCCCTCATTTCCCTTCTTCCTAGAATTGTCAGAATCTTAGTGCAGTCGTACAAGACAAACCACTTTCTAAACTCTAAACCAGCATTTAAATGTAAAGTATAATGAAAAAATAGACAATTTAAAGTTTAGGCTCTATTCCTGGGAACATGAGGCATATTTCTTTACGAATAAAAACTCAACAATAGAAGCTTGAAAACATTTTTTTCCATCTCATATGAATAGAACATTGACTCCTGAAAGCAGAGAGGTACCTTGATTTTTCAAGTAATATCTACCATTTTCTTAGTTTTCTGTGTAATTTTATAGAGTTCCTATAAAATAGTTTCACATAATATTACTACAAGGTTATTTTCAGAACACATTCTGAGAGCCAGTGGGAAATAAACACAGGGATCTTAGGGTAAGTATGCAATAATTTGCCTGGAAAAAATGTGTTTTCTAAGGGGATGAAATAGAGATGTACACATTTTGACTAAAAGCTTCCATATTCTTTTTCTGGTCTTAACATCTCTGGTACAGTTTGTTTCTACTGAAGAAAAAAATTCAAATCCAGTAATGAATTAAGAAGTGATCAAATTTCTTTTTAATAATGCTCATCATGAGATTGGTCCCTGAGTTTGAAGTCTCAGATCAAACGTGATCCACATCATTTTTCTTAGAAAAAGAAACCAGCTGCACATAATATTGGCTCCCATTTAAAGTGACTCTCATGTCTAGCCCTTTCTCAGTACTTTTCTGCTTCACCTGAATTAAGAAACTTGTTGACTCCTACCCTATATTTACTTATCAAAATTTTTCTAAATGGTCTCCTTGGATGTAAACTAAACCTCATCAGTACACCTTTATGCCGCAGTGGGATGAACTTCCACAGCTCAATTGAAATGCCTTTAGGATTAGGAGGAACTGAGGTCGTGATCACACCATACTCACATTGATAGACATTGTACTTCCGTTTTTATTATGGATAATAGGTGTATTTATCAAAGGTTTTGGCTAAATGAAAACCATCTCTCTCTAAATAAGTGTACTGCATACATGCATTAATTACCTTAGAGTAAATGGATATTGATATTTTGTTAGCATATTCTAATAATTGAATGATGACTGTTGACATTAACAGCAGTATTCATCCAAGTAGCTTAGGAAAGAAAACAAGAAACCCTCCCAAATAAATTAGTAATTATAGGTCCATCAGTTTGAAAAAAACAAGAAACAAATATAAAGTAAATTTTAAAAAGTAATACAAAGCCTGTTTTTTAAATTTTTAAATTTTTTTATTTTAAAAGCCTGTTTTTTTTGAAGTCCAGAATAGAAAAAAACAGTCCATTTTAAGGAGGATACTTAGAGAATTCTACTTCTAAAAGTGTTTTAATAAAGAATAATATCAAAAAGAACAATAATAATGCATAAATAGTACAAACAAAATAATGAAAGAACTATAATTGTAAATGCAATTTTAAAAAGCTATAATCATTTTATATACAATTAAGTAAAAATACACTAAAAATTTAAGTTTAAAATATCTTTTTGAAATGTAAATTATCATAAGGTACTAAAAGAAAGGTAGAAAAATTGAATAGATCAATAACTAGGAAGGATATTCCAAGAGTGATTAAACACCTAGACCTAAATGTAGACTCAGAGGTTTTCATCGATCTATTATAAAACACCTTTCATAAAAAAGATAAATCTTATGACAATTAAGCTCTTCCAAACACAGAGTAAGATAGCAGCTCGAACTAAGTAAATGATAGTCATAAAACTACTCTAGGTCACTACATAACAGTCTTAATTGTGAAATTTCAAATGAAATTCTGAGAAAACCAACACGGGAGAGTATTAAAATGGTCAATCATGTTTTATTCTTGGCATTCAAGGATAGTTCAGCTTTACAGAATACACTACTCCATCCATAGTTTAAAACATTTATACAAGTAAAGGGGCACATGGCTGATTCCATCAGTTAATCCTTGCCTTAGGCTTGGGTCGTGGTCTCAGGAACCTTGGTTCAAACCCCATGCATAACATCCGGCTCCCTGCACAGCAGGGAGTCTGTTTCCTCCCTCTCCCCTTGCCCCTCTGGTCTGCTCTTGTGTTCTTTCTCTCTCACTTAAATAAATGAATAAAATCTTTAAAAAAATGTATACAAGCAAATAAATCTGAGTGAGAAACCAGAGAAACAAAAAGAAAATGAGACTTATGGGTATTAAATATTGGGATTATCATTTCAGACAATAAATAAAATATGCAGAAAAATGATAGAACAATACAAAGGGAAATAGAAACCATAAGGAAGAATATTTGTGAAAAAAATCAAAATTGGATTCCACAATTAAAATTATTCTAACAGAAATAAAAATATAGTAAGTAAAATTTAAAATCCCATTCTTATTTAAAATGGCCATTTAGAAATAGCTAAGAACAAATCCGTGATATTTAATATATACTTAAACATATTAACCATATGGCAGCACAAAATATCACATACATAGAAAACATGTGAGAGTTGATTTTCTGCTCAAGGATTTACAGAGGGGGTGGGGAAATGCATTCGACCATATAAAAGTCAGACAAACTGTAAATTCATAACCAGTCATGAATCCACAGGGAACTGAGATTATGAGACAACCAAATCATCTCCTATGCCTGAGAGAGAGGTACCCTGTGCAGAGATGGGATCTGAGCCCTTGCTTTCCTTGAGCAGACACAGTGAAATGCAAGTACAAAGAACTAGTTGGAATGGGCGACCCATTGCTAGAAGCTGAGTCGATGAGAGCAGAATGCCGAGAACGGAAAGATTCTGAGGACCCCACACACCAGGAGAGTAGTTTATAGACTTTTGAAGAATTGCTTCCCACTAATCCTACCTAACACATGTACAGACTCCTGGGAAGAGTATCTGGAAAGCTTTGCTGGTGGCACAAGTCTTGGGCAGGGTAGGCACAGCCACAGTGGGAGCCTCACAAAACTCCAAGCTATGTTTTCTGTCCTCGTGTATTAGTTCACACAGGCTGCAATAACAAAATACCCTTGGCTGGGTGGCTTCAGTGATGTACATGTACTTTCTCACAGTTCTGGAGGCTGGAATCCAGGACTAAGCTATGGTTGACACAACAGTATTTGTTCTGAAGCCTTCCTCCTTGATTTGCAGATGGACAACTTCTCGCTGTCCTCACATGGGCACTCCTCTGAGCAAGCATACAGAATTCACTGGTATTTCTTCCTCCTATAAAGACATCAGTCCTGTAGGATTAAGGCTTCACTCTTACAACCCTGTGGTCCTCATTCCAAACACAGTAATTCTGGGGCTCAGGGCTTCAAGCTGGGGACAGACTCAAGACACAATTTAGTCTATAAAACTCTCCTGTGAAACAAAAGTCTTAAAGGATGGGGGAAGAGGCAAGAAACACTGCCACTTTTAGGGCACAGTGAAAGCTGATCATGGCTAAGTGAACTGAACAGAATAAAACTGTCCATCACTAGGCATAGGGCTGGATCCCTGCTGGGGATCCCTGCTGGGACCAGAACTACCATGTGGAGGAAGGGAGGAACACCTGAGAAGGTCATATCCCTAGGATGAGGGGCCTGTCTTAATCAGGCTTAACCAGTGGCTTAATCAGAACAACACATAATACTTCCCAAACCTCCACTACCGAGTTAATAGACTTTCAGTAAATGGAACCATGGAATGGTGCTGTGAGATCTGTGGGGGCTGACTCTGCCTAAGGTTCAGTGCAGAAGGAGGACCAAAATGCGAGCTTACAGGAACACGGAGAAACAACATTTAGTAACCCAGCCTTCACACTAAATACGTGGTATCATAAAGGGGTTTGAAAACTGTAGTATACTGGGGG